>NC_072444.2:4812500-5412500 GCF_028878055.3 Symphalangus syndactylus | reverse complement strand
CTGAAGTATGTGATAAGAGCCTCATGTGCCTCATATCTGGAGACAAGGAATGTCACACTGGGACACAGAAAATAATATGAACAAACAGGCCTTGCTAAGTTCCCCCAGCTTATTACCATTAGATCATACTCCTTCTGTTCAATCATGCTTCCTCATGACTGTCTACTCCCCATCCAACCTAAGCATAAATATACATAGATTTCGCCATTTCTTTGGGTCTTCATTTCTGAAGGTCCACATGTCACATAAAATTTACATTAAATAAATATGTATGCTTTTCTGTTGTTAAACTGCCTTTTGTTATAGGTGCTTCAGCCATGAACCTAGTGATGGATGAGAAAAAAAAATCCCTTCTACCCTACACTAACAAGGAAGGACGAGAGAGAGAATTCTAATTTCTTACCATAGGTATTCAATGTGATGAGAGGGTGGTCATTTGATGTATAAAATTAGGAATTCATTCTAAAACATGTTTGAAACTTTTGTTTACTTTATTGCAGAGGAAGGGGCAAGTTTGGTGCTCCAAATTCCTGTTTTATTTGCCATCATAGAAAGGATTTGAATTTGCAAGACACTTCAGAAAAGTCTGATTTTTTTTTTCACTTTAAATGTGGTATTGTGGTTACCGTAATGAGGTGGCATCGACACTGCTAATACTTACCCTTTGGAGTTTACCCCAAGGCTTTACCATAAGACATCATCCAGATCACTGTGCTTTCTTTTAAAAAACAAGTCTTTAATAAAAAGAAAAGCACAAACTAGACCATCACAAATAGAAATTAGTAATAGCCAGAAACGTATTTAGCAGCGATATTTTTTCTTTTTTTTTTTTAACAGTCTTGCTCTGTCTCTCAGGCTGGAGTGCAGTGGCGTGATCTCGGCTCACTGTAACCTCCACCTCCCAGGTTCAAGCAATTCTCCTGCCTCAGCCTCCCAGAGTAGTTGTAACTAGAGGTATCCACCACCACACCCAGGTAATTTGCATATTTTTAGTAGAGTTGGGGTATCACCATGTTGGCCAAGCTGGTCTTGAACTCCTGACCTCAGGTGACCCGCCTACGAAAGTGCTGGGATTACAGGAGTGAGGCACTGCACCCAGACTTATTTAACATCAGTTCTAAACATTGTTGACACATTGCAGTATCTAATTTTCTCTAGTATCCTTAATTAATTATATAATGTGACTTTTGAAGAATTCTTATATACATTAAGATAAAGTTCAAGAAGGCCATTAGCAAAGGATTTTAAAAAGAGTAGTTTTTTTACAAAGATTTTCCATTTTAAACAGATTTTTCTTATAAAATAAATTTCTCCATGTCTTTTAAAAATACGAAACTTGGCTCCCATTAAATATGCTCATTTTTAGTTACCCATGGGATACCCTTACTTATCTATGATAACAGATACTTGTCATAATTTCCTGTATACTCCTAATGTCAGAGGTATGTTTACAAGTGGTATCATTTACTTCTGGATTTCATTTCCAGCTATTTAACCTCCAGATTCATGATAAAGCATTTTTAAGATTATCTCTGAAAACAATACCTGCTTTTTATTTACTCAAAATATATCTACACTTAACATAAGTACACTTTGGATAAGCAGTTATTTTTAGGCAAACTTTTACTAAGATAAGTATATGACAACATAAATAATGGAGGATATCTATGTGTAGCTAAAAGTGAAAATATTTACTTTACCTGGAAGATGTGTTTTTTTTAAAAAAAAAACCCTGAAACAATTGATTTCATGCAAAAAAAGTGCTAAAAGAAAAATGCGTAATCTCTGTATGATAAAAACATTTTCTCGAGCTGTGCAAATGACCTTGTTGATTTTTATTTTATCTAAGAATGATTTTAATATGCAATAATACAACTTACAGCAACATATAACAATGCATTTAATAGTAATGCACAAAAGTAACAAAGCAATGCAGATAAAAATGTTATACTGAACTCATCATTTGACATACTTCCTGTATTAGAATAATTTGCTGAATAATGTCAATTATCAAAACATGTAGCTGCTATGTAGTCCCTTAAAAACTGATATTTCCAGCATGTATATAATACACATATAAGTATATTCGTGTTGAACATAGCTTTAGTACTTTTTATATTTTTTTAAAAAGAAATTGTATGCCTTTTGTTCAAAACCACTATAACTTACTTGACCTGTGTGTGATTTTTATTTTCCGTTAAAATATTTAATTTCCAATATAGTTTGGATGTAGGACAGTCTGCATTTTAGGAAGCAAAAAAATAAATTTTAGAAAGGTAAAATATCAAAGCCAGTTTTGTAGTAATAGTGATGTCTAAAAGTTGAAATAGTAGCTGTCATTAAATGAGCACCTACTATATTTCAGGCACTAAACTGGATTCTTATAGACTCTTTAATAATAATATCATACATTATAAATGTGAAATTTTAGACTGCAAAGTACATAATTTGCTAAAAGTCACAGATGTAATAAACTGTCAATCCAGAATTTGAACTTAAATCTTTTGGCTGCAGAGAGGAAAACAAAAGAACGGTAGGTAAATAGCTAGATGAATCCGTTGACTGACAGTCGTATCAGCTTCCCTTTACTGAATGCTGATCTCATCATACCAGTATAACTTTGTAAAATGTGTTTATTATTTCCATGTTCAAAGTGAGTGACTTAAGGCTAAAAATGATAAGAAATGTGTCCTTGATGGCAGCTATCACTGGAAGATCCAGAATTTTAACCAATATTTCACTATCCAGTATTACTCATTTCAACGCACTCAGCCTTTCTGCTATCACATACAATTTCCACTTCAAGTAACAAATTCAAATATAATCGGTACAAAGTTTATCCTACCCTGAAAATGAAATGTATAATATTCAAGAACAACTTGATGATTCACATCTGAGAAAACATAGTACTCTCAAAGTGACAAATACTGAATAAATAAATATTACCTCTGTATTGGATGTCTAAAAATGAGTAAGGACAAGATACTTCAAGCTGGAAAAATTAGAATGCAAACAAAAGACAACGGAGAAACCAAACATAGCTGGTCACATATGTATTTTTGTAACGATTTTTAAGTCTGGGAGTCTTGTTTCCTAAGCAAACATTTAATTTTTTGTTAGCCAGAAGTTTATATCTCCCTAGATTATGTAAAATACTGAAAAAAGAAATATGAAAACTTTATTTTTAGTTGTGTCATCAAACAGTGCCTTACATATTTGAATGACTACACTTTCAAAAGCTGCCAAACTTTAATTTCTTCTGTTAGTATCTATATCTACACATATTCAACATTCAAAGTAAGGAATCTTGTAGTGTGTGTTATATTGTTCAAGTATTGATGATTTTGTTGCAACTCTGGGAACACTTTTTAGCCCCTGAAGCCTGAATTAGGGGTATCTATATAGAGAGGAAATTATTGGCTTATCAAAAGTGTGCATAGATTCTGTAGGTCAAGTCTACCCATCATAGACTTCCTAAAAGGTGGATTAGATTTGAAGCTCTCCCAATTTATTTTGTTATGGTTTATTGGCACATTCATTTTGCACAACTGTTTATACAAAATAAATGGCTGCTGATATCTTAAGCCCCTCCATTAGTGGAGTCCAATTCACCATCTAAGATAACAAAAACATAGGAATCTTCAGTTCCTACTGCTACCATTACAGAAGGCTCAAGCTGTAGAATATTTGATGCTTTCTGCTCTCAAAGTTCTGATCCAGTCCTTTCTCTTACATAACATCTGTCCATGGCCTTGCTCAGAGGGACCCAGTGCTCATTCAAAGATCCCTTTATTGTGGTGAATGTTTAATTTCTTACTAATATTCATTCAAATGCAATACGTGTATAGTTACATTCAGTCTGTGCTGCTATAATGGAATATAAGAGACTGGGCAATTTGTAGAGATTCTTCATGGTTCTGGAAACTGGAAAATCCAAGATGCAAAGGCAAGTGTCTGGTGAGGACCTTCTTTCTGTGTCATCTCATGGTGGAAGGTGAGACAGCAAGAGATTGAACTCCCAGCTTTAAGTTATTTTAAATCAGCATGAATCTGTTCACAAGGCTTCAGCCTTCATGACCTAAACACCTCCCATTGGGCCCCACCTCCCAACAGTGGTTCATTGGATTATGTTCCAACACATGCCTTTTGGAGGGACACAGCCAAACGATAATGATATATAACAGCATTTTCTAAGTGTTCATTTTGATGAATTTTGACAAATGTTTACAGTAGTGTAACAACCACTTCAATGGAGACGTTTCATCCTAAAAATTCCCTTGTTCTATAGATTCAATTTTTATATTCTTCTGAAATTTTATGCTGAAATCTAATACCCAATATAATGGTATTGCGAGTTGGAGGCTTTGGAAGGTGATTAGATCATAAGAACAGAGACTTAATCAAAGGAGTTAGTGCTTTTTATAAGAGACCCTGGAGATATCCCGTCCTTCTACAATGTGAGGAGACAAAAGAATGACAGCCACCTCTGAATCAGGAAGTGAGTCATTACCAGGCACTGAATCTGTCAGTAACGTGAATTTGAACTTCTGGTCACGAAAACTGTGAAAAATAAATTTTGGTTGTTTATAAACTACCCAGTCTATGATATTCTGTTACAGCAACCTAAAGTACTATGTTACCTGGTGCCCCTTTGTAATCAGTCCTCGCCCCCAACCTGACACCTAGCCCCTGTCTACCCCACTCAGATTTGGGTGGCTACAGTTTTGGCTATTAAATAATGTCACAAAAATTGAATCATATACTATGTAGCTTTGATTGTTTTTTATTGAGTTTACTTAATGCGTTGGAGATTTATTCATGCTGTTACATATGTCTATATTGTATTTTTTTATCGCAAACTAGTGTTCCATTTGATTATACCTTTACTAATACATGGGCCTCTGGATTATTTCTAGTTTAAGGCCATGCAAATAAAGTTGCTATAAACATTAGCAAATGGGTCTCTGTATGAACATGCTTTTATTTCTCTTGGGTAAACATCCAGGAATTGACAGTTGAGTCATATGATAAATGTATATTTAAATTTAAAAGAAACTTCCCTATTGTTATCCAAAGCAACTATACCACTGATGTTTCTACATATCCTCATCAGTACTCCGTCTTCTGTGATTTGATTATAGCCGTCCTAGTAGCTGTATAGAGCATCTCATTGCAGTTTTAATTGCATTTTCCTAATGACTAGTGGCGTTAAGCAAATTTTCACTGCTTATTTGCCATTGGTATATACAGTGGTTCCACGTTCTCCGTGAGAGATTAGTTCTAGAACCCTGATGGATGCCAAAATCCAGAAATGCTAAAATTCCAACATTGGTCCTGTATAACCTGGGAAAATTAAAACTGAGCCCTCTGCATCCTTGGGCTGCCCAATCTGGGAATACTATATTTTCTATCCATAGTTGGTTGAATCTGTGAATGCGGAGCTCGTACACAGGAAAGGCCAACTATATTTTTTGAAAGTCCAGTTTTTAGTCTGTTTCTACCAGTTATAAAAATTTCCAGTTCGCATATATGGAAACTGTTTTTATGTGGATGGCTGAGGATTCTTTTGGAAAAACATACTGTCAAGAAAAGAACATAGGGATTATAAGCCTGACTCTATAGCAAAATCTGATTTTTTAAAAAGAAATTTTTATTAAAATGTCTAAAAAACACTGGGGCCCTGTTGACATCACTTGGATACCCGGCTGGTATAATCTATGACAGTATAAAGAGCCCGTCTATGTACTCTTCCATGGAATATGAGATGTTGAGGACTTTGGCATGTCGGTAGTTATGTCCACTGGCATTTATTTAGGCAGAGTATGGGGGGTTGCCAGGATTAAGAGAGGGCATAGGGTCAAGTGTGCATCCTGAGAAGCCATAAACAGAAAAGAAAGTGTAACCTAGTAAACCGTGCAGTTCCCGCAGGAATCTGGCAGGAATGGGACACAGTGGGCCCAGCATGGTCTACCAACCCCCTGCCGAATCCTTGAAATTCCTTCTGAAAACCTCCAGAAAGAAAGGACAGAGTACTGCATAGAGGGTTGAAGGTTCTGGTTTCTCCTGGCTCTTGTTTCTGTTTACGATTTGTATCTGTAGTAGTTTCCTGGGACTGCCCTAACAAAACAGCGCACAGTGGGTGGCTTAACCATAAGTGTACTGTCTCAGAGTTCTGGAAGGCAGAAGTCTAAAATCATGGTGTTGAAAAGGTGGCTCCTTCTGAGAGCCACAAGGAAAAAGCTATTCCAGAGAAGTCTCTCTCCTTATGTCATGCAGCTTTGGGTGTTTCTTGGTGTTTTAGTCTGTTCTCCTGCTGCTCATGAAGACATACCAGAGACTGGATAATTTATACAGAAAAAGAGGTTTAATGAACTCACAGTTCCATGTGCTGGGAAGGCCTCATAGTCATGGCAGAAGACGAAAGGCTCATTTCACATGGCGGCAGGCAAGAGAGAATGAGAACCAAGCAAAGAGGAGACCCCTTATCAAACCAACAGATCTTGTGAGACTCATTCACCACCACAAGAACAGTATGGGGAAAACCACCCCGTGATTCAATGATCTCTCGCCAGATCCCTCCCACAACACATGGGAGTTACGGAAACTACAACCATGATTCAATTACCTCCCCCAAATCCCTCCCACAACACATGGGAGTTACAGGAGCTAAGACAGACCATATCGCTTGGCTTATCAATGGCATTCTTCCTGTGTCTTCACATCGCCTTCTCTGTATACCTATCTTTCCCTGTGTCCACATTTCTCCTTTTTGTAACTACAGAGTCATATTGGATTGGGCCCATCCTAATGACTTCATCCTGACTTGGTCATCTGCAAAGGCTGTATTTCCATACAAGGTCACATTCACAGCTACTGGAATTACCGCCTCATTATTTGCTGAAGGTACACAATTCAACCCATAACACTGTCAGTCTAGTAATTGTGCCCTTTTAGGTAATTTCTGTTTTCTACTCATAATTTAAAATGAAAGCATCTTGAAATTATAAAAGACAATAGTGCTAAGAGAAAATTTCCATCAACCTATGATTTTAAACTCTTCAAAGTGCTAAGAGAAAATATCCATCAATCTATTATTTTAAACCTTTCTAAATTATTAAGAGTAAGATATATAAAATAAGATAATTTTCAGGACAGCCATGGTTGTTCATGCGTGTAATCTCAGCACTTTGGGAGGCTCGGGAGAGCAGACTGCTTGAGCTCAAGAGTTCAAGACCAGCCTGGACAAGATAGTGAAACTTCATTTCTACTAAAAATACAAACAATTAGCCTGGTGTGGGCATGGTGGCAAATGCCTGTAGTCCCAGTTACCCAAGAGGCTGAGGTGGGAGACCTGCTTGAGCCCAGAAAGTCAAGGCTGCAGTGAACCATGATTGCACCACAGCACTGCAGCCTGGGTGACAGCCTGAGACCCTGCCACATACACACACACACACACACATTCAAATAAATGATTGAGTTTACATACCAAAGAGCACCAAAATATATGCTTCAATGAGAAGAAAAGAGTGAGATCTAAGTGGCACTGAGTTATACAGAAACTTGAAAACACGTTGGTGTATCTAAATAATCAATAACCAAAGTAACAGCAATAATAACATTAAGGATAATGACTATTTAGCTTGGAATTTAAAAAACAATACATAATTATATTTACAAATTGCAATAATATAAAAACTGGAAGAGATGGTCATATCTAAAATTTTCTACAGCCTTTAAATTGTTCAGGTAGAAGGAGATGATTGTTTCAAGTTGTACTTTGCTAATGCAACCTTGTGCTTCATTAGTGCTAATGCACTTTGTTCAACATTTAATAACTAAAGAGCAATGAAAAGCGACACAGATTAAATGGAAAAGGAAATATACAAACAACACACCCCCCAAAAATATGCAATCAAGTCAATGAAAAGCAGAAAACAAACGAAAAAAGTAAAGAAGTAAAAATACAGTGAAATTTTATTAAAGATGCAGAAATATATCCATATGTGTCAAAATCATATTTAGTATAAATACATTAAGTTCACTATTAAAAGACAGAGAGTACAAGCTATAATGACAAAGGATTTTTACACGCTGAGGGACATAAAATGATATGCCAAAATTTAGATTGTATAGTGACATTAATATCTCATTAAATATGCTAGAGCAAAATCTGAAATATATTCAAAAATTAACTTTGGGAGCCCGAGGTGGGTGGATCAAGAGGTCAGCAGATCGAGACCATCCTGGCTAACATGGTGAAATACCGTCTCTACTAAAAATACAAAAAATTAGCCAGGCATGGTGGCAGGCGCCTGTAGTCCCAGCTACTAGGGAGGCTGAGGCAGGAGAACAGGGTGAACCCGGGAGGCGGAGCTTGCAGTGAGCCGAGATCGTGCCCCTGCACTCCAGCCTGGGCGACAGAGCCAGATTCCATCTCAAAAAAAAAAAAAAAAAAAAAAAAAAAAAAAAAAAAGCTTTCCAGTTGAAATATCTTTATAACGTAATATTGAATTCTCATGGCTAAGGAAAAATAATTTTATGATTAATCAGGTCTAAATAAAATAAATTAAATACTGAAAGGGCAAAAAATTATCTTAAAGCTTTTACACTTCAATGCTCAGTTTTGCTGTGAACCTAAAACTGTTTTAAAATTAAATTATGTTAAATAGAAATAATTATTTGTGGGACATTTAATGTTTCTTGATTAACCCTTGGACTTGTAGAGATTTTAACTTAGAACAGGCATAAAAATTGTAACAATTGTTATTGTGAATAGAATAGAATATTGTTCTGAGAACAGTAAATATTTCTTGAGAATTTCGATGTGTCCGAGGCTGGAATATTTTCACATATTGTTTAACTCTTTTGTCTTATATACTATTTTGTCTTTAAAACAATCAGATGAGGAAAATGAGGCTCAGATAGCAACTAGCCTGACCCAAATCACACAGCTAGAAAGCAGAGGATGCAGGATTTAAACCCAGAACCTGTTTGACTATTCACTACACTCTACCACCTCCAAGGAACGTGGTGCGTATATGATACTTGAGGACATATCAACAGTCACGACTAAGATTTAGTAAAACGGTGGAGAAATGAAGACAATGTTGAAAGAGAAAGAGTTCTAAGCCAACCACAATTAAAGTCTGAGTATGAAGAAGTCATGCAAAATATTTAACAATTTTACAAATGAAGAAGATGAGGCTAAGAGAGAATTCATTGCTTGCCTTATCGGACATCACAGTCCTCACTAATTATTTTAGTTTGTGTTTTCTTTCACATGTCTTGAAACTTGCACCATCCTATAATAGTCACTAGAATTTAGTACTTAATTTTTCTCTCGTTTCTGTGCATCTGTGCATGGAGAGGGATACCCCTGCTGCATGCTGATAGAAACTGACATTGTTTGAAAACACCTACTTTCATTTCCTAAATATGTGACTTCAAATATAACATAATTAAATATATAAATACTTAGGATATTTTTCTCTCTCTTAAAATTTATCTTAGCTTTGCAGGCCATAAGCTCAGAAATATGTGTTCCTTGTAAAAGCCACCATCTTGACCTCTTATTCTCCAACCATTAGCACAGTAAGTGTGCATTTAAACAGTTAACTAGCTATGAAATTGTTGGTAGAGGAGTTCTACAAAAACTGCAATGTATTAAAATCCTGTTTGGTCACAACTTTCTGAGGGAGGGAAGAAAACTTCATATGAGTTATGGCGATGTAATTTATGTTGATTATAAGAAAAAATTTGTTTAGGCCAATAAAATTCAAATTAACAAAGCACATTCAGAAACGAGGTTTAAAACATAAATAGCATGAAATAGGGGAGATTAGAGCTAATATTTTCCAGGAGCTAAATAAACACACAAGCTCATATAGCATTTATTGTAAAGGTTAGAAGAGAAATCTAATTCAATATATTTAATGTACATGTAGAATGATTAGAATCTGTCTGGTTCTTGATAAATATAATCTAAAGAATTAGTTTAGACATCTTTCTCCCATCTTCAGTCAGAGTTTTATAAATTAATGAAATTATCTATTATCATTTCATCTTAGATGTCATAAGACTTTGGAAACAGGGGGTATTAGGGACTAATTTACAACACATAAATAGCTTGAACAGGTGGTACTTAATACCATCACAGATACTGGTCACTGGGTAGAGTTCACAGTTATGGAAGTGAATGCCAATTAGAAAAATGTTCATATCCTCATCACTGAGTAAACTTAAACTAAGTGAAAAGACACCACTTGCCAGGTGCAGTGGCTCAGGCCTGTAATCCCAGCACTTTGGGAGGCCGAGGCAGGCAGATCACGAGGTCAGGAGATCGAGACCATCCTGGCTAACAGGGTGAAACCCCGTCTCTACTAAAAATGCAAAAAAAAAATTAGCCAGGCGTGGTTGCGGACAACTGTAGTCCCAGCTACTCGGGAGGCTGAGGCAGGAGAATGGTGTGAACCCGGGAGGCGGAGCTTGCAGTGAGCCGAGATTGCACCACTGCACTCCAGCCTGGGCGACAGAGCGAGACTCCGTCTCAGGAAAAAAAAAAAAGAATGGATGAATACAAATGCCTTTAATTCCGTTCAGACTTAAGACTTCACAGTTCTCAGAGACACCAAAGAAATTCTTTCCAAAAGTTTTTTTTGCAGAGATATATTTAAAGGCATAATTATATTTTTAAGAGCTTCCCAGATTGTAACAAATATAAGTAACTTCAACTAGCAAATAAGAAATTCATAAATGTAGCTAGCTGCTCAGTATTGCTGATTTGATATCATTTGATATCTTCGAAGTGTACCAACATTTAATGAGGATATAACTGAGTGAATCCTGCAACAGAAATATTAACATATGTGCTAAAATGAGCTATAATGGATATATATATTTCCAATGTCATTTAGAGCAAATACTTATATTAATCAGGCTGAATTATATGACTCCTACATTGAATCTTTGAACAATTGAGTTACAGTGGCAAATAATAGACAAATAAAGAAATGACATAATTAGATCATAAACTGATTTAGTAGTCTTATATAATTTTTATGTAGAGCCTGAAGGAAGAGTGCTGATCATGAAATAGTATCCTAAAAGAATGCAGCTATTACTTAATAATACAAGGAAATCAGAAAATTTGTCAAGGATCATGCAGCATAGTGAGTAGTGATGATTTACATATATCTGAATAGATGATTTACATATATCAGAATAGATGATTTACATATATCAGAACTGATGATTTACATATATCAGAACTGATGATTTACATATATCAGAATAGATGATTTACATATATCAGAATTGATGACTTACATATATCAGAATATTCATCCCTTAACTTAACTACTCATAGATAACAACTTGAGCATTGTGAAATGTTGTTTTCTCTCTGAGGTATTCTTTCAGATCCTACATACCAGTGAAACTACTGACATCAGCTCCTCCGAAGGGCTCCAGGAGAAGCTGACTCACTAAAGGGTGAAGTTTCTATATCCTGGTGATTTAAGATTTAATCCCCCTAACCCAAACCAGTCAGTGACCCCATTTATCCAGCCCCTGGTCCTCTACAATCCCTTCACCCCAACCAAGTACTCTCTGGAAAGACAGATTTGAGGGTGCTCGCATCTCCTCACTCAGCTGTCCTGCAATCATTAAACTCCTTCTTTACTGCAAACTCTGTTTATCAATTTATCAGACTGTGACTGCACAGCAGTCAGAGAATACAAACACGTGAGTCCTGTATCATTTATAAATATTTAACTTTTATATATATTTAACTTCTATACACATAATTGACTATTTTGTATATTACTATTAGTAGGTAATAATAATATTTATATTTCCTCCATAGGTAGCTTCTGGGGCATTTCTGCCTGGTAAATTTTATTCTTTAATGACAAAGACTAAAGTAAGTAACTTTAAAATATTATTGAGAATTTTTTTTCTATTGATGGGACACTGAATTTTTAGGTAGAAATAAAAACCTAGCTTTTTACTAAACTTAATTTTAAACACAATTCAAAATATAAATATAAAATTAAGAATTTCCAAAATTAAACTTAGTTTTAGAAACTCACATAAGCAAGTGTAATACTGAAGAGCAAAGAAACTGTGGTCTACAAAAAAAATTATAAGTAATTCATGAAATCTAAGGGCTAATTTGTGAAGTAAATTAGGAGGATATTTTATGCTGTAGCACCATCCTAGAGACCAAGAGAATCGCTCTAGGAAAACCTGCTCAACTCTTTTTAACCAGAAATTCTTTCTTTCTCCAGAAATCCCTTTCAGGTAATGCCTAATAATATCTCACTGAACATGTATTAGAAATCGTAGTTTAATTTTTAATTAAATAATTCAGTGAAAATATATTAATTGTAAAGATAAATTTTAACACATATGGGAATACTAGACTTACGGTGGTCATCAACCCAAAATGCTACAAAATTACATGGAATGGTTAGTTTGGCAAAAATAAATATCAACACTACCACCAAAAACCTAGGTTTCAAAAAGAAATACAAGAAGCATTCCAAAATGTTAAAAATTTTTCATTTGTCTACTTTCTAAATGCTCTTTAAAATACTTATGTCATCATAATTTTGAAGTTTAAAAGTAAAGAAATAGTTCTCCTAGTTAATATACTGCCTTAAAGTTACTCTGGCTCACAAACAGAACAAATCAAAGCATGACTTGACAGCCGTCAAATTACAGGAAATTGAAGCTAAATGAAACTGGACACCTCACCTCATCTAAACTCCTTACTTTATAAGAAGGAAAAGCCTCACAAAATGTTGAGGTCATTTAGCTTAAAGTCATCAGGTGAGTTAGAGATAATCTGAGAACACCACTTTTTTTCTCTTTGTTACTATTCTCTCATGAAATTTTGCCTGAAAACAGGTCAACTAAAGATATAAGAATTTGTAATGAAGATGAATATATATCATTGTCTTTCTGCTTAGGGTTGTTCAATATTTTCCCATTGATAATATATAAAATCCTACCTACTTTGACCTCCTATCATTGCCTTTCTGCTTAGGGTTGTTCAATATTTTCCCATTGATAATATATAAAATCCTACCTACTTTGACCCCCTATCATTGCCTTTCTGCTTAGGGTTGTTCAATATTTTCCCATTGATAATATATAAAATCCTACCTACTTTGACCTCCTCTCCCACCATTTCCTTGCTATCTCCTAGAACTTCATTCTTGACTCCAAAGCTGCACCCTCCTGCATCAGTTTCTTTTGTTTGAAATCTTCAGCCCTTCATAAATTTCATCCACCAAACTCCTATTTATCCTTTAACTCCCTATTATTTTTTCTTACACTGCCACATTTTCCTTCATTAGCACATATCCAATTTAAAGTTATATAGTTTGAGTTTTTGCTTGACTTTCTGTTTCTCCATTAAAGCATAAGCTCCACAAAAGCAAGTATCATGTCTGATTTAACAGGGTATATTCTATTCTTATAAGAGTGCTGCCACGTAAGTGTCAATGAATGTTTGTGAAATAAATGAAGGACTAAAGGAGTGACTGAACAAATAAAAATAAGTTCTCTGTGTGTATTGTATGTGTGAATAAGATTTTGAGTTTGGCCAAGGCAGTTAATCACATATTAACAACTCATTAAAGTTTATTGCTATGAGGTACACAATTGGTTCAACACCAAATTCTAAGATGAAACAAGATTTGTGTTCAGAAATATAGTGTCACTTTTTCTAATATCAGTTGCCCTCCAACTATCAGCATGACACATGCAAACCATTGATACGTGTTTTTCTGTTTTTTTTTTTGTATTGAAGATACAACATGAAGGAAAATTATTATATTTCTAATAGGAAGTCCTGTTCTAAATGACAACAAATCTGAGCGTGAACACATTTGTTTAAAAGAGAGAGATTAAAAAGATGAGATTCTGTTTGTACAGTATATAACTGAAGAGAGTTGTATCTAGCAATTTGACAAGAAAGGTGAAACAGAACATTAACCTGAGCACACAAGTTCAGCTAATGATCTGGGATGGGGAGTTGTGGGTAGAGAGGAGGACAAAGACGAAAGACAACCGTTTACCCCAAGTTACTCTCCAAAGATGAGAAAAAGCCCTCTTAGTAATGTCTTTCAAAATCTAACTACTTTCAAGAACACATCGATAAGATACAGAGAGATAACAATCAAGTTGGACAGTAACTTAAAAGTCAGATGTCTTTTTAAGCATAAGTAACTTAGAACTGTAAAGTAAAAAACACTAAATGTCATTGACTTTAAAGTGGATACTGAAGAAAAAGAAAACCCTTCTATTAAAAACTAGACTACATGCAGTAACTTATGTAGAAAACTTAGCATAAATATTTATACAAAATTGCCCTACCCTATTTTATTAAAGTATGACATTATAAATTAAGAGAAAATCATTTTAAAAATGAGTTATATTTTGGGCCTTTTTTCTCAAAATGAGTTTCATAAATTGATATGGTTATTAGCATAGGAATTTCAATAATAGGAACAAAGAAACCAAAAGAAAATGTGTGTGTGTGTATGTATACAATTACCTGGCATTCCAACTTCAACATGTTTAAAAATATTTCAGTAAAAAATGTTAGATTTATTTTAAGGTAGTTTGTAAGATATTTATTAGGTTTATTTGTAGGCCTTGCACACTAAGTTAAGCAACACTATCATAAAATAAATTATTTAATAATGATACAGAAACTCAAAGCTTCATATTATAATTAAATAAACTCTAAAGTATCTAGTAACTTCAACTGTATCCCTAAAATAACATCAGGTCTACAGTGTGTATCAACTTGCCCAGAGAAAACGCAACAATGAAAGAAAGAAAGAGATATCTATTTTTTCATAAAAGATCAACACACTTTGTCCAATTTTTTTGTCCAACTGCTATCAAGTGGGCCAACGCTAATGGCAAATAAAAGAGCTGCCATTCAACATGCATTCTAGTAGTGAATATTAACTGACTACTCTGTGAAAGCAGTGTTCGTTGAACAAATAAAAGAATCTTTGCCTGCGTGACGCTTATATTTTGGTCACTTTACATTTTACTGGAGGAAACGTGAAGAATAGAATACCAGCAATATTAACAACATTATCCCACTAGAAGGTCTCCAGTGACTGATACTTTCAGACTCATGTCAATGACCCTATATGATCTTTATATTCCAAGGAGCATGGCAATGGATTTTAACATTTCCAAATTAAAAGGTAATGGTAAAGTAATGATAACCAACACAAAAATGACTCCCTGGAAACGACAGCAACTCATTTCAAATGGCTTTGGAATGCCATTAGGACAGTACCTTTTTCTTTGTAATGCAAAAGTCTCACAATCCAGAGAGCAGGTCTTGTGAATTTTGTGAATTTTGATGAGAGGTAAGGCATTACAGAAAGACCCAAAAGTCATGCTCCAGATTCCGGCAATATAGCTAGTAGGACAGACACAGAGTACATAGTTTTACTACTGATCACAGTGATTTAGAGATTGGAACCCATAGTTCTGTGAGATCAGGCATCACTTCAAGATAAATTTACATTTTTAATAAATGCAAACTTTGGCTCAGCTAAACAAGGTACCTTGGGCTATATTAACTGTAGATAGATAAATTTGGCGTAATTAACCCTTGCACAGTCTAAACATACCATGTGCCAAAAATGATGTAAAGCACTGAATATGTGAGATAAAGTATGATGAATTCCATTGACAAATACAGGCAATAGCTTCCATTTAATTGAGAAGAAACCGTATACCTAGCACAAGTCTTTTTCTGTGCATTAACTTTTCATAATACAACTATATGAAGTATATAGTATAAAATAGTATATGAAACTATTTTATATATAAATAAAGGTGTTTCCAAAGGTTAAGAAAGGGCACGGTGAGAGTGAGAAGCACAGTCTGGGTGGGCAGGACAATCTAGTTGTCTATCTGTGCTTTAAACTCCAATAAACATCATCTCCCACACCACGGCATCTAACTCAGAGTCACATTTCAATTGCCAGCAAATGGAAGCCTCATAAACCCAAAATGTGAACGGCAATGAAGTTCATAGAGCACGCTTTGAGTGCACAGAGTATCTTTGCAAACATTATCTTTTTTTATTACACTTTATGTTTTAGGGTACATGTGCACAACGTGGAGGTTTGTTACAGATGTATACATGTGCCATGTAGGTGTGCTGCACCCATTAACTCATCATTTAACATTAGGTATATCTCCTATTGCTATCCCTTCCCCTCCCCCCAAACATTATCTTTTAAGACTTTCACAATCACGCCATGAGATTATTCCCATATCAAAAAGTAGGAAATGAAAGCCTGGAAAGAAGTTATATTGACATTAAACTGCTCTCAAACCCAAGTGTACAAATGATTCTTCTTGCAAAGAAATTCATATTCTACACAAAGTTCTATTTCAAAATGAATTCTGGAATTCAATTAAACACTCATCTGGAAAACGAGAGCTTAAGTGGAAATTCCTCACTGGTATTCAAGCAAATAAATTAAATAATGATATTAAACCTACATCTAATCTCTTATTATTACATATTCAAAGTTTGCTATACAGCTACCACTAAGTTATACATTTCCAGTGACACAAACCATAAAATGAATTTGTTTCTATTGGTACTAGCAAAAAAAAAAAAAAAACCTGCGTAGACAGCAAAAGGGTCAATCTACTAATTTATCTTCTAATAACTTTCCACCCAGGAGCATTCGTCCCTCTCATTAGACAGTTGTTCTATGCTTCTTTTTTTCACATTCTAATTGCCTCACCTGAACCAAAAAAAGAATGTGGATCTAGGATCAATACCTTTTGAAAAGTCATTTATTTCATTATATTATTTTTTCATATATCTGCATTATTGCATAGAATACCTGATTGGTCTTATGCTAAGTTTTTCATGTAACATTACCTCTGCAAGATGTTAATAAGTATCCTTCCAAAAATGTTTGAAAAATCTTGGGTAAAACATATTACGTAAGTTCCTGTTTTATAGTTTTCCAAGAGTTTTACTATCCTTGGCCAATGACAAAATTCAAAGCAGAGATACAGTACACAACTTTTGTAAAACTTACCTATTTTTCTTATAAGACTGTGGCTTTGTTTTGTTTTGTTTTGAACTTCTTTTCTGTGATGTGACATGAGACTGTGTGTTGAGTTAGGGGTGGGGACATACATTAACAGAGGTTTAGGAACTGCTTTGCTAAAGCAAGTTTGAGGAGAAAATGGGGAGACTAATACAAGATTTTCCTTTAAGCAGTGGGAGTTGAAGGGGTAGGTGGTTTTTGGAGAAAGAAGAGACCCATTCATGGCACAGGCTTCTTTATGTTTCTGCTCTGTGTGATACTTAATGAGGATACAGACATTCACTTCCTCTATTTCCCACCCCTGGCCGGGGGTAACCCAAAGGTACCTGATAAAGACACAGCCTTATAGCTGTATCAAGTATCCCTGAGTGTGTTAGGACTGGAGAGGCCTAAGGAATAAAAAACATACATGCATTAAATGGAACAAATACAGAGAAGAAGAAAACTCAGACATGGTACATTAATTGTGTACCTTTCCTTACAACCCAGCACATCACAGGGTACATGACCTGCTTCCTTTTGACCTGCTTCCTTTATGTTCACTGCATGAACAGGGAAGGGGGTTGGGGTACACGTGGGAGATAATTGTGTTTACTATGTACCTGGTATTAATACATCTATAGAGACAATTGGAATGACTATACTGGAGAAACAGCAAGAGAAGAACTGAAAAGGCTAAAACAAATACTTGGTTCTCTAAAAAATACTCCAAAGGATTTCTCATGTCTGACAAATTACATTTTAGTCTAATAGTAATAAGTGACCAAAACTAAGGTGATTTGATAAATATCATAAGGTATTTTACTGTGAAATTGATATCTATACGTATTGCTTATAAAGCTCAGTAATCTGTTCTTGAATTGAGAAATTACTGAGACAACATCAAAAGCTGTCATTTTTGTTTCTATGTTGTCGTTGTTATTGTTTGTGAGGTCAGAGCTTCTAAACTTTATGACTGTTTGAAAGGGGCCTATATAGACCTTGCCTGAATATTAAGTCATGTGAAATGATAAAAAGCTTTCTGATTTATTGGGTTAGACAAAGAAAAAATTGAGAAATTGAGCATCATTAAAATTAAAGACTTTTGTTATTAAAACTGTGCTTAGAATGAAAACAAAAGCCACAGGTTGGGAGAAAATTTTTTCAAAACATATTCAAAACATTTTCAAAACATATCAGATAAATTACTGGTATTTAAAGTATACAGAGAACTCGAAAATAAGAAAGAAAACAACTCATTTAAAAAATAGTCCAAAGGTCTAAATACAGCGGTCAAATGGGGATTTTGAAGTTACTAGTCATGTATCATTAGGGAACTGCAAGTCACAGCAACCGTGAGATATTATTACATGACTATTAAAATGACCAATATCCAAAAGTCTGATGATACCAAAAGCTGGCAAATGTGAGGAGAAACAGGAACTTTTATTCATTGCTTGTGAGAATGCAGAATAGTACAGCTACTTTGGCAGTCAGTTTGGCAGTTTCTTATAAAACTAAACATACTCCTACCACACAACCCAGCAATTACATTCCCGGTATTTACTTAAAGGATTTGAAAACTTACATGCACACAAAAGCCTTCTTCCCATGAATGTTACAGGAGCCTTATTCATGATCACTAAAATCGAAATGTCCTTCAGGAAGTGAATGGAAAAATAAACTGTGGTATATCCAGGCAATGGAATAGTATTCTATCAAGCTACAGAAGACACACAGGAACCTTTAAATGCATATTGCCAAGTGAAAGAAGCCAGTCTGAAAAGTCTACATACCGTATGATTCAACTACATGACCTTCTGGAGAAAGCAAAACTATGGAGACAGTAAAGAGATCAGTGGCTATTAGGGATTTGGAGGAGATTTGTGCAGTCTAAACATGTCATGTGCCAACAATGACGTAAAGATATGTGAGATAAAGTATGACGAATTCTATTGACAAACACACGCAATGGCTTCCATTTAACTGAGAAGAAACCATATACCTAGCACAAGTCTTTTTCTGTGCATTAACTTTTTGTAATACAACTATATGAAGTTATAGCCTATTTTATATATGAATAAAAGCATTTCCAAAGGTTAAGAAAGGGCACAGTGAGAGTGAGAAGCACAGTCTGGGTAGGCAGGTCAATCTAGTTTTCTATCTGTGCTTTAAACTGCTATAACCATCAACTCAATCTACTAATTTATCTTCTACATAAATTAGTAGAGGAAACGATGAACGGATGGAGCAAGGAAGAATTTTAGGAGAGTGAATCCATTATTCTGTATGACACTGTAATGAGGATTATTTGTCATTACACATTTGACAAAACCTATAGAATTCATAAGACAAGGAGTAAACTCTAATACAAACTACATACTTTAGTCAATAGTAATGTACCAATATTGACTCATCAACTATAACAAATGTACCACACTATTGCAAGATGTTAAAAATCGGGGAAATTGGGGTAGAGGCTGAGGATGACGTGTGAATGCTTATTCACTTCTTTCTACAAACCTAAAATTGCTTTTAAAGAGTCAATAAAAATTAAAACAAGGCAGGGTTTTCATGCAATGGAAAAAAACACACAACTTTAGTAAGTGACTCATAATTATGCTTATGCCACTTTGCTAGATTACACTTCATTAATAAATATAGTTTCATTCTTTATGTTATAAAGCAGAATAAAGTCAGATATCTAGAGAAATTGATTTTAATGATTAGAGTAAAAGCATTTTCACCTCCAACGTCAGAATGAGTTCTTCAGAATCAGTCCATTTTATAGTTAAATCAATCACTGATTTTAAAAAAACATTGAGAAAAACTTTAACTTCACTTTTTCCATCAAACTCAATGTCATGACAGCATTGTCATTTCAATCTAGGATTAAAACCTATTTCTGGACCCAGTGGACTTACTGTGATAGATTCTGAAAATGTCAGACGTTAAAGTCCAGTCTTTGATCTGCTGTCCTCTGCAGTTATCAAAAGGTCAGTTTATCCTGCTTCTTTTCTCTCTTTTTCATATATCTTGCACTTCAGCTTAATATTAGTATTAAGCTAAATTTCTTATTTTATTTTGATTGATAAAGGAAAACAGATTGTTTCAATACAGTTACTGAGAATAAGCAGCAAAACGTACTTATAAAGTACACAAGAGAGCTATAAGATAAAAATTTGTTCAAAAAAAGATTTGGAAATTTTTATTGCATGAATGTTCAAATGGAAAGGAAAACTTTCTGGATTCTTTTTCCACCACACAGGAGTAGCAGCACTAAAGTAGTGAATAATGTCCGTTCAATTGGTAGTTTTCATGTATTTCTGATATCAGAAATGGACTGTTAGTAACTAGTTTTAAAAGCAGAGCATTTTTGTGCATGGCATTCCCCTGAATTCCAAAGCCCAAACTTAACTTAGGCTAATTTCTCTCTGCTGGGAGCCCCATTAATTTCTCATAGATAACATTTCATATATATGCGGCATTCTGATGATGTAAAGGAATTCACACCTTATGGGCCTACAAGCCAAATTTAATCAATGGCTTGCTTCATATGGCTGAGAGCTAAAAATTGTTTTGGCATTTTGGAAGTGTTTAAAGAAGGAGAAGGAAGGGGAGAAGAAGAATGAGTAGATGAAGGAGAGACAGAGACTACATATGGCCAGCAAAGCCTATAATATTTACTGTCTAGTTCTTTACACAAAGAACTTTTCCAATCTTGAACAAAACACACACATTTTCGTTATGCCAAAAAAGGACTACAATAAGTCTTCACTTAACATCATTGACAGGTGCTTGAAAACTGGTCATAGGTATATATATTTATGGTCACGTGATGTTTTGATACACGCATACGGAGGGATAAATTGGGGATGGTTAATTGGTACAAAAATACAGTCAGCGAAACCCATTTTACCATAGGTTGACATCAAAAGAGTTCAGCTTCTATGGCTTTTGGTAACTAAAACGTCAACAAACTTGTAAATAAAGATCAAAACACTTCTAATATTAAATGCTGAAATAAATTTCAGCTATTCATACGTTTAAGATTAATAAAAGCTAGTAAAATCATTATTTACCTACTTATTTCAGTTTAGGGTTGCAGTTGACCGCAGCCTATCCTGTCAGCTCAGGACGCAATGTGGGAACCAGCCCTGGACAGGGTGCCGTCGCATTGCAGGTGCACTCACACATACCCACAGTTACTCAGACTGGGACCACATAGACACGTCAATCAACCTCACATGCACAGCCTTGGGAAGTGAGAGGAAACTGGAGCATCCAGAGAATATCAATGCAGACATGGGGAGAATACATAAGCTCTACACAGACAGTGAACCCCAATTGGAATCAATTTGTTTTTTCTCATCAACATCATAATGAAATGACATTGAATGAAACGTCGTTATTCAAAGACCTGTTGTACTCAGTTCTAAACATTTCAGAATTAAGAGATCTACACACATCCTCTTCTATATAATGGAGTGGGTCTCTTAAAATTTCCTGGCAACATACTCTTAGCCTGCCTAGGAAACACTTTAGAATACAACTGCATTATAATAAATTTTCATATTCTATTCATATCTTCATATTTCTCCCTCTACTTATTAAGGTATAGTCTTGTATATGTAATCCTTCAGTTCCTGAACAAGGTGAACATATGATCTCATGATGTGTGTTTTAATTTCTTAACTTTGTTGAGATTTGGGAATGTGAGGATGATGGAAAGGAAAGAAAGGAATTCAGCAGCTATAAAAGAAATCTGACCTTTAATTTTTTTATTGAATTTGTTTCTTGTTTTATTTTTCCTTCCTTTGCACAAATGAGAACTTCTAGTTTTACAAGGGGTACCATCAACTTTAGGACAAAAATTTGTATTTGTGGCATAACACAAGTTGGAGACACAATGATTTAGAGATTGCATATCAATTTTATCAAATAAATGTGATAAAGTAGGTGATATGCACACACACACACATTTGTAGTGACAAAACCATTGACACAGATACCCAGATGGCACTTAATGTACTTTCAGCCTTAAATTCTTTCTCAAGGACAAGCCATTTGTTTGCAAATGATTTAGCATTCAAAAATGATTAAACACGGGAAAAAATGCATTGCACATAAAGTTCAGATTACAAGTGAATTAAAGTCACACTAATATAACTATAATTTATAATGAATTCAAATGGCTTTCAGAAGGGTCATCTGTGGAAGGTGAAGAGCAATCTGAATTTATTTTTCTGGTAACTGGTCACAGCAATGTTTTCTAGACTAGTGAGTGAGTGCTCATACAGCACCATGTGTGTTCAACAACACATAAAGTTGGATGACAAAATCTACTTTAGTGAGAAGGTAGCTATTTCCAGGGGCACCAATAGTAATGTCAGTTTTGAGTCTTGGGTTTGCTTTTGTTTGTTTACAAGGCGATGAAATGTTTAAGGAAAAAATAAATTCTACCAATCCATGTTGAGTGAACATTTCAATCCTTGTAAAGACCAAAGTCAGCTGCCACCATGCCATGCAAACCTTATAGTACATGACATGTTAAATCGGTAACCTCGAAAGGGACTTCTGAGAAGCTATGAGTAAAAGGCACATACAAAATGCCTCTGAGATGAATTCACAAATGAAATGGAAAAGGATAACTGTGTACATCCAAGAAGAATAGTAATTAACAGAAAACAAGAACACTTCTAAATTGAAAGAATCCCTAAAGTAAAAGAAGACCAAAGAAAAAGAAATAAAGATGAGAAGTGAAATGAGGCGGAAATGGTGAGCGACAAGGAGATACACTGAGAAAAAAAGTAGCTAAAGTTAGTGTGTTATTATTTCAGCAAAATTAAGTATATCAATACTGAGAAATATGACTTGAAATAGATTCAGTACCTCAAGCAGAAACATAAACAAATAACATCTGGGTTTTTCTTTTGATAACCAGTATTTTAAATACAAAAATCTAAAAATTTTGTCTTTGTGTAAGAGTTACACATTTATCATACCAATCAATAACAAAAAGGCGCTATAAATACTGTATGGAAATAAATGTCCTAACAGATGTTAACCAGACATCAGTCTTCACCGGTAAGGATTAGATTTGAAGGTGTTTGCAGATAATTAAAACTTGTTTTTATAACATAACTTAGCAGCTAAGTAGTATAATGAAAATGGGATATTCAAATTATAAGATATAAAATATTAAAGATAGAAGAACATGTTTATTTTTTCAATATAAATATTGTTACAGCTCAGAGAAACAGTATGAAATCTCAGGGCTCATGAAAGGCCACATTCTAGAGATAGTGATTGACAGGTATGGTAATTCCCCTACAGCGTGGTGCCTGTTGTCATGGAGTAGCATGTCTCCTACAGGGTACTACCAGCAGGTTCATGTAGGAAGAGCCAATAGTCCATGTGAGAAACCCCGGAAGGCTAAAGATAGAAGGAAATATTTGTGCCACGTTGAAGAGCAAGTTCACCAGGTGAATTGGCATGTGGCTAGGGTACAACTTCCCATACATATATAAATAATGAAACACACAAAAAATTATCAGAAAAGTATTTTATTATTATTAGAGTCACGATTAGCACTCTCCTCATCAGGAGAGTTTTAGGTTTTTTTCTAGCCCTACTCTATACTTTTTAAACACAGTCTCCAAGTTTGAAAATAAAAGTTTCTTATTTTTAATTCAAACCTCAATTAAAATAAAACAAAAACCGAAAATGTAGAAGTTCCTTATTTTGACCATCTATATATCATACACAACAAAAAGACATAAAATTCCACTAAACACAACAGATAGATCCGTATTCCCGTTACTGCTTAAGCCCATTCCAATAAGGATTTTGTACCAAATCTGCCCTTGCAAAGGCTACCTGGGGCCTTCATTTTATTATCTGCAATGGACAATTTTAACTTCACATCCATGTTGGCTTCCTTACATCCTAGATGCACATACAGCCAGATTTTTTCCATCAGATGTGATTTGATCTTCCAACTTCGGAATGCCTTGATGACCTCCTCTTTATCTAAAGATCACTTTAAAAAGCCTGAAGTATTTGGCTCTTCCCTAAATCCTTGGCCAGACGTAATGTCATCCTCCCATTGGCTTTCTTTGTCCAAACGACATTAGCCTTATCTCAGATCTTCAAACAAGTTATATTTCCTGCC
This sequence comes from Symphalangus syndactylus, assembly GCF_028878055.3. Lineage (NCBI taxonomy): Eukaryota > Metazoa > Chordata > Mammalia > Primates > Hylobatidae > Symphalangus > Symphalangus syndactylus. The sequence goes on along the minus strand of NC_072444.2, from coordinate 5,388,230 downwards.
TAAGATCTTTCTATGAGTGAGTGAAAGGTCTGATGAAGATAGTTCCTCTTTGCCCCCAAAGGTTTCATTGATCATGCTGATAATGAATTTACTGTTATTTTAATCTCTTACTGTTATACTCAGCCTTAAATTCTCTACCCTACACTCTTCAGTTTACATAATTTTAATTTCCACTATGGTGCTTCTCTCTCTTCTATCAACACTCTCTCCTCACAGGGTTTCATCCAGATCACGAGTCAGCAACATTTTTGACAAAGAGCCAGATAGTAAATATTGCAGGCTTTGTGTTGCCAAGAGGCAAATTTATGGAACTTTCCCTGCTGAAAAATTTCCCTGTATTTTACATTTTAGACTTATAAATGCCACACGTACTTATAACTCATGAGCCATACAAAAACAGGCGGCAGACCAGATCTGGATCATGGGCTATAATTGTTTGCCAACCCCTCACCTAGATTCATGACTTTAGGCATGATCTATAGGCTACGATGGTCTAACTCACATCTCTAGCCAAGTCGACTTGTCAGTGCCTACTTGATGTCTCCACTTGGATTCTAACTAGCGTCTTAATTTAAGATTAAAAAATGTAAAATCAATCACACATACGCACCTACCCACACCTCTGTCACTTGCAAACTGCCTCATGTCATCAAGACTTTGCCATATCACTAAAAGTGACCATAATCCCCCATGTCCCTAAATCCAAATACCTTGATATAATTCTTGCTCAGTAAATTTAATCATCTTCAAATCAACTTCCAATCTCAACTGATTTTCTCCAACTTTATTGCTACACTCATAATCCCAACCACCATCATCCTTCAACTGGACAGGTGCAATAGTCAGCTAAATGAACCCCCTTCCTTCACTACTGTACCCTTCCACAATAGTACACCCTCTTAAGAGCTAAACTCATCGTATCACACATCCATCATACACTTTTCAATGTAGTTAATTTATATTCACACTTTGATATAAGATCTAGATTTGGTCCCTGAGAACACTCATGTAATCTCTCTCCATGCTCTTCCTTCATGGACATTCCAGCCAAATCGGCCTTCTTTTCTTTGTAAGAAACTATCAAGCTCTCTTTTTAAATTACAGAATCTTTATATCTGCCCTTCTTTCTGCTCAGAGCACCGCAGATCTTCAAAGTACCTTCCTATTTGTCTTCACTCAACTCTCAAATGAAATATCACCTCCTCAGAGAGAAAAATGCTCTGAAATACCTACAGCCAGATCAGTGCCTTCCTACTTGCCTGTTTCACTCAGCCATGTTATCACATGTAATCTTCTTCGTAGTAGTGGACCTTATAGCCCTTCACACCATTGCTTTGTTTAGGTATTTTTATGTCTTCGTCCTCTTTCCCTCCTCACTACAGTATAGCCAACTGTGTCTTTGCCTTCTTCACTGCTATATCCCCTAGTGCCTGGTAGGCTTTCTATAAACAGCCATTTATTGACTTATTGACTACATGTATATGCTAATCCTTTTTACTAATTTTTGTTACACTATATATTTCTCTTCTCCTTCTCTTTGCTTCCCTCTTCTCATGTCCCTTGATGCTTCCTACTCAATATTAACATGGACATCATTTTGTGTCTTCAGCATTTCTCTTTTCATTATATTATGATAGGTTAATTTTCCTAAGAAAACACTATTTTGACGAAAGCAAAGCATTAAAGCAGCATAGGATCAATTTTTTCCTATTGAAAAGGAAACACCATCTTTCCGAGAAGACAATTACACCAGGAAACAAAACAAACACACACATTTCCGGTAAGTCCTAGTTCCCAAGACTTGAAGCCAGTAGGTTTTTCCACTTAGAGAAAGGTATCCACTTAGAGATATTAACTCATTACCACTGCCTAAATTTGGCTTCCAGAAACACAACTTAATATGATATCAATGGATGTGATAATCATTTGAAAGTAGCTTTATCAAAATCACCCAACAGAACAAGTTACTTTCCTAATTAGCATCTTCAGTTTAATACCTAATCTGATGAATAATAAGTTATGCATTATGCTAAGTTGCATTGGCTCACTATCCTAGAATGCGTTCAAATTAATTAAAAACGAGATATTCAGTGATGAGAAATATAAAAAGATAAAAACCTATTTCAATCAGTTTAAATTAGAATTTAACATTTCTTCAATACACTATTTTGTAGTCAATTGCAAGAGTAATAAAGCAAAATTATTGAGTCTTTAATAGTGACCGTTCAAAATTCATAATGAATTATTAAAAAGAAAACTAAGGTCCCTACCAACTTTCCACCTCACTTCAAAGCACAGCCAAGGTCATTACAACAGGAAGTAAGACTCCACACAATTCCCACTTCTTCGCCTCTATTCTGTTACTTCTGGAATCTTCTACTACTCCAAATTGTGTGTTTGCTCCAGAATCAGCAGTTCTCACCACCTTGTTCTTCCAATTGCCATCTTCTCTGTGCGGCCTTTCTTGACTACCCAGTTAAAAATTACCCTTTGAAAATTATCTGATCCCCATCCAGGATTACTTTTCACCATCTAACTTACAATACTTTGCATATTTATGTGGCTCATTGTCTGTTATCTGTCTCCCTAAGTTAGAATGCGAGCTTCATGATGGCAGAGTTTTGGTCAATTCCCTTCACTCAATAATTCCTGACCCAAAGTAAACATTTCATAAGTATTTTTTGAATATACAAATATATAGTCCGAATTATCAAGGAGCTTATAAATAAATAAAGACACAACCCAGCATATAGTGCAGTTTGAGAAATATCGATAGTGTGGTATAGGAGGAGGTATGCAAACTATGAGAAGCAACAGTTAAATAAGAAGCAATCCAGAAAGACACACAGTGTGGGTGACATCTGAGTTAAAGGACAGAAGGTAAGAAGATAACCAGATGGAGAAAAGAGAGGAAGATCTTACAAAAAAGCATCAGAAGTTACCATAAGAAAAGCAAGTCCAAAATCATCAGAAGAAAAACAATTTCATCCCAGTTATTGTGACAAACATAATTAACTATGAAATCCCAGAACAGTTCATGCTTTGATAATGCTAAAGTTGACACGTAGATTAAGATGTGATATAACAATCTGCAAATCTTAGTGCTTCCTAACTTTTGAGAAAACCTTTTTAGGCAAGATATAATGATTTAAGGAAGAAAAGTTGCTGATGGATGAGGCACGTCCCTTAAAGAAAAACAATATGGGCTGGGCGCGGTGGCTCACGATTGTAATCCCAGCTCTTTGGGAGGCCGAGGCCGGTGAATCACGAGGTCAGGAGATCGAGACCACGGTGAAACCCCATCTCAACTAAAAAAAAAAAATACAAAAAATTAGCCGGGCGTGGTGGCAGGCGCCTGTAGTCCCAGCTACTTGGAGAGGCTGAGGCAGGAGAATGGCGTAAACCCGGGAGGTGGAGCTTACAGTGAGCCGAGATTGCGCCACTGCACTCCAGCCTGGGCGACAGAGCGAGACTTCGTCTCAAAAAAAAAAAAAAAAAAAAAAAGAAAAACACTATGAAGACTGCGTACAGCCTTTATAATGGAAAGGTGCCAGGTTTTTTTTTTAAGTCCTTGGAATCTCAGTTGGCAACTTTGAAATTCATGTGTAATTCATGAGATTTTTAAAAGAAATGTAATAAGCAACACGAGTGATTCTAGAGCTTGTCTTTAGGCTGAGGTAGATATTGGCATTATAAGTTGAAGTGTTAGAAAGGAACAGTAAGAATTAAGAATAAGCAGTAATTTCTGCCAAGATCTGTGGCACCCAGTCTCACACATAAGGCTTTTTGGAATCTCTTCGTTTCCAAGGTTCAGGCTCTCATACTTAAGTTTGTACATAAAGGACTTAAGTTATTCTTAAAGCACAGTTTTAGCACTTCACACCAGGAGATGGTTATGAGACTGATCACAGGATAAAGTGAAATAGGATGTGTGCCTGCTTGTAGAAGGAACCTCGTTCCTTTTGCCATTCTATTCCTACTTTTCGGGCAGGAAAGTCCTAGAAAAAATTTCATATAGAGATTAATTTTAAACAATTTACATTATATTTTACTATTATTAGCTTCTAGAATATCTTAGCTTAGGCTGGCCCTGGTGGCTCACACTTGAAATCCCAGCAATTTGGGAGGCTGAATTGGGCGGATCAACTGAAGTCAGGAGTTTGAGACTAGCCTAGCCAACATGGTCAAACCTAGTCTCTACTAAAAATCCAAAAATTAGCCGGGTGTGGTGATGCGTACCTGTAATCCCAGCTACGCAGGATGCTGAGGCAGGAGAACCATTGAGCCTGGGAGTTGGAGGCCGCAGTGAGCCAAGATTGTGTCACTGCACTCCAGCCTGGGCAACAGAGCAAGACTCTGTCTCACAAAAACAAAAAACAAACAAACAAAAAAAGAGTATCTTAGCTTATATATTTCTCACATCTGATCCTGCCACTTTACTTCTTTTTTCCTGTTTATACCAATTATTTCTATTCCTCTTTACATATAGGCAGAAAGATAAGACTAAAATGTGTCATAGACAATGACATCTAGTAAATTGACGTATTCTTCATGTTTAATTCCACAACAGATTTCAAATAGAACCAAAATCTCCAAATAAAATCTTAATTCTAAATTGAGTGATTGTACAGTCTTCAAATATGTTCAAATAGAACATCAAAGCTCAATAAAAATAGTTATATCACTTGGGATGGTGTTTAAAATATTTTTTCCTAAATAAATTCAGCTTCAGAGGATGAGAAAACCTTCATTAGGAGATGTTTTAAAGAACAAATTAAGTTAAATGTGAAGGAAATCATACTTTATTATGTTGAATAGTAAGATTTTTTTTGTTACTACTGTGAATTAATGCCATCCAAATATTGAATGATGTAATTCAATTTAGTAAAAGAAAAAAGTCTAAATTATCAACTTCTTTCCTTATAAAAATGAAATATGCTATGACTTGCATTTTTTCCATGGCAATGACCCTGATGATCAGAGAGGTTAAATCCTAAAAACATTTAAAATCATCTAATCTAAATTATAAAAAGGAAATCCCTTTCTTCAGAAAAAATAATTTTTTAAGGAAGCACTCAAAAACCAATCTCTACTAGTAGATATACAGCATACACATCTCTTACTATCTCCCATGCAGACTGCATAAAAAGGCTTGCTGGCTACTTTTAAGAAAACAACATTCAGATGTCCGGAAAGTATCTGAAATGCATGATTAATCTACACAGATAATTTTCTCAAGAAACCAAATTTTGAAGACAAGTAATTCAAAAGTCTATTGTCTTTAAACTAAATCCGCTGGTATTCTTAAACTGCTGTAATCCTTTCTCTGTTTACCTTATAGTGTGCACCTCTCAAGCTATGGGAATGCATGTCATCTCTAAGAATAGCTGACTTCTTTTGTAGGAAAAAGCTGTTGGAAATGACTGTTAGGATTTCAAATGTTTGGCAGTGTGTATTCATGTGGGTTTTATGTGTTCAATATTTGCATGTATAATTTTAAGATGCTTAAATCAAAAACTAAAATGACCTATGTTACATAATTCTGCCATGGGATAAATTAAATTTAATGTCCCCATACAAATTATTATCTACCACAATGTAAAAATACTTATATATCATAAAGATGTAAGAAACACTGACTTCTATTATACAGCAGAGTTCAATTTCACTACTACTTAGCTTGATGATAATTTAAGGTCATGTCTCTTGGAATGCACATTCAATATTCATTGCCAAATGTCTGAGCTCACCTCTCTTGAAGCAATATTCAATTATCAAATGAAAATAATTTACCAAGCAACCTCACAAAACACAAACTCTAGGTAGCATCAAGGTTTTTCAAAGTGATTATTCCTTACTGGTCATGATCCTAAGATATTAAAACTCATAGATCACATGATCTGAGATTTTCTAATTGAAAAGCCATAGCTGTAAACCTTTCATTCAAAGTCGGATACTACCTTCAGCTGTCAAAAGAATTATGCAATCACTTAAACTTCTGGAATGAAAGAGAAAATGAAGGGAACAATAAAATTAACTTTGAAATGCACTGAGAAATGAATATAAGGAACCAAATGGAGGCAAAGACAGAGAGAGAGAGAGAGGGCTGTTTATCTAACCTTCCCTTCTTGAGTGGGTTTTCTCTGATATCTCTAGAGAACACTTGGATGTGTAACAATGAAATACAAAACACAAGATATTGTCTTCGTATAATTACTTGTAATGATTCCAAGATGGCATAATTTGAGAACCTGCTAAATAGGACAACAAAGTGATCTGCTTTTCCAAAATTTTGCCCCTTACCTTATATATTATTTCATGGTGAAGATCAATAAAACTGAAAATTGGAATTGCCAGATATTATCAGATTTTATTTTTTGAATGCTTAACAGCTGACCCAAAATCTGGTCATAAAAATGGAAGTTAAATTAAATTGTCCTCAAAATTTAAGTTTGCTACATTTGTAAGCATCACTTGCTTCTTCAAAATTTCAAACTTTCTCATATCTAGCAGCAAATTGAAATTAGGAATTTAAGCATGTAAATTCATTGTGGAAACCAAATTGATTAAAATTTTCTGTGTATTCATGATAATGTTTAAAATTTTTGCTACATTTAAACCCTAAGTTAGTTACAAAAACCCTAAAATTATGCTTGTTTAAAAACTTGGGCTAACTTGCTTTTGAAAACATACTGACATATTCGTTCCACTCTTCTTATAATTATTTTTGTGTCACTCCCAAACAGCACACCATTGTATATATCCCCAAAATGGCACTTCTTTGTTAAAGCCATTAAGACAGAAATATTTTTGATCCAGGTGCAATGGCTCATGCCTGTAATCTCAGTACATTGGGAGGCCTAGTTTAGAGGACTGATTGAAGATAGGAGTTCGTGACCTGCCTGGGCAACATAGCAAGACCCAGTCTTTACAAATGAAATGAAAATAAAATATAAAATAAACTGGCTGGACAGAGTAGTGCACACCTGTGGTCATAGCTACCAGGAGGCTGAGATGAGAGGACCATATGAACCCAGGAGTTTGGGGCTGAGAATGAGCTATGACTGCACCACTGCACTTCAGCCAGAACTATGGGTTGGTGAGTTAGAAATAAGTTCTCAGTTCTGAATATAATAACTGCTCCTGGCACTCCCCAGAATGAGCTGGGTTTTCTTTTGTCTCTCTATAGTCCCTCTTCCTCAGGAAATACCCCCATGGTTCTGCCCGCTGTGCTATTAATTACACCAATGCTTATTATATGTCAGTTCAGTTTTATCTAGATTCTCCCAAAGTCAGTGCTGAACTTAGTTGTTTGAAAATGTATATATTGTAATAGTTACCAAAAAGACAAAATACAGCTAGATATTTATGCTATTTGTTTTATTTCCATCGTAGGTATATTTCCTTTTAAAATTCATATATATCTTTCTCTAAGGACTGTCTCCGTTTTCAGATGTTAAGCACTTTCTCATGCACACACCACCTAAGCAGCAAAGACACAGAGTCCACGTCAGGGAATGTCATATTCAGGATAAGTACCTATTATTCTGTAACTCAGAAGTAGGAAAATGGATGTCCTCAATCAGATGCTTTTCTTGACAGATAAAAAAAATTGAGAAGGATCACTGACTTACTTCCAACCCACCATTCATCCCTTTTCTCTTATTTTGACCCTAAGGTTCCCAGAGGGATAATGGCCCTACATTCCTATTTAGAATTCAGATTTCAGACTGCGTTTCTTATATCATTGTTTATAAGTAGTGGTTGCACACAGTCACGATAATACTATGACATTAATCTACATTCTTCGTTAAATCGATTTTTGTCTTCCGTTTTTGAGCTTAGCTACAATTTCTCACACGGTTTCTCTAGGAAGATTCCCCAATGACTGAAACATTTAGAACATGGTCCATTCATAAATATGACATTGGGATTTCCCAATGACTGAAACCTTTTGAACACGGTCCATTCATAAATACGACACTGGGATTCCCCAATGACTGAAACATTTAGAACACGGCCCATTCATAAATACGACACTGGGATTCCCCAATGACTGAAACATTTAGAACATGGTCCATTCATAAATATGACACTGGGATTCCCCAATGACTGAAACATTTAGAGCATGGTCCATTCATAAATATGACACTGGGATTCCCCAATGACTGCAACATTTAGAACATGGTCCATTCATAAATATGACATTGGGATTCCCCAATGACTGAAACATTTAGAACATGGTCCACTCATAAATATGACATTGGGATTCCCCAATGACTGAAACATTTAGAACATGGTCTATTCATAAATATGAAGAGCTTGTGTAGAAAGTATAATTTACTTATCCTATTATGCTTAAGAAATTATGTGAAATAATGTGAAAATAATCTTAAAACATTTGCATGCATATTTGCTGCAAGAGTCATACTTCATTGATACTTATTCATAATCATGGACATGGTGGGTCCCAATAACCAATATTTACTGCAAGACTGTAAACTTAATAGAGATAAAACCTTATTTATAAATTTTCATGTGTTCTTTTCTTGACAATAGGGAGCTGTGAGATTTGTATTTTAAAAGATACTTAGTAATAAAAACTTTAATTTTTAAAACTTTTATTTTTAAATTCTGCTTAATTGCATAAAAGTTAAAAGGTAATATTTAATATTTAATGAGGCTTATTGAGCTAAATCATGATATGCAGCTTGGGTTATACTTGCAATTAAAAGATTTGCTCATTATACCTAAGCAATCTCCTTCACTCAATCTAGCTACCACAAAGGAAGCAAAATTCCCTGAATCGTAATATCAAAGCATTCCATTATGTTTTCTATTAAGTTGTTTTGTTGATTGAATCATTGTCTATTTTAATTTATCCTTTTAGAAAGAAAACAAATTACTTAACTTGCATTTCCTTCTAGAAGCTTCACTACAGGTAGACTTGGAATTGATTTCAGGCCATTTTTTAATAAATGATGGTCCCTAGCGAAAGATAGAATACTTGAGCCATCAATATTGAGTAAATAAAAGGGTTTGGGTAAATAAGAGAGAAGATACCTATTTTATCAAATATTTTAAATATCTAATAACCTATTCCTCATCTAAAACAAGCCACAATTACTGGAAATGATGGTCAGAGGAAGGTTTTAGCAACCCTGTGTAATACTACATGTCATGTTGGATCACTATTACAGAGAAACAGTTGTCATGCTGCATTTTAGTAATTCTACACATTACCAGAGAAATAGACAACTCTTATAGCCACAGAAATCCAACGTAGCTACTGTCTACATATTCCTGTTTTAGACCTTTGGTGAAAAAAACTACTATGTGTATTGAATATATTTTACATTAGTTTTATCACAAAAAAGAAAAATGAGAATTCTATTAGATGCAAATACAAATTCTGAATGACAGGAAAGAAAAACTAAAATCAAAGCTGATCTTAATTAACAAAATGTATTATCTGCTTACATGTATACACAACTGTTCATATACAAAGGCACAGATGCATTTGTGGTTTTGAAAAATATCTATTTCATTTCAAAACTTCATTGAACAATATTACAAATGGCAAGAAAACTGCTGTTTTTGAAGGATCTTTTAAAAAGTGTTAAACTTTATTAGATACTTCAAACTAGCAAAGCTGAACTTCATCACAATTATATAATAACACTGCACACTTTCAATTTTATCTGGAGAAATATACCTACCCCTTGAAATAACTCTGTAAACTTCCTGCCCACAGATTTCATTTCAAGCCTTGAAAATGCAGAAAATCAATGCCGAATATACTTGCCCCGAAAGGAAAAAAAATTTCAGGGGTGTCAGGATGTTTTATCACATAAAATACAGAATTGCAATTTGTATCTGAGCAGGCAACACACCTCCAAAAATAATACAATACTTATCACAAAATACATTCACAGATACTAGATTTGGCACAAACCACTCCATACAGCTATTGATCAAATCAGTATTGAAAGCCTTATTACAAAATCTATGGGCCTTTTCTACTCTCCAACGGACATTTCAGCATGCCACAACCTTGCAGCTCCACTCTCTCATTAATTTCCCCTAAATACACTTGGCAGAAGAACGAGAAACGTCACATTTTTCATTTAATTTCTAAAGAACATCACATCCTTTAAGAATAGGTTCTTGAAATTTTAAAATGTAAAACATAAAAACCCTAAAGAGACAAACATCCAAAAACATAAAAACCCTAAAGAGACAAACATCCAAAAACTTTTCTTCAAAATCACAACAACTTTATATGCTACGTGTTCCTGTAAAATACCACACACACAAACTCACAGGCACACCCACCCACCCAAAACCCACACACACGCATATATATGGCCTCGTAATACCTCACATATATATACATATCACCAACTACAACAGAGACACACGCATATATATGGTCTCATAATACCTCACATATATATACATATCACCAATTACAACAGAGAAAAGCCAATTTCAGAAAGATGGCTTCAATTTTGATGCATTTACTCACACCTAATTCTATTTCAATTTAACTGTTGCAGAGATATTACAATACCCTGTAACAAAAACCTGACGGAAGATTGTAACAAATTGCTTAAACATCAAACCAAAGACTCAACATAATTTCATCACAAAGCGAAATCCGCATCCAACTCGCAAAGAATTGGAAAATCCTTGCACTTACCTTGGCCTTGTCCATTCCCCTGATGACCCCAAAAGACCACCGTCATCATCAACAGCGCCGGAGCCCACGTCCACATCCTTCTAGTGACACGCTCATGTCTTCTGGCCATTGCATCTTAAACTCTGCATATTCAGTGGGGTGGATGTGAAAGTACAATAAATTACATTCTTAGAGAAATACACTATGACTCAAATCCCATATCTAATATGCACTGTGCATTTCTGAATTATCCTGCCTACAAGGAGGTACATTTGAAAATCATGCTTCCCTTTAGGGTTGTCATGTTGATGATTAATACGAAAGCTCATTCATCTTTAATCTGTAAGCATTCATCTGAATTCCATTTTTAATATCATTTTCCAAAACAGGCCACTTAACCTATGAATGTTAAAAAGTACTCCCGATATACATATTGGGGTTCAGTCAAGCAAAAACATGGTGTATGGACACTACTTAAGTATAACTTGATATTTAGGCAAATTGATGAATTTAACATACCATGTAATCTCTACATATATACAAAAGGACTTTTCAACACATTTATGTAAGTTTTGCATAAATACCCTTGAAAATATTCTCAAGTTTTAAGTGGTATTCTAATTATGTCAGTAATTTTAACTGAATAAAGAGGTGCATCATGTGCAAAAACTAATCTTGTTTACTTAAAATTGAGAGTAAAATTAATTCTAGAAGGTACAAAACACTTGTAATTTTGATTTCAGATATGTGACCGACAGGAACCTTCATATATACAAATATTATACACATATATGACAATGTATATTTGAATGTTCATTTTGAAACTGCTTTTCATACTGATACATGAAAATACTTAAATGTCCACCAAAGCAAGGTTATTTATTCATACATTTGAATGATATACAGTAGCTCAAAAGAATAAACTTGAGTTGCATGTACTAATATGGATAAGTGTCCAAAATGAATAGTGAAGCAAAACTAGCAAATTTAATAATGATAAGTTCAAAACTACACCTTTCATATGTAAACATGTGCAATCGTTAAAACTATACATTTTATGTCGCATAAATACATAATACAGTATAATAACGCGTAATAATGAAAAACACCTTCAAGACCAAAGTTAGGAAATTACAAGACTACAATTTAAATGGTTAGTAGGTGGAATTTTAAATCAGAGGTTACTCCTAAATCCCAATTTTTCCACAGTTGACAAAATACGGAGTTAAGAAAAGTAAACTTAATGATTTCCAGAATGAACGCTTTATTCAAAATGCTACGTAATTACAATTCTAATAAACTTGCAAGGGAATTCAGTCACCCAGAAATTTTTTATGCCTTTCTCCTACATCACGAAAGGGGAAGATTTAATTACCAACTTTGCATTACTTAACGTCAGACTCATAGTATCAGAGCTAAAGAGAAATTTAAGAAACACCTAACTCAACCTCTCCATTTTAAATGACCAAATGAGTTGAGAAGGTTACAATGACATTTCTAAGTTCATATGTAAAAACAGAATTTTGATGACAATGACAGTTTAAGTACTAATAAACACTCCTTGAAAAGTTACTGTAATCCAGGTTATTTGACTGTGCTAAATGCCTTACATTCTTTACCCAATTCAGTTTCCACAGAAATCCTATGAACAAAGCACTTCCAAAATTTACCACTTCACAGCTAAGAAAACAAGGCTTAGAGAAATGCTACACGATCCCCTAGTCATGAGGTTAGTAGGTACCACTGTGGAGACTGAGGCAAAACAGGACGATTTCAAAGAATATGCTCTGAACAAGTAAACACTAAGCAGGAATTTAGTTCTAGATCTCCCAGTTGTAGTCCAATAATCAGCCATAAAATGATGCTGAGAAGAGGGGAAAGAAAGATGTCTTGTATATGGAGCCTCATGTATTTGATCCCAAATACATCTTCAAATTGAAAATCATTAGAGCACAAGGCAATAGAATTATTAGTTTCTAAAATCATCAACTTTTCCCAAGTTGAACATACAAGTATATTTTATCATACATATACTATATCTGTGTATAACGTGTGTTTATATAAGTATTCCTGTGGTTTTTATATCTGGATTTGGAATTACAAGTGTTTTGTGATTTATTATTTATTATTATACTTTGAGTTTTGGGGTACATGTGCACAACGTGCAGGTTTGTTACATATGTATCCATGTGCCATGTTGGTGTGCTGCACCCATCAACTCGTCATTTAGCATTAGGTATATCTCCTAATGCTGTCCCTGCCCCCTCCCCCCACCCCACAACAGTCCCCAGAGTGTGATGTTCCCCTTCCTGTGTCCACGTGTTCTCATTGTCTCCCTCTGTTGCTCTGGCTGGAGTCAGTGGTGTGATCATAGCTCACTGCAGACTCCAAGTCCTAGGCTCAAGCGATACTTTTGCCTCGGCCTCTCAAGTAGCTCGGACTACAGGCACGCACCACCATCCCTGGCTAATTGTTTTACAGAGATGGGTCCCACCGTGTTGCTTGACTGGTCTCAGCCTCCTTAGGTCAAGGGATCCTCCCACCTAGACTTCCGAAAGCACTGAGTTTACAGGTGTCAGCCACCGTGCGTTTTTTGATTTCTTCAATTAATTTTACTTATACACTTGATTACACAAGATTAATTTTGTGTACATAATGAATCTCTTTTGAGGTTTAAGTTACTGATTAATTAGAGTACCACTTAACAAGCGTGTCATCCCAGCACTTTGGGAGGCTGAGGTGGGCGACTCACCTGAGGTCAGGCATGAGCCACCGTGCCCGGCTTACACACATTCTTTTCACTCCTGCTTTCAGATCTCTATTCCCTTCTAATTCCAGTGGAACCACTTTCACTTAGTATCAAAATAGCCAGATCCACTCATCAAAGTGTAAATAATCCTCCAGCAAATTACCTTTGCAAATCTACTTTTATGTAATATTTCCTTAACTACTTCTTACCTACATCCAGTAGTCATTTTACAAGGTAGAATTTTTACTATTTTATATAGAACTGAGGCAGTATTTGAAAAAAATCTCAAAACACTCTTCAGGAAAGACTGGAATCTGAAACACCAGTTCCAATATATATTTTAGTAACATTTTAAAGGACAGATGGTTTTCAAAATGTTATTATAATTTAAAAAAATGTAACCTTCCTCTCGGAGTTCATGTTTATGGAAAACTAATATTTCATAAATGTCAAGTTACTATGATGTATTATCTAAATGCTGCCCCTGCCATTCTATAAATATAAAAATCATAACCTTCTAACTAACTTTGGTATTAGTCAACAATTGTGCTGATGAAAAGTAAAATCAATTCATTTAAAAAAAATTTTCCATGAAAAAAAAACAAGTAACTTGTAAGCAGTATGGTAGATGAACTAAAAAATAAAGTAACATTAACCAGAAAGACATGACATGGACTTCTCTAATCTTTTTTTGGAACACCGTTTTCATGCATATGAAAATAAAAATTAAATATAAAATACCTACTTTATGTATGTACTTTTACTTGTGTCTATTGTTCTTTAAAGATTAAAATAACTCCTAAAGCCTGGATAGCTGAGCCCATTGTGCTCTTCTGCCCATAAAATAGATTGGATGTGCAGTGAAAGAGGTAAAACTTAGGCTTTCAGATTAGTTATGACGATGGAAACACAATTCTATTCAATAGTGTTCATCTTGGTCTTTCAAATGTTTAAGATCACACGGGAAAAGAGAACTGACTTTAAGAATGTTCGTATATTACTTCTCGTCTTACCCAATAGCTACATTAGTTCAATTAGGCCAGTGTTTTGGAGTAAACAGCACTGTGAAATGTGTCGTGCAGTCCGGAGGCTCCACCACCTACCTCCAGGTAGTTGTTCTGTCCGAAGGAGCCTAGAGTAATACCTTAGGAGATGCATTACATCTACAGGTACCAACTAGGAAGGGTAGTCTTGAATTAAAGGGCTTTAGAACACGTTATAAGAGCACATCGAAGCTTCCAGGTATTAGAAAATCTTCAATCACAGAGCGTCTCTGGGTTCTATCTGTGGCCAGCATCAAGTATCTGTCTGCCCTCCCCGAATGCTTTCTCTCATCATGTGGATCTTCTAGATGGTTTTATTCTTCCCCAGCCAGCCAAGTTGATCAATAAGCCTAGGTATATTAGGTATGTATAAAGTTGGTTCTTAAAGTCCATTTCTGTATCTAGGTAAGTAATGTCTTCAGACTTACAATTTCATTGATATCTAGAAAGAGTGACTCTAGTTAGCTTGTAGTGTCAGTTTTTCTAGCAGCTTCCTTAAAAAAAAAAATCCTCTCTGGAACAAAGCTTCCTTGCAAGTACTGCTGTTGGCAATAGTCCTCTTTACTGAAATGCTTATCCAGTGAAACTTGCGCTGTGACAGTGAGCCTGCAGGTTGATGGTCCTTTTGTTCAACTTCTCCATTATAAAGCAACCCCTCTGATCACCCTTTTAAAACTAAAGACCAAAGAATCAAATGAGATCAGGAAGTGACCAGAGCTCACAGGTCATCAACTCCTCTTCTTAGCATATTATAGCACACAGTCTAAGCCCAAAAAACACAGCAGAACCCATTACAGCTCTCGAGTTCCTGTTATTAACATTGATTTTTTTCAATGGAAAATTTTCATTAGAAGCTATCACAGGACTCACATTCAGTAATAACTTAGATTAGGATACATACTGGAGCCTTTGTCCTTAGAGTAGGTGCCACTGAGTCACTATTAAAAGGAGTCTTTTTGACCTTAGTAAATTCTCACAGGGCTTATCTCAGTCTAAACTGTAACTGGCCTTTACTAGTGATGTCATGTGTAGTTCAAATTAATATTGTAATGTATATAAATTGTATATATAGGTATAATACATGCATGTATTTACAATTATTTATTTTATTTTATTTTTTAATAAGATAAAAGAGGTTAAAATATGACTCTAGGCCATTGTGCTTTAGAATGAAGAGCACAGACATGGGTTGGAAATGTAAATTTTGGCCCAATTTAATTTCTGTGACAAATTCATTAATGTCTTCAAGGTTCAGGCTCTATGTATGAGACAAATGAAAACAGCTCTAAGATTCCTGAAAACCCTAAAGTATTAAAATTCCACTCTGCCATTAGTTCAGATAAATCATTTGCCAATTTGACCCACAAGAACCAGGCATCTTTAAATGGTAACATAACATGCACTTCTCTCTCCCAAAGTGTGGTGCATAAACGTTCTGCTTCTCAATAACACAGGATGCCTGCTAAAATGTGCTGTCAGGGGGATTAGTAAGGAAATGTTGTATCAAAACTTCTGCAGATGTGGCCCTGAAATACACGTTGTAATAAATCCTCCAGGCCTCTCAAGTTAGGAATAACTGGTTTATAAAATTGTACTTACTTAAAAATTAGAGATAAACAGATTTCACCGTAACCCATTCTTTCTGTTCTGAATGAAATAAGGCTCTATATTCAGACTGAATTTTCAGTGAAAAACAACTTAAAATAGTGACAAATCATCTATAAGTTTAAATGAATATAACTAGGAGACCTGAAAACTCAGGTTTAGCAGTCATCTTCCAACAGTTTGAGAGCCCACAGGAGCCACAGAGCCCTCATGTCTCTCCAGAGAAGCAGGGTGATTCTTCCCCCTAAACACCATGCAATTCTTGAAGTGAGTGAAAGCATCCCTGCTCACACTGATACCCTCTCAAGTGAACTCAAAGTTAAGCTATCTCCAGCCAGACCAGATATCCTGGCCCATATCTCATTCATTAATATATGTTGAGAAGCATTTGTTTCTTGGAAACTACATGAAGTGAATAGGCTGTGGACTCCACTGGACCTAGTGGTCTATATTTAACCAATTCCCTTCACACATATGTATCAGATGCTCTCTTAGTTACGGAGCTGCAGTGGGGAATAAGAAAGCCACAGTCCTGTACTCCTAGGGTTTCAATTCTGAAGACGAAGACAGGCACAGAAACCCAACTGAGCAAAGAGAAGAGATTATTACAAAATGTGTTCACATGCAAAGTGAAGCAAGGGACTGAATATACAACAAGTGTTTTGGGGCGAATATTAGATACAATCTTAATTCAGATTATATAGGATTCATACATATAATTTTTATATATAGATATATTAATTTGGGCTGGGCGTGGTGGCTTATGCCTGTAATCCCAGCATTTTGGGAGGCCAAGGCGGATGGATCACTTCAGTCCAGGAGTTTCAGACCTGTCTGATCAACATGGCAAAACCCCATCTCTACTAAAAATAAAAAAGTTAGCCGGGTGTAGTGGTGTGCGCTTGTAGTCCCAGCTACTCAGGAGTCTGAAAAAGGAAAACTGCTTGAACCCAGGAGGCAGAGGTTTCAGTGAGACAAGATTGTGCCACTGCACTCCAGCCTGGGTGACACAGCAAGACCCTGTCTCAAAAGAAAAAGAAAAAAAAGAAATATTAATTTGGATTATACAGATTCTAACCACTTCTTTCAAGTGAGAATATTTAAGGTAAGACCTGAGAATAAAAAGAGTTAGCTTTTCATACACTACAGAAAGATTCGTCTTTTAGGAAAAACCCCCTGTGTTCATGGACCCTAATATATGAGCAAGATCTTGGCATGAAGAAGAAACCTGTGAATTGGATGAAATGAAAAACTGAAAAGTAGGAATCTGGATGAAGTACAGAAGGGAGAAAGACTAATGTGAGACGTGGCTGAAAGAGAAGGATATGTGAAACAGTACAGGTCTTCATTAGTAATGATGAGGAACATAAATCTTAGTCCAAGTACACCAGAAAAGTGGGAGAGTTGGAAACTGAAAGACATGTTAAGAGATCACTTTGGTTTCTCTGTAGCTAACAGGGTGTAGGAGATTAAGAATTCAAGTAGGTTGACTAAGGATGACCTAAGAAAATAAGCGTAGGTAAGAAAATATGTGGCTCTGGCTAGGCTGGGGACATTGGAAATCAAAAGAGGTGGAGGAAATTACAGATGCATTTGGAACCAAAATATTTTTTAAATGAATGTTGAATTGGATATTGTCAGAATATTGAGGAAGGGCCAAAAATGACTTATAAGCGTCTAGCATGGCTGGCAGTGCCACTTACTGACATGTGGGAAACCAGGACATGTTACCTCTGAATTATTCGAGTGCTATTGTCATGTAAATCATCAACTCCCAGAATAAAGGTCTGGGCCAAACTCTAAGACTGGAAATTATGAGCTGTTTAGTAGTGTTTAGAGCTTAGAGAGAGTATGTGTGTGGAGAGAAAAGAAGAGCAATTAGGACAGAACCCTTAGAAACATCAATATTTAAAATTTGGGAAGAGAAACAGAAACAAATAAATTGTGGGAAAATGAAGCTCAGGGTAGTTGCAAGGGAATGCTAAAAATGAACTATGGCATTTGAGGAGGAAAACGTGGAAACTGAAAGCAAGAGAGGACGGATGGATCGTGAGGGAGCAGCAGCAGCTGTGTCCTAAGGAGAGTCTCAGTGAAAATGAAGGGTTGTAGGAATTAGGACATCTGGGCCAATGAGCTGGCAAGGAGTGATGTCCAGGAGGCAGAATATTTGCATCTAGATCCTGGTGGTATATACCCTTATAGAAAATGTTTCAGATTTGATGACAATAAAGTGGAGGAAAGAAAAAAAGTAATGGAAATAAAGATGTCAAAAAACGGGGAACCGAGGTTTGTACTGGTCCTATCACGTGAAAGCTGAGCCACTAAAATGATGGCTGAACTTGCCTGAAGATGATATTGAGCAAAAGATCTAAAGCCTTAAATAAATGACAAGAGGCCAGGTGCAGTGGATCATGCCTGTAATCCCAGCACTTTGGGGGACTGAGGCAGGCAGATCACCTGAGGTCAGGAGTTCGAGACCAGCCTGGCCAACATGGCAAAACCCCGTCTCTACCAAAAACACAAAAATTAGCTGGGTGTGGTGGTATGCAACTGTAATCCCAGTTACTCAGGAACCTGAGGCAGGAGAATCACTTGAAACCGGGAGGAGGAGGTTGCAGTGAGCCGAGATCACACCATTACACTCCAGCATGGGTGACAGAGCAAGACTCCATCTCAAAAAAAAAAAAAAAAAAAAAGACCAGAGTGCCCAGGAGGGAGGTCTGTTGATGATGGTAATACCAAAGGGGCATGGCTGATATTTCCAAGGGGTTTGAGTTTCAAAGAAACAGTCTGATTTGCAAGGAGCGAAGAAATTAACAGTCTAGAAGTTGTAACGGGAACCAAGAACAACCACCTCGGCTTCCAGCCATAGTTATGTGGAGGGTGAGAAAAAGACCTGTCTCAATTTATGAAAGCTAGAGGAAAAACTGCACTTTAGTATCAACCAACTTTTGTTTTAAGATAATTACAAACCAATATGGAACTTAGCAAGAGTCAATTTTGACAGTTTCCTGCAGCTTAGTAAATTCTGCACAAAATTAAGATTTAACACAAAAGTAGAGAAAAATTTTAATGGCATAGCACATTTCTTCACAATTCCTTAAACCAAATAATTCCCTGTTCTTCTAACTCTCACCTTACACTATCAACTAGGCTTCTTATTCAATGAACGGTTTAAGTCTACTAAGACACACACACACACACACACACACACACACACGTCTTATCCAGCTGCAGATCTCATTTTTGAAGGTACATTGAAAGTACATAGATCATTCTATAATCATCAACTATGAAGATTGTGAGCAACTGGAACAAGTATTCTTGGAAAAGAAGTTTCCTGTGTGTAAGAAAAAAAAGAGTCCAACTCTGGGAACTGACTTGGCTGAGTCATCATTATATGCCACTGGCAAGAAATCAAGAAGTAACTCAGGACTGATAAACTTTGTTAAAGGAAATGGAAACAGCCTATCTGTGAGGCTTAATTCTTGATAATCTGGCCAAGATATAGCATCTGGATAAGAGTTCACTGACTCAACTAAATTTTGTGAAGGTGAAGTACTTGTTAAAATGAAAGATCTATTTAGAGAGAAATAAGTAGACATAATGTCTGCACTATGGATAGGTGTATACCTGTTTTTTGCAAAAACAGTTTGTATGTTTGAAATGCTGGTTTGCCCTGGACAGAGCTAACTTAAATAGAGACCAGGCGCGGTGGTTCATGCCTGTAATCCCAGCACTTTGGGAGGCCGAGGAGGGTGGATCATGAGGTCAGGAGATCGAGACCATCCTGGCTAACACGATGAAACCCCGTCTGTACTAAAAATGCAAAAAATTAGCCGGGCATGGTGGCGGGCACCTGTAGTCCCACCTACTCTGGAGGCTGAGGCAGGAGAATGGTGTGAACCCGGAGGCGGAGCTTGCAGTGAGCCGAGATCGCGCCACTGCACTCCAGCTGGGTGACAGAGCGAAACTCCGTCCCCAAAATATATATATATAGTTTTTTTATATATATATGTATATATACCCAAAGGATTATAAGTCATGCTGCTATAAAGACACATGCACACGTATGTTTATTGTGGCAGTATTCACAATAGCAAAGACTTGGAACCGACCCAAACGTCCAACGATGATAGACTGGATTAAGAAAATGTGGCTGGATACATATGTAACAAACCTGCACATTGTGCATATGTACCCTAAAACCTAAAGTATAATAAAAAAAAGAAAAAAAAAAGAAAATGTGGCACATATACACCATGGAATACTATGCAGCCATAAAAAAGGATGAGTTCATGTCCTTTGTAGACACATGGATGAAGCTGGAAACCATAATTCTCAGCAAACTATCACAAGGACAAAAAAAAACCAAACGCTGCATGTTCTCACTCATAGGTGTGAATTGAACAATGAGAACACATGGACCCAGGAAGGGGAACATCACACTCCGGGGCCTGTCATGGGGTGGGGTGAGGGGGAGGGACAGCATTTGGCGATATACCTAATGTAAATGATGAGTTACTGGGTGCAGCACACCAACATGGCACATGTATACATATGTAACAAACCTGCAGGTTGTGCACATGTGTCCTAGAACTTAAAGTATATATATATATATATATAAAGAGAAAACCATTAAAGAAAGGCTATAATACACAGGAACACACAGACATACATACACCTGTGTGTCTATATCTTCAGTTATCACACTTTTTCTGTACAGACTCCACACGAGACAAACATGTTACATTTTATGAGAAACTATAAGTGGAAAGAGGAGAATTTGTGAAATCAATATAGAATGTTCCTTGTTTAGCATAATTCTGTTTCTCATTAGAGGTCTGAGTATCAATCTGTATTATATGTGGCCATGCTGGCATTTGGGAAATTCCACAAGAAACTTTTTAAATATGAATTTGGAAAAGGGAAAAGGATTTTTAAAGTGTCTTTGTTTGTTCTGCATTCTATGTGGAACATCTATTTTGTGCTAACTGCTCGTGTTAGCTTGTGATTGCCTGTGACTATGTGGAAGATATACTTTACGTGACTATGTGAGCAATAGTCTTAAAGTTAAGAAATCTAAAATTTGGTTGGTTTAGTTGCTAATTAGGTAAATTACCTTGTAATGGTTACTTAACCTCTCAAAGATTAATTATCTTCAGTGGTACATTGAAGGTTCCATTCATATTGATTTTAGTAGACTTATCCTACTAAAAAGTAAATTTAACAGAAATTATTCTAGACCTCATTATTTCAGGAGACCCCACCCCAGCTTTTATTCCTAACTTCAAGAAATGCAGAGAAATTTAAAAATTCGATGTTCTCCCAATTCAACAGAATATAACTGAACTAAATCGATTTATGTATAATTCATTATTTCAACCTTTAACGCTATATCCGAGCGGTTTGTTTTCACCATAAAGTTATAGCTGTTTAGGCCAATAATTAAAGAGGACCTTGATAGAGAATGACAAGAGAGGATGATCGCCCTATTGTCTATCTTCCAGCTGTTTTCAATGCCCTGAAGTTTTATTCACACCCAAATATTAGAATCTTATCTGAGAGAGCGTACTCAAATGATGAATCATGCTAATTTCTCAAGAAAAGTGTTACAGAATAATAAATGCCTTTCTGGTCAAAGCACTGATGCTCTGGAAATAATCTTTATCCAAATGAGGTACAGGAATTGTTAGGACTATTAAAAGTTTGTATATGATATCTGCCAGGTTCGACTGAGCTTCACTTAAAATCTACCATATTAGGGCCAAGTGTAATGACTCAAATTAGTGAACTTAAAAATTGTTTTAAAATGTTTCCTGGAGACATTTCAAATATTGCTCTCTGATTTATCACTGTTACTTTTGCTGAATTCAATTTGATGCCAAGATTTATTCAGATTAATCAAATGCCATAAACTCTGAAACCTAATGTTCCTTAACACCTTAAGAACTTTTAAACAGATCAAATGTTGAAGATACGCTTTTAGTGAAACTGTACCTAAGCACATGAATTCTATTGAATATAGCTTTTTAGAAGACTAACAAAGAAAGAAGACTTAGGAAATTCGGAAACATTTTTTAAACCTTCTAGAGGGAATTAAACTACTGAAAAATAATTTCAATTGGTGAATCTAATGGCATTAATCAGAAGATAAGAAAAAAGTAACCATAAAACTTTATGGGGGTAATATTTGCTATGAGGATCAGGAAAAACAACTAATGGATATTAGGCTTAATATCTGGGTGATGAAATAAACTGTACAACCAATCCCATGGCATAAGCTTACCTCTGTAACAAACCTACACTTGTACCCCTGAACTTAAAAGTTAAAATTTAAATAAATAACGTTGTGCTATTAATTTCAACCAGAGCCTTTCCAAGGTGCAGGGAACTTTTGAGAATTTTATTTCTTGCAAAAGGAAACTTGATTCCTTGCTTAGGGCCTTCCTAGGAAAACCTCTATTCTTTGGAGAAGCATCATACTCCTACAAGATTTAAGGACCATCATATTTGTCAGACTTTTTTTCTGTTTTACTGTGAGCAGTTTACAGAACATAAAGAAAAATCAAATCCGAAGGTGCACTACACGTGTTTTATCAAAAGGAACATTTTTGTGTACTTTTAAGAAAATACGACAAATTGAGTTTTCTGACCTATTACCAAGTTAGACATCTTGAGTGAATTGAATCTGTTGTAATCCTGTTTGGTTTTCATCCCATGGCTCTGGAAAACTGACATTTATCTCCAATTTTTCAAATCTGCTTCTTTCCAGTACCTCATCTATACGACTATTATAGTACTTTTCATCTGCTTCTACCACTACACTATGGCTGCATTACTTTTAACACAGTGTCCCACATGTTACCCATTTCTACCTTATATAAAGAGTAGAAATTGAATTGTAATTGAGTATCCAGTTGCCTCATATTCAGGTCTTCAACTGAAATAACTCCAGCTATCTCAAAACTTCAACCCTCTCTGGAAGTATTGGACCAAATTATCCCAGATTATAGCACTCTCAGGCTAAAATTACTAATGCTTCTATAGTTTCAGAGACTGTATCAGGTTATTCAACACAACATTCCATGCACCATTCCAGCCTCATATAATCAGAGGACACTTAGACGACTTTAATAGCCTTCAAAAGACACCCTCCTCTTTTACTTATATATATATTTATTTATCTATTTATTTAATGGAGACAGGGTCTTACTCTGTCACCCAGACTGGAGCGCAGTGGCATAATCATGGTCCACCGCAGCCTGCACCTGCTGGGCTCCGATCCTTCCACTGCAGCCTCCTGAGTGGCTGGGACCACAGGCGCCGCCACCACGTCTGCCTGGTTTTTGTATTTTTGTGGAGATGGGGTTTCACATGTTGCCCAGGCTGATCTGAGACTCCTGGGCTCAAGAGATCCACCTGCCCCGGCCTCCCAAAGTGCTGGGATTACATGAACGAGCCATTGTGCCCAGCCGGTCCCGCCCGGTTTTTAACCTTCGTACTGTTTATATAATCATCCTTCACAAAATAGAACACTTCATTACTCGATGGTTCTCATTATTCTAATATGAAGAACTATATTAAGAAAATAAATTCCTGGCCGGGCGCGGTGGCTCACACTTGTAATCCCAGCACTTTGGGAGGCCGAGGCGGGCGGATCACGAGGTCAGGAGATCGAGACCACGGTGAAACCCCGTCTCTACTAAAAATACAGAAAATTAGCCGGTGTGGTGGCGGCGCCTGTAGTCCCAGCTACTCGGGAGGCTGAGGCAGGAGAATGGCGGGAACCCGGGAGGCAGAGCATGCAGTGAGCCGAGATCGCACCACTGCACTCCAGCCTGGGCGACAGAGCCAGACTCCAGCTCAGACAAAAAAATAAATCAATAAATTTCCAATATTTCCTAGCATATCCAATTTAATTCTATACATCACATAAAAATAAAAGCCGTCTTACTGTGTTAGTTTCTTACTGCTGTTACAGTAAATTAACATAAACTCAGAGGCTTAAAACAACACATTTTTTTTCTTTATACTTCTGGGGGTCAGAAGTCCAAAATGGGTCTTAGTGTGCTAAAATCAAGGTATCATCAAGTGTATATTTTGTCTAGAGATTCCAGGAGAGAATTCACCAGGTTTGAGCGGTCACATGTATCCCTGAGCTCTTGGCCTCTGCACATCTTGGACACAGCACATCACTTCAGCCTCGGCTCCAGTTTCCCCAAGCTCTTCTGCTCACTCTGGTCTCTCCGCCTTCCTGTCTGAAGGTTCTTTGTGACTAGAGTGGGCCCACCTAGATAATTCAGGATAATCGCTCCAGTTTAAGGTCAGGTGATTAGCAATCTTAATTCCACCTCTAACCATAATGCTTCCATGCTGCCTAACAACACATTCAAAAGGTCATCCTGCTAAGGGTCATTATTCTACCTACACACTAAGTGACTGAGAAAAAGTAAAATTATCTATCATGCCTTACCTATGGCGAGGAA
Organism: Symphalangus syndactylus; assembly: GCF_028878055.3. NCBI lineage: Eukaryota > Metazoa > Chordata > Mammalia > Primates > Hylobatidae > Symphalangus > Symphalangus syndactylus. Next base: position 5,363,663 of record NC_072444.2, on the reverse strand, counting down.
ATAATAACTTATAATGATTTATCTACGAAAACCTGTTTTTAAAAGCTTTGGTCCTAGTCTATTGATTAAAGTTTTGGTATATTCCAGATAAATTTCATGTCCTTGATGCTAACACATTGTGCACAGTAGATGGCCTTTTTAAAATAGTACTGCATAAAGGAATATTTAAGGTTGTCTGGACAATAGAAAAGGAACTTTAGTTGCTATGCCACAAAAGGCCGGATTTCTGCACATTACACCTCCTACCAGTGCACACATGTGCCAAACTCCTCCTGAAAGCCTGGTTTATGTTTCCTATGTGCTTAGCAATAGTTTTACTCTCACGACTGTTTATATTAAGTCCTATTTTTTAAAGCATATCCTCATTTGTTTGTTTTCCTGAGCCTCTGAACTGGATTTCATCTGGTATGTATTGCACAGGTTTGCACACTTGATTGTACGCTACCTTAAAGCATCCTCTTGTGTTCTGGACACGGTTATTTTTCTCCATGGTAAGGTGATAAGTGACTTCTCTGAGGACTTGCCACCTTAGAATGCAGTGGTGACATCACCTGCTCAGGCTCTGTCTGCAATGTGGAATTTAGTATTTTCCAACATCTGGTCTAACTTGAACTTCATAATTAAGCAGAGCCGCCTTTTGAAGGAACAGTAGGGTGTCTGCCCATAAACGTCTGTGTAAATGCAGAGACACATTTGGGAACATAACTGACTTTTACGTACAGAAGCCAGATGCATTTCATGCCCATGCATGCTTAGGGAAGCAAGTTCATCTCATCTATCACAATAAGCATCTGTGCCACTAAATTCCACTGCAGGATACTTTTCACACTTAGACAACAAAACATTTAAGGAAATAAAAGCTCTTTCCAATAAAAATGTGCATCAAATAATGTGTGTATGTTTAAAAAAAAACCTTCCTCTATAAGATAAGGCCACAGGAACTACTAAAAAAGCATTCTTGAAATACATTTTCTGATAGGAATCTAGGCCCTTGCCTTATATAAGATTTAAGGAAAGTGATGTGTGTGTCTTTATACTTGAAAGGCTGTTTTCAACAGCAAAGGGTATGCTTTGAGGTATCAATATAGTTTTGAGAATGCAAAAGTTTAAAAGAAATGGAATGCATATTCTCCAGGTATGAATATGCAATTGTCATTATTTTCCTACCATCTACTAGATTAGAAACAGAAGAAAAATTATGGAAATGTCTGTTTTCCCTCAATAGGAGTACCTATTTATTAAAGTTAATTAATTACTATTCTTTAAACATTTTCAAAATAGACTCATAAGTGACAACTTTCAGAGAAAACAAGGGTTTTTGGATGTAAATATTTACTTATAACATGGATAAAATAATTTTGTTAAATATTAACTCCATATTCATAATGTTCTCTATTGTTTTTGCATTTTGTTTAACAATAGAGAATCTAAGACATTTAGTGTTCATGAGTTTCATACAGTTTCCTGTCAATGTACTTTGTCTTTTTTTTATTGGACTACTAATCATTTATTTATGATTTGTTGGAACTACTCATATTTTAAATATGTCAAGTGAATTGCAAGCACTTGTTGCTGATTTGATATTTGCTTTTTACACATATTCATTGTATCCTCTGAAAAAGAAAAGTTTTATATTTTAACAAATTCCAATCCATAAATTTTTTTTTAAATTTTCTGTTATTGGTTAGGGCTATGTTTGGATATTTAATTTTAACCGTAATGTTGCAAGTGATATTTGTCTATGGTATTTTTTCTTTATATTTTGAAAAAGTGTATTTGACATCCACTATGGAATTAATATTTATTAATGACATATTATACCTTTGTGCAACTATAAAATACATATAGCCAATTATCTGAACACCATTTTATGAACTGTTTATCACTTATCCACTGATTTGAAACACTATCTTTATCATATATTGGATTTTAGGTTTATCGAGATTATGTAACATGAAATTATTTAATTATGAAATTATGTGAATTCAAGCATGACAGTCAGCTCTTCTTCCCCACCACTACCCTGTAAAAGGATGGATGGAATAATTGCTTCCCTATGGCTTAAGTGTATGAGAGGTATACAACATGGTCTTGATGAAGTGGGAACTACACAGAAACTGTTTTTGGTCCTGAAATGTACTCCAGCTTTACCAATTTCTTCTACACATATACCATTGAGGGTAGAAGCTGAATTTTGCTAATGATTATATTTACACTACTTAACATTGTGCCAGATACTGAGTAGATGCTTAGAAACATGTTTAATGACTTGTTTTATTGCTAGAGTCCTAATTATCTGCTGTAGTGGTGCTATCTCATTCAGAATCATTTTGACCAGCCTTTCTCCATCATGAATAAAACACTTATTTACACACTTGTGTACATGCACATGTGCATAGAAACACACACACCCTTTGCAGAGACAAACTGTATCGAAAGCATGTACAAACATTATAGTATTTTTGTTGATTCTGACCTGATTCTGATTCTATTGTATACTTTTTCATTCTGATCACAATAACAATAAAAATAGAAAACTATAAGTTGTGAAGCTGGAAGATGCAGAACATGAAAGATCGAATTACCAATTTTTTTTTCTATTTTCTTTAGTTGGCTGCTGATAAAATCAGAAAAGAAATGGACACAAAAATGAAAGTATGCAATGTGTGTGCGTGTGTGTGTGTGTGTATCACATGCACTCGTTTCCATGATGTACATATGGAATTTCATAACCAGCCAAACTAAGCTTCATAAGTGAATGAGAAATAAAATCCTTTACAGACAAGCAGATGCTGACAGATTTAGTCACCATCAGACCTGCCTTCCAAGAGCTCCTAAAGGAAGCACTAAACATGGAAAGGAAAAACCAGTACCAGCCACTGCAAAAACACACCAAAATATATAAACCAATGAAACTAGGAAAAAACTGCTTCAACTAATGTGCAGAATAACCAGCTAACATCATGAGGACAGGACCAAATTCACACATAACAATATTAACGGTAAATATAAATGAGCTAAATGCCCCAATTAAAAGACATACACTGGCAAATTGGATAAAGAGTCAATACCCACAGGTGTGCTGTATTCAGGAGACACATCTCACTTGCAAGGACACACATAGGCTCAAAATAAAGGGATGGAGGAATATTTACCAAGCAAATGGAAAGAAAGAAAAAAAAAGCAGGAGTTGCAATCCTAGTCTCTAATAAAACAGACTTTAAACCAACAAGGATAAAAAAGGACAAAGAAGGGCATTACATAGTAGTAAAGGGATCAATGCAACAAGAAGAGCTAAGTATCCTAAATATATATATATGCCAAATACAGGAGCACCAGGATTCATAAAACGAGTTCCTAGAGACCTACAAGGAGACTTAGACTCCCACACAATAATAGTGGGAAACTTTAACAACCCACTATCAATATTAGACAGATCAACAAGAAAGGAAATTAACAAGGATATTCAGACTTGAACTCAGCTCTGGTCCAAGTGGACCTAATAGATACCTACAGAACTCTCCACCCCAAATCAACAGAATATACATTCTTCTCAGCACCACATAGCACTTATTCTAAAATCAACCACATAATTGGAAGTAAAACACTCCTCAGCAAATGCAAAAGAATGATAATCATAACAAACAATCTCTCACACCACAGTGTAATCAAATTAGAACTCAGAATTAAGAAGCTCACTCAAAACTGCACAACTACATGGAAACTGAACAACCTGCTTATGAATGACTACTCGGTAAATAGCAAAATTAAGGCAGAAATAAATAAGTTCTTTGAAACCAATGAGAACAAAGACACAACATATCAGAATTTCTGGGATACAGTTAAAACAGTGTTTAGAGGGAAATTTACAGCATTAAATGTCCACATTAGAAAGTGGGAAAGATCTAAAATAGACACCCTAACATCACAATCAAAAGAAGTAATGGAAAACACATTAAAAACCTAGTATAAGACAAGAAATAACTAAGATCACAGCAGAACCGAATGGGAGAGAAACACAAAAAAACCTTCAAAAAAAAATCAATGAATCTAGGAGTGGGTTTTTTGAAAAGATTAACAAAATAGATAGACCGGTAGCCAGACTAACAAGGAAGAAAAGAGAGAAAGATCAAATAGACACATTAAAAAACGATAAAGGGGATATCACCACTGATCCCACAGAAATACAAACTATTATTAGAGAATACTGTAAACACCTCTACACAAATAAACTAGAAAATCTAGAAGAAATGGATAAAGTCCTGGACACATACACCCTCCCAAGACTAAAGCAGGAAGAAGTCAAATCCCTGAATAGACCAATAACAAGTTCTGAAATTGACTCAGTAATTACTAGCCTACCAACCAAAAAAAGCCCAGGACCAGATGTCTTCACAGCCGAGTTCTACCAGAGGTACAAAGAGGAGCTGGTACCATTCCTTCTGAAACTATTCTGAACAATAGAAAAAGAAAGACTCCTCCCTAAATCATTTTATGAGGCCAGCATCACTCTGATTCCAAAACCTGGCGGAGACCCAATAGAAAAAGAAAATTTCAGGCCAATATCACTGATGAACATCGATGCGAAAATCCTGAATAAAATACTGGCAAGAGAATCCAGCAGCACATCAAAAACTTATCCACCACGATCAAGTTGGCTTCATGCCTGGCATGCAAGGCTGGTTCAACATATGCAAATCAATAAACATAATCCATCACATAAACAGAACCAATGACAAAAACCACATGATTATCTCAATAGATGCAGAAAAGGCCTTCAATAAAATTCAACACCCCTCATACTAAAAACTCTCAATAAACTAGGTATTGATGGAACATATCTCACAAAAATAAGAGCTATTTATGACAAATGCATAGCTAATATCATGCTAAATGGCCAAAAGCTGGAAGCATTACCTTTGAAAACTGGCCCAAGAGTAGGATGCCCTCTCTCCCCACTCTTATCAACATAGTATTGGAAGTTCTGGCCAGGGCAATCGAGTAAGAGAAAGAAATAAAAGCATGCAAATAGGAAGAGAGGAAATCAAATTGTCTCTGTCTGCAGATGACATGATTGTATATTTACAAAACGCCACCACCTCAGCCCAAAAATTCCTTAACCTGATAAGCAACTTTGGCAAAGTCTCAGGATATAAAATTAATGTGCAAAAATCACAATCATTCTTATATACCAATAACAGACAAGCAGAGAGCCAAATCATTAGTAAACTCCCATTCACAATTGCTATAAAGAAAACAAAATACCTAGGAATACAACCTACAAGGGATGTGAAGGACCTCTTCAAGGAAAACTACAAACCAGAGCTCAAGGAAATGACAGGACACAAACATATAGAGAAACACTCCATCCTCATGGATAGGAAGACTCAATATCATGAAAATGGCCATATTGCCCAAAGTAATTTATAGATTCAATGCTATTCCCATCAAGCTACCATTGACTTTCTTCACAGAACTAGAAAAAAACTATGTTAAATTTCATATGGAAGCAAAAAAGAGCCTGTGGAGCCAAGGCTAACCTAAGCAAAAAGAACAAAGCTGGAGGCATGACGCTGCCTGACTTCAAACTATATTACAAAGCTAAAGTAACCAAAACAGCATGGTGCTAATACCAAAACAGATATATAGACCAATGAAACAGAATAGAGGCCTCAGAAATAACACCACACATCTACAACAATCTGATCTTCAACAAACCTGACAAAAGCAAGCAATGGGGAAAGGATTCCCTATGTGATAAATGGCGCTGGGAAAACTGGGTAGCCATATGCAGAAAAGAGAAACTAGACCCCTTCATTATACCTTATAAAAGAATTAACTCAAGGTGGATTAAAAACATAAATGTAAAACCTAAAACTATAAAAACCCTAGAAGAAAACCTAGGCAATATGATTCAGGACATAGGTGTGGGCAAAGACTTCATGACTAAATCACCAACAGCACTTGAAACAACAGCCAAAATTGACAGATGGAATCTAATCAAACTAAAGAGCTTCTGCTCAGTAAAATAAACTATCACAAGAGTGAACAGGCAACCTACAAAATATGAGAAAATTTTTGCAATCTATCCATCTGACAAAGGTCTAATATCCAGAATCTAGAAGGAACTTAAACAAATTTACAAGAAAAAAAAAACAAACAACCCCATCAAAAAGTGGGCAAAGGATATGAACAGACACTCCTCAAAAGAAGATATGTATGTGGCCAATAAACATATGAAAAAAGCTCATTATCACTGTTCATTAGAGAAATGCAAATCAAAACCACAATGACATACCATCTCACACCAGTTAGAATGGTGATCATTAAAAATTCTGGAAACAGCAGATGCTGGAGAAGATGCAGAGAAATAGGAACACTTTTACACTGTTGGTGGGCTTGTAAAATAGTTCAACCATTGTGGAATACAATGTGGTGATTCCTCAAGGATATAAAACCAGAAATACCATTTGACCCAGCAATCCCATTACTGGGTATATACCAAAGGATTATACATCATTCTACTCTAAAGACACATGTACATATATGTTTATCATGGGACTATTTACAATAGCAAAGACTTGGAACCAACATAATGCCCATCAATGATAGACTGGATGAAGAAAATGTGGCACATATTCACCATGGAATACTACACAGCCATAAAAAAGGATGAGTTCACGTCCTTTGCGGGGATATGGATGAAGCTGGAAACCATCATCCTCAGCAAACTAACACAGGAACAGAAAACCAAACACTGCATGTTCTCACTCATAAGTGGGTGCTGAACAATGAGAACATGTTGACACAGGGAGAGGAACATCACACACTGGGGTCTGTAGGTGGGTGTGGGGAAAGGGGAGGGAGAGCATTAGGACAAATAGCTAATGCATGTGGAGCTTAAAACCTAGATGACGGGTTGATGGGTGCAGCAAATTACCATGGCACAAGTATACCTATGTAACAAACCTGCATGTTCAGCACATGTATCCCAGAACTTAAAGTAAAATTTTAAAAAATGAAAGTATGCAATATGTGTATGTGTGTGTATACATACATATAAAACAAGCACTCATTTTCATTATGTACATATATGCACATTATGAGTGTGAATATATGTTAAATAATATCCTATCAGTTTTGTATTTGTAACACATATATGTACATGCATATACAACAAATAGAGGTGTTTTGCATAATAATTTCATTTATATTCATTTCATCAGCTAAGAACTAAAAAGAATTTAAATCAAAATCAATTATTCATTTACAGGTGTTTTTAACCATTATCTCCCCCTTTATCTTCACTTTTATGCCTCCTTGTATTGCCATTTTGTGACTTTTTTGCCATAAATTATACATATTTGGAACAGTCACTTTAAGAAATTCAATCTTTGGATAAGATCTCTAAGATTGATTTAGTATGAATACGTGTGTGGGCACACACTTGACAAAGAAAGGTCAGTTATAAATATATGTGTACACTTATCAAAATAATTCACATAAAATCTCTGAATAAAATTATCTGTATGCTTTTTCTGTCAATAAAAGCAATATAGTATAATTCTTGGTAGTAAACCTGTTTGTTTTCATTCTGTTGCCTACCATGTGAGCTGCCATGTTGGTATAAAACATCGATCATTTGATATTTTACTACAGCAAATAATAGTGATCCCCACGAAATAATAAATAAATCAGTGAGTTTCACGGAAATAAGTTTTTGGATGGATCAGATAATTTGAAGTTGTTAGTTTATTCTCCAGCAAGGTGAAAGAAAAAAGCTGTTAGTTTGTTCTCTATCAGGTGATCGAAGATGAAAACTAAAGTTCTCAAGGCCAGTGCATAATAATGGTGCCGTATTCTGTGCATCAATCACCATTACCAAATACCTATATTGCCAAATATTTCATGTACCGCTTTAGTGGTGATTAATCAATGTGCCATGGCACTGAAACTGAAACGAGACTTTGTAGTACAAGTGATATTCAAAGGGTTTTGAAAATTTATCAGCTCTATAGATATAGATGAAAATTTATCATCATCTATCTAGAAATCCTGTTTTTATAAATGTTACCTAGCCAAATATTGGTTTTATTTACTTAATATTTAGAAAACATGAGTTTAGTAAAAATTGTTCAGATTTTCTTAATGTAGTGTGTGAAATTACTATGTAATTATACAAGAAATATGCTACACAGCTGAATACACAAAGAGGTCAGCAGAGGGAGCAAAAGGTGCCTTTCCCCTATAATCCACAGCAACATCACCCGCTCTTCTCTCTACATCATCGATGTATGTTATCTAAAGTCCTGTGCAAATGCCACCTCAACACAAGTCCTCTAGCCTTGCCTTCTTATCAGAAGCAGCTCGAAAGCCCCGATAATTCTAGAACCACTGAAAAATACACACTTGTTGCAAGGATTGAAAAGCCTCATATTGCAAATTCAGAATTCACAGTACTGAAAAAATTCATAATTTTTTTAAAGTTACAATACTGTGAACTATACAAAATGAATTATGTTGGGATCCGATGACTCTCTTCATTCCAGCCTATCTTATATTTTCTCATTCATTTCTCCACATAGTCACAACAACAGACTCACTATTACATTTCATTAATGGCTATTTTATAATAAATGATCTCAATAGCATTTCTGAAACCTCTGCTGTTCTGGTTTTACAGAACTCTTGAATTTTTGAATGAGTTAGTTTTTGATTGAAAAAGACCTGACTCTTATGCTTAGAAAAGCCATCATTTCTTTCTGTAAGCTTTCCGTCTTCTATAAGCTTTACATGTTCCATAAGCAAACATTCGCTGGTTTTGTGATCAAACTAGAGAGGCAAATTCAGTTAATAATAACAACGTCATTTATCATCCTCAAATCTAGTGTTATGGATAATACGATCTCCACAAGGAGACGGTTGCACGAGCGACAAGGGAAAGACAATCAACAGTCTTTTACTCATACCAAGATATGTCCACACACACTTGTTTCAACAGTCAAAGTAATGCCATATGTCCCCAGTGATGTGGGTGGGCAAAAGGAACAGTTGGCCGGCTAATGAGGGCCATATGTACACGCAGCCTATCGTACCATCCTTCTTACTTATGGTTGCTGAAAACTCAGTGGAAGAGCTTGCTCTGAGGAATGGCATGGCTGGAGGAGGAGAGGCTTCCTTAAGAGCAGGAAAGGACCATTTGTTGTACAACTACTGTATCTCTGAAACTGGGAGCTAAAGATATGCATGTACGTTACTCATTCTTATTAAGAGTTCCTTACGCATCCGTAGAGTTCTTTACTCCAGTTTCACCTTCTTTCACTAAATTCTTTTGCATTTATGTGCAAAGGGATTTTGGGCCCTTTTCAAAAATTACTTTTCCTAATCAATCTTGTTAATTTGATGTTCATTTACATCGGCTTCTCTTTATTTTTAGCTTGATTTCCAGAAAAATTATACTTTCTTTGACATTGTTAAATGTTACAATATTAAAAGAAATGAAAAAGACTTAAAAACTTAGAATATTTGAATGAGGGTTTCTGGAAGGCAGAGAGAACAATAAGGCAAAAGTACTTACTGCACTACTGTTCCAAAGTAAAAGAAAAACAAAGATTTTAAAAATGATTATAGCAGCTTTGTATCTCCACCAGGGTTTCCTTTGAAATTTCTACAACTGCAAACACTATTCAGCAATTTGCACTGATTATAAAATTTATTGTTTTAAGGTCAATTGTGATACTATGATCAGATAATATAATTTACTTTACTCTTAATGGCTTCATTTTGACAACGGAGGGAGCTTTCAGGAAGGACAACGCTTCCTGCACAACAACCAGTAAAGCAGGTCACATCCATTTTCAATATAATTTTAAGAAAAATGAAGGACAAACTACTTGTGAGGCAGCAAGAATTCATTTGCATTAAATTAATTTGAACAGGGCATTTCAAGTTCTCTCTGGCAACAATGGAATAAATGGGAAAATGAATCTATCTTATGCAATGATCCTCTTCTAGGTTACAGAAAGATTTGAAAGGCTGACATGACCATTGCTAAATTTCTTCTAGAAGTCTATGATTAGTGTCATAGATATAACTCATGAGATAAAATATTCACAAAGAATGTCTGTGAACTGCATCAATTGTGATGGAACTACTGTCTAACATCCCTTTGAAAAGTTATATTCTGCAAAGGTTAAAAAAACACCAACCTTTCGATGCTTTCTTATATGGATGAGCTTTTGTCAACAAGAACTAAGCTTCACAATTAAGCACTATGGAGGATAATGTTCTAGGTTAATTTAAACCTAACTAATCCAGGACTTGGACTTGATAAATAATGGGTTTCATTAATATTTTTGACCCTAGCAGTGCAAATACTTTTACTTATATTTTACTAAAGCTAGTTTTGACAAATCTAAGGGTATTTAATTTATCAGTATCTGTTGTCAGATGAAAACTTCCCCATCAATACCTTCTAATGGTTCAAAAATAAACTGTTACCCCCACAGATACATTGTTTTTCCATGCGTAAGCAAGTACATTAATTTCAGGGTCTCAAGGCATAAAAGTGATATTACCACTTGTGATAGGCTGCATAATAGTCCCAAAAGATGTTCTTCACCTAATCTCCCGGCCCTGGGAATGTGCTGCCTTACACAGCCAAAGGACTTGTAGATACGATTCATTTAAGGATCTGGAGACAAGGTGATTATCCCAGATCATCCACGTGAGTCCAAAGTAATCACAGGAGTCCTTAGTTGAAGTGGAGAGAAGGACTCAAAGTTAAAGGAGGAGACAGCGCGGAGACAGAAACAGAAATAAAAGCAACGCACCTTGAAAATGGAGGAATGGGGAAAAGACAATGAAGACAGGTGCCACCAGAAGCAGAAAATGCAAGAGAATGGATTCTCCCCTCAGCACCTCGAGAAGGAACCCACACTGCAGACACATTGACTTAGCCTAATTAAAGTGATTTTGGACTTCTGACCTTTGAAACTGCAAGACAATAAATATGTGTTAAGTTATGTAAATGTGTCGTAATTTGTTATAGCAGCAGTAATACAACTAATACACCACTACAATAAGCAAAGGAAATAAAGTGCAATAGTGACAAACTTAAGGGTTTCCAGGAAAGAGAAACGAAGTGGTAAACTCAATCACAGGATTATATTAGTAACTGTAGTATATGTTACTTGCTTACCCTTTCAATCACATTATTGCTGTAATTATCATTATCATCCAATCAATATGATTACACCAGTATGTATAACTTAGACATGAAAATTTTTTTCTATTTCACTCTTCCCATAATTCCATGCAGCTACCCCTAAGCAACTATGTATCTGATGAAGCTAATATTTTCAGGGAAAATCTTCCATGTTAAGCAGAAAATTTACATCTAAAATTAAATTCTTTTAAGCCAGTCTGGGGACAATACCTAGAAAATTCAAACATTACTTCTCAAGAATACCACTAGCAGTGAGTTTGTGACGCTATCTTCCACCAACTGAATCAAAATTAATTTTAAATATTTTCAAAGCAATATTTTTAAAAATCGTGTACACATTTTTTCCTCTTGGTAAAAATAAACCACTTCTCAACCATCCATTATATTTATGTTAATTACATGAAGTCCATACATGAATTATCATACCACAAATAGAAAACTATTTAAATAGAAAAATCTCACTTGGTGCTGACAGAATGACAGCATAAAACTGTTAAGCATGAGGAGAAAGTTGTTTGCAGTGTAAATATTTCCCTTTTCCTATCAAAGTGTGTCCTGTGATCTAGCGCTCTTCTCTCCACATGCTTAAGTACAGCAAAAGTTATAAAAACACTCATTCTAGTTTTCTATACTTTAATGGTTGTAGAACATCAGAAGAGAATTGGGAGATGGGAATGTTTTGTGCTTGACATTGCATTTGAGGGGAAAATAAAAACTTGGACATAATATGTGGGATGTCTCCACAGTAATACATGGGAGGGCAAGAAAAAAATGCTATCAAATTTCTACCATGCGCTGAGCCCCTTATATCAACAAATATCCAGCCTTTCTAATGTACTAACAACCATTCTTCATAGCAAGTATTCTATTCCCAGCTTGTAGGTAAGAAACAAAGCTTCAGAAAGGGATCTTCACCAATTTCACACAGTCAATAAAAGGCAGAACTAGGGCAAGTATCAATAATAAAAATAGCAATCTAATCCTAATTGGACCTGGCACTGTTCTAAGAAGAAAATCATTAACAAAGGATTTTGAGTTACCACACTCTTAGTCTCCCCGTTTTACAAAAGAAGCAACTGGGGTAAAGTGAAGCTATGCCGTTTCTTTTCAAGCTCATATACCTAACAAGATACCACTTTAATCATGGGTCTCTGATAGATCGTGTACCTCATTTCTAGCGTTTGCTGAGATTTTTCTTATTAACCCTAAGCAAGTATTTGATCCCTGGTAAGTATGCTGTAATTTTTTCACCGCTCATTCTTATCACGGTTCTTCAAGAAAAGTACAGTTCAACACATTTGTCCTATTTGGTTACAAATTTTGAAATTCAAAATATGTATCACACTAAGCTGTTAGCTCCATTTGGAATTTTAAAAAACTAAATTTTTCACTCAGTTAAAAAAAATTGCATTGTTTACTCCCATATCTACAATATAGCTTATAAGTGTATATTTGTATTGAAAACATAATTTTCTACAACTTTTATAATATTTAAATATTATTTAAGGTTTTAATAATATTTAAATATTTAAATAATACATTTAAAAACATAGTTCAACAAGTCCGAATAATCCATCACTTACTTATGACAGAATATTTGTTCAGTATCTTCTGTTTGTTCACTCTTGTGTAATATATCCTATTTTAAGAATCAAAAACTTCTCTTAATGTCAACACTACAGCCTCTTCACAATTCCTACTTATTCCTAATTACCCTTCAGGAGCAAATAAAATGAATTTATCCCAAATTTCTTTGCTTTGAAACAACTTCAGTGAAAATGGTGGTTGTCAACCATATCTACCATTCATATATCCCATTGTTTTCTGCATTAAATTTCATCTAATACTCCTTATGCCATCAGTGTCACTACAAAGGGGGACAGGGGATGAATCTCATCATGAACAAAGGTATATACACTAGATCTTAGGATGTTCAATCATTTCCTTACTCTATTATGTCCCATCTGAACTACTCATATTAAAATGAGCAACTATATGAACATGGTACTTTTAAGAAAGGATGTTCAAAAATTAATTCATATCTTGTACAAATTGGTATCCAAGAAATCATGACCTAATAGGCATCACATATGTGAATGAAAAAATTCACTTTCAGCAATGAATGTTGATGACACTCCTTTAGCAAGAGTTGTACCGAGCTACCCACAACTCCTCAGCACTCACTATTCTCATACATGCGGTCGGACAATGTCCAAGGGTGCAGTGATTCTGTCCAGAGGCTTTTCTGGGCCGTTAGAGCTGTCTCAGCCTGTGTACAGGGTTATACAGACACTCTAGGGCATTCATGACTCTGATCACTGGAGCAGCCCTGTACTAACTGCAAATTTATGGAGGAAACTTTCAAGTCCTCTTGCCCCCCAGTTGGGGTAACTCTGTTACCTATTTCATGTGGTCTCAGTTCTCCAACAAAAATGATCTCGGCCTGCTCATCTTACTTCCATTTCACTACATGGCACAACTAGAAGTTGACTAGGTATTCTGCTTTAATGTATATGCAAAGCCCTCTTGTTCAGGAATGTTTGTAGAATAATATTTCTAAATTAGGAATACAATTGGTCTTGTTCTTTCCTGAGGGATAAAATGTCATCTCTCTTCTTCTCTCCCTCTCTCCTTTCTTCCTAACTCAGCTAACCCTCTATCTGAAAGAATTACAAAGGAAGAAATCTAGGGCATTGTTTAGCATTCTCAGGAGGACTGGAAATATTGGAATGACAGCGAGTATCACACATACACTGCTTGAAGTATTTTGCAGGATCCAAGGGAAGAGAAAATTTTGACATTCCAGAAAATTTAAGTCATCCTTTTAATATCAGGACCAGAAAGAAACAGGTCACACGGGCAAGAGCCATAAAACTAATTATCTTGACTCTTTCCAGAATACCTGAGCTATAAATGTACAGGGAATCCTGTAATCAGATGCAAAGTTGTGTATAATATACTTAGTTCCCAAATGTAACTAGGAATTTTATGTATATAATGTGAAAAATCGTTCCAAAGTATTTGAGACTCCAAAAACTTTCCTAGCTAGCATTCAATATTCTTGCTTAACTTCTCCTTATACCCCTAACTGTATTGAGCATGCATAGACACACAAAAGCTAGGATCAACTATTACCGCTTAAGAAAGAAAAGGAGGAAAAAGGCTGTATTATAGGGATTTAGTTTTCTTCCTCAACTCTTGAAGAAGCCTATTTGTATCAGCCCGTGTCAGACAACAAAGTACTTATCAATAAAGTTTTATGAATGTGGTCACATATGAAATATAAGAGCATTCAGTTTCTACCTCTCCTTTTCTCATAAATCCTACATCAGATAGACATTAGCTATATCTGCCAATGTTTCCACGGAATCTTAAAGACTATTCACTGCAAAGCTGGCAGTGTAGCCTGAAAGCAAGTTATGTCTGCGTTGCAACTTCACACTAAGTGGTTTAAAAATACAACTAAAGGTGGCCTGTCTTTATCTTGATTATAAGACATAAATTATCCCAAGAATATTCTTAGTAAAAATTGGGTCTCCCGGTCAAGCCACTTCTATTAAGAAGGACACAGGTCAGTTTTTAGGAGTTTAGGTGTTATTTGGAAGTTAGGAGCATCTAAATATGGAATATAACTCCATTAAATTATAGTATATTTTATATCAAAGAGAAACGACAAAAATAAGAAATGTTTTAAGTATTTTTTCGTATAGCGTGTTCATATATAATTACTTCAGTAGTCTCAATGTAGTCATGCAATTGTTTGGGTAAAGAACTAAACTTGAAGTTAAATAGCATAGGTCTGAATTCTTATGGTTTATAACATTCATATATTTTATATGTTCCAGAATAATATGTAATTTCTAAGTTTATAACATAATAATTACAGAAATCTAGGTAAAGTAATACTTCTGTGACACAGTCTCTTCATCTACAAAATGGAATATTGCTTTTCTCCTTAAATTTATATTAAAAATTGGAGAAGTAATATATGTGAAAGAACCTTACATTAAATATGCAAGTTTTATTTGTTGAATTCAAACAGTCATTAAAGAACAAAATAAAACATTACATTTGGATTAACAAAGTAGATACATATATCTCAATCTGAGAAACCTTTAAGCTCTCTTGACCATAAAATGACATTGGATCCTATAAGAGAGTTTGGTAAATATTTGAAAGATATTTCAATTTCACACCTAAATGTTGATTCTGACATTTATTTCCTAAACTTATCATTTGTATACTTACCTGCTATTAAATCCACAGGGGTCATGTCACTAACTGTATGCCCACCGATTTTATTGAGAGGTATTCAGCAAGGCCCACAAAGTAAGTATTGAATTTTTTTAAAAAACAGACCCAAAACACCTAAAAGCAAAACACTTAGTAAATTCTTATAATCATGAAGATCACAAATTAGTGCTATTAGTAAGAAAGAAACTTCTAAACCAAATAAAGTCCTAATACCTCCAACGAATTTTGTCTCTCTGATACACACACACACGATTAAAAAAAAAAATGAAGGAAATGTAAAAAAATAAATAAATGAAGGAAGTTCTGTGGGAAATGTCCATAATTTCATGCCCAGAATTTCCCTATCAATCTCTTTCCCCAAAGTTCTTCCGAGAAAATAAAGTTGCCTTTCTCTCAACGTTAACTCATCACTTTTCTCATAGCATTTTCAAAAGAAATATTTCCTGTCAGCCGGCCACTTAAACTTTGTGCTGTTAAAGAAATCCAAAAAGGTATCAATTTTGCAACAAAGGATAAAGAGGAGACGAAGTGAACCGACATGGCTTTTAAGCTAAATTGCCGTCACCTGTCACAGGTTGTCTAGCGAGCCTCAAGTTCCCTCTAATAAGCTTATGGAGGGTGCGGAGCAAAGGCACCTCAAGGTGCTCTGCGGGTTTTCCCCTGGTAAATTAGGCTGAAAGGAAAAGAGTCCCACCCCCCACCCCCAAACTTGGAGACCAGGGCTGCCCTGCCGAATGCTGTGCCCAGACCTCCTACTTCCACGCCCTTCCAGTCCTTTCCTCGGCTTGGAAAATTGGGCATGAGGCAAGCAAAAGGAAGGACAGAAGGCCAAAACGGGCATCCGGGAAGCCAAATTTCTGTCTCAAAAGCTCGTCTAGAAACGCGTACATAGCGCGTGCCTTGCGGACATCTCCTAAAACCCCGTTCACTGAAGCTAATTCCTCCCGAACGCCCCCACGCCGGCTGAGGATCGCAACCGCCCATCCGCCCCTCCAGCCTGTGCAGCCGCCCCCGAAACCTCCCGTGAATCGGGAAATGTCAAGGCAGCAGCGCTTGGGGAGCCGAGCAGCCTCGCCAGTTCCAAGTCTCTGGTTCCAGACCCCTCGCTTCGCCTCTTTGGGGAACTCACCTGGAGTCAGGTTTAGATGGCAGCCTCCACCCAGGGGACAGGGAAGCGGCCCCGGGAAGCGCCGCCGCGTCCTGTGAATAACGAGCGCAGCGCAGCGGAGCAGCTCCCCCTGGACTGGCCGCTCCCCGATTCCTCCCGCTCTGTCCGGAAACCGTCCCTCCGTTCTTTCCTCTCCCTCCCCTGCCTGCAGCCGCCGCGCTCCCTCCTCCTGCTGGCGGCTCAGGGCTGTGCTTCCGCCTCCCTCCTGCGGGCGCACGAGCTGCCCGCGCTGCTA
This sequence comes from Symphalangus syndactylus, assembly GCF_028878055.3. Classification (NCBI taxonomy): domain Eukaryota; kingdom Metazoa; phylum Chordata; class Mammalia; order Primates; family Hylobatidae; genus Symphalangus; species Symphalangus syndactylus. Next base: position 5,346,779 of record NC_072444.2, on the reverse strand, counting down.
ATGAGCAGGCTCCAGGCTCCGCCCGGCCAGGGGTGCGCACACGCCCCACGCCGGAGACGAGCTCCCGGGAGCGGAGCTATGGATACGCCTGGTGCGGCCGCTGGAGAAATGAACTGGAGGAGGCATCCAGCATCTCACACTTTCTGGCCACTCAGCTTAACTAAGCCATAACCCCAGACTTCTTCCTAAATCTCCAGTAATTTACAGGTGCTGAAAAGTCAATGAGGGGTTTGAGCACAATCTGTGTTAACAGTATTGCCAGTATAGAGATGCTAATCTGGCTAGATTCTAGGGATGAAATGTTCAAGGGACGGTATATGATTCTTTCTGGTGGTTATTTTGACATATTTTGGCTATACTTACAGATCTGTAAAATAAACCAGCAATCTTCTAATCATGACAACACAGATTCCTAATTGAAGGCAGCTGATACTTATTAAATACCAGGCTCTGTTTAATAGGCTCTTCTTTCCCAGCTGATCTTTACTACAATTCTGTGAGCACTACTAGCACCCCTATTCTATATTTTAAGAATTTGGGTTTAACTTTTAAAACAAGACGGTCTTAAAACAAGACTAAGGATCATGTCCAACCTTGCAGAGATTCTAAGTTTCTGAGCCTAAATAATAACTGATATCTGTAGCTCCCACAACCCATACCCTGTGTATAATGTGTTGCAGCATCTTGGATGGTACCGTGTAACTGAACCAACAAAGATAATAGGACCATCAGCAAATACACACCACGAGACTAATGAATACCTAGAATCCTAGTGAGACTTGTAAATAGTCAAGCACCCTAAGTAACAATAGTTCAAGTGCATGCTAAACATGGTGATTACTTATAAAAGAACAGCAACCAGTATGAGTGAAGACAGGCAAATAATGTTCAAAATGTTCAGAATCAATGTCCAGCCACTTATGAGTTGAATTCCCCACTCTAAAAAGGAGGCCAGATGTGATGTATTCTAAGAAGTCTACAATGGGCGTGGTCTTTTCGCAACCAAAAAGGGCTTTTTAAACACTTATATCCCATTAAGAATATGCAATAGCTAATTAATATTAAATCTGAAAATCAGTGATAATTTATTTCAACTAACCTTACATGAAAAAATCATTACTCATTCAAGCTTTTAGAATTAGATTAAATAGCATTGAGTATCAAATTTACTTCAACCCATAGAAATAATAGACAGTTAATTAATAAAGTAAGTAATTTAATTAACTTTACTTTTGTGTCATGATGTATTTTTCCTTAGGAAAAGGATAAGACATTTTTTCCATGGTATAAAACACTAGAATATGACTTTTATATTTTTCTTCATGAAGATTAAAGAATTAATAAAATAAGTACAGACATATTGTCAACAAATCTATCCAGATCATTCATTCTCCACTCAAGAAATTATGCTAGGCAAGCTTTATTTCTCCATATGTACAAGGCAATTCAGAGGTCAAAAATTTGAAAACACTTCAATGAACATCAACCATTAATTAACTAAGAGTAGATTTTATTTATAAACAACTTTAAAAGACTATAAAAAAGGTATAACAAACTTCTACTTTATCAGTACTGCTACTCCTGTTGAACACAAAGATATATAATTATAGTTTTCTCCCTATTTAAAATATTTATTGATTCTGGCATAATAATGTCATACTCATCCCTCAATAATCAGTGTACATGGAACCAGAAATCTTTTCTTTCACCTAGTCAATTGAAGTATTTCTGTGTTTTGCATGTTAACACTCTATTTATTCTGTGTTTCTAGTGCTTATCCTCAAAATTTTTATAGTTCCGTTCACATATGAATTCTACCAATCAGCACTATATATAAATAATGCAACGTATAAAATGTGTTAAATAAATGGATGTAAGATTTATGCTAAATTTTTCACATAGTAAGTACTTCAAAACCCTTATTATTTTTCCTTAAGCTTTTATGTGCATATATTTTATCTCTCCAATTAAAGAATAAACTTCTAAATAAGAAGAGTTTTGTCTATAAATTTTACGCATTTTAATACATTATTAATCTAAAACCTTGGACTAGAGTTTGGAATTCTTTTATGTATTCATTTATTGATTCAAAAAATAGGTGTCCATGCCATTTTTTCTAAACCTTGTGCAAGATGTAGGGTATACAATGATGTCCAGACTTTAGAGTCCTTGACCTCATGGCGTTTAAAGTGCAGTAATGTACAGTAATTTTAAAATCTATTTATTATTATTTAAAACAATAAATGAATACATTCTTGTCGAAAATAACTGAAAAGTCTGTCTGAATTCCCTGGCCAAGGCCAAAACATGAAAGCAAAAGAGCTGCCTGAAAACAGTGCAAGCCACTCTCCAGAGGGTTTCTCTGTTGAAACAGCACATCGCATTATGGAAATAATGAGAAAAATTAGTAACTGTGCAAACGACAACACATATGCATCTTTGTGGTTTCTGACCTTTTAGCATCGTCGAAGCAAGACCACAAACCTTTCAACACCAGGCGTGGTATTAATCTTGCACAGAATATAATGTTTTCACATATTTTATTCTGATTTCCTACAAAGTAATTTCAATTTCTAGCTAAAGCTAATGGATTTTTCTAGTGAAAACATTGTGTACAGAATGACTTTCCAGTGAGATCCGCGTACCATGCGCCATTTTCATGTTCGTGCTCATTTCTCTGAAGTCTGTTTGCCTTTAATTCACCATAATAAAATTCCTTGTGTACTTTTATTGGCAACCATTGCATAGTGACACTTGCATCCAAATGTAATTCCATTTGAGCTTGGCAGTGTTTGCTTTTTTATCAGAAGAGGAAAGTTAGAGGGAACAAGGGGCAAAGATGTGTGTAAGAATATCTGAGGGACCATCACAGCATCATCACAAATTCAAGATTTTTTTGAAACATTAGACAAGGGACTGACAGCCATGCCCTGGGATGGCTGAAACACTTCACAACCTGCTCATGTTTATGACCAAAATCATCACCTAAAATGAATTCAATGTGTCAATATCATAATATTGTTTGTGTATAAGTAATCATGAAGCAGTTAGGGAAGGGAGTATAATCTAGTAAGAAATTGGAACAAAAAGTGTTAGACAAAATTCAAGAAGATTTAAAAGAAGAAAATTAACCTGTCTGATCTGAACAGAATTGGAAAAGCACATCAATCATAGCTCTATACATTGACCATAGACTTAAAGCATAACATAAAAATAAAGAAGGCAGATAACTCAGGAAAACATTTCTATTAAATCTACTCCGTAAAGTTTTCCCATACTTTTATTTTACTAACAGGAGCATACATTTAAATCTGACAAAATCATATATATTTTGTTGATTCAATTTGTAGCAGATAGAGGAGCATGTCCCAGTGCTATGACAGTGAGTTGTCACTATAACATACCACTGCTTTACATCTTACCCACAGGCTAAAATGTTTACCCCTAGAGTCGTGACTTTGTATATGACAGGAGATTGCTAGTAAAAGTAAATATATTTGGCTGAAGGGTAGATACAACTTTAGGCCATTATATCATTCACTAAAATTTAGCTGGCATTTACATATTTACCTGCTTAGTTCATATGACAAATATGTTTGAGAGACTGCCATATACAAAAAAAAAAGATGGAACCATCTTACAAATTTAGAGATTACTTAAAGAAATGGAACTGAAGGGTTAACTGTGATGGCAAGAATGAAGAGAGCAAAACCAGAGGGTACTTCAAGGAGAACAGGCATGAGAGAGGCATTATAATTTGGAGGGTGCTATGATTTGAACCTATGTGCCCATCCAAAGTTTGTATGTTGAAACTAAAATCCCAGGACAATGACATCAAGAGATGGGGCTTTTGGTTAAGTGATTAAGTGAAGAAGGATCCACCCTCATGAATGAGATAAACGTCCTCGTAAAAGATGCTTTAGAGGAATGCCGGGCTCCTCAGTCTCTTCTGCCATGTCGTTACATTGTCCGTTTTTGCCCACTTTTGTCACGTGAAGACGAAGCAAGAAGGTGCCACCTCGGGACCAACTGCCAAATCTCCGCTGCCTTGATTTCGGACTTCTCAGCCCCAGAACTGTGAGAAATACATTTCTGTTTTTTATGAATTAATCTGTGGCATTTTGTTATAGCAGCATACAGACAAAAACAGGGTAAACAGCCTGGTGAGAGTGGATATTTTAGAAACTTGAGATGATTCAATGTCGCTGATTCTCCATTTTCTCATATGTAAAATGAAGGAAATAATGCTGATTACTTCATAGTTCATTGTACAAATTAAATTAACTATGTAAATAAAGCAAGCAATATAGTTCCTTTTATCTGGTATACATTGTTTAAGTGTTGTTGTCATTACATGAGGAAAACAAGAACTTCCCCAAACAGAAGGATGTGGGAACCAAAACTAAGATATAAGAAAGGACCAAAGTTCACTGTGACAATCTGGTCAAGCGCTGGTTAGGGAAGATAGCATAATGTTACGCATAGATATTATTATAGGATAATTTTCCTCCACCTCGAACTCCTCTAGCACTTTCCCTACGTCTTTCATTGCACTTCTTCATTTGTCTCTTTAATTACGGTTATTTATATAAATCTTTTAGCTTCCTACAAAAATAAGCTTGTAGTGGGACAGATTCTTGAGGATCTATGTCAAAGCAATTTTTCTATTTCCTACAGCAAGTAACCCAGTAGTAATCACACAGAATTTGTTAAAAGAATAAACATAGGAAGATTAATTTCCATTTTTTTCTTTGCTAATTTTTAATCAGAATTATACCATTGTTAGGGAGGGAGAAATTATAAATTGAGGACATGAGTATTAACATTTAAATCTGTTATTCTGCTTTATTTTAGAGCTTGCCATGTTTTGTGATTAAAAAAAGAAACAGGACATTCTATATAGCTGTTGCAAAACGTGTGGTCTGTTGGTGAACTAGCAGCACCAGCATTACCAAGATTTCCTTAGTTTGCAGGGCTACTGAGTCAGAATTCGCATTTTGACAAAACTCCAGGTGATTCATGCTCTGCATTTAAGTTGGAGAAGCACTGTTCTATAGTTCTCCTTATGTCCTAAATGCATTGTCAGTGAAAGAAAATACTATACGTATGATAATAATAACGGTAATATTAACAAAAATGTAACTATTAGTAATTTTCTATGCTCTCCCAGATACTAAGTCCTTTATTTAATACTTGTGATATTTCTGCGAAGTTGCAATTGATATCACCTACTAAACTGATACTCAGAAATCTGAGGTAATTCTCCAAGGTCACAAAGCTAGTGAATCACAAACCAGATTTTTAAACTCTTGCTGCTTCATTCCAAAGACTAAACCGTTTCTAACTCACGGTTAATACATTTGCTTCTGCCTTCCATTTCCTAAATATGGTTTCCTTTCTATTTCATTAGCTTTACTTATACATGACTGATTTTTAACCCTCTCTAACATTTGCAGAATATGGTGTACTATGGTTAATAAGGACAATACCAAGTAATATCATGTTGAGAAAGCGTGCAGAAGTAGCATCAAAAAACAGACTTTTTCCAAAATGTTTACTAAAAACTTTCAATAAAAACAAGATTTTCTACTTAGAATTTCTACCTTGCATAACTCAAATGGAGCATGACTATTAAAATGACAAATAGATTCCGTAGTTGCCTAAGAGCTAAGAATAAGAATTGCTATATAAAAAAGCATAAATATGCCATATGAATGACATGTATAAGAATCATGGGAGTGCTATTTGGTATTTAGTATTTAGTTCCATTCTGCAGCATGATCAAAAAGAAGCATCTGTATAGTTCACTGTGCATTATAGCACAATAAATCACCTCATTAGGCTCAGATATATGTAAAGATTTACAGTCTGGGAAAGTCCACTAGATATTCTTAATCACTTCTTAGACTGTACTGTCCCCCATATTTCTCTTTTTCTATAGAAAGGTTGCACATGGAAAGGCTTTATTTGAAATCCAGCAATGAATGGAATGTCTGTGAAGCAAGAAATAGATGGAAATTGACATTTTAAAAGAAAGTTTGGCTTCTGAAGAGATACAGCTGTGACCTTGGTCTTTTTGTTGGAGAGAAGTATTCCCTAGCCTTACTGTACTATTTTTCCCAAAGCACCCTCTCTATTGTTCTCCCTTCATCTCTGGCTCGTATCATATGGCCCCTCCCTCATTCTATCTGGTGAGTTCTGAGAAAAATGCTTAAATTCTGCAGAGAAGATTGAGAACAATGCTAAATATTCCTCAGAGAAGCAAAATATTATGTTAACAGTTTATATTTTCACATGAAATTGTCTATCTCTTCTCTCTGTCTCATGTGTGTATGTGTGTATGTGTGTATGTGTATATATATATAATATACAGTAGATATGTATATATAGAGTATAATATTCAGTATATATGTATATATAGTATAATATACCGTATATATGTATATATATACAGTGTGTGTGTGTGTATATATATATACATATATATATGTATATATATACTACCATTTACCTCCCAGGCTATACGTCCTGACATCTTAAAAGTAGAAAGCCCTCACAGGCCGCGGTTGCTCATGACTGTAATCCCAGCACTTTGAGAGGCCGAGGCGTGCAGATCACCTGAGGTCGGGAGTTCAAGACCAGCCTGACCAACATGGTGAAACCCCATCTCTACTAAAAATACAAAAAATTAGCTGGGCGTTGTGTTGCGCACCTGTAATCCCAGCTACTCAGGAGGTGGAGGCAGGAGAATCACATGAACCCGGGAGTCGGAGGTTGTGTGAGCCGAGACCATGACATTGCACTGCAGCCTGGGCAATGAGAGCAAAACTCCATCAGAAAAAGGAAGGTGGATAGGCCTTAAAAGACTTTTGAAAATGAGATTTGTCGAATATTTATTAGAGATGAAGAAAATAAGTGCGGACCCACACGTAACTTGTCTGAGGTCACAGAAGTAGGGACCCACACGTAACTTGTCTGAGGTCACAGAGGTAGTCATGCTGCAGCAGCCTTATTGGTTTTCCTCTATGACATGCATTATTATTGTTTTTGATCATTTCAAGAGGTTTCTAGTCGATAGTGGGACAAAATTTCTAATTTGGGAACCTAATTTTCTCTGCAAATCTTCTTTACATCTCTAGCTTATTAATACACCTCAGAAGTGTTACAGGAATTAATTCGCAGGATTTTGAAGAATATTTTGAGGTATGCTGGGAAAAATCATGTCAAGTATCAATGATTAGAAACTAAACAATCAATATTAGATATTGTAAAATTATATTTAATCTTCCATATGGCATAAATAAGTTATTTTAATGTACAGTCGTTGTACTTTGTAAACTTGCATATAAAATATTTGAAAAAATAACTTTCAATATGTAAAATGTAAATATACAAAGGAAAGCATCGGAAAAAATAGATAAAAATAATCAGGCTAAGAAAACACTACAGTGTCACCCTCAGAAGACTATAGAAGGATTCTCACCCTCGAGAAACAGAGGAACTTGAACATGGAAATGACCCTCTGCTGGCCATACTGATTATGGTACATAATTTTAAAAGGCTTTTAGAGAGAAGGGAAATGTTTTATTATGCATTCAGCACAGTGTTATGGTGATGTTTCTTAATTATCAGCTATTTTTAAAATTCCTATAATCTTTCTATAGATGACAAAGTTACATAAATATGAAGGATAAGAAGGGCCCCTGCAAACCTGATAATAGAATTCTCTTTTCAATGATAACGTATATCTAAGCGCGCATCTCCTAATCATATTGATGTGCATTAAGTGTTCTTTTACCTACACCTGTCAAAGTGGCTAAAGTAATCCTTCATGAGGAGATAATTTTTTTCTTTAGGTGATTTTTTCAGCATAATACCCTAACATTTCCAATTCCATCATTCTCGAAAAAGTTTACAAGATATACATATAAAATTACTAAAATTTTGGCGGCATAAATAATTTAAATGGACTTTACTTCAAAGATAATATTTACTTTTAAAGTTGTAAACCTTTGAATCATCAATTAATTAGAATTATCTTTTTCTTTATAAATAAAGTTTTTTGTCCCTACATATTTATGATTAGGAAATTTTCACCTGGAAAATTTCATTTTCAGTTGGATGCCTTGTCTTTAGTATAAAATTCAGTATTTCAATTTCAATATAATTTTTTGATTGATTTTAATGCAGAGAACAGAAAGGAATATCTTCAAATATAAACTACACAGAATCATTCTGTGAAACTTCTTTCTGATCTGTGCATTCAGCTAACAGAGTTAAACCGTACATTTGATTGAGCAGTTCTGAACACTCTTTCTGTAGAAAATGCAACTGGACATTTGGAGCGCTAAGAGGGTAGTAGTGGAAAAAGGAATATATTCAAATATAAAGTACACAGAAGCATTCTGTGAAATTTCTTTCTGTTCTCTGCAACTTCTTTCTGTTCTCTGCATTCAACTAACAGAGTTGAGCCTTACTTTTGAAGGAGCAGTTCTGAAACACTCTTTGTGTAGAAACTGAAATTGGACATTCGGAGAGCTAAGAGGATAATAGTTGAAAAAGGAATATCTTCAGCTAAATACTACACAGAAGCATTCTGTGAAACTTATTTCTGATATGTGAATTCAACTAACAGAGTAAAACCATACTTTTGATTGAGCCGTTATGAACACTCTTTCTGAAGAAAATGCAAGTGGACATTCGGAGCACTAAGAAGGTAATACTGGAAAAAGGAATATATTCAAATATAAACTACACAGAAGAATTCTGTGAAACTTCTTTCTGTTCTGTGCATTCAACTAACAGAGTTGAACCTTACTTTTGATTGAGCCGTCCTGAAACACTCATTCTGTAGAAACTGCAATTGGACATTCTGAGCGCTAAGTGGCCTATATTGGGAAAAAGAATATCTCCAAATAAAAACTACTCAGAAGAATTCTGTGAAACTTATTTCTGATCTGTGCATTCAGCTAACAGAGTTAAACCACACTTTTGATTGAGCAGTTATTAAACACTGTTTCTGTAGGAAATGCAAGTGGACATTAGGAGCGCTAAGATTGTAATAGTGGAAAAAGGAATATCCCCAAATAAAAACTACACAGAAGCATTCTCTGAAACTCCTTTCTGTTCTCTGCATTAAACTAACAGAGTTGAGCCTTACTTTTGAAGGTGCTGTTCTGAAACACTCTTTGTGTAGAAACTGCCAGTGGATATGCGGAACGCTAAGAGGGTAATAGTCGAAAAAGGAATATCTTCAACTAAATACTAAACAGAAGCATTCTGTGAAACTTCTTTCTGTTCTGTGCATTCAACTAAAAGAGTTGAACCTTACTTTTGATTGAGCCGTTCTGAAACACTCTTTCTGTAGAAAATGCAAGTGGTGATTCGGAGCGCTAAGAGGGTAATAGTGGAAAAAGGAGTATCTTCAAATATAAACTACACAGAAGCATTCTGTAAAACTTCTTTCTGTTCCTTGCATTCAACTAACAATATTGAACCTTACTTTTGATTGACCAGTTCTGAAACTCTCTTTCTGTAGATACTGCAATTGGAAATTCTGAGCGCTAAGAGTCCTATATTGGAAAAAGGAATATGTTCAAATAAAAACTACACAGAAGAATTCTGTGAAACTTCTTTCTGATCTGTGCATTAAACTAACAGAGTTAAACCATACTTTTGATTGAGCAGTTCTGAACACTCTTTCTGTAGAAAATGCAAGTGGACATTCGGAGCTCTAAGAGGGTAATAGTGGAAAAAGTAATATCGTCAAATAAGAACTACAGACAGGCATTCTGTGAAACTACTTTCTGTTCTGTGCATTCAAATAACAGAGTTGAACCTTACTTTTGATTGAGCCATTCTGAAACACTCTTTCTGTAGAAAATTCAATTGGACAGTCTGAGCGATAAGAGGCCTATATTGGGAAAAAGAATATCTTCAAATAAAAACTACACAGAAGCATTCTGTGAAACTTTTTCTGATCTGTGCATTCAGCTAACAGAGTTAAATCATACATTTGATTGATCAATTCTGAACACTCTTTCTGTAGAAAATGCAACTGGACATTTGGAGCGCTAAGAGGGTAGTAGTGCAAAAAGGAATATATTCCAATATAAACTACACAGAAGCATTCTGTGAAACTTCTTTCTGTTCTGTGCATTCAACTAACATAGTTGAACCTTACTTTTGATTGAGCCTTTCTGAAACACTCTTTCTGTAGAAACTGCAATTGGACATTCTGAGCGCTAAGAGGCCTATATTGGTAAAAAGAATATCTTCATATAAACACTACACAGCAGCATTCTGTGAAACTTCTTTCTGATCTTTGCATTCAGCTAACAGAGTTAAACCATACTTTTGATTGAGCAGTTCTGAAACACTCTTTCTGTAGAAAATGCAACTGGACATTCAGAGCGCTAAGTGGGTAATAGTGGAAAATGGAATATCTTCAAATATAAACTACACAGAAGAATTCTGTGAAACTTATTTCTGATCTGTGCATTCACCTAACAGAGTTAAACCATACTTTTGATAGAGCAGTTCTGAACACACTTTCTGTAGAAAATGCAAGTGGACATTCGGAGATCTAAGAGGGTAACAGTGGAAAAAGGAATATATTCAAATATAAACTACACAGAAGCAATCTGTGAAACTACATTCTGTTCTGTGCATTCAACTAACAGAGTTGAACCTTAATTTTGATTGAGCAGTTCTGAAACACTCTTTCTGTAGAAACTGTAATTGGATTTCTGAACGCTAAGAGGCCTATATTGAGAAAAATAATATCTTCAAATAAAAACTACAGAGATGCATTCTCTGAAACTTCTTTCTGTTCTGTGCATTCAGCTAACAGAATTAAACGATACATTTGATTTAGCAGTTCTGAAACACTCTTTCTGTAGAAAATGCAAGTGGACATTCGGTGTGCTAAGTTGGTAATTGTGGAAAAAGGAATATCTTCAAATAAAAACTACACAGAGGCATTCTCTGAAACTTCTTTCTGTTCTCTGCATTCAACTAACAGAGTTGAGCCTTATTTTTGAAGGAGCAGCCCTGAAACACACTTTCTGTAGAAACTGCAATTTGACATTCCGAGCGCTACTAGGGTAATAGTGGAAAAAGGAATACCTTCAAATAAATACTACACAGAAGCAATCTGTGAAACTACTTTCTGTTCTGTGAATTCAACTAAAAGTGTTGAACCCTACTTTTCATTTTGCCGTTCTGAAACACTCTTTCTGTAGAAACTGCAATTGGATATTTGGAGCGCTAAGAGGCCTATATTTGAAAAAGGACTATCTTCAAATAAAAACTACACAGAAGCATTCTGTGAAACTTCGTACTGATATGTGCATTCAGCTAACAGAGATACACCAACTTTTGATTGAGCAGTTCTGAACACTCTTTTTGTAGAAAATGCAGGTGGACATTAGGAGCGCTAAGAGGGTAATACTGAAAAAAGGAATATATTCAAATATAAACTACACAGAAGCATTCTGTGAAGCTTCTTTCTGTTCTCTGCATTCAACTTACAGTGTTGAGCATTACTTTTGAAGGAGCAGTTCTGAAAAACACTTTGTGTAGAAACTGCCAGTGGACATTCGGAGCGCTAAGAGGGTAATATTCGAAAAAGGAATATCTTCAACTAAATACTACACAGAAGCCTTCTCTGAAACTTATTTCTGATATGTGCATATAACTAACAGAGTGAAACCATATTTTTGATTGAGCCGTTCTGAACAATCTTTATGTAGAAAATGCAAGTGGACATTCGGAGTGCTAAGAGGGTAATAGTGCAAAAAGGAATATATTCAAATATAAACTACTCAGAAGCATTCTGTGAAACTTCTTTTTGTTCTGTGCATTCAACTAACAGAGTTGAACCTTACTTTTGATTCAGCCGTTCTGAAACACTCTTTCTGTAGAAACTGCAATTTAACATACTGAGCGCTATGATGCCTATATTGGGATAAAGAATATCTTCAAATAAAAACTACACAGATGCATTCTGTGAAACTTCTTTCTTATCTGTGCATTCAGCTAACAGAGTTAAACGATACTTTTGATTTAGCAGTTCTGAAACACTCTTTCTGTAGAAAATGCAAGTGGTCATTCGGTGCGCTAAGATGGTAATTGTGGAAAAAGGAATATCTTCAAATAAAAACTACAAAGAGGCATTCTCTGAAACTTGTTTCTGTTCTCTGCTTTCAACTAACAGGGTTGAGCCTTATTTTTGAAGGAGCAGTCCTGAAACACTCTTTCTGTAGAAACTGCAAGTGGACATTCGGAGCGCTAAGAGGGTAATAGTGGAAAAAGGAATATCTTCAAATAAATACTACACAGAAGCATTCTGTGAAACTACTCTCTGTTCTGTGCATTCAACTAAATGAGTTGAACCCTACTTTTGATTGAGCCATTCTGAAACACTCTTTCTGTAGAAACTGCAATTGGATATTCGGAGCGCTAAGAGGCCTATATTGGAAAAAGGACTATCTTCAAATAAAAACTACACAGAAGCATTCCGTGAAACTTCGTACTGATCTGTGCATTCAGCTAACAGAATTAAACCATACTTTTGATTGAGCAGTTCGGAAACACTCATTCTGTAGAAAATGCAAGTGGACATTCGGAGCGCTTAGAAGGTAATAGTGGAAAAAGGAACATCTTCAAATATAAACTACACAGAAGCATTCTATGAAACTTCTTTCTGTTCCGTTCATTCAACTAACAGAGTTGAACCTTACATTTGATTAAGCAGTTCAGAAACACTCTTTCTGTAGATACTGCAACTGGACATTCTGAGCGCTAAGACTCCTATATTGGAGAAAGGAATATCTTCAAATAAAAAGTACACAGAAGCATTCTGTGAAAATTCTTTCTGATCTGTGCATTCAGCTAACAGAGTTAAACCATACTTTGGATTGAGCAGTTCTGAACACTCTTTCTGTAGAAAATGCAAGTGGACATTCGGAGCGCTAAGAGGGTAATACTGAAAAAGGGAATATATTCAAATATAAACTACACAGAGGCATTCTGTGAAACTCCTTTCTGTTCTCTGCATTCAACTAACAGAGTTGAGCCCTACTTTTGAAGGAGCAGTTCTGAAACACTCTTTGTTTAGAAACTGAAATTGGACATTCGGAGAGCTAAGAGGATAATAGTCGAAAAAGGAATATCTTCAACAAAATACTACACGGAAGGATTATGTGAAACTTATTTCTGATATGTGCATTCAAATAACAGAGTAAAACCATACTTTTGATTGAGCCGTTCAGAACACTCTTTCTGTAGAAAATGCAAGTGGACATTCGGAGCACTAAGAGGGTAATACTGGAAAAAGGAATATATTCAAATATAAACTACACAGAAGCATTCTGTGAAACTTCTTGCTGTTCTGTGCATTCAAGTAACAGAGTTGAACCTTACTTTTGATTGAGCCTTTCTGAAACTCTCTTTCTGTAGAAAATGCAAGTGGACATTCGGAGCGCTAAGATGGTAATAGTGGAAAAAGGAATACATTCAAATATAAACTACACAGAAGCATTCTGTGAAACTTCTTTCTGTTCTGTGCATTCAACTAACAGAGTTGAACCTTACTTTTGATTGAGCCTTCTGAAACACTCATTTTGTAGAAACGGCAATTGGACATTCTGAGCGCTAAGTGGCCTATATTGGGAAAAAGAATATCTCCAAATAAAAACTACTCAGAAGCATTCTGTGAAACTTATTTCTGATCTGTGCATTCAGCTAACAGAGTTAAACCATACTTTTGATTGAGCAGATCTGAACACTCTTTCTGTAGAAAACGCAAGTGGACATTCGGAGCGCTAAAATTGTATTAGTGGAAAAAGGAATATCCCCAAATTAAAACTACACAGAAGCATTCTCTGAAACTCCTTTCTGTTCTCTGCATTCAACTAACAGATTTGAGCCTTACTTTGAAGGAGCTGTTCTGAAACACTCTTTGTGTAGAAACTGCCAGTGGACATTCGGAACGCTAAGAGGGTAATAGTCGAAAAAGGAATATCTATAACTAAATACTACACAGAAGCATTCTGTGAAACTTCTTTCTGTTCTGTGCATTCAACTAAACGAGTTGAACCTTACTTTTGATTGAGCCGTTCTGAAACACTCTTTCTGTAGAAAATGCAAGTGGTGATTCGGAGCGCTAAGAGGGTAATAGTGGAAAAAGGAATATCTTCCAATATAAACTACACAGAAGCATTCTCTGAAACTTCTTTCTGTTCCGTGCATTCAACTAACAGTATTGAACCTTACTTTTGATTGAGCAGTTCTGAAACTCTCTTTCTGTAGATACTGCAATTGGACATTCTGAGCGCTAAGAGACCTATATTGGAAAAAGGAATATCTTCAAATAAAAACTACACAGAAGAATTCTGTGAAACTTCTTTCTGATCTGTGCATTCAACTAACAGAGTTAAACCATACTTTTGATGGAGCAGTTCTGAACACTCTTTCTGTAGAAAATGCAAGTGGACATTCCGAGCTCTAAGAGGGTAATAGTGGAAAAAGTAATATCGTCAAATATGAACTACAGAGAAGCATTCTGTGAAACTACTTTCTGTTCTGTGCATTGAAATAGCAGAGTTGAACCTTACTATTGAAAGAGCCATTCTGAAACACTCTTTCTGTAGAAACTGCAATTGGACAATCTGAGCACTAAGAGGCCTATATTGGGAAAAAGTATATCTTCAAATAAAAACTACACAGAAGCATTCTGTGCAACTTCTTTCTAATCTGTGCATTCAGCTAAGAGAGTTAAATCATACATTTGATTGAGCAGTTCTGAACACTCTTTCTGTAGAAAATGCAACTGGACATTTGGAGCGCTAAGAGGGTAGTAGTGGAAAAAGTAATATATTCAAATATAAACTACACAGAAGCATTCTGTGAAACTACTTTCTGTTCTGTGCATTCAACTAACAGGGTTGAACCTTACTTTTGATTGAGCCTTTCTGAAACTCTCTTTCTGTAGAAACTGCAATTGGACATTCTGAGCGCTAAGAGACCTATATTGGTAAAAAGAATATCTTCATATAAACATTACACCGCAGCATTCTGTGAAACTTCTTTCTGTTCTGTGCATTCAGCTAACAGAGTTAAACCATTCATTTGACTGAGCAGTACTGAAACACTCTTTCTGTAGAAAATGCAACTGGAGATTCAGAGCGCTAAGTGGGTAATAGTGGAAAATGGAATATCTTCAAATATAAACTACACTGAAGAATTCTGTGAAAGTTCTTTCTGATCTGTGCATTCACCTAACAGGGTTAAACCACACTTATGATTGAGCAGTTCTGAACACTCCTTCTGTAGAAAATGCACCTGGACATTTGGAGCGCTAAGAGGTTACTGGTGGAAAAAGGAATACCTTCAAATAAATACTACACAGAAGCATTCTGTGAAACTTCTTTCCGTTCTGTGAATTCAACTAAAAGAGTTGAACCCTACTTTTCATTGAGGCGTTCTGAAACAATTTTTCTGTAGAAACTGAAATTGGATATTCGGAGCGCTAAGAGGCCTATATTTGGGAAAGGACTATCTTCAAATAAAAACTACACAGAAACATTCTGTGAAACTTCGTACTGATCTGTGCATTCAGCTAACAGAGTTAAACCATACTTTTGATTGAGCAGTTCGGAAACACTCTTTCTGTAGAAAATGCAAGTGGACATTCGGAGAGCTTAGAAGGTAATAGTGGAAAAAGGAATATCTTCAAATATAAACTACACAGAATCATTCTCTGAAACTTCTTTCTGTTCTGTTCATTCAACTAAAAGAGTTGAACCTTACTTTTGATTGAGCCTTTCTGAAACACTCTCTCTGTAGAAACTGCAATTGGACATTCTGTGCGCTAAGAGGCCTATATTGGTAAAAAGAATAACTTCATATAAACACTACACAGCAGCATTCTGTGAAACTTCTTTCTGATCTGTGCATTCAGCTAACAGAGTTAAACCATACTTTTGACTGAGCAGTTCTGAAACACTCTTTCTGTAGAAAATGCAACTGGACATTCAGAACACTAAGTGGGTAATAGTGGAAAGTGGAATATCTTCAAATATAAACTACACAGAAAAATTCTGTGAAACTTATTTCTGATCTGTGCATTCACCTAAAAAGTTAAAACATACTTTTGATAGAGCAGTTCTGAACACACTTTCTGTAGAAAATGCAAGTGGACATTTTGAGCTCTAAGAGGGTAACAGTGGAAAAAGGAATACCTTCAAATACAAACTACACAGAAGCAATCTGTGAAACTACATTCTCTTCTGTGCATTCAACTAAGAGATTTGAACCTTAGTTTTGATTGAGACGTTCTGAAACACTCTTTCTGTAGAAAATGCAAGTGGAGATTTGGAGCGCTAAGAGGGTAATAGTGGAAAAAGGAATGTCTTCAAATATAAACTACACAGAATCATTCTGTGAAACTTCTTTCTGATATGTGCATTCAGCTAACAGTGTTAAACCATACTTTTGATTGAGCAGATCTGAACACTCTTTCTGTAGAAAATGCAACTGGACATTTGGAGCGCTAAGAGAGTAGTAGTGGAAAAAGGAATATATTCAAATATAAACTACACAGAAGCATTCTGTGAAACTTCTTTCTGATCTGAGCATTCAGCTAACAGAGTTAAACCATACTTTTGATTGAGCAGTTTTGAAACACTCTGTCTGTAGAAAATGCAACTGGACATTCGTAGCGCTAAGTGGGTAATAGTGGAAAAAAGAATATGTTCAAATATAAACTACACAGAAGCATTCTGTGAAACTTCTTGCTGTTCTGTGCATTCAACTAACAGAGTTGAACCTTTCTTTTGATTGAGCCGTTCTGAAACACTCTTTCTGTAGAAACTGCAATTGGACATTCTGAGCGCTAAGAGGCCTACATTGGGAAAAAGAATGTCTACAAATAAAAACTACACAGAAGAATTGTGTGAAACTTCTTTCTGTTCTGTTTGTCCAACTAAAGGAGTTGAACCTTAGTTTTGATTGAGCCGTTCTGAAACACTCTTTCTGTAGAAAATGCAAGTGGACATTCGGAGCGCTAAGAGGGTAATAGTGGAAAAAGGAATGTCTCCAAATATAAACTACACAGAATCATTCTGTGAAACTTCTTTCTGATCTGTGCATTCAGCTAACAGAGTTAAACCATACTTTTGATTGAGCAGATCTGAACACTCTTTCTGTAGAAAATGCAACTGGACATTTGGAGCGCTAAGAGAGTAGTAGTGGAAAAAGGAATATATTCAAATATAAACTACACAGAAGCATTCTGTGAAACTTCATTCTGATATGAGCATTCAGCTAACAGAGTTAAACCATACTTTTGATTGAGCAGTTTTGAAACACTCTGTCTGTAGAAAATGCAACTGGACATTCGTAGCGCTAAGTGGGTAATAGTGGAGAAAAGAATATGTTCAAATACAAACTACACAGAAGCATTGTATGAAACTTCTTTCTGTTCTGTGTATTCAACTAACAGAGTTGAACCTTACTTTTGATTGAGCCTTTCTGAAACACACTTTCTGTAGAAACTGCAATTGGACATTCTGAGTGCTAAGAGGCCTCTATTGGGAAAAATAATATCTTCAAATAAAAACTACACAGAAGCATTGTGTGAAACTTATTTCTGATATGTTCATTAAGCTAACAGAGTTAAACCAAACTTTTGATTGCGCAGTTCTGAACACTCTTTCTGTAGAAAATGCAAGTGGACATTCGGAGCGCTAAGAGGGTAATAGTGGAAAAAGGAATATATTCAAATATAAACTACACAGTAGCATTCTGTGAAAACCCTTACTGTTCTGTGCATTCACCTAACAGAGTTGAACCTTACTTTTGATTGAGCCGTTCTGAAACACTCTTTATGTAGAAACTGCAATTGGACATGCTAAGCGCTAAGAGGCCTACATTGGGAAAAAGAATATCTTCAAATAAAAACTACACAGATGCATTCTGTGAAACTTATTTCTGATCTGTAAATTCAGTTAACAGAGATAAAACATATTTTTGATTGAGCAGTTATGAAACACTCTTTTTGTAGAAAATGCAAGTGGAGATTCGGAGCGCTAAGAGGGTAATAGTGGAAAAAGGAATGTCTTCAAATATAAACTACACAGAATCATTCGGTGAAACTTCTTTCTGATCTGTGCATTCAGCTAACAGAGTTAAACCATACTTTTGATTGAGCAGATCTGAACACTCTTTCTGTAGAAAATGCAACTGGACATTTGGAGCGCTAAGAGCGTAGTAGTGGCAAAAGGAATATATTCAAATATAAACTACACAGAAGCATTCTGTGAAACTTCTTTCTGATCTGAGGATTCAGCTAACAGAGTTAAACCATACTTTTGATTGAGCAGTTTTGAAACACTCTGTCTGTAGAAAATGCAACTGGACATTCGTAGCGCTAAGTGGGTAATAGTGGAAAAAAGAATATGTTCAAATATAAACTACACAGAAGCATTCTGTGAAACTTCTTGATGTTCTGTGCTTTCAACTAACAGAGTTGAACCTTACTTTTGATTGAGCCGTTCTGAAACACTCTTTCTGTAGAAACTGCAATTGGACATTCTGAGCGCTAAGAGGCCTACATTGGGAAAAAGAATGTCTACAAATAAAAACTACACAGAAGAATTGTGTGAAACTTCTTTCTGTTCTGTTTGTTCAACTAAAAGAGTTGAACCTTAGTTTTGATTGAGCCGTTCTGAAACACTCTTTCTGTAGAAAATGCAATTGGAGATTCGGAGCGCTAAGAGGGTAATAGTGGAAAAAGGAATGTCTCCAAATATAAACTACACAGAATCATTCTGTGAAACTTCTTTCTGATCTGTGCATTCAGCTAACAGAGTTAAACCATACTTTTGATTCAGCAGATCTGAACACTCTTTCTGTAGAAAATGCAACTGGACATTTGGAGCGCTAAGAGAGTAGTAGTGGAAAAAGGAATATATTCAAATATAAACTACACAGAAGCATTCTGTGAAACTTCTTTCTGATCTGAGCATTCAGCTAACAGAGTTAAACCATACTTTTGATTGAGCAGTTTTGAAACACTCTGTCTGTAGAAAATGCAACTGGACATTCGTAGCGCTAAGTGGGTAATAGTGGAGAAAAGAATATGTTCAAATATAAACTACACAGAAGCATTGTATGAAACTACTTTCTGTTCTGTGCATTCAACTAACAGAGTTGAACCTTACTTTTGATTGAGCCTTTCTGAAACACTCTTTCTTTAGAAACTGCAATTGGACATTCTGAGCGCTAAGAGGCCTCTATTGGGAAAAATAATATCTTCAAATAAAAACTACACAGAAGCATTGTGTGAAACTTATTTCTGATATGTTCATTAAGCTAACAGAGTTAAACCATACTTTTGATTGCGCAGTTCTGAACACTCTTTCTGTAGAAAATGCAAGTGGACATTCGGAGCGCTAAGAGGGTAATAGTGGAAAAAGGAATATATTCAAATATAAACTACACAGTAGCATTCTGTGAAAACTCTTTCTGTTCTGTGCATTCAGCTAACAGAGTTGAACCTTACTTTTGATTGAGCCGTTCTGAAACACTCTTTCTGTAGATACTGCAATTGGACATGCTAAGCGCTAAGAGGCCTACATTGGGAAAAAGAATATCTTCAAATAAAAACTACACAGATGCATTCTGTGAAACTTATTTCTGATCTGTAAATTCAGATAACAGAGATAAAACATATTTTTGATT
Organism: Symphalangus syndactylus; assembly: GCF_028878055.3. Lineage (NCBI taxonomy): Eukaryota > Metazoa > Chordata > Mammalia > Primates > Hylobatidae > Symphalangus > Symphalangus syndactylus. Next base: position 5,327,033 of record NC_072444.2, on the reverse strand, counting down.
GAGCAGTTATGAAACACTCTTTTTGTAGAAAATGCAAGTGGAGATTCGGAGCGCTAAGAGGGTAACAGTGGAAAAAGGAATGTCTTCAAATATAAACTACACAGAATCATTCGGTGAAACTTTTTTCTGATCTGTGCATTCAGCTAACAGAGTTAAAACATACTTTTGATGGAGCAGATCTGAACACTCTTTCTGTAGAAAATGCAACTGGACATTTGGAGCGCTAAGAGCGTAGTAGTGGAAAAAGGAATATATTCAAATATAAACTACACAGAAGCATTCTGTGAAACTTCTTTCTGATCTGAGCATTCAGCTAACAGAGTTAAACCATACTTTTGATTGAGCAGTTTTGAAACACTCTGTCTGTAGAAAATGCAACTGGACATTCGTAGCGCTAAGTGGGTAATAGTGGAAAAAAGAATATGTTCAAATATAAACTACACAGAAGCATTCTGTGAAACTTCTTGCTGTTCTGTGCATTCAACTAACAGAGTTGAACCTTATTTTGATTGAGCCGTTCTGAAACACTCTTTCTGTAGAAACTGCAATTGGACATTCTGAGCGCTAAGAGGCCTACATTGGGAAAAAGAATATCTTCAAATAAAAACTACACAGATGCATTCTGTGAAACTTATTTCTGATCTGTAAATTCAGTTAACAGAGATAAAGCATATTTTTGATTGAGCAGTTATGAAACACACTTTTTGTAGAAAATGCAAGTGGAGATTCGGAGCGCTAAGAGGGTAATAGTGGAAAAAGGAATGTCTTCAAATATAAACTACACAGAATCATTCGGTGAAACTTCTTTCTGATCTGTGCATTCAGCTAACAGATTTAAACCATACTTTTGATTGAGCAGATCTGAACACTCTTTCTGTAGAAAATGCAACTGGACATTTGGAGTGCTAAGAGCGTATTAGTGGAAAAAGGAATATATTCAAATATAAACTACACAGAAGCATTCTGTGAAACTTCTTTCTGATCTGAGCATTCAGCTAACAGAGTTAAACCATACTTTTGATTGAGCAGTTTTGAAACACTCTGTCTGTAGAAAATGCAACTGGACATTCGTAGCGCTAAGTGGGTAATAGTGGAAAAAAGAATATGTTCAAATATAAACTACACAGAAGCATTCTGTGAAACTTCTTGCTGTTCTGTGCATTCAACTAACAGAGTTGAACCTTACTTTTGATTGAGCCGTTCTGAAACACTCTTTCTGTAGAAACTGCAATTGGACAGTCTGAGCGCTAAGAGGCCTATATTGGGAAAAAGAATGTCTACAAATAAAAACTACACAGAAGAATTGTGTGAAACTTCTTTCTGTTCTGTTTGTTCAACTAAAAGAGTTGAACCTTAGTTTTGATTGAGCCGTTCTGAAACACTCTTTCTGTAGAAAATGCAAGTGGAGATTCGGAGCGCTAAGAGGGTAATAGTGGAAAAAGGAATGTCTCCAAATATAAACTACACAGAATCATTCTGTGAAACTTCTTTCTGATCTGTGCATTCAGCTAACAGAGTTAAACCATACTTTTGATTCAGCAGATCTGAACACTCTTTCTGTAGAAAATGCAACTGGACATTTGGAGCGCTAAGAGAGTAGTAGTGGAAAAAGGAATATATTCAAATATAAACTACACAGAAGCATTCTGTGAAACTTCTTTCTGATCTGAGGATTCAGCTAACAGAGTTAAACCATACTTTTGATTGAGCAGTTTTGAAACACTCTGTCTGTAGAAAATGCAACTGGACATTCGTAGCGCTAAGTGGGTAATAGTGGAGAAAAGAATATGTTCAAATATAAACTACACAGAAGCATTCTGTGAAATTTCTTGCTGTTCTGTGCTTTCAACTAACAGAGTTGAACCTTACTTTTGATTGAGCCGTTCTGAAACACTCTTTCTGTAGAAACTGCAATTGGACATTCTGAGCGCTAAGAGGCCTACATTGGGAAAAAGAATGTCTACAAATAAAAACTACACAGAAGAATTGTGTGAAACTACTTTCTGTTCTGTTTGTTCAACTAAAAGAGTTGAACCTTAGTTTTGATTGAGCCGTTCTGAAACACTCTTTCTGTAGAAAATGCAATTGGAGATTCGGAGCGCTAGGAGGGTAATAGTGGAAAAAGGAATGTCTCCAAATATAAACTACACAGAATCATTCTGTGAAACTTCTTTCTGATCTGTGCATTCAGCTAACAGAGTTAAACCATACTTTTGATTCAGCAGATCTGAACACTCTTTCTGTAGAAAATGCAACTGGACATTTGGAGCGCTAAGAGAGTAGTAGTGGAAAAAGGAATATATTCATATATAAACTACACAGAAGCATTCTGTGAAACTTCTTTCTGATCTGAGCATTCAGCTAACAGAGTTAAACCATACTTTTGATTGAGCAGTTTTGAAACACTCTGTCTGTAGAAAATGCAACTGGACATTCGTAGCGCTAAGTGGGTAATAGTGGAGAAAAGAATATGTTCAAATATAAACTACACAGAAGCATTGTATGAAACTTCTTTCTGTTCTGTGCATTCAACTAACAGAGTTGAACCTTACTTTTGATTGAGCCTTTCTGAAACACTCTTTCTTTAGAAACTGCAATTGGACATTCTGAGCGCTAAGAGGCCTCTATTGGGAAAAATAATATCTTCAAATAAAAACTACACAGAAGCATTGTGTGAAACTTATTTCTGATATGTTCATTAAGCTAACAGAGTTAAACCATACTTTTGATTGCGCAGTTCTGAACACTCTTTCTGTAGAAAATGCAAGTGGACATTCGGAGCGCTAAGAGGGTAATATTGGAAAAAGGAATATATTCATATATAAACTACACAGTAGCATTCTGTGAAAACTCTTTCTGTTCTGTGCATTCAGCTAACAGAGTTGAACCTTACTTTTGATTGAGCCGTTCTGAAACACTCTTTCTGAAGATACTGCAATTGGACATGCTAAGCGCTAAGAGGCCTACATTGGGAAAAAGAATATCTTCAAATAAAAACTACACAGATGCATTCTGTGAAACTTATTTCTGATCTGTAAATTCAGATAACAGAGATAAAACATATTTTTGATTGAGCAGTTATGAAACACTCTTTTTGTAGAAAATGCAAGTGGAGATTCGGAGCGCTAAGAGGGTAATAGTGGAAAAAGGAATGTCTTCAAATATAAACTACACAGAATCATTCGGTGAAACTTTTTTCTGATCTGTGCATTCAGCTAACAGAGTTAAAACATACTTTTGATTGAGCAGATCTGAACACTCTTTCTGTAGAAAATGCAACTGGACATTTGGAGCGCTAAGAGCGTAGTAGTGGAAAAAGGAATATATTCAAATATAAACTACACAGAAGCATTCTGTGAAACTTCTTTCTGATCTGAGCATTCAGCTAACAGAGTTAAACCATACTTTTGATTGAGCAGTTTTGAAACACTCTGTCTGTAGAAAATGCAACTGGACATTCGTAGCGCTAAGTGGGTAATAGTTGAAAAAAGAATATGTTCAAATATAAACTACACAGAAGCATTCTGTGAAACTTCTTGCTGTTCTGTGCATTCAACTAACAGAGTTGAACCTTATTTTGATTGAGCCGTTCTGAAACACTCTTTCTGTAGAAACTGCAATTGGACATTCTGAGCGCTAAGAGGCCTACATTGGGAAAAAGAATATCTTCAAATAAAAACTACACAGATGCATTCTGTGAAACTTATTTCTGATCTGTAAATTCAGTTAACAGAGATAAAGCATATTTTTGATTGAGCAGTTATGAAACACACTTTTTGTAGAAAATGCAAGTGGAGATTCGGAGCGCTAAGAGGGTAATAGTGGAAAAAGGAATGTCTTCAAATATAAACTACACAGAATCATTCGGTGAAACTTCTTTCTGATCTGTGCATTCAGCTAACAGATTTAAACCATACTTTTGATTGAGCAGATCTGAACACTCTTTCTGTAGAAAATGCAACTGGACATTTGGAGTGCTAAGAGCGTATTAGTGGAAAAAGGAATATATTCAAATATAAACTACACAGAAGCATTCTGTAAAACTTCTTTCTGATCTGAGCATTCAGCTAACAGAGTTAAACCATACTTTTGATTGAGCAGTTTTGAAACACTCTGTCTGTAGAAAATGCAACTGGACATTCGTAGCGCTAAGTGGGTAATAGTGGAAAAAAGAATATGTTCAAATATAAACTACACAGAAGCATTCTGTGAAACTTCTTGCTGTTCTGTGCATTCAACTAAAAGAGTTGAACCTTACTTTTGATTGAGCCGTTCTGAACCACTCTTTCTGTAGAAACTGCAATTGGACAGTCTGAGCGCCAAGAGGCCTATATTGGGAAAAAGAATGTCTACAAATAAAAACTACACAGAAGAATTGTGTGAAACTTCTTTCTGTTCTGTTTGTTCAACTAAAAGAGTTGAACGTTAGTTTTGATTGAGCCGTTCTGAAACACTCTTTCTGTAGAAAATGCAAGTGGAGATTCGGAGCGCTAAGAGGGTAATAGTGGAAAAAGGAATGTCTCCAAATATAAACTACACAGAATCATTCTGTGAAACTTCTTTCTGATCTGTGCATTCAGCTAACAGAGTTAAACCATACTTTTGATTCAGCAGATCTGAACACTCTTTCTGTAGAAAATGCAACTGGACATTTTGAGCGCTAAGAGAGTAGTAGTGGAAAAAGGAATATATTCAAATATAAACTACACAGAAGCATTCTGTGAAACTGCTTTCTGATCTGAGCATTCAGCTAACAGAGTTAAACCATACTTTTGATTGAGCAGTTTTGAAACACTCTGTCTGTAGAAAATGCAACTGGACATTCGTAGCGCTAAGTGGGTAATAGTGGAGAAAAGAATATGTTCAAATACAAACTACACAGAAGCATTGTATGAAACTTCTTTCTGATCTGTGTATTCAACTAACAGAGTTGAACCTTACTTTTGATTGAGCCTTTCTGAAACACTCTTTCTGTAGAAACTGCAATTGGACATTCTGAGTGCTAAGAGGCATCTATTGGGAAAAATAATATCTTCAAATAAAAACTACACAGAAGCATTGTGTGAAACTTATTTCTGATATGTTCATTAAGCTAACAGAGTTAAACCATACTTTTGATTGCGCAGTTCTGAGCACTCTTTCTGTAGAAAATGCAAGTGGACATTCGGAGCGCTAAGATGGTAATAGTGGAAAAAGGAATATATTCAAATATAAACTACACAGTAGCATTCTGTGAAAACCCTTACTGTTCTGTGCATTCACCTAACAGAGTTGAACCTTACTTTTGATTGAGCCGTTCTGAAACACTCTTTATGTAGAAACTGCAATTGGACATGCTAAGCGCTAAGAGGCCTACATTGGGAAAAAGAATATCTTCAAATAAAAACTACACAGATGCATTCTGTGAAACTTATTTCTGATCTGTAAATTCAGTTAACAGAGATAAAACATATTTTTGATTGAGCAGTTATGAAACACTCTTTTTGTAGAAAATGCAAGTGGAGATTCGGAGCGCTAAGAGGGTGATAGTGGAAAAAGGAATGTCTTCAAATATAAACTACACAGAATCATTCGGTGAAACTTCTTTCTGATCTGTGCATTCAGCTAACAGAGTTAAACCATACTTTTGATTGAGCAGATCTGAACACTCTTTCTGTAGAAAATGCAACTGGACATTTGGAGCGCTAAGAGAGTAGTAGTGGAAAAAGGAATATATTCAAATATAAACTACACAGAAGCATTCTGTGAAACTTCTTTCTGATCTGAGGATTCAGCTAACAGAGTTAAACCATACTTTTGATTGAGCAGTTTTGAAACACTCTGTCTGTAGAAAATGCAACTGGACATTCGTAGCGCTAAGTGGGTAATAGTGGAGAAAAGAATATGTTCAAATATAAACTACACAGAAGCATTCTGTGAAATTTCTTGCTGTTCTGTGCTTTCAACTAACAGAGTTGAACCTTACTTTTGATTGAGCCGTTCTGAAACACTCTTTCTGTAGAAACTGCAATTGGACATTCTGAGCGCTAAGAGGCCTACATTGGGAAAAAGAATGTCTACAAATAAAAACTACACAGAAGAATTGTGTGAAACTACTTTCTGTTCTGTTTGTTCAACTAAAAGAGTTGAACCTTAGTTTTGATTGAGCCGTTCTGAAACACTCTTTCTGTAGAAAATGCAATTGGAGATTCGGAGCGCTAGGAGGGTAATAGTGGAAAAAGGAATGTCTCCAAATATAAACTACACAGAATCATTCTGTGAAACTTCTTTCTGATCTGTGCATTCAGCTAACAGAGTTAAACCATACTTTTGATTCAGCAGATCTGAACACTCTTTCTGTAGAAAATGCAACTGGACATTTGGAGCGCTAAGAGAGTAGTAGTGGAAAAAGGAATATATTCATATATAAACTACACAGAAGCATTCTGTGAAACTTCTTTCTGATCTGAGCATTCAGCTAACAGAGTTAAACCATACTTTTGATTGAGCAGTTTTGAAACACTCTGTCTGTAGAAAATGCAACTGGACATTCGTAGCGCTAAGTGGGTAATAGTGGAGAAAAGAATATGTTCAAATATAAACTACACAGAAGCATTGTATGAAACTTCTTTCTGTTCTGTGCATTCAACTAACAGAGTTGAACCTTACTTTTGATTGAGCCTTTCTGAAACACTCTTTCTTTAGAAACTGCAATTGGACATTCTGAGCGCTAAGAGGCCTCTATTGGGAAAAATAATATCTTCAAATAAAAACTACACAGAAGCATTGTGTGAAACTTATTTCTGATATGTTCATTAAGCTAACAGAGTTAAACCATACTTTTGATTGCGCAGTTCTGAACACTCTTTCTGTAGAAAATGCAAGTGGACATTCGGAGCGCTAAGAGGGTAATATTGGAAAAAGGAATATATTCATATATAAACTACACAGTAGCATTCTGTGAAAACTCTTTCTGTTCTGTGCATTCAGCTAACAGAGTTGAACCTTACTTTTGATTGAGCCGTTCTGAAACACTCTTTCTGAAGATACTGCAATTGGACATGCTAAGCGCTAAGAGGCCTACATTGGGAAAAAGAATATCTTCAAATAAAAACTACACAGATGCATTCTGTGAAACTTATTTCTGATCTGTAAATTCAGATAACAGAGATAAAACATATTTTTGATTGAGCAGTTATGAAACACTCTTTTTGTAGAAAATGCAAGTGGAGATTCGGAGCGCTAAGAGGGTAATAGTGGAAAAAGGAATGTCTTCAAATATAAACTACACAGAATCATTCGGTGAAACTTTTTTCTGATCTGTGCATTCAGCTAACAGAGTTAAAACATACTTTTGATTGAGCAGATCTGAACACTCTTTCTGTAGAAAATGCAACTGGACATTTGGAGCGCTAAGAGCGTAGTAGTGGAAAAAGGAATATATTCAAATATAAACTACACAGAAGCATTCTGTGAAACTTCTTTCTGATCTGAGCATTCAGCTAACAGAGTTAAACCATACTTTTGATTGAGCAGTTTTGAAACACTCTGTCTGTAGAAAATGCAACTGGACATTCGTAGCGCTAAGTGGGTAATAGTTGAAAAAAGAATATGTTCAAATATAAACTACACAGAAGCATTCTGTGAAACTTCTTGCTGTTCTGTGCATTCAACTAACAGAGTTGAACCTTATTTTGATTGAGCCGTTCTGAAACACTCTTTCTGTAGAAACTGCAATTGGACATTCTGAGCGCTAAGAGGCCTACATTGGGAAAAAGAATATCTTCAAATAAAAACTACACAGATGCATTCTGTGAAACTTATTTCTGATCTGTAAATTCAGTTAACAGAGATAAAGCATATTTTTGATTGAGCAGTTATGAAACACACTTTTTGTAGAAAATGCAAGTGGAGATTCGGAGCGCTAAGAGGGTAATAGTGGAAAAAGGAATGTCTTCAAATATAAACTACACAGAATCATTCGGTGAAACTTCTTTCTGATCTGTGCATTCAGCTAACAGAGTTAAACCATACTTTTGATTGAGCAGATCTGAACACTCTTTCTGTAGAAAATGCAACTGGACATTTGGAGCGCTAAGAGCGTAGTAGTGGCAAAAGGAATATATTCAAATATAAACTACACAGAAGCATTCTGTGAAACTTCTTTCTGATCTGAGGATTCAGCTAACAGAGTTAAACCATACTTTTGATTGAGCAGTTTTGAAACACTCTGTCTGTAGAAAATGCAACTGGACATTCGTAGCGCTAAGTGGGTAATAGTGGAAAAAAGAATATGTTCAAATATAAACTACACAGAAGCATTCTGTGAAACGTCTTGCTGTTCTGTGCTTTCAACTAACAGAGTTGAACCTTACTTTTGATTGAGCCGTTCTGAAACACTCTTTCTGTAGAAACTGCAATTGGACATTCTAAGCGCTAAGAGGCCTACATTGGGAAAAAGAATGTCTACAAATAAAAACTACACAGAAGAATTGTGTGAAACTTCTTTCTGTTCTGTTTGTTCAACTAAAAGAGTTGAACCTTAGTTCTGATTGAGCCGTTCTGAAACACTCTTTCTGTAGAAAATGCAATTGGAGATTCGGAGCGCTAAGAGGGTAATAGTGGAAAAAGGAATGTCTCCAAATATAAACTACACAGAATCATTCTGTGAAACTTCTTTCTGATCTGTGCATTCAGCTAACAGAGTTAAACCATACTTTTGATTCAGCAGATCTGAACACTCTTTCTGTAGGAAATGCAACTGGACATTTGGAGCGCTAAGAGAGTAGTAGTGGAAAAAGGAATATATTCAAATATAAACTACACAGAAGCATTCTGTGAAACTTCTTTCTGATCTGAGCATTCAGCTAACAGAGTTAAACCATACTTTTGATTGAGCAGTTTTGAAACACTCTGTCTGTAGAAAATGCAACTGGACATTCGTAGCGCTAAGTGGGTAATAGTGGAGAAAAGAATATGTTCAAATACAAACTACACAGAAGCATTGTATGAAACTTCTTTCTGATCTGTGTATTCAACTAACAGAGTTGAACCTTACTTTTGATTGAGCCTTTCTGAAACACTCTTTCTGTAGAAACTGCAATTGGACATTCTGAGTGCTAAGAGGCATCTATTGGGAAAAATAATATCTTCAAATAAAAACTACACAGAAGCATTGTGTGAAACTTATTTCTGATATGTTCATTAAGCTAACAGAGTTAAACCATACTTTTGATTGCGCAGTTCTGAGCACTCTTTCTGTAGAAAATGCAAGTGGACATTCGGAGCGCTAAGATGGTAATAGTGGAAAAAGGAATATATTCAAATATAAACTACACAGTAGCATTCTGTGAAAACCCTTACTGTTCTGTGCATTCACCTAACAGAGTTGAACCTTACTTTTGATTGAGCCGTTCTGAAACACTCTTTATGTAGAAACTGCAATTGGACATGCTAAGCGCTAAGAGGCCTACATTGGGAAAAAGAATATCTTCAAATAAAAACTACACAGATGCATTCTGTGAAACTTATTTCTGATCTGTAAATTCAGTTAACAGAGATAAAACATATTTTTGATTGAGCAGTTATGAAACACTCTTTTTGTAGAAAATGCAAGTGGAGATTCGGAGCGCTAAGAGGGTGATAGTGGAAAAAGGAATGTCTTCAAATATAAACTACACAGAATCATTCGGTGAAACTTCTTTCTGATCTGTGCATTCAGCTAACAGAGTTAAACCATACTTTTGATTGAGCAGATCTGAACACTCTTTCTGTAGAAAATGCAACTGGACATTTGGAGCGCTAAGAGCGTAGTAGTGGCAAAAGGAATATATTCAAATATAAACTACACAGAAGCATTCTGTGAAACTTCTTTCTGATCTGAGGATTCAGCTAACAGAGTTAAACCATACTTTTGATTGAGCAGTTTTGAAACACTCTGTCTGTAGAAAATGCAACTGGACATTCGTAGCGCTAAGTGGGTAATAGTGGAAAAAAGAATATGTTCAAATATAAACTACACAGAAGCATTCTGTGAAACGTCTTGCTGTTCTGTGCTTTCAACTAACAGAGTTGAACCTTACTTTTGATTGAGCCGTTCTGAAACACTCTTTCTGTAGAAACTGCAATTGGACATTCTAAGCGCTAAGAGGCCTACATTGGGAAAAAGAATGTCTACAAATAAAAACTACACAGAAGAATTGTGTGAAACTTCTTTCTGTTCTGTTTGTTCAACTAAAAGAGTTGAACCTTAGTTCTGATTGAGCCGTTCTGAAACACTCTTTCTGTAGAAAATGCAATTGGAGATTCGGAGCGCTAAGAGGGTAATAGTGGAAAAAGGAATGTCTCCAAATATAAACTACACAGAATCATTCTGTGAAACTTCTTTCTCATCTGTGCATTCAGCTAACAGAGTTAAACCATACTTTTGATTCAGCAGATCTGAACACTCTTTCTGTAGGAAATGCAACTGGACATTTGGAGCGCTAAGAGAGTAGTAGTGGAAAAAGGAATATATTCAAATATAAACTACACAGAAGCATTCTGTGAAACTTCTTTCTGATCTGAGCATTCAGCTAACAGAGTTAAACCATACTTTTGATTGAGCAGTTTTGAAACACTCTGTCTGTAGAAAATGCAACTGGACATTCATAGCGCTAAGTGGGTAATAGTGGAGAAAATTATATTTTCAAATATAAACTACACAGAAGCATTGTATGAAACTTCTTTCTGTTCTGTGCATTCAACTAACAGAGTTGAACCTTACTTTTGATTGAGCCTTTCTGAAACACTCTTTCTGTAGAAACTGCAATTGGACATTCTGAGCGCTAAGAGGCCTCTATTGGGAAAAATAATATCTTCAAATAAAAACTACACAGAAGCATTGTGTGAAACTTATTTCTGATATGTTCATTAAGCTAACAGAGTTAAACCATACTTTTGATTGCGCAGTTCTGAACACTCTTTCTGTAGAAAATGCAAGTGGACATTCGGAGCGCTAAGAGGGTAATAGTGGAAAAAGGAATATATTCAAATATAAACTACACAGTAGCATTCTGTGAAAACTCTTTCTGTTCTGTGCATTCAGCTAACAGAGTTGAACCTTACTTTTCATTGAGCCGTTCTGAAACACTCTTTCTGTAGATACTGCAATTGGACATGCTAAGCGCTAAGAGGCCTACATTGGGAAAAAGAATATCTTCAAATAAAAACTACACAGATGCATTCTGTGAAACTTATTTCTGATCTGTAAATTCAGATAACAGAGATAAAACATATTTTTGATTGAGCAGTTATGAAACACTCTTTTTGTAGAAAATGCAAGTGGAGATTCGGAGCGCTAAGGGGGTAATAGTGGAAAAAGGAATGTCTTCAAATATAAACTACACAGAATCATTCGGTGAAACTTTTTTCTGATCTGTGCATTCAGCTAACAGAGTTAAACCATACTTTTGATTGAGCAGATCTGAACACTCTTTCTGTAGAAAATGCAACTGGACATTTGGAGCGCTAAGAGCGTAGTAGTGGAAAAAGGAATATATTCAAATATAAACTACACAGAAGCATTCTGTGAAACTTCTTTCTGATCTGAGCATTCAGCTAACAGAGTTAAACCATACTTTTGATTGAGCAGTTTTGAAACACTCTGTCTGTAGAAAATGCAACTGGACATTCGTAGCGCTAAGTGGGTAATAGTGGAAAAAAGAATATGTTCAAATATAAACTACACAGAAGCATTCTGTGAAACGTCTTGCTGTTCTGTGCATTCAACTAACAGAGTTGAACCTTACTTTTGATTGAGCCGTTCTGAAACACTCTTTCTGTAGAAACTGCAATTGGACATTCTGAGCGCTAAGAGGCCTATATTGGGAAAAAGAATGTCTACAAATAAAAACTACACAGAAGAATTGTGTGAAACTTCTTTCTGTTCTGTTTGTTCAACTAAAAGAGTTGAACCTTAGTTTTGATTGAGCCGTTCTGAAACACTCTTTCTGTAGAAAATGCAAGTGGAGATTCGGAGCGCTAAGAGGGTAATAGTGGAAAAAGGAATGTCTCCATATATAAACTACACAGAATCATTCTGTGAAACTTCTTTCTGATCTGTGCATTCAGCTAACACAGTTAAACCATACTTTTGATTGAGCAGATCTGAACACTCTTTCTGTAGAAAATGCAACTGGACATTTGGATCGCTAAGAGAGTAGTAGTGGAAAAAGGAATATATTCAAATATAAACTACACAGAAGCATTCTGTGAAACTTCTTTCTGATCTGAGCATTCAGCTAACAGAGTTAAACCATACTTTTGATTGAGCAGTTTTGAAACACTCTGTCTGTAGAAAATGCAACTGGACATTCGTAGCGCTAAGTGGGTAATAGTGGAGAAAAGAATATGTTCAAATATAAACTACACAGAAGCATTGTATGAAACTTCTTTCTGTTCTGTGCATTCAACTAACAGAGTTGAACCTTACTTTTGATTGAGCCTTTCTGAAACACTCTTTCTGTAGAAACTGCAATTGGACATTCTGAGCGCTAAGAGGCCTCTATTGGGAAAAATAATATCTTCAAATAAAAACTACACAGAAGCATTGTGTGAAACTTATTTCTGATATGTTCATTAAGCTAACAGAGTTAAACCATACTTTTGATTGCGCAGTTCTGAACACTCTTTCTGTAGAAAATGCAAGTGGACATTCGGAGCGCTAAGAGGGTAATAGTGGAAAAAGGAATATATTCAAATATAAACTACACGGTAGCATTCTGTGAAAATTCTTTCTGATCTGTGCATTCAGCTAACAGAGTTGAACCTTACTTTTGATTGAGCCGTTCTGAAACACTCTTTCTGTAGAAACTGCAATTGGACATGCTAAGCGCTAAGAGGCCTACATTGGGAAAAAGAATATCTTCAAATAAAAACTACACAGATGCATTCTGTGATATTTATTTCTGATCTGTAAATTCAGTTAACAGTGATAAAACATATTTTTGATTGAGCAGTTATGAAACACTCTTTTTTTAGAAAATGCAAGTGGAGATTCGGAGCGCTAAGAGGGTAATAGTGGAAAAAGGAATGTCTTCAAATATAAACTACACAGAATCATTCGGTGAAACTTTTTTCTGATCTGTGCATTCAGCTAACAGAGTTAAACCATACTTTTGATTGAGCAGATCTGAACACTCTTTCTGTAGAAAATGCAACTGCACATTTGGAGCGCTAAGAGCGTAGTAGTGGAAAAAGGAATATATTCAAATATAAACTACACAGAAGCATTCTGTGAAACTTCTTTCTGATCTGAGCATTCAGCTAACAGAGTTAAACCATACTTTTGATTGAGCAGTTTTGAAACACTCTGTCTGTAGAAAATGCAACTGGACATTCGTAGCGCTAAGTGGGTAATAGTGGAAAAAAGAATATGTTCAAATATAAACTACACAGAAGCATTCTGTGAAACGTCTTGCTGTTCTGTGCATTCAACTAACAGAGTTGAACCATACTTTTGATTGAGCCGTTCTGAAACACTCTTTCTGTAGAAACTGCAATTGGACATTCTGAGCGCTAAGAGGCCTATATTGGGAAAAAGAATGTCTACAAATAAAAACTACACAGAAGAATTGTGTGAAACTTCTTTCTGTTCTGTTTGTTCAACTAAAAGAGTTGAACCTTAGTTTTGATTGAGCCGTTCTGAAACACTCTTTCTGTAGAAAATGCAATTGGAGATTCGGAGCGCTAAGAGGGTAATAGTGGAAAAAGGAATGTCTCCAAATATAAACTACACAGAATCATTCTGTGAAACTTCTTTCTCATCTGTGCATTCAGCTAACAGAGTTAAACCATACTTTTGATTCAGCAGATCTGAACACTCTTTCTGTAGAAAATGCAACTGGACATTTGGAGCGCTAAGAGAGTAGTAGTGGAAAAAGGAATATATTCAAATATAAACTACACAGATGCATTCTGTGAAACTTCTTTCTGATCTGAGCATTCAGCTAACAGAGTTAAACCATACTTTTGATTGAGCAGTTTTGAAACACTCTGTCTGTAGAAAATGCAACTGGACATTCGTAGCGCTAAGTGGGTAATAGTGGAGAAAAGAATATGTTCAAATATAAACTACACAGAAGCATTGTATGAAACTTCTTTCTGTTCTGTGCATTCAACTAACAGAGTTGAACCTTACTTTTGATTGAGCCTTTCTGAAACACTCTTTCTGTAGAAACTGCAATTGGACATTCTGAGCGCTAAGAGGCCTCTATTGGGAAAAATAATATCTTCAAATAAAAACTACACAGAAGCATTGTGTGAAACTTATTTCTGATATGTTCATTAAGCTAACAGAGTTAAACCATACTTTTGATTGCGCAGTTCTGAACACTCTTTCTGTAGAAAATGCAAGTGGACATTCGGAGCGCTAAGAGGGTAATAGTGGAAAAAGGAATATATTCAAATATAAACTACACAGTAGCATTCTGTGAAAACTCTTTCTGTTCTGTGCATTCAGCTAACAGAGTTGAACCTTACTTTTCATTGAGCCGTTCTGAAACACTCTTTCTGTAGATACTGCAATTGGACATGCTAAGCGCTAAGAGGCCTACATTGGGAAAAAGAATATCTTCAAATAAAAACTACACAGATGCATTCTGTGAAACTTATTTCTGATCTGTAAATTCAGATAACAGAGATAAAACATATTTTTGATTGAGCAGTTATGAAACACTCTTTTTGTAGAAAATGCAAGTGGAGATTCGGAGCGCTAAGGGGGTAATAGTGGAAAAAGGAATGTCTTCAAATATAAACTACACAGAATCATTCGGTGAAACTTTTTTCTGATCTGTGCATTCAGCTAACAGAGTTAAACCATACTTTTGATTGAGCAGATCTGAACACTCTTTCTGTAGAAAATGCAACTGGACATTTGGAGCGCTAAGAGCGTAGTAGTGGAAAAAGGAATATATTCAAATATAAACTACACAGAAGCATTCTGTGAAACTTCTTTCTGATCTGAGCATTCAGCTAACAGAGTTAAACCATACTTTTGATTGAGCAGTTTTGAAACACTCTGTCTGTAGAAAATGCAACTGGACATTCGTAGCGCTAAGTGGGTAATAGTGGAAAAAAGAATATGTTCAAATATAAACTACACAGAAGCATTCTGTGAAACGTCTTGCTGTTCTGTGCATTCAACTAACAGAGTTGAACCTTACTTTTGATTGAGCCGTTCTGAAACACTCTTTCTGTAGAAACTGCAATTGGACATTCTGAGCGCTAAGAGGCCTATATTGGGAAAAAGAATGTCTACAAATAAAAACTACACAGAAGAATTGTGTGAAACTTCTTTCTGTTCTGTTTGTTCAACTAAAAGAGTTGAACCTTAGTTTTGATTGAGCCGTTCTGAAACACTCTTTCTGTAGAAAATGCAAGTGGAGATTCGGAGCGCTAAGAGGGTAATAGTGGAAAAAGGAATGTCTCCAAATATAAACTACACAGAATCATTCTGTGAAACTTCTTTCTGATCTGTGCATTCAGCTAACACAGTTAAACCATACTTTTGATTGAGCAGATCTGAACACTCTTTCTGTAGAAAATGCAACTGGACATTTGGATCGCTAAGAGAGTAGTAGTGGAAAAAGGAATATATTCAAATATAAACTACACAGAAGCATTCTGTGAAACTTCTTTCTGATCTGAGCATTCAGCTAACAGAGTTAAACCATACTTTTGATTGAGCAGTTTTGAAACACTCTGTCTGTAGAAAATGCAACTGGACATTCGTAGCGCTAAGTGGGTAATAGTGGAGAAAAGAATATGTTCAAATATAAACTACACAGAAGCATTGTATGAAACTTCTTTCTGTTCTGTGCATTCAACTAACAGAGTTGAACCTTACTTTTGATTGAGCCTTTCTGAAACACTCTTTCTGTAGAAACTGCAATTGGACATTCTGAGCGCTAAGAGGCCTCTATTGGGAAAAATAATATCTTCAAATAAAAACTACACAGAAGCATTGTGTGAAACTTATTTCTGATATGTTCATTAAGCTAACAGAGTTAAACCATACTTTTGATTGCGCAGTTCTGAACACTCTTTCTGTAGAAAATGCAAGTGGACATTCGGAGCGCTAAGAGGGTAATAGTGGAAAAAGGAATATATTCAAATATAAACTACACAGTAGCATTCTGTGAAAATTCTTTCTGATCTGTGCATTCAGCTAACAGAGTTGAACCTTACTTTTGATTGAGCCGTTCTGAAACACTCTTTCTGTAGAAACTGCAATTGGACATGCTAAGCGCTAAGAGGCCTACATTGGGAAAAAGAATATCTTCAAATAAAAACTACACAGATGCATTCTGTGATATTTATTTCTGATCTGTAAATTCAGTTAACAGTGATAAAACATATTTTTGATTGAGCAGTTATGAAACACACTTTTTGTAGAAAATGCAAGTGGAGATTCGGAGCGCTAAGAGGGTAATAGTGGAAAAAGGAATGTCTTCAAATATAAACTACACAGAAACATTCGGTGAAACTTTTTTCTGATCTGTGCATTCAGCTAACAGAGTTAAACCATACTTTTGATTGAGCAGATCTGAACACTCTTTCTGTAGAAAATGCAACTGCACAATTGGAGCGCTAAGAGCGTAGTAGTGGAAAAAGGAATATATTCAAATATAAACTACACAGAAGCATTCTGTGAAACTTCTTTCTGATCTGAGCATTCAGTTAACAGAGTTAAACCATACTTTTGATTGAGCAGTTTTGAAACACTCTGTCTGTAGAAAATGCAACTGGACATTCGTAGCGCTAAGTGGGTAATAGTGGAAAAAAGAATATGTTCAAATATGAACTACACAGAAGCATTCTGTGAAACGTCTTGCTGTTCTGTGCATTCAACTAACAGAGTTGAACCTTACTTTTGATTGAGCCGTTCTGAAACACTCTTTCTGTAGAAACTGCAATTGGACATTCTGAGCGCTAAGAGGCCTATATTGGGAAAAAGAATGTCTACAAATAAAAACTACACAGAAGAATTGTGTGAAACTTCTTTCTGTTCTGTTTGTTCAACTAAAAGAGTTGAACCTTAGTTTTGATTGAGCCGTTCTGAAACACTCTTTCTGTAGAAAATGCAATTGGAGATTCGGAGCGCTAAGAGGGTAATAGTGGAAAAAGGAATGTCTCCAAATATAAACTACACAGAATCATTCTGTGAAACTTCTTTCTCATCTGTGCATTCAGCTAACAGAGTTAAACCATACTTTTGATTCAGCAGATCTGAACACTCTTTCTGTAGAAAATGCAACTGGACATTTGGAGCGCTAAGAGAGTAGTAGTGGAAAAAGGAATATATTCAAATATAAACTACACAGATGCATTCTGTGAAACTTCGTTCTGATCTGAGCATTCAGCTAACAGAATTAAACCATACTTTTGATTGAGCAGTTTTGAAACACTCTGTCTGTAGAAAATGCAACTGGACATTCGTAGCGCTAAGTGGGTAATAGTGGAGAAAAGAATATGTTCAAATATAAACTACACAGAAGCATTGTATGAAACTTCTTTCTGTTCTGTGCATTCAACTAACAGAGTTGAACCTTACTTTTGATTGAGCCTTTCTGAAACACTCTTTCTGTAGAAACTGCAATTGGACATTCTGAGCGCTAAGAGGCCTCTATTGGGAAAAATAATATCTTCAAATAAAAACTACACAGAAGCATTGTGTGAAACTTATTTCTGATATGTTCATTAAGCTAACAGAGTTAAACCATACTTTTGATTGCGCAGTTCTGAACACTCTTTCTGTAGAAAATGCAAGTGGACATTCGGAGCGCTAAGAGGGTAATAGTGGAAAAAGGAATATATTCAAATATAAACTACACAGTAGCATTCTGTGAAAACTCTTTCTGTTCTGTGCATTCAGCTAACAGAGTTGAACCTTACTTTTGATTGAGCCGTTCTGAAACACTCTTTCTGTAGATACTGCAATTGGACATGCTAAGCGCTAAGAGGCCTACATTGGGAAAAAGAATATCTTCAAATAAAAACTACACAGATGCATTCTGTGAAACTTATTTCTGATCTGTAAATTCAGATAACAGAGATAAAACATATTTTTGATTGAGCAGTTATGAAACACTCTTTTTGTAGAAAATGCAAGTGGAGATTCGGAGCGCTAAGAGGGTAATAGTGGAAAAAGGAATGTCTTCAAATATAAACTACACAGAATCATTCGGTGAAACTTTTTTCTGATCTGTGCATTCAGCTAACAGAGTTAAACCATACTTTTGATTGAGCAGATCTGAACACTCTTTCTGTAGAAAATGCAACTGGACATTTGGAGCGCTAAGAGCGTAGTAGTGGAAAAAGGAATATATTCAAATATAAACTACACAGAAGCATTCTGTGAAACTTCTTTCTGATCTGAGCATTCAGCTAACAGAGTTAAACCATACTTTTGATTGAGCAGTTTTGAAACACTCTGTCTGTAGAAAATGCCACGGGACATTCGTAGCGCTAAGTGGGTAATAGTGGAAAAAAGAATATGTTCAAATATAAACTACACAGAAGCATTCTGTGAAACTTCTTGCTGTTCTCTGCATTCAACTAACAGAGTTGAACCTTACTTTTGATTGAGCCGTTCTGAAACACTCTTTCTGTAGAAACTGCAATTGGACATTCTGAGCGCTAAGAGGCCTATATTGGGAAAAAGAATGTCTACAAATAAAAACTACACAGAAGAATTGTGTGAAACTTCTTTCTGTTCTGTTTGTTCAACTAAAAGAGTTGAACCTTAGTTTTGATTGAGCCGTTCTGAAACACTCTTTCTGTAGAAAATGCAAGTGGAGATTCGGAGCGCTAAGAGGGTAATAGTGGAAAAAGGAATGTCTCCAAATATAAACTACACAGAATCATTCTGTGAAACTTCTTTCTCATCTGTGCATTCAGCTAACAGAGTTAAACCATACTTTTGATTCAGCAGATCTGAACACTCTTTCTGTAGAAAATGCAACTAGACATTTGGAGCGCTAAGAGAGTAGTAGTGGAAAAAGGAATATATTCAAATATAAACTACACAGAAGCATTCTGTGAAACTTCTTTCTGATCTGAGCATTCAGCTAACAGAGTTAAACCATACTTTTGATTGAGCAGTTTTGAAACACTCTGTCTGTAGGAATTGCAACTGGACATTCGTAGCGCTAAGTGGGTAATAGTGGAGAAAAGAATATGTTCAAATATAAACTACACAGAAGCATTGTATGAAACTTCTTTCTGTTCTGTGCATTCAACTAACAGAGTTGAACCTTACTTTTGATTGAGCCTTTCTGAAACACTCTTTCTGTAGAAACTGCAATTGGACATTCTGAGCGCTAAGAGGCCTCTATTGGGAAAAATAATATCTTCAAATAAAAACTACACAGAAGCATTGTGTGAAACTTATTTCTGATATGTTCATTAAGCTAACAGAGTTAAACCATACTTTTGATTGCGCAGTTCTGAACACTCTTTCTGTAGAAAATGCAAGTGGACATTCGGAGCGCTAAGAGGGTAATAGTGGAAAAAGGAATTTATTCAAATATAAACTACACAGTAGCATTCTGTGAAAACTCTTACTGTTCTGTGCATTCAGCTAACAGAGTTGAACCTTACTTTTGATTGAGCCGTTCTGAAACACTCTTTCTGTAGAAATTGCAATTGGACATGCTAAGCGCTAAGAGGCCTACATTGGGAAAAAGAATATCTTCAAATAAAAACTACACAGATGCATTCTGTGAAACTTATTTCTGATCTGTAAATTCAGTTAACAGAGATAAAACATATTTTTGATTGAGCAGTTATGAAACACTCTTTTTGTAGAAAATGCAAGTGGAGATTCGGAGCGCTAAGTGGGTAATAGTGGAAAAAGGAATGTCTTCAAATATAAACTACACAGAATCATTCGGTGAAACTTCTTTCTGATCTGTGCATTCAGCTAACAGAGTTAAACCATACTTTTCATTGAGCAGATCTGATCACTCTTTCTGTAGAAAATGCAACTGGACATTTGGAGCGCTAAGAGCGTAGTAGTGGAAAAAGGAATATATTCAAATATAAACTACACAGAAGCATTCTGTGATACTTCTTTCTGATCTGAGCATTCAGCTAACAGAGTTAAACCATAATTTTGATTGAGCAGTTTTGAAACACTCTGTCTGTAGAAAATGCAACTGGACATTCGTAGCGCTAAGTGGGTAATAGTGGAAAAAAGAATATGTTCAAATATAAACTACACAGAAGCATTCTGTGAAACTTCTTTCTGTTCTGTGCATTCAACTTACAGAGTTGAACCTTACTTTTGATTGAGCCGTTCTGAAACACTCTTTCTGTAGAAACTGCAATTGGACATTCTGAGCGCTAAGAGGCCTATATTGGGAAAAAGAATGTCTACAAATAAAAACTACACAGAAGAATTGTGTGAAACTTCTTTCTGTTCTGTTTGTTCAACTAAAAGAGTTGAACCATAGTTTTGATTGAGCCGTTCTGAAACACTCTTTCTGTAGAAAATGCAAGTGGAGATTCGGAGCGCTAAGATGGTAATAGTGGAAAAAGGAATGTCTCCAAATATAAACTACACAGAATCATTCTGTGAAACTTCTTTCTGATCTGTGCATTCAGCTAACAGAGTGAAACCATACTTTTGATTCAGCAGATCTGAACACTCTTTCTGTAGAAAATGCAACTGGACATTTTGAGCGCTAAGAGATTAGTAGTGGAAAAAGGAATATATTCAAATATAAACTACACAGAAGCATTCTGTGAAACTTCTTTCTGATCTGAGCATTCAGCTAACAGAGTTAAACCATACTTTTGATTGAGCAGTTTTGAAACACTCTGTCTGTAGAAAATGCAACTGGACATTCGTAGCGCTAAGTGGGTAATAGTGGAAAAAAGAATATGTTCAAATATAAACTACACAGAAGCATTGTATGAAACTTCTTTCTGTTCTCTGCATTCAACTAACAGAGTTGAACCTTACTTTTGATTGAGCCTTTCTGAAACACTCTTTCTGTAGAAACTGCAATTGGACATTCTGAGCGCTAAGAGGCCTCTATTGGGAAAAATAATATCTTCAAATAAAAACTACACAGAAGCATTGTGTGAAACTTATTTCTGATATGTTCATTAAGCTAACAGAGTTAAACCATACTTTTGATTGCGCAGTTCTCAACACTCATCTGTAGAAAATGTAAGTGGACACTCGGAGCGCTAAGAGGGTAATAGTGGAAAAAGGAATATATTCAAATATAAACTACACAGTAGCATTCTGTGAAAATTCTTTCTGTTCTGTGCATTCAACTAACAGAGTTGAACCTTACTTTTGATTGAGCCGTTCTGAAACACTCTTTCTGTAGAAACTGCAATTGGACATGCTAAGCGGTAAGAGGCCTACATTGGGAAAAAGAATATCTTCAAATAAAAACTACACAGATGCATTCTGTGAAACTTATTTCTGATCTGTAAATTCAGTTAACAGAGATAAAACATATTTTTGATTGAGCAGTTATGAAACACTCTTTTTGTAGAAAATGCAAGTGGAGTTTCGGAGCGCTAAGAGGGTAATAGTGGAAAAAGGAATGTCTTCAAATATAAACTACACAGAATCATTCGGTGAAACTTCTTTCTGATCTGTGCATTCAGCTAACAGAGTTAAACCATACTTTTGATTGAGCAGATCTGAACACTCTTTCTGTAGAAAATGCAACTGGACATTTGGAGCGCTAAGAGCGTAGTAGTGGAAAAAGGAATATATTCAAATATAAACTACACAGAAGCATTCTGTGAAACTTCTTTCTGATCTGAGCATTCAGCTAACAGAGTTAAACCATACTTTTGATTGAGCAGTTTTGAAACACTCTGTCCGTAGAAAATGCAACTGGACATTCGTAGCGCTAAGTGGGTAATAGTGGAAAAAAGAATATGTTCAAATATAAACTACACAGAAGCATTCTGTGAAACTTCTTTCTGTTCTGTGCATTCAACTAACAGAGTTGAACCTTACTTTTGATTGAGCCGTTCTGAAACACTCTTTCTGTAGAAACTGCAATTGGACATTCTGAGCGCTAAGAGGCCTATATTGGGAAAAAGAATGTCTACAAATAAAAACTACACAGAAGAATTGTGTGAAACTTCTTTCTGTTCTGTTTGTTCAACTAAAAGAGTTGAACCTTAGTTTTGATTGAGACGTTCTGAAACACTCTTTCTGTAGAAAATGCAAGTGGAGATTCGGAGCGCTAAGAGGGTAATAGTGGAAAAAGGAATGTCTCCAAATATAAACTACACAGAATCATTCTTTGAAACTTCTTTCTGATCTGTGCATTCAGCTAACAGATTTAAACCATACTTTTGATTGAGCAGATCTGAACACTCTTTCTGTAGAAAATGCAACTGGACATTTGGAGCGCTAAGAGTGTAGTAGTGGAAAAAGGAATATATTCAAATATAAACTACACAGAAGCATTCTGTGAAACTTCTTTCTGATCTGAGCATTCAGCTAACAGAGTTAAACCATACTTTTGATTGAGCAGTTTTGAAACACTCTGTCTGTAGAAAATGCAACTGGACATTCGTAGCGCTAAGTGGGTAATAGTGGAAAAAAGGATATGTTCAAATATAAACTACACAGAATCATTGTATGAAACTTCTTTCTGTTCTGTGCATTCAACTAACAGAGTTGAACCTTACTTTTGATTGAGCCGTTCTGAAACACTCTTTCTGTAGAAACTGCAATTGGACATTCTGAGCGCTAAGAGGCCTATATTGGGAAAAAGAATGTCTACAGATAAAAACTACACAGAAGAATTGTGTGAAACTTCTTTCTGTTCTGTTTGTTCAACTAAACGAGTTGAACCTTAGTTTTGATTGAGCCGTTCTGAAACACTCTTTCTGTAGAAAATGCAAGTGGAGATTCGGAGCGCTAAGAGGGTAATAGTGGAAAAAGGAATGTCTCCAAATATAAACTACACAGAATCATTCTGTGAAACTTCTTTCTGATCTGTGCATTCAGCTAACAGAATTAAACCATACTTTTGATTGAGCAGATCTGAACACTCTTTCTGTAGAAAATGCAACTGGACATTTGGAGCGCTAAGAGAGTAGTAGTGGAAAAAGGAATATATTCAAATATAAACTACACAGAAGCATTCTGTGAAACTTCTTTCTGATCTGAGCATTCAGCTAACAGAGTTAAACCATACTTTTGATTGAGCAGTTTTGAAACACTCTGTCTGTAGAAAATGCAACTGGACATTCGTAGCGCTAAGTGGGTAATAGTGGAAAAAAGAATATGTTCAAATATAAACTACACAGAAGCATTGTATGAAACTTCTTTCTGTTCTGTGCATTCAACTAACAGAGTTGAACCTTACTTTTGATTGAGCCGTTCTGAAACACTCTTTCTGTAGAAACTGCAATTGGACATTCTGAGCGCTAAGAGGCCTATATTGGGAAAAAGAATGTCTACAAATAAAAACTACACAGAAGAATTGTGTGAAACTTCTTTCTGTTCTGTTTGTTCAACTAAAAGAGTTGAACCATAGTTTTGATTGAGCCGTTCTGAAACACTCTTTCTGTAGAAAATGCAAGTGGAGATTCGGAGCGCTAAGATGGTAATAGTGGAAAAAGGAATGTCTCCAAATATAAACTACACAGAATCATTCTGTGAAACTTCTTTCTGATCTGTGCATTCAGCTAACAGAGTTAAACCATACTTTTGATTCAGCAGATCTGAACACTCTTTCTGTAGAAAATGCAACTGGACATTTGGAGCGCTAAGAGATTAGTAGTGGAAAAAGGAATATATTCAAATATAAACTACACAGAAGCATTCTGTGAAACTTCTTTCTGATCTGAGCATTCAGCTAACAGAGTTAAACCATACTTTTGATTGAGCAGTTTTGAAACACTCTGTCTGTAGAAAATGCAACTGGACATTCGTAGCGCTAAGTGGGTAATAGTGGAAAAAAGAATATGTTCAAATATAAACTACACAGAAGCATTGTATGAAACTTCTTTCTGTTCTCTGCATTCAACTAACAGAGTTGAACCTTACTTTTGATTGAGCCTTTCTGAAACACTCTTTCTGTAGAAACTGCAATTGGACATTCTGAGCGCTAAGAGGCCTCTATTGGGAAAAATAATATCTTCAAATAAAAACTACACAGAAGCATTGTGTGAAACTTATTTCTGATATGTTCATTAAGCTAACAGAGTTAAACCATACTTTTGATTGCGCAGTTCTAAACACTCATCTGTAGAAAATGCAAGTGGACACTCGGAGCGCTAAGAGGGTAATAGTGGAAAAAGGAATATATTCAAATATAAACTACACAATAGCATTCTGTGAAAATTCTTTCTGTTCTGTGCATTCAACTAACAGAGTTGAACCTTACTTTTGATTGAGCCGTTCTGAAACACTCTTTCTGTAGAAACTGCAATTGGACATGCTAAGCGGTAAGAGGCCTACATTGGGAAAAAGAATATCTTCAAATAAAAACTACACAGATGCATTCTGTGAAACTTATTTCTGATCTGTAAATTCAGTTAACAGAGATAAAACATATTTTTGATTGAGCAGTTATGAAACACTCTTTTTGTAGAAAATGCAAGTGGAGTTTCGGAGCGCTAAGTGGGTAATAGTGGAAAAAGGAATGTCTTCAAATATAAACTACACAGAATCATTTGGTGAAACTTCTTTCTGATCTGTGCATTCAGCTAACAGAGTTAAACCATACTTTTGATTGAGCAGATCTGAACACTCTTTCTGTAGAAAATGCAACTGGACATTTGGAGCGCTAAGAGCGTAGTAGTGGAAAAAGGAATATATTCAAATATAAACTACACAGAAGCATTCTGTGAAACTTCTTTCTGATCTGAGCATTCAGCTAACAGAGTTAAACCATACTTTTCACTGAGCAGTTTTGAAACACTCTGTGTGTAGAAAATGCAACTTTACATTCGTAGCGCTAAGTGGGTAATAGTGGAAAAAAGAATCTATTCAAATATAAACTACACAGAAGCATTGTATGAAACTTCTTTCTGTTCTGTGCATTCAACTAACAGAGTTGAACGTTACTTTTGATTGAGCCGTTCTGAAACACTCTTTCTGTAGGAACTGCAATTGGACATTCTGAGCGCTAAGAGGCCTATATTGGGAAAAAGAATGTCTACAAATAAAAACTACACAGAAGAATTGTGTGAAACTTCTTTCTGTTCTGTTTGTTCAACTAAAAGAGTTGAACCTTAGTTTCGATTGAGCCGTTCTGAAACACTCTTTCTGTAGAAAATGCAAGTGGAGATTCGGAGCGCTAAGAGGGTAATAGTGGAAAAAGGAATGTCTCCAAATATAAATTACACAGAATCATTCGGTGAAACTTCTTTCTGATCTGTGCATTCAGCTAACAGAGTTAAACCATACTTTTGATTGAGCAGATCTGAACACTCTTTCTGTAGAAAATGCAACTGGACATTTGGAGCGCTAAGAGTGTAGTAGTGGAAAAAGGAATATATTCAAATATAAACTACACAGAAGCATTCTGTGAAACTTCTTTCTGATCTGAGCATTCAGCTAACAGAGTTAAACCATACTTTTGATTGAGCAGTTTTGAAACACTCTGTCTGTAGAAAATGCAACTGGACATTCGTAGCGCTAAGTGGGTAATAGTGGAAAAAAGAATATGTTCAAATATAAACTACACAGAATCATTGTATGAAACTTCTTTCTGTTCTGTGCATTCAACTAACAGAGTTGAACCTTACTTTTGATTGAGCCGTTCTGAAACACTCTTTCTGTAGAAACTGCAATTGGACATTCAGAGCGCTAAGAGGCCTATATTGGGAAAAAGAATGTCTACAAATAACAACTACACAGAAGAATTGTGTGAAACTTCTTTCTGTTCTGTTTGTTCAACTAAAAGAGTTGAACCTTAGTTTTGATTGAGCCGTTCTGAAACACTATTTCTGTAGAAAATGCAAGTGGAGATTCGGAGCGCTAAGAGGGTAATAGTGGAAAAAGGAATGTCTCCAAATATAAACTACACAGAATCATTCTGTGAAACTTCTTTCTGATCTGTGCATTCAGCTAACAGAGTTAAACCATACTTTTGATTGAGCAGATCTGAACACTCTTTCTGTAGAAAATGCAACTGGACATTTGGAGCGCTAAGAGAGTAGTAGTGGAAAAAGGAATATATTCAAATATAAACTACACAGAAGCATTCTGTGAAACTTCTTTCTGATCTGAGCATTCAGCTAACAGAGTTAAACCATACTTTTGATTGAGCAGTTTTGAAACACTCTGTCTGTAGAAAATGCAACTGGATATTCGTAGCGCTAAGTGGGTAATAGTGGAAAAAAGAGTATGTTCAAATATAAACTACACAGAAGCATTGTATGAAACTTCTTTCTGTTCTGTGCATTCAACTAACAGAGTTGAACCTTACTTTTGATTGAGCCTTTCTGAAACACTCTTTCTGTAGAAACTGCAATTGGACATTCTGAGCGCTAAGAGGCCTCTATTGGGAAAAATAATATCTTCAAATAAAAACTACACAGAAGCATTGTGTGAAACTTATTTCTGATATGTTCATTAAGCTAACAGAGTTAAACCATACTTTTGATTGCGCAGTTCTGAACACTCTTTCTGTAGAAAATGCAAGTGGACATTCGGAGCGCTAAGAGGGTAATAGTGGAAAAAGGAATATATTCAAATATAAACTACACAGTAGCATTCTGTGAAAATTATTTCTGTTCTGTGCATTCAACTAACAGAGTTGAACCTTACTTTTGATTGAGCCGTTCTGAAACACTCTTTCTGTAGAAACTGCAATTGGACATGCTAAGCGCTAAGAGGCCTACATTGGGAAAAAGAATATCTTCAAATAAAAACTACACAGATGCATTCTGTGAAACTTATTTCTGATCTGTAAATTCAGTTAACAGAGATAAAACTTATTTTTGATTGAGCAGTTATGAAACACTCTTTTTGTAGAAAATGCAAGTGGAGATTCGGAGCGCTAAGAGGGTAATAGTGGAAAAAGGAATGTCTTCAAATATAAACTACACAGAATCATTCGGTGAAACTTCTTTCTGATCTGTGCATTCAGCTAACAGAGTTAAACCATACTTTTGATTGAGCAGATCTGAACACTCTTTCTGTAGAAAATGCAACTGGACATTTGGAGCGCTAAGAGCGTAGTAGTGGAAAAAGGAATATAGTCAAATATAAACTACACAGAAGCATTCTGTGAAACTTCTTTCTGATCTGAGCATTCAGCTAACCGAGTTAAACCATACTTTTGATTGAGCAGTTTTGAAACACTCTGTCCGTAGAAAATGCAACTGGACATTCGTAGCGCTAAGTGGGTAATAGTGGAAAAAAGAATATGTTCAAATATAAACTACACAGAAGCATTCTGTGAAACTTCTTTCTGTTCTGTGCATTCAACTAACAGAGTTGAACCTTACTTTTGATTGAGCCGTTCTGAAACACTCTTTCTGTAGAAACTGCAATTGGACATTCTGAGCGCTAAGAGGCCTATATTGGGAAAAAGAATGTCTACAAATAAAAACTACACAGAAGAATTGTGTGAAACTTCTTTCTGTTCTGTTTGTTCAACTAAAAGAGTTGAACCTTAGTTTTGATTGAGCCGTTCTGAAACACCCTTTCTGTAGAAAATGCAAGTGGAGATTCGGAGCACTAAGTGGGTAATAGTGGAAAAAGGAATGTCTCCAAATATAAACTACACAGAATCATTCTGTGAAACTTCTTTCTGATCTGTGCATTCAGCTAACAGAGTTAAACCATACTTTTGATTGAGCAGATCTGAACACTCTTTCTGTAGAAAATGCAACTGGACATTTGGAGCGCTAAGAGAGTAGTAGTGGAAAAAGGAATATATTCAAATATAAACTACACAGAAGCATTCTGTGAAACTTCTTTCTGATCTGAGCATTCAGCTAACAGAGTTAAACCATACTTTTGATTGAGCAGTTTTGAAATACTCTGTCTGTAGAAAATGCAACTGGACATTCGTAGCGCTAAGTGGGTAATAGTGGAAAAAAAATATGTTCAAATATAAACTACACAGAAGCATTCTGTGAAACTTCTTTCTGTTCTGTGCATTCAACTAACAGAGTTGAACCTTATTTTGATTGAGCCGTTCTGAAACACTCTTTCTGTAGAAACTGCAATTGGATATTCTGAGCGCTAAGAGGCCTATATTGGGAAAAAGAATGTCTACAAATAAAAACTACACAGAAGAATTGTGTGAAACTTCTTTCTGTTCTGTTTGTTCAACTAAAAGAGTTGAACCTTAGTTTCGATTGAGACGTTCTGAAACACTCTTTCTGTAGAAAATGCAAGTGGAGATTCGGAGCGCTAAGAGGGTAATAGTGGAAAAAGGAATGTCTCCAAATATAAACTACACAGAATCATTCTTTGAAACTTCTTTCTGATCTGTGCATTCAGCTAACAGAGTTAAACCATACTTTTGATTGAGCAGATCTGAACACTCTTTCTGTAGAAAATGCAACTGGACATTTGGAGCGCTAAGAGTGTAGTAGTGGAAAAAGGAATATATTCAAATATAAACTACACAGAAGCATTCTGTGAAACTTCTTTCTGATCTGAGCATTCAGCTAACAGAGTTAAACCATACTTTTGATTGAGCAGTTTTGAAACACTCTGTCTGTAGAAAATGCAACTGGACATTCGTAGCGCTAAGTGGGTAATAGTGGAAAAAAGGATATGTTCAAATATAAACTACACAGAATCATTGTATGAAACTTCTTTCTGTTCTGTGCATTCAACTAACAGAGTTGAACCTTACTTTTGATTGAGCCGTTCTGAAACACCCTTTCTGTAGAAACTGCAATTGGACATTCTGAGCGCTAAGAGGCCTATATTGGGAAAAAGAATGTCTACAAATAAAAACTACACAGAAGAATTGTGTGAAACTTCTTTCTGTTCTGTTTGTTCAACTAAACGAGTTGAACCTTAGTTTTGATTGAGCCGTTCTGAAACACTCTTTCTGTAGAAAATGCAAGTGGAGATTCGGAGCGCTAAGAGGGTAATAGTGGAAAAAGGAATGTCTCCAAATATAAACTACACAGAATCATTCTGTGAAACTTCTTTCTGATCTGTGCATTCAGCTAACAGAGTTAAACCATACTTTTGATTGAGCAGATCTGAACATTCTTTCTGTAGAAAATGCAACTGGACATTTGGAGCGCTAAGAGAGTAGTAGTGGAAAAAGGAATATATTCAAATATAAACTACACAGAAGCATTCTGTGAAACTTCTTTCTGATCTGAGCATTCAGCTAACAGAGTTAAACCATACTTTTGATTGAGCAGTTTTGAAACACTCTGTCTGTAGAAAATGCAACTGGACATTCGTAGCGCTAAGTGGGTAATAGTGGAAAAAAGAATATGTTCAAATATAAACTACACAGAAGCATTGTATGAAACTTCTTTCTGTTCTGTGCATTCAACTAACTGAGTTGAACCTTACTTTTGATTGAGCCTTTCTGAAACACTCTTTCTGTAGAAACTGCATTTGGACATTCTGAGCGCTAAGAGGCCTGTATTGGGAAAATAATATCTTCAAATAAAAACTTCACAGAAGCATTGTGTGAAACTTATTTCTGATATGTTCATTAAGCTAAGAGAGTTAAACCATACTTTTGATTGCGCAGTTCTGAACACTCTTTCTGTAGAAAATGCAAGTGGACATTCGGATCGCTAAGAGGGTAATAGTGGAAAAAGGAATATATTCAAATATAAACTACACAGTAGCATTCTGTGAAAATTCTTTCTGTTCTGTGCATTCAACTAACAGTGTTGAACCTTACTTTTGATTGAGCCGTTCTGAAACACTCTTTCTGTAGAAACTGCAATTGGACATGCTAAGCGCTAAGAGGCCAACATTGGGAAAAAGAATATCTTCAAATAAAAACTACACAGATGCATTCTGTGAAACTTATTTCTGATCTGTAAATTCAGTTAACAGAGATAAAACATATTTTTGATTGAGCAGTTATGAAACACTCTTTTTGTAGAAAATGCAAGTGGAGATTCGGAACGCTAAGAGGGTAATAGTGGAAAAAGGAATGTCTTCAAATATAAACTACACAGAATCATTCGGTGAAACTTCTTTCTGATCTGTGCATTCAGCTAACAGAGTTAAACCATACTTTTGATTGAGGAGATCTGAACACTCTTTCTGTAGAAAATGCAACTGGACATTTGGAGCGCTAAGAGCGTAGTAGTGGAAAAAGGAATATAGTCAAATATAAACTACACAGAAGCATTCTGTGAAACTTCTTTCTGATCTGAGCATTCAGCTAACAGAGTTAAACCATACTTTTGATTGAGCAGTTTTGAAACACTCTGTCTGTAGAAAATGCAACTGGACATTCGTAGCGCTAAGTGGGTAATAGTGGAAAAAAGAATATGTTCAAATATAAACTACACAGAATCATTGTATGAAACTTCTTTCTGTTCTGTGCATTCAACTAACAGAGTTGAACCTTACTTTTGATTGAGCCGTTCTGAAACACCCTTTCTGTAGAAACTGCAATTGTACATTCTGAGCGCTAAGAGGCCTATATTGGGAAAAAGAATGTCTACAAATAAAAACTACACAGAAGAATTGTGTGAAACTTCTTTCTGTTCTGTTTGTTCAACTAAACGAGTTGAACCTTAATTTTGATTGAGCCGTTCTGAAACACTCTTTCTGTAGAAAATGCAAGTGGAGATTCGGAGCGCTAAGAGGGTAATAGTGGAAAAAGGAATGTCTCCAAATATAAACTACACAGAATCATTCTGTGAAACTTCTTTCTGATCTGTGCATTCAGCTAACAGAGTTAAACCATACTTTTGATTCAGCAGATCTGAACACTCTTTCTGTAGAAAATGCAACTGGACATTTGGAGCGCTAAGAGAGTAGTAGTGGAAAAAGGAATATATTCAAATATAAACTACACAGAAGCATTCTGTGAAACTTCTTTCTGATCTGAGCATTCAGCTAACAGAGTTAAACCATACTTTTGATTGAGCAGTTTTGAAACACTCTGTCTGTAGAAAATGCAACTGGACATTCGTAGCGCTAAGTGGGTAATAGTGGAAAAAAGAATATGTTCAAATATAAACTACACAGAAGCATTGTATGAAACTTCTTTCTGTTCTGTGCATTCAACTAACAGAGTTGAACCTTACTTTTGATTGAGCCGTTCTGAAACACTCTTTCTGTAGAAACTGCAATTGGACATGATAAGCGCTAAGAGGCCTACATTGGGAAAAAGAATATCTTCAAATAAAAACTACACAGATGCATTCTGTGAAACTTATTTCTGATCTGTAAATTCAGTTAACAGAGATAAAACATGTTTTTGATTGAGCAGTTATGAAACACTCTTTTTGTAGAAAATGCAAGTGGAGATTCGGAGCGCTAAGAGGGTAATAGTGGAAAAAGGAATGTCTTCAAATATAAACTACACAGAATCATTCGGTGAAACTTCTTTCTGATCTGTGCATTCAGCTAACAGAGTTAAACCATACTTTTGATTGAGCAGATCTGAACACTCTTTCTGTAGAAAATGCAACTGGACATTTGGAGCGCTAAGAGCGTAGTAGTGGAAAAAGGAATATATTCAAATATAAACTACACAGAAGCATTCTGTGAAACTTCTTTCTGATCTGAGCATTCAGCTAACAGAGTTAAACCATACTTTTGATTGAGCAGTTTTGAAACACTCTGTCTGTAGAAAATGCAACTGGACATTCATAGCGCTAAGTGGGTAATAGTGGAAAAAATAATATGTTCAAATAGAAACTACACAGAAGCATTGTATGAAACTTCTTCCTGTTCTGTGCATTCAACTAACAGAGTTGAACCTTAATTTTGATGGAGCCGTTCTGAAACACTCTTTCTGTAGAAACTGCAATTGGACATTCTGAGCGCTAAGAGGCCTATATTGGGAAAAAGAATGTATACAAATAAAAACTACAGAGAAGAATTGTGTGAAACTTCTTTCTGTTCTGTTTGTTCAACTAAAAGAGTTGAACCTTTGTTTTGATTGAGACCTTCTGAAACACTCTTTCTGTAGAAAATGCAAGTGGAGATTCGGAGCGCTAAGAGGGTAATAGTGGAAAAAGGAATGTCTCCAAATATAAACTACACAGAATCATTCTGTGAAACTTCTTTCTGATCTGTGCATTCAGCTAACAGAGTTAAACCATACTTTTGATTCAGCAGATCTGAACACTCTTTCTGTAGAAAATGCAACTGGACATTTGGAGCGCTAAGAGAGTAGTAGTGGAAAAAGGAATATATTCAAATATAAACTACACAGAAGCATTCTTTGAAACTTCTTTCTGATCTGAGCATTCAGCTAACAGAGTTAAACCATACTTTTGATTGAGCAGTTTTGAAACACTCTGTCTGTAGAAAATGCAACTGGACATTCGTAGCGCTAAGTGGGTAATAGTGGAAAAAAGAATATGTTCAAATATAAACTACACAGAAGCATTGTATGAAACTTCTTTCTGTTCTGTGCATTCAACTAACAGAGTTGAAACTTACTTTGGATTGAGCCTTTCTGAAACACTCTTTCTGTAGAAACTGCAATTGGACATTCTGAGCGCTAAGAGGCCTATATTGGGAAAAATAATATCTTCAAATAAAAACTACACAGAAGCATTGTGTGAAACTTATTTCTGATATGTTCATTAAGCTAACAGAGTTAAACCATACTTTTGATTGCGCAGTTCTGAACTCTCTTTCTGTAGAAAATGCAAGTGGACATTCGGAGCGCTAAGGGGGTAATAGTGGAAAAAAGAATATATTCAAATATAAACTACACAGTAGCATTCTGTGAAAATTCTTTCTGTTCTGTGCATTCAACTAACAGAGTTGAACCTTACTTTTGATTGAGCTGTTCTGAAACACTCTTTCTGTAGAAACTGCAATTGGACATGCTAAGCGCTAAGAGGCCTATATTGGGAAAAAGAATATCTTCAAATAAAAACTACACAGATGCATTCTTTGAAACTTATTTCTGATCTGTAAATTCAGTTAACAGAGATAAAACATATTTTTGATTGAGCAGTTATGAGACACTCTTTCTGTAGAAAATGCAAGTGGAGATTCGGAGCGCTAAGAGGGTAATAGTGGAAAAAGGAATGTCTCCAAATATAAACTACACAGAATCATTCTGTGAAACTTCTTTCTGATCTGTGCATTCAGCTAACAGAGTTAAACCATACTTTTGATTGAGCAGATCTGAACACTCTTTCTGTAGAAAATGCAACTGGACATTTGGAGCGCTAAGAGAGTAGTAGTGGAAAAAGGAATATATTCAAATATAAACTACACAGAAGCATTCTGTGAAACTTCTTTCTGATCTGAGCATTCAGCTAACAGAGTTAAACCATACTTTTGATTGAGCAGTTTTGAAACACTCTGTCTGTAGAAAATGCAACTGGACATTCGTAGCGCTAAGTGGGTAATAGTGGAAAAAAGAATATGTTCAAATATAAACTACACAGAAGCATTGTATGAAACTTCTTTCTGTTCTGTGCATTCAACTAACAGAGTTGAACCTTACTTTTTATTGAGCCTTTCTGAAACACTCTTTCTGTAGAAACTGCAATTGGACATTCTGAGCGCTAAGAGGCCTATATTGGGAAAAATAATATCTTCAAATAAAAACTACACAGAAGCATTGGGTGAAATTTATTTCTGATATGTTCATTAAGCTAACAGAGTTAATCCATACTTTTGATTGCTCAGTTCTGAACACTCTTTCTGTAGAAAATGCCAGTGGACATTCGGAGCGCTAAGAGGGTAATAGTGGAAAAAGGAATATATTCAAATATAAACTACACAGTAGCATTCTGTGAAAATTCTTTCTGTTCTGTGCATTCAACTAACAGAGTTGAACCTTACTTTTGATTGAGCTGTTCTGAAACACTCTTTCTGTAGAAACTGCAATTGGACATGCTAAGCGCTAAGAGGCCTACATTGGGAAAAAGAATATCTTCAAATAAAAACTACACAGATGCATTCTGTGAAACTTATTTCTGATCTGTAAATTCAGTTAACAGAGATAAAACATATTTTTGATTGAGCAGTTATGAAACACTCTTTTTGTAGAAAATGCAAGTGGAGATTCGGAGCGCTAAGAGGGTAATAGTGGAAAAAGGAATGTCTTCAAATATAAACTACACAGAATCATTCGGTGAAACTTCTTTCTGATCTGCGCATTCAGCTAACAGAGTTAAACCATACTTTTGATTGAGCAGATCTGAACACTCTTTCTGTAGAAAATGCAACTGGACATTTGGAGCGCTAAGAGCGTAGTAGTGGAAAAAGGAATATAGTCAAATATAAACTACACAGAAGCATTCTGTGAAACTTCTTTCTGATCTGAGCATTCAGCTAACAGAGTTAAACCATACTTTTGATTGAGCAGTTTTGAAACACTCTGTCTGTAGAAAATGCAACTGGACATTCGTAGCGCTAAGTGGGTAATAGTGGAAAAAAGAATATGTTCAAATATAAACTACACAGAAGCATTCTGTGAAACTTCTTTCTGTTCTGTGCATTCAACTAACAGAGTTGAACCTTACTTTTGATTGAGCCGTTCTGAAACACTCTTTCTGTAGAAACTGCAATTGGACATTCTGAGCGCTACGAGGCCTATATTGGGAAAAAGAATGTCTACAAATAAAAACTACACAGAAGAATTGTGTGAAACTTCTTTCTGTTCTGTTTGTTCAACTAAAAGAGTTGAACCTTAGTTTTGATTGAGCCGTTCTGAAACACCCTTTCTGTAGAAAATGCAAGTGGAGATTCGGAGCGCTAAGAGGGTAATAGTGGAAAAAGGAATGTCTCCAAATATAAACTACACAGAATCATTCTGTGAAACTTCTTTCTGATCTGTGCATTCAGCTAACAGAGTTAAAACATACTTTTGATTGAGCAGATCTGAACACTCTTTCTGTAGAAAATGCAACTGGACATTTGGAGCGCTAAGAGTGTAGTAGTGGAAAAAGGAATATATTCAAATATAAACTACACAGAAGCATTCTGTGAAACTTCTTTCTGATCTGAGCATTCAGCTAACAGAGTTAAACCATACTTTTATTGAGCAGTTTTGAAATACTCTGTCTGTAGAAAATGCAACTGGACATTCGTAGCGCTAAGTGGGTAATAGTGGAAAAAAGAATATGTTCAAATATAAACTACACAGAAGCATTCTGTGAAACTTCTGTCTGTTCTGTGCATTCAACTAACAGAGTTGAACCTTACTTTTGATTGAGCCGTTCTGAAACACTCTTTCTGTAGAAACTGCAATTGGATATTCTGAGCGCTAAGAGGCCTATATTGGGAAAAAGAATGTCTACAAATAAAAACTACACAGAAGAATTGTGTGAAACTTCTTTCTGTTCTGTTTGTTCAACTAAAAGAGTTGAACCTTAGTTTCGATTGAGCCGTTCTGAAACACTCTTTCTGTAGAAAATGCAAGTGGAGATTCGGAGCGCTAAGAGGGTAATAGTGGAAAAAGGAATGTCTCCAAATATAAACTACACAGAATCATTCTGTGAAACTACTTTCTGATCTGTGCATTCAGCTAACAGAGTTAAACCCTACTTTTGATTGAGCAGATCTGAACACTCTTTCTGTAGAAAATGCAACTGGACATTTGGAGCGCTAAGAGTGTAGTAGTGGAAAAAGGAATATATTCAAATATAAACTACACAGAAGCATTCTGTGAAACTTCTTTCTGATCTGAGCATTCAGCTAACAGAGTTAAACCATACTTTTGATTGAGCAGTTTTGAAACACTCTGTCTGTAGAAAATGCAACTGGACATTCGTAGCGCTAAGTGGGTAATATTGGAAAAGGAATATGTTCAAATATAAACTACACAGAAGCATTGTATGAAACTTCTTTCTGTTCTGTGCATTCAACTAACAGAGTTGAACCTTACTTTGGATTGAGCCTTTCTGAAACACTCTTTCTGTAGAAACTGCAATTGGACATTCTGAGCGCTAAGAGGCCTCTATTGGGAAAAATAATATCTTCAAATAAAAACTACACAGAAGCATTGTGTGAAACTTATTTCTGATATGTTCATTAAGCTAACAGAGTTAAACCATACTTTTGATTGCACAGTTCTGAACACTCTTTCTGTAGAAAATGCAAGTGGACATTCGGAGCGCTAAGAGGGTAATAGTGGAAAAAGGAATATATTCAAATATAAACTACACAGTAGCATTCTGTGAAAATTCTTTCTGTTCTGTGCATTCAACTAACAGAGTTGAACCTTACTTTTGATTGAGCCGTTCTGAAACACTCTTTCTGTAGAAACTGCAATTGGACATGATAAGCGCTAAGAGGCCTACATTGGGAAAAAGAATATCTTCAAATAAAAACTACACAGATGCATTCTGTGAAACTTATTTCTGATCTGTAAATTCAGTTAACAGAGATAAAACATGTTTTTGATTGAGCAGTTATGAAACACTCTTTTTGTAGAAAATGCAAGTGGAGATTCGGAGCGCTAAGAGGGTAATAGTGGAAAAAGGAATGTCTTCAAATATAAACTACACAGAATCATTCGGTGAAACTTCTTTCTGATCTGTGCATTCAGCTAACAGAGTTAAACCATACTTTTGATTGAGCAGATCTGAACACTCTTTCTGTAGAAAATGCAACTGGACATTTGGAGCGCTAAGAGCGTAGTAGTGGAAAAAGGAATATATTCAAATATAAACTACACAGAAGCATTCTGTGAAACTTCTTTCTGATCTGAGCATTCAGCTAACAGAGTTAAACCATACTTTTGATTGAGCAGTTTTGAAACACTCTGTCTGTAGAAAATGCAACTGGACATTCGTAGCGCTAAGTGGGTAATAGTGGAAAAAATAATATGTTCAAATATAAACTACACAGAAGCATTGTATGAAACTTCTTTCTGTTCTGTGCATTCAACTAACAGAGTTGAACCTTAATTTTGATGGAGCCGTTCTGAAACACTCTTTCTGTAGAAACTGCAATTGGACATTCTGAGCGCTAAGAGGCCTATATTGGGAAAAAGAATGTATACAAATAAAAACTACAGAGAAGAATTGTGTGAAACTTCTTTCTGTTCTGTTTGTTCAACTAAAAGAGTTGAACCTTTGATTTGATTGAGACCTTCTGAAACACTCTTTCTGTAGAAAATGCAAGTGGAGATTCGGAGCGCTAAGAGGGTAATAGTGGAAAAAGGAATGTCTCCAAATATAAACTACACAGAATCATTCTGTGAAACTTCTTTCTGATCTGTGCATTCAGCTAACAGAGTTAAAGCATACTTTTGATTGAGCAGATCTGAACATTCTTTCTGTAGAAAATGCAACTGGACATTTGGAGCGCTAAGAGAGTAGTAGTGGAAAAAGGAATATATTCAAATATAAACTACACAGAA
This sequence comes from Symphalangus syndactylus, assembly GCF_028878055.3. Lineage (NCBI taxonomy): Eukaryota > Metazoa > Chordata > Mammalia > Primates > Hylobatidae > Symphalangus > Symphalangus syndactylus. The sequence goes on along the minus strand of NC_072444.2, from coordinate 5,289,552 downwards.
TCATTCTGTGAAACTTCTTTCTGATCTGAGCATTCAGCTAACAGAGTTAAACCATACTTTTGATTGAGCAGTTTTGAAACACTCTGTCTGTAGAAAATGCAACTGGACATTCGTAGCGCTAAGTGGGTAATATTGGAAAAGGAATATGTTCAAATATAAACTACACAGAAGCATTGTATGAAACTTCTTCCTGTTCTGTGCATTCAACTAACAGAGTTGAACCTTACTTTGGATTGAGCCTTTCTGAAACACTCTTTCTGTAGAAACTGCAATTGGACATTCTGAGCGCTAAGAGGCCTCTATTGGGAAAAATAATATCTTCAAATAAAAACTACACAGAAGCATTGTGTGAAACTTATTTCTGATATGTTCATTAAGCTAACAGAGTTAAACCATACTTTTGATTGCACAGTTCTGAACACTCTTTCTGTAGAAAATGCAAGTGGACATTCGGAGCGCTAAGAGGGTAATAGTGGAAAAAGGAATATATTCAAATATAAACTACACAGTAGCATTCTGTGAAAATTCTTTCTGTTCTGTGCATTCAACTAACAGAGTTGAACCTTACTTTTGATTGAGCCGTTCTGAAACACTCTTTCTGTAGAAACTGCAATTGGACATGCTAAGCGCTAAGAGGCCTACATTGGGAAAAAGAATATCTTCAAATAAAAACTACACAGATGCATTCTGTGAAACTTATTTCTGATCTGTAAATTCAGTTAACAGAGATAAAACATGTTTTTTATTGAGCAGTTATGAAACACTCTTTTTGTAGAAAATGCAAGTGGAGATTCGGAGCGCTAAGAGGGTAATAGTGGAAAAAGGAATGTCTTCAAATATAAACTACACAGAATCATTCGGTGAAACTTCTTTCTGATCTGTGCATTCAGCTAACAGAGTTAAACCATACTTTTGATTGAGCAGATCTGAACACTCTTTCTGTAGAAAATGCAACTGGACATTTGGAGCGCTAAGAGCGTAGTAGTGGAAAAAGGAATATATTCAAATATAAACTACACAGAAGCATTCTGTGAAACTTCTTTCTGATCTGAGCATTCAGCTAACAGAGTTAAACCATACTTTTGATTGAGCAGTTTTGAAACACTCTGTCTGTAGAAAATGCAACTGGACATTCGTAGCGCTAAGTGGGTAATAGTGGAAAAAATAATATGTTCAAATAGAAACTACACAGAAGCATTGTATGAAACTTCTTCCTTTTCTGTGCATTCAACTAACAGAGTTGAACCTTAATTTTGATGGAGCCGTTCTGAAACACTCTTTCTGTAGAAACTGCAATTGGACATTCTGAGCGCTAAGAGGCCTATATTGGGAAAAAGAATGTATACAAATAAAAACTACAGAGAAGAATTGTGTGAAACTTCTTTCTGTTCTGTTTGTTCAACTAAAAGAGTTGAACCTTTGTTTTGATTGAGACCTTCTGAAACACTCTTTCTGTAGAAAATGCAAGTGGAGATTCGGAGCGCTAAGAGGGTAATAGTGGAAAAAGGAATGTCTCCAAATATAAACTACACAGAATCATTCTGTGAAACTTCTTTCTGATCTGTGCATTCAGCTAACAGAGTTAAACCATACTTTTGATTCAGCAGATCTGAACACTCTTTCTGTAGAAAATGCAACTGGACATTTGGAGCGCTAAGAGAGTAGTAGTGGAAAAAGGAATATATTCAAATATAAACTACACAGAAGCATTCTGTGAAACTTCTTTCTGATCTGAGCATTCAGCTAACAGAGTTAAACCATACTTTTGATTGAGCAGTTTTGAAACACTCTGTCTGTAGAAAATGCAACTGGACATTCGTAGCGCTAAGTGGGTAATAGTGGAAAAAAGAATATGTTCAAATATAAACTACACAGAAGCATTGTATGAAACTTCTTTCTGTTCTGTGCATTCAACTAACAGAGTTGAAACTTACTTTGGATTGAGCCTTTCTGAAACACTCTTTCTGTAGAAACTGCAATTGGACATTCTGAGCGCTAAGAGGCCTATATTGGGAAAAATAATATCTTCAAATAAAAACTACACAGAAGCATTGTGTGAAACTTATTTCTGATATGTTCATTAAGCTAACAGAGTTAAACCATACTTTTGATTGCGCAGTTCTGAACACTCTTTCTGTAGAAAATGCAAGTGGACATTCGGAGCGCTAAGGGGGTAATAGTGGAAAAAAGAATATATTCAAATATAAACTACACAGTAGCATTCTGTGAAAATTCTTTCTGTTCTGTGCATTCAACTAACAGAGTTGAACCTTACTTTTGATTGAGCTGTTCTGAAACACTCTTTCTGTAGAAACTGCAATTGGACATGCTAAGCGCTAAGAGGCCTATATTGGGAAAAAGAATATCTTCAAATAAAAACTACACAGATGCATTCTTTGAAACTTATTTCTGATCTGTAAATTCAGTTAACAGAGATAAAACATATTTTTGATTGAGCAGTTATGAAACACTCTTTCTGTAGAAAATGCAAGTGGAGATTCGGAGCGCTAAGAGGGTAATAGTGGAAAAAGGAATGTCTCCAAATATAAACTACACAGAATCATTCTGTGAAACTTCTTTCTGATCTGTGCATTCAGCTAACAGAGTTAAACCATACTTTTGATTGAGCAGATCTGAACACTCTTTCTGTAGAAAATGCAACTGGACATTTTGAGCGCTAAGAGAGTAGTAGTGGAAAAAGGAATATATTCAAATATAAACTACACAGAAGCATTCTGTGAAACTTCTTTCTGATCTGAGCATTCAGCTAACAGAGTTAAACCACACTTTTGATTGAGCAGTTTTGAAACACTCTGTCTGTAGAAAATGCAACTGGACATTCGTAGCGCTAAGTGGGTAATAGTGGAAAAAAGAATATGTTCAAATATAAACTACACAGAAGCATTGTATGAAACTTCTTTCTGTTCTGTGCATTCAACTAACAGAGTTGAACCTTACTTTTTATTGAGCCTTTCTGAAACACTCTTTCTGTAGAAACTGCAATTGGACATTCTGAGCGCTAAGAGGCCTATATTGGGAAAAATAATATCTTCAAATAAAAACTACACAGAAGCATTGGGTGAAACTTATTTCTGATATGTTCATTAAGCTAACAGAGTTAATCCATACTTTTGATTGCTCAGTTCTGAACACTCTTTCTGTAGAAAATGCCAGTGGACAATCGGAGCGCTAAGAGGGTAATAGTGGAAAAAGGAATATATTCAAATATAAACTACACAGTAGCATTCTGTGAAAATTCTTTCTGTTCTGTGCATTCAACTAACAGAGTTGAACCTTACTTTTGATTGAGCTGTTCTGAAACACTCTTTCTGTAGAAACTGCAATTGGACATGCTAAGCGCTAAGAGGCCTACATTGGGAAAAAGAATATCTTCAAATAAAAACTACACAGATGCATTCTGTGAAACTTATTTCTGATCTGTAAATTCAGTTAACAGAGATAAAACATATTTTTGATTGAGCAGTTATGAAACACTCTTTTTGTAGAAAATGCAAGTGGAGATTCGGAGCGCTAAGAGGGTAATAGTGGAAAAAGGAATGTCTTCAAATATAAACTACACAGAATCATTCGGTGAAACTTCTTTCTGATCTGTGCATTCAGCTAACAGAGTTAAACCATACTTTTGATTGAGCAGATCTGAACACTCTTTCTGTAGAAAATGCAACTGGACATTTGGAGCGCTAAGAGCGTAGTAGTGGAAAAAGGAATATATTCAAATATAAACTACACAGAAGCATTCTGTGAAACTTCTTTCTGATCTGAGCATTCAGCTAACAGAGTTAAACCATACTTTTGATTGAGCAGTTTTGAAACACTCTGTCTGTAGAAAATGCAACTGGACATTCGTAGCGCTAAGTGGGTAATAGTGGAAAAAAGAATATGTTCAAATATAAACTACACAGAAGCATTGTATGAAACTTCTTTCTGTTCTGTGCATTCAACTAACAGAGTTGAACCTTACTTTTGATTGAGCCGTTCTGAAACACTCTTTCTGTAGAAACTGCAATTGGACATGCTAAGCGCTAAGAGGCCTATATTGGGAAAAAGAATATCTTCAAATAAAAACTACACAGATGCATTCTGTGAAACTTATTTCTGATCTGTAAATTCAGTTAACAGAGATAAAACATATTTTTGATTGAGCAGTTATGAAACACTCTTTCTGTAGAAAATGCAAGTGGAGATTCGGAGCGCTAAGAGGGTAATAGTGGAAAAAGGAATGTCTCCAAATATAAATTACACAGAATCATTCGGTGAAACTTCTTTCTGATCTGTGCATTCAGCTAACAGAGTTAAACCATACTTTTGATTGAGCAGATCTGAACACTCTTTCTGTAGAAAATGCAACTGGACATTTGGAGCACTAAGAGCGTAGTAGTGGAAAAATGAATATATTCAAATATAAACTACACAGAATCATTCTGTGAAACTTCTTTCTGATCTGAGCATTAGGCTAACAGAGTTAAACCATAATTTTGATTGAGCCGTTCTGAAACACTCTTTCTGTAGAAACTGCAATTGGACATTCTGAGCGCTAAGAGGCCTATATTGGGAAAAAGAATGTCTACAAATAAAAACTACACAGAAGAATTGTGTGAAACTTCTTTCTGTTCTGTTTGTTCAACTAAAAGAGTTGAACTTTAGTTTTGATTGAGCCGTTCTGAAACACTCTTTCTGTAGAAAATGCAAGTGGAGATTCGGAGCTCTAAGAGGGTAATAGTGGAAAAAGGAATGTCTCCAAATATAAACTACACAGAATCATTCTGTGAAACTTCTTTCTGATCTGTGCATTCAGCTAACAGAGTTAAAGCATACTTTTGATTGAGCAGATCTGAACATTCTTTCTGTAGAAAATGCAACTGGACATTTGGAGCGCTAAGAGAGTAGTAGTGGAAAAAGGAATATATTCAAATATAAACTACACAGAAGCATTCTGTGAAACTTCTTTCTGATCTGAGCATTCAGCTAACAGAGTTAAACCATACTTTTGATTGAGCAGTTTTGAAACACTCTGTCTGTAGAAAATGCAACTGGACCTTCGTAGCGCTAAGTGGGTAATAGTGGAAAAAAGAATATGTTCAAATATAAACTACACAGAAGCATTGTATGAAACTACTTTCTGTTCTGTGCATTCAACTAACAGAGTTGAACCTTACTTTTGATTGAGCCTTTCTGAAACACTCTTTCTGTAGAAACTGCAATTGGACATTCTGAGCGCTAAGAGGCCTATATTGGGAAAAATAATATCTTCAAATAAAAACTACACAGAAGCATTGTGTGAAACTTATTTCTGATATGTTCATTAAGCTAACAGAGTTAAACCATACTTTTGATTGTGCAGTTCTGAACACTCTTTCTGTAGAAAACGCAAGTGGACATTCGGAGCGCTAAGAGGGTAATAGTGGAAAAAGGAATATATTCAAATATAAACTACACAGTAGCATTCTGTGAATATTCTTTCTGTTCTGTGCATTCAACTAACAGAGTTGAACCTTACTTTTGATTGAGCCGTTCTGAAACACTCTTTCTGTAGAAACTGCAATTGGACATGCTAAGCGCTAAGAGGCCTACCTTGGGAAAAAGAATATCTTCAAATAAAAACTACACAGATGCATTCTGTGAAACTTATTTCTGATCTGTAAATTCAGTTAACAGAGATAAAATATATTTTTGATTGAGCAGTTATGAAACACTCTTTTTGTAGAAAATGCAAGTGGAGATTAGGAGCGCTAAGAGGGTAATAGTGGAAAAAGGAATGTCTTCAAATATAAACTACACAGAATAATTCGGTGAAACTTCTTTCTGATCTGTGCATTCAGCTAACAGAGTTAAACCATACTTTTGATTGAGCAGATCTGAACACTCTTTCTGTAGAAAATGCAACTGGACATTTTGAGCGCTAAGAGCGTAGTAGTGGAAAAAGGAATATATTCAAATATAAACTACACAGAAGCATTCTGTGAAACTACTTTCTGATCTGAGCATTCAGCTAACAGAGTTAAACCATACTTTTGATTGAGCAGTTTTGAAACACTCTGTCTGTAGAAAATGCAACTGGACATTCATAGCGCTAAGTGGGTAATAGTGGGAAAAAGAATATGTTCAAATATAAACTACACAGAAGCATTGTATGAAACTTCTTTCTGTTCTGTGCATTCAACTAACAGAGTTGAACCTTACTTTTGATTGAGCCGTTCTGAAACACTCTTTCTGTAGAAACTGCAATTGGACATTCTGAGCGCTAAGAGGCCTATATTGGGAAAAAGAATGTCTAAAAATAAAAACTACACAAAAGAATTGTGTGAAACTCCTTTCTGTTCTCTTCGTTCAACTAAAAGAGTTGAACCTTAGTTTTGATTGAGCCGTTCTGAAAAACTCTTTCTGTAGAAAATGCAAGTGGAGATTCGGAGCGCTAAGAGGGTAATAGTGGAAAAAGGAATGTCTCCAAATATAAACTACACAGAATCATTCTGTGAAACTTCTTTCTGATCTGTGCATTCAGCTAACAGAGTTAAACCATACTTTTGATTGAGCAGATCTGAACACTCTGTAGAAAATGCAACTGGACATTTGGAGCGCTAAGAGAGTAGTAGTGGAAAAAGGAATATATTCAAATATAAACTACACAGAAGCATTCTGTGAAACTTCTTTCTGATCTGAGCATTCAGCTAACAGAGTTAAACCATACTTTTGATTGAGCAGTTTTGAAACACTCTGTCTGTAGAAAATGCAACTGGACATTCGTAGCGCTAAGTGGGTAATAGTGGAAAAAAGAATATGTTCAAATATAAACTACACAGAAGCATTGTATGAAACTTCTTTCTGTTCTGTGCATTAAACTAACAGAGTTGAACCTTACTTTTTATTGAGCCTTTCTGAAACACTCTTTCTGTAGAAACTGCAATTGGACATTCTGAGCGCTAAGAGGCCTATATTGGGAAAAATAATATCTTCAAATAAAAACTACACAGAAGCATTGGGTGAAACTTATTTCTGATATGTTCATTAAGCTAACAGAGTTAATCCATACTTTTGATTGCTCAGTTCTGAACACTCTTTCTGTAGAAAATGCCAGTGGACATTCGGAGCGCTAAGAGGGTAATAGTGGAAAAAGGAATATATTCAAATATAAACTACACAGTAGCATTCTGTGAAAATTATTTCTGTTCTGTGCATTCAACTAACAGAGTTGAACCTTACTTTTGATTGAGCTGTTCTGAAACACTCTTTCTGTAGAAACTGCAATTGGACATGCTAAGCGCTAAGAGGCCTACATTGGGAAAAAGAATATCTTCAAATAAAAACTACACAGATGCATTCTGTGAAACTTATTTGTGATCTGTAAATTCAGTTAACAGAGATAAAACATATTTTTGATTGAGCAGTTATGAAACACTCTTTTTGTAGAAAATGCAATTGGAGATTCGGAGCGCTAAGTGGGTAAGAGTGGAAAAAGGAATGTCTTCAAATATAAACTACACAGAATCATTCGGTGAAACTTCTTTCTGATCTGTGCATTCAGCTAACAGAGTTAAACCATACTTTTGATTGAGCAGATCTGAACACTCTTTCTGTAGAAAATGCAACTGGACAATTGGAGCGCTAAGAGCGTAGTAGTGGAAAAAGGAATATATTCAAATATAAACTACACAGAAGCATTCTGTGAAACTTCTTTCTGATCTGAGCATTCAGCTAACAGAGTTAAACAATACTTTTGATTGAGCAGTTTTGAAACACTCTGTCTGTAGAAAATGCAACTGGACATTCGTAGCGCTAAGTGGGTAATAGTGGAAAAAAGAATATGTTCAAATATAAACTACACAGAAGCATTGTATGAAACTTCTTTCTGTTCTGTGCATTCAACTAACAGAGTTGAACCTTACTTTTGATTGAGCCGTTCTGAAACACTCTTTCTGTAGAAACTGCAATTGGACATGCTAAGCGCTAAGAGGCCTATATTGGGAAAAAGAATATCTTCAAATAAAAACTACACAGATGCATTCTGTGAAACTTATTTCTGATCTGTAAATTCAGTTAACAGAGATAAAACATATTTTTGATTGAGCAGTTATGAAACACTCTTTCTGTAGAAAATGCAAGTGGAGATTCGGAGCGCTAAGAAGGTAATAGTGGAAAAAGGAATGTCTCCAAATATAAATTACACAGAATCATTCGGTGAAACTTCTTTCTGATCTGTGCATTCAGCTAACAGAGTTAAACCATACTTTTGATTGAGCAGATCTGAACACTCTTTCTGTAGAAAATGCAACTGGACATTTGGAGCACTAAGAGCGTAGTAGTGGAAAAATGAATATATTCAAATATAAACTACACAGAATCATTCTGTGAAACTTCTTTCTGATCTGAGCATTAGGCTAACAGAGTTAAACCATACTTTTGATTGAGCAGTTTTGAAACACTCTGTCTGTAGAAAATGCAACTGGACATTCGTAGCGCTAAGTGGGTAATAGTGGAAAAAAGAATATGTTCAAATATAAACTACACAGAATCATTGTATGAAACTTCTTTCTGTTCTGTGCATTCAACTAACAGAGTTGAACCTTACTTTTGATTGAGCCGTTCTGAAACACTCTTTCTGTAGAAACTGCAATTGGACATTCTGAGCGCTAAGAGGCCTATATTGGGAAAAAGAATGTCTACAAATAAAAACTACACAGAAGAATTGTGTGAAACTTCTTTCTGTTCTGTTTGTTCAACTAAAAGAGTTGAACCTTAGTTTTGATTGAGCCGTTCTGAAACACTCTTTCTGTAGAAAATGCAAGTGGAGATTCGGAGCTCTAAGAGGGTAATAGTGGAAAAAGGAATGTCTCCAAATATAAACTACACAGAATCATTCTGTGAAACTTCTTTCTGATCTGTGCATTCAGCTAACAGAGATAAACCATACTTTTGATTGAGCAGTTTTGAAACACTCTGTCTGTAGAAAATGCAACTGGACATTCGTAGCGCTAAATGGGTAATAGTGGAAAAAAGAATATGTTCAAATATAAACTACACAGAATCATTGTATGAAACTTCTTTCTATTCTGTGCATTCAACTAACAGAGTTGAACCTTACTTTTGATTGAGCCGTTCTGAAACACTCTTTCTGTAGAAACTGCAATTGGACATTCTGAGCGCTAAGAGGCCTATATTGGGAAAAAGAATGTCTACAAATAAAAACTACACAGAAGAATTGTGTGAAACTTCTTTCTGTTCGGTTTGTTCAACTAAAAGAGTTGAACCTTAATTTTGATTGAGCCGTTCTGAAGCACTCTTTCTGTAGAAAATGCAAGTGGAGATTCGGAGCTCTAAGAGGGTAATAGTGGAAAAAGGAATGTTTCCAAATATAAACTACACAGAATCATTCTGTGAAACTTCTTTCTGATCTGTGCATTCAGCTAACAGAGTTAAACCATACTTTTGATTGAGCAGATCTGAACACTCTTTCTGTAGAAAATGCAACTGGACATTTGGAGTGCTAAGAGAGTAGTAGTGGAAAAAGGAATATATTCAAATATAAACTACACAGAAGCATTCTGTGAAACTTCTTTCTGATCTGAGCATTCAGCTAACAGAGTTAAACCATACTTTTGATTGAGCAGTTTTGAAACACTCTGTCTGTAGAAAATGCAACTGGACATTCATAGCGCTAAGTGGGTAATAGTGGGAAAAAGAATATGTTCAAATATAAACTACACAGAAGCATTGTATGAAACTTCTTTCTGTTCTGTGCATTCAAATAAAAGAGTTGAACCTTACTTTTGATTGAGCCGTTCTGAAACACTCTTTCTGTAGAAACTGCAATTGGACATTCTGAGCGCTAAGAGGCCTATATTGGGAAAAAGAATGTCTACAAATAAAAACTACACAGAAGAATTGTGTGAAACTCCTTTCTGTTCTGTTCGTTCAACTAAAAGAGTTGAACCTTACTTTTGATTGAGCCGTTCTGAAAAACTCTTTCTGTAGAAAATGCAAGTGGAGATTCGGAGCGCTAAGAGGGTAATAGTGGAAAAAGGAATGTCTCCAAATATAAACTACACAGAATCATTCTGTGAAACTTCTTTCTGATCTGTGCATTTAGCTAACAGAGTTAAACCATACTTTTGATTGAGCAGATCTGAACACTCTTTCTGTAGAAAATGCAACTGGACATTTGGAGCGCTAAGAGAGTAGTAGTGGAAAAAGGAATATATTCAAATATAAACTACACAGAAGCATTCTGTGAAACTTCTTTCTGATCTGAGCATTCAGCTAACAGAGTTAAACCATACTTTTGATTGAGCAGTTTTGAAACACTCTGTCTGTAGAAAATGCAACTGGACATTCGTAGCGCTAAGTGGGTAATAGTGGAAAAAAGAATATGTTCAAATATAAACTACACAGAAGCATTGTATGAAACTTCTTTCTGTTCTGTGCATTCAACTAACAGAGTTGAACCTTACTTTTGATTGAGCCTTTCTGAAACACTCTTTCTGTAGAAACTGCAATTGGACATTCTGAGCGCTAAGAGGCCTATATTGGGAAAAATAATATCTTCACATAAAAACTACACAGAAGCATTGTGTGAAACTTATTTCTGATATGTTCATTAAGCTAACAGAGTTAAACCATACTTTTGATTGTGCAGTTCTGAACACTCTTTCTGTAGAAAACGCAAGTGGACATTCGGAGCGCTAAGAGGGTAATAGTGGAAAAAGGAATATATTCAAATATAAACTACACAGTAGCATTCTGTGAAAATTCTTTCTGTTCTGTGCATTCAAATAACAGAGTTGAACCTTACTTTTGATTGAGCCGTTCTGAAACACTCTTTCTGTAGAAACTGCAATTGGACATGCTAAGAGCTAAGAGGCCTACATTGGGAAAAAGAATATCTTCAAATAAAAACTACACAGATGCATTCTGTGAAACTTATTTCTGATCTGTAAATTCAGTTAACAGAGATAAAACATATTTTTGATTGAGCAGTTATGAAACACTCTTTTTGTAGAAAATGCAAGTGGAGATTCGGAGCGCTAAGAGGGTAATAGTGGAAAAAGGAATGTCTTCAAATATAAACTACACAGAATCATTTGGTGAAACTTCTTTCTGATCTGTGCATTCAGCTAACAGAGTTAAACCATACTTTTGATTGAGCAGATCTGAACACTCTTTCTGTAGAAAATGCAACTGGACATTTGGAGCGCTAAGAGCGTAGTAGTGGAAAAAGGAATATATTCAAATATAAACTACACAGAAGCATTCTGTGAAACTTCTTTCTGATCTGAGCATTCAGCTAACAGAGTTAAACCATACTTTTGATTGAGCAGTTTCGAAACACTCTGTCTGTAGAAAATGCAACTGGACATTCGTAGCGCTAAGTGGGTAATAGTGGAAAAAAGAATATGTTCAAATATAAACTACACAGAAGCATTGTATGAAACTTCTTTCTGTTCTGTGCATTCAACTAACAGAGTTGAACCTTACTTTTGATTGAGCCGTTCTGAAACACTCTTTCTGTAGAAACTGCAATTGGACATTCTGAGCGCTAAGAGGCCTATACTTTGAAAAAGAATGTCTACAAATAAAAACTACACAGAAGAATTGTGTGAAACTTCTTTCTGTTCTGTTCGATCAACTAAAAGAGTTGAACCTTAGTTTTGATTGAGCCGTTCTGAAACACTCTTTCTGTAGAAAATGCAACTGGAGATTCGGAGCGCTAAGAGGGTAATAGTGGAAAAAGGAATGTCTCCAAATATAAACTACACAGAATCATTCTGTGAAACTTCTTTCTGATCTGTGCATTCAGCTAACAGAGTTAAACCATACTTTTGATTGAGCAGATCTGAACACTCTTTCTGTAGAAAATGCAACTGGACATTTGGAGCGCTAAGAGGGTAGTAGTGGAAAAAGGAATATATTCAAATATAAACTACACAGAAGCATTCTGTGAAAATTCTTTCTGATCTGAGCATTCAGCTAACAGAGTTAAACCATACATTTGATTCAGCAGTTTTGAAACACTCTGTCTGTAGAAAATGCAACTGGACATTCGTAGCGCTAAGTGGGTAATAGTGGAAAAAAGAATATGTTCAAATATAAACTACACAGAAGCATTGTATGAAACTTCTTCCTTTTCTGTGCATTCAACTAACAGAGTTGAACCTTACTTTTGATTGAGCCTTTCTGAAACACTCTTTCTGTAGAAACTGCAATTGGACATTCTGAGCGCTAAGAGGCCTATATTGGGAAAAATTATATCTTCAAATAAAAACTACACAGAAGCATTGTGTGAAACTTAGTTCTGATATGTTCATTAAGCTAGCAGAGTTAAACCATACTTTTGATTGCGCAGGTCTGAACACTCTTTCTGTAGAAAATGCAAGTGGACATTCGGAGCGCTAAGAGGGTAATAGTGGAAAAAGGAATGTCTCCAAATATAAATTACACAGAATCATTCGGTGAAACTTCTTTCTGATCTGTGCATTCAGCTAACAGAGTTAAACCATACTTTTGATTGAGCAGATCTGAACACTCTTTCTGTAGAAAATGCAACTGGACATTTGGAGCACTAAGAGCGTAGTAGTGGAAAAATGAATATATTCAAATATAAACTACACAGAATCATTCTGTGAAACTTCTTTCTGATCTGAGCATTAGGCTAACAGAGTTAAACCATACTTTTGATTGAGCAGTTTTGAAACACTCTGTCTGTAGAAAATGCAACTGGACATTCGTAGCGCTAAGTGGGTAATAGTGGAAAAAAGAATATGTTCAAATATAAACTACACAGAATCATTGTATGAAACTTCTTTCTGTTCTGTGCATTCAACTAACAGAGTTGAACCTTACTTTTGATTGAGCCGTTCTGAAACACTCTTTCTGTAGAAACTGCAATTGGACATTCTGAGCGCTAAGAGGCCTATATTGAGAAAAAGAATGTCTACAAATAAAAACTACACAGAAGAATTGTGTGAAACTTCTTTCTGTTCTGTTTGTTCAACTAAAAGAGTTGAACCTTAGTTTTGATTGAGCCGTTCTGAAACACTCTTTCTGTAGAAAATGCAAGTGGAGATTCGGAGCTCTAAGAGGGTAATAGTGGAAAAAGGAATGTCTCCAAATATAAACTACACAGAATCATTCTGTGAAACTTCTTTCTGATCTGTGCATTCAGCTAACAGAGATAAACCATACTTTTGATTGAGCAGTTTTGAAACACTCTGTCTGTAGAAAATGCAACTGGACATTCGTAGCGCTAAGTGGGTAATAGTGGAAAAAAGAATATGTTCAAATATAAACTACACAGAATCATTGTATGAAACTTCTTTCTGTTCTGTGCATTCAACTAACAGAGTTGAACCTTACTTTTGATTGAGCCGTTCTGAAACACTCTTTCTGTAGAAACTGCAATTGGACATTCTGAGCGCTAAGAGGCCTATATTGGGAAAAAGAATGTCTACAAATAAAAACTACACAGAAGAATTGTGTGAAACTTCTTTCTGTTCGGTTTGTTCAACTAAAAGAGTTGAACCTTAATTTTGATTGAGCCGTTCTGAAGCACTCTTTCTGTAGAAAATGCAAGTGGAGATTCGGAGCTCTAAGAGGGTAATAGTGGAAAAAGGAATGTTTCCAAATATAAACTACACAGAATCATTCTGTGAAACTTCTTTCTGATCTGTGCATTCAGCTAACAGAGTTAAAACATACTTTTGATTGAGCAGATCTGAACACTCTTTCTGTAGAAAATGCAACTGGACATTTGGAGTGCTAAGAGAGTAGTAGTGGAAAAAGGAATATATTCAAATATAAACTACACAGAAGCATTCTGTGAAACTTCTTTCTGATCTGAGCATTCAGCTAACAGAGTTAAACCATACTTTTGATTGAGCAGTTTTGAAACACTCTGTCTGTAGAAAATGCAACTGGACATTCATAGCGCTAAGTGGGTAATAGTGGGAAAAAGAATATGTTCAAATATAAACTACACAGAAGCATTGTATGAAACTTCTTTCTGTTCTGTGCATTCAAATAAAAGAGTTGAACCTTACTTTTGATTGAGCCGTTCTGAAACACTCTTTCTGTAGAAACTGCAATTGGACATTCTGAGCGCTAAGAGGCCTATATTGGGAAAAAGAATGTCTACAAATAAAAAATACACAGAAGAATTGTGTGAAACTCCTTTCTGTTCTGTTCGTTCAACTAAAAGAGTTGAACCTTAGTTTTGATTGAGCCGTTCTGAAAAACTCTTTCTGTAGAAAATGCAAGTGGAGATTCGGAGCGCTAAGAGGGTAATAGTGGAAAAAGGAATGTCTCCAAATATAAACTACACAGAATCATTCTGTGAAACTTCTTTCTGATCTGTGCATTTAGCTAACAGAGTTAAACCATACTTTTGATTGAGCAGATCTGAACACTCTTTCTGTAGAAAATGCAACTGGACATTTGGAGCGCTAAGAGAGTAGTAGTGGAAAAAGGAATATATTCAAATATAAACTACACAGAAGCATTCTGTGAAACTTCTTTCTGATCTGAGCATTCAGCTAACAGAGTTAAACCATACTTTTGATTGAGCAGTTTTGAAACACTCTGTCTGTAGAAAATGCAACTGGACATTCGTAGCGCTAAGTGGGTAATAGTGGAAAAAAGAATATGTTCAAATATAAACTACACAGAAGCATTGTATGAAACTTCTTTCTGTTCTGTGCATTCAACTAACAGAGTTGAACCTTACTTTTGATTGAGCCTTTCTGAAACACTCTTTCTGTAGAAACTGCAATTGGACATTCTGAGCGCTAAGAGGCCTATATTGGGAAAAATAATATCTTCACATAAAAACTACACAGAAGCATTGTGTGAAACTTATTTCTGATATGTTCATTAAGCTAACAGAGTTAAACCATACTTTTGATTGTGCAGTTCTGAACACTCTTTCTGTAGAAAACGCAAGTGGACATTCGGAGCGCTAAGAGGGTAATAGTGGAAAAAGGAATATATTCAAATATAAACTACACAGTAGCATTCTGTGAAAATTCTTTCTGTTCTGTGCATTCAAATAACAGAGTTGAACCTTACTTTTGATTGAGCCGTTCTGAAACACTCTTTCTGTAGAAACTGCAATTGGACATGCTAAGAGCTAAGAGGCCTACATTGGGAAAAAGAATATCTTCAAATAAAAACTACACAGATGCATTCTGTGAAACTTATTTCTGATCTGTAAATTCAGTTAACAGAGATAAAACATATTTTTGATTGAGCAGTTATGAAACACTCTTTTTGTAGAAAATGCAAGTGGAGATTCGGAGCGCTAAGAGGGTAATAGTGGAAAAAGGAATGTCTTCAAATATAAACTACACAGAATCATTCGGTGAAACTTCTTTCTGATCTGTGCATTCAGCTAACAGAGTTAAACCATACTTTTGATTGAGCAGATCTGAACACTCTTTCTGTAGAAAATGCAACTGGACATTTGGAGCGCTAAGAGCGTAGTAGTGGAAAAAGGAATATATTCAAATATAAACTACACAGAAGCATTCTGTGAAACTTCTTTCTGATCTGAGCATTCAGCTAACAGAGTTAAACCATACTTTTGATTGAGCAGTTTCGAAACACTCTGTCTGTAGAAAATGCAACTGGACATTCGTAGCGCTAAGTGGGTAATAGTGGAAAAAAGAATATGTTCAAATATAAACTACACAGAAGCATTGTATGAAACTTCTTTCTGTTCTGTGCATTCAACTAACAGAGTTGAACCTTACTTTTGATTGAGCCGTTCTGAACCACTCTTTCTGTAGAAACTGCAATTGGACATTCTGAGCGCTAAGAGGCCTATACTTTGAAAAAGAATGTCTACAAATAAAAACTACACAGAAGAATTGTGTGAAACTTCTTTCTGTTCTGTTCGATCAACTAAAAGAGTTGAACCTTAGTTTTGATTGAGCCGTTCTGAAACACTCTTTCTGTAGAAAATGCAAGTGGAGATTCGGAGCGCTAAGAGGGTAATAGTGGAAAAAGGAATGTCTCCAAATATAAACTACACAGAATCATTCTGTGAAACTTCTTTCTGATCTGTGCATTCAGCTAACAGAGTTAAACCATACTTTTGATTGAGCAGATCTGAACACTCTTTCTGTAGAAAATGCAACTGGACATTTGGAGCGCTAAGAGGGTAGTAGTGGAAAAAGGAATATATTCAAATATAAACTACACAGAAGCATTCTGTGAAAATTCTTTCTGATCTGAGCATTCAGCTAACAGAGTTAAACCATACATTTGATTCAGCAGTTTTGAAACACTCTGTCTGTAGAAAATGCAACTGGACATTCGTAGCGCTAAGTGGGTAATAGTGGAAAAAAGAATATGTTCAAATATAAACTACACAGAAGCATTGTATGAAACTTCTTCCTTTTCTGTGCATTCAACTAACAGAGTTGAACCTTACTTTTGATTGAGCCTTTCTGAAACACTCTTTCTGTAGAAACTGCAATTGGACATTCTGAGCGCTAAGAGGCCTATATTGGGAAAAATTATATCTTCAAATAAAAACTACACAGAAGCATTGTGTGAAACTTAGTTCTGATATGTTCATTAAGCTAGCAGAGTTAAACCATACATTTGATTGCGCAGGTCTGAACACTCTTTCTGTAGAAAATGCAAGTGGACATTCGGAGCGCTAAGAGGGTAATAGTGGAAAAAGGAATATATTCAAATATAAACTACACAGTAGCATTCTGTGAAAATTCTTTCTGTTCGGTGCCTTCAACTAACAGAGTTGAACCTTACTTTTGATAGAGCCGTTCTGAAACACTCTTTCTGTAGAAACTGCATTTGGACATGCTAAGCGCTAAGAGGCCTACATTGGAAAAAAGAATATCTTCAAATAAAAACTACACAGATGCATTCTGTGAAACTTATTTCTGATCTGTAAATTCAGTTAACAGAGATAAAACATATTTTTGATTGAGCAGTTATGAAACACTCTTTTTGTAGAAAATGCAAGTGGAGATTCGGAGCGCTAAGAGGGTAATAGTGGAAAAAGGAATGTCTTCAAATATAAACTACACGGAATCATTCGGTGAAACTACCTTCTGATCTGTGCATTCAGCTAACAGAGTTAAACCATACTTTTGATTGAGCAGATCTGAACACTCTTTCTGTAGAAAATGCAACTGGACATTTGGAGCGCTAAGAGCGTAGTAGTGGAAAAATGAATATATTCAAATATAAACTACACAGAAGAATTCTGTGAAACTTCTTTCTGATCTGAGCATTCAGCTAACAGAGTTAAACCATACTTTTGATTGAGCAGTTTTGAAACACTCTGTCTGTAGAAAATGCAACTGGACATTCATAGCGCTAAGTGGGTAATAGTGGGAAAAAGAATATGTTCAAATATAAACTACACAGAAGCATTGTATGAAACTTCTTTCTGTTCTGTGCATTCAACTAACAGAGTTGAACCTTACTTTTGATTGAGCCGTTCTGAAACACTCTTTCTGTAGAAACTGCAATTGGACATTCTGAGCGCTAAGAGGCCTATATTGGGAAAAAGAATGTCTACAAATAAAAACTACACAGAAGAATTGTGTGAAACTCCTTTCTGTTCTGTTCGTTCAACTAAAAGAGTTGAACCTTACTTTTGATTGAGCCGTTCTGAAAAACTCTTTCTGTAGAAAATGCAAGTGGAGATTCGGAGCGCTAAGAGGGTAATAGTGGAAAAAGGAATGTCTCCAAATATAAACTACACAGAATCATTCTGTGAAACTTCTTTCTGATCTGTGCATTTAGCTAACAGAGTTAAACCATACTTTTGATTGAGCAGATCTGAACACTCTTTCTGTAGAAAATGCAACTGGACATTTGGAGCGCTAAGAGAGTAGTAGTGGAAAAAGGAATATATTCAAATATAAACTACACAGAAGCATTCTGTGAAACTTCTTTCTGATCTGAGCATTCAGCTAACAGAGTTAAACCATACTTTTGATTGAGCAGTTTTGAAACACTCTGTCTGTAGAAAATGCAACTGGACATTCGTAGCGCTAAGTGGGTAATAGTGGAAAAAAGAATATGTTCAAATATAAACTACACAGAAGCATTGTATGAAACTTCTTTCTGTTCTGTGCATTCAACTAACAGAGTTGAACCTTACTTTTGATTGAGCCTTTCTGAAACACTCTTTCTGTAGAAACTGCAATTGGACATTCTGAGCGCTAAGAGGCCTATATTGGGAAAAATAATATCTTCACATAAAAACTACACAGAAGCATTGTGTGAAACTTATTTCTGATATGTTCATTAAGCTAACAGAGTTAAACCATACTTTTGATTGTGCAGTTCTGAACACTCTTTCTGTAGAAAACGCAAGTGGACATTCGGAGCGCTAAGAGGGTAATAGTGGAAAAAGGAATATATTCAAATATAAACTACACAGTAGCATTCTGTGAAAATTCTTTCTGTTCTGTGCATTCAAATAACAGAGTTGAACCTTACTTTTGATTGAGCCGTTCTGAAACACTCTTTCTGTAGAAACTGCAATTGGACATGCTAAGAGCTAAGAGGCCTACATTGGGAAAAAGAATATCTTCAAATAAAAACTACACAGATGCATTCTGTGAAACTTATTTCTGATCTGTAAATTCAGTTAACAGAGATAAAACATATTTTTGATTGAGCAGTTATGAAACACTCTTTTTGTAGAAAATGCAAGTGGAGATTCGGAGCGCTAAGAGGGTAATAGTGGAAAAAGGAATGTCTTCAAATATAAACTACACAGAATCATTTGGTGAAACTTCTTTCTGATCTGTGCATTCAGCTAACAGAGTTAAACCATACTTTTGATTGAGCAGATCTGAACACTCTTTCTGTAGAAAATGCAACTGGACATTTGGAGCGCTAAGAGCGTAGTAGTGGAAAAAGGAATATATTCAAATATAAACTACACAGAAGCATTCTGTGAAACTTCTTTCTGATCTGAGCATTCAGCTAACAGAGTTAAACCATACTTTTGATTGAGCAGTTTCGAAACACTCTGTCTGTAGAAAATGCAACTGGACATTCGTAGCGCTAAGTGGGTAATAGTGGAAAAAAGAATATGTTCAAATATAAACTACACAGAAGCATTGTATGAAACTTCTTTCTGTTCTGTGCATTCAACTAACAGAGTTGAACCTTACTTTTGATTGAGCCGTTCTGAAACACTCTTTCTGTAGAAACTGCAATTGGACATTCTGAGCGCTAAGAGGCCTATACTTTGAAAAAGAATGTCTACAAATAAAAACTACACAGAAGAATTGTGTGAAACTTCTTTCTGTTCTGTTCGATCAACTAAAAGAGTTGAACCTTAGTTTTGATTGAGCCGTTCTGAAACACTCTTTCTGTAGAAAATGCAACTGGAGATTCGGAGCGCTAAGAGGGTAATAGTGGAAAAAGGAATGTCTCCAAATATAAACTACACAGAATCATTCTGTGAAACTTCTTTCTGATCTGTGCATTCAGCTAACAGAGTTAAACCATACTTTTGATTGAGCAGATCTGAACACTCTTTCTGTAGAAAATGCAACTGGACATTTGGAGCGCTAAGAGGGTAGTAGTGGAAAAAGGAATATATTCAAATATAAACTACACAGAAGCATTCTGTGAAAATTCTTTCTGATCTGAGCATTCAGCTAACAGAGTTAAACCATACATTTGATTCAGCAGTTTTGAAACACTCTGTCTGTAGAAAATGCAACTGGACATTCGTAGCGCTAAGTGGGTAATAGTGGAAAAAAGAATATGTTCAAATATAAACTACACAGAAGCATTGTATGAAACTTCTTCCTTTTCTGTGCATTCAACTAACAGAGTTGAACCTTACTTTTGATTGAGCCTTTCTGAAACACTCTTTCTGTAGAAACTGCAATTGGACATTCTGAGCGCTAAGAGGCCTATATTGGGAAAAATTATATCTTCAAATAAAAACTACACAGAAGCATTGTGTGAAACTTAGTTCTGATATGTTCATTAAGCTAGCAGAGTTAAACCATACTTTTGATTGCGCAGGTCTGAACACTCTTTCTGTAGAAAATGCAAGTGGACATTCGGAGCGCTAAGAGGGTAATAGTGGAAAAAGGAATGTCTCCAAATATAAATTACACAGAATCATTCGGTGAAACTTCTTTCTGATCTGTGCATTCAGCTAACAGAGTTAAACCATACTTTTGATTGAGCAGATCTGAACACTCTTTCTGTAGAAAATGCAACTGGACATTTGGAGCACTAAGAGCGTAGTAGTGGAAAAATGAATATATTCAAATATAAACTACACAGAATCATTCTGTGAAACTTCTTTCTGATCTGAGCATTAGGCTAACAGAGTTAAACCATACTTTTGATTGAGCAGTTTTGAAACACTCTGTCTGTAGAAAATGCAACTGGACATTCGTAGCGCTAAGTGGGTAATAGTGGAAAAAAGAATATGTTCAAATATAAACTACACAGAATCATTGTATGAAACTTCTTTCTGTTCTGTGCATTCAACTAACAGAGTTGAACCTTACTTTTGATTGAGCCGTTCTGAAACACTCTTTCTGTAGAAACTGCAATTGGACATTCTGAGCGCTAAGAGGCCTATATTGAGAAAAAGAATGTCTACAAATAAAAACTACACAGAAGAATTGTGTGAAACTTCTTTCTGTTCTGTTTGTTCAACTAAAAGAGTTGAACCTTAGTTTTGATTGAGCCGTTCTGAAACACTCTTTCTGTAGAAAATGCAAGTGGAGATTCGGAGCTCTAAGAGGGTAATAGTGGAAAAAGGAATGTCTCCAAATATAAACTACACAGAATCATTCTGTGAAACTTCTTTCTGATCTGTGCATTCAGCTAACAGAGATAAACCATACTTTTGATTGAGCAGTTTTGAAACACTCTGTCTGTAGAAAATGCAACTGGACATTCGTAGCGCTAAGTGGGTAATAGTGGAAAAAAGAATATGTTCAAATATAAACTACACAGAATCATTGTATGAAACTTCTTTCTGTTCTGTGCATTCAACTAACAGAGTTGAACCTTACTTTTGATTGAGCCGTTCTGAAACACTCTTTCTGTAGAAACTGCAATTGGACATTCTGAGCGCTAAGAGGCCTATATTGGGAAAAAGAATGTCTACAAATAAAAACTACACAGAAGAATTGTGTGAAACTTCTTTCTGTTCGGTTTGTTCAACTAAAAGAGTTGAACCTTAATTTTGATTGAGCCGTTCTGAAGCACTCTTTCTGTAGAAAATGCAAGTGGAGATTCGGAGCTCTAAGAGGGTAATAGTGGAAAAAGGAATGTTTCCAAATATAAACTACACAGAATCATTCTGTGAAACTTCTTTCTGATCTGTGCATTCAGCTAACAGAGTTAAAACATACTTTTGATTGAGCAGATCTGAACACTCTTTCTGTAGAAAATGCAACTGGACATTTGGAGTGCTAAGAGAGTAGTAGTGGAAAAAGGAATATATTCAAATATAAACTACACAGAAGCATTCTGTGAAACTTCTTTCTGATCTGAGCATTCAGCTAACAGAGTTAAACCATACTTTTGATTGAGCAGTTTTGAAACACTCTGTCTGTAGAAAATGCAACTGGACATTCATAGCGCTAAGTGGGTAATAGTGGGAAAAAGAATATGTTCAAATATAAACTACACAGAAGCATTGTATGAAACTTCTTTCTGTTCTGTGCATTCAAATAAAAGAGTTGAACCTTACTTTTGATTGAGCCGTTCTGAAACACTCTTTCTGTAGAAACTGCAATTGGACATTCTGAGCGCTAAGAGGCCTATATTGGGAAAAAGAATGTCTACAAATAAAAAATACACAGAAGAATTGTGTGAAACTCCTTTCTGTTCTGTTCGTTCAACTAAAAGAGTTGAACCTTAGTTTTGATTGAGCCGTTCTGAAAAACTCTTTCTGTAGAAAATGCAAGTGGAGATTCGGAGCGCTAAGAGGGTAATAGTGGAAAAAGGAATGTCTCCAAATATAAACTACACAGAATCATTCTGTGAAACTTCTTTCTGATCTGTGCATTTAGCTAACAGAGTTAAACCATACTTTTGATTGAGCAGATCTGAACACTCTTTCTGTAGAAAATGCAACTGGACATTTGGAGCGCTAAGAGAGTAGTAGTGGAAAAAGGAATATATTCAAATATAAACTACACAGAAGCATTCTGTGAAACTTCTTTCTGATCTGAGCATTCAGCTAACAGAGTTAAACCATACTTTTGATTGAGCAGTTTTGAAACACTCTGTCTGTAGAAAATGCAACTGGACATTCGTAGCGCTAAGTGGGTAATAGTGGAAAAAAGAATATGTTCAAATATAAACTACACAGAAGCATTGTATGAAACTTCTTTCTGTTCTGTGCATTCAACTAACAGAGTTGAACCTTACTTTTGATTGAGCCTTTCTGAAACACTCTTTCTGTAGAAACTGCAATTGGACATTCTGAGCGCTAAGAGGCCTATATTGGGAAAAATAATATCTTCACATAAAAACTACACAGAAGCATTGTGTGAAACTTATTTCTGATATGTTCATTAAGCTAACAGAGTTAAACCATACTTTTGATTGTGCAGTTCTGAACACTCTTTCTGTAGAAAACGCAAGTGGACATTCGGAGCGCTAAGAGGGTAATAGTGGAAAAAGGAATATATTCAAATATAAACTACACAGTAGCATTCTGTGAAAATTCTTTCTGTTCTGTGCATTCAAATAACAGAGTTGAACCTTACTTTTGATTGAGCCGTTCTGAAACACTCTTTCTGTAGAAACTGCAATTGGACATGCTAAGAGCTAAGAGGCCTACATTGGGAAAAAGAATATCTTCAAATAAAAACTACACAGATGCATTCTGTGAAACTTATTTCTGATCTGTAAATTCAGTTAACAGAGATAAAACATATTTTTGATTGAGCAGTTATGAAACACTCTTTTTGTAGAAAATGCAAGTGGAGATTCGGAGCGCTAAGAGGGTAATAGTGGAAAAAGGAATGTCTTCAAATATAAACTACACAGAATCATTCGGTGAAACTTCTTTCTGATCTGTGCATTCAGCTAACAGAGTTAAACCATACTTTTGATTGAGCAGATCTGAACACTCTTTCTGTAGAAAATGCAACTGGACATTTGGAGCGCTAAGAGCGTAGTAGTGGAAAAAGGAATATATTCAAATATAAACTACACAGAAGCATTCTGTGAAACTTCTTTCTGATCTGAGCATTCAGCTAACAGAGTTAAACCATACTTTTGATTGAGCAGTTTCGAAACACTCTGTCTGTAGAAAATGCAACTGGACATTCGTAGCGCTAAGTGGGTAATAGTGGAAAAAAGAATATGTTCAAATATAAACTACACAGAAGCATTGTATGAAACTTCTTTCTGTTCTGTGCATTCAACTAACAGAGTTGAACCTTACTTTTGATTGAGCCGTTCTGAACCACTCTTTCTGTAGAAACTGCAATTGGACATTCTGAGCGCTAAGAGGCCTATACTTTGAAAAAGAATGTCTACAAATAAAAACTACACAGAAGAATTGTGTGAAACTTCTTTCTGTTCTGTTCGATCAACTAAAAGAGTTGAACCTTAGTTTTGATTGAGCCGTTCTGAAACACTCTTTCTGTAGAAAATGCAAGTGGAGATTCGGAGCGCTAAGAGGGTAATAGTGGAAAAAGGAATGTCTCCAAATATAAACTACACAGAATCATTCTGTGAAACTTCTTTCTGATCTGTGCATTCAGCTAACAGAGTTAAACCATACTTTTGATTGAGCAGATCTGAACACTCTTTCTGTAGAAAATGCAACTGGACATTTGGAGCGCTAAGAGGGTAGTAGTGGAAAAAGGAATATATTCAAATATAAACTACACAGAAGCATTCTGTGAAAATTCTTTCTGATCTGAGCATTCAGCTAACAGAGTTAAACCATACATTTGATTCAGCAGTTTTGAAACACTCTGTCTGTAGAAAATGCAACTGGACATTCGTAGCGCTAAGTGGGTAATAGTGGAAAAAAGAATATGTTCAAATATAAACTACACAGAAGCATTGTATGAAACTTCTTCCTTTTCTGTGCATTCAACTAACAGAGTTGAACCTTACTTTTGATTGAGCCTTTCTGAAACACTCTTTCTGTAGAAACTGCAATTGGACATTCTGAGCGCTAAGAGGCCTATATTGGGAAAAATTATATCTTCAAATAAAAACTACACAGAAGCATTGTGTGAAACTTAGTTCTGATATGTTCATTAAGCTAGCAGAGTTAAACCATACATTTGATTGCGCAGGTCTGAACACTCTTTCTGTAGAAAATGCAAGTGGACATTCGGAGCGCTAAGAGGGTAATAGTGGAAAAAGGAATATATTCAAATATAAACTACACAGTAGCATTCTGTGAAAATTCTTTCTGTTCGGTGCCTTCAACTAACAGAGTTGAACCTTACTTTTGATAGAGCCGTTCTGAAACACTCTTTCTGTAGAAACTGCATTTGGACATGCTAAGCGCTAAGAGGCCTACATTGGAAAAAAGAATATCTTCAAATAAAAACTACACAGATGCATTCTGTGAAACTTATTTCTGATCTGTAAATTCAGTTAACAGAGATAAAACATATTTTTGATTGAGCAGTTATGAAACACTCTTTTTGTAGAAAATGCAAGTGGAGATTCGGAGCGCTAAGAGGGTAATAGTGGAAAAAGGAATGTCTTCAAATATAAACTACACGGAATCATTCGGTGAAACTACCTTCTGATCTGTGCATTCAGCTAACAGAGTTAAACCATACTTTTGATTGAGCAGATCTGAACACTCTTTCTGTAGAAAATGCAACTGGACATTTGGAGCGCTAAGAGCGTAGTAGTGGAAAAATGAATATATTCAAATATAAACTACACAGAAGAATTCTGTGAAACTTCTTTCTGATCTGAGCATTCAGCTAACAGAGTTAAACCATACTTTTGATTGAGCAGTTTTGAAACACTCTGTCTGTAGAAAATGCAACTGGACATTCATAGCGCTAAGTGGGTAATAGTGGGAAAAAGAATATGTTCAAATATAAACTACACAGAAGCATTGTATGAAACTTCTTTCTGTTCTGTGCATTCAACTAACAGAGTTGAACCTTACTTTTGATTGAGCCGTTCTGAAACACTCTTTCTGTAGAAACTGCAATTGGACATTCTGAGCGCTAAGAGGCCTATATTGGGAAAAAGAATGTCTACAAATAAAAACTACACAGAAGAATTGTGTGAAACTCCTTTCTGTTCTGTTCGTTCAACTAAAAGAGTTGAACCTTAGTTTTGATTGAGCCATTCTGAAAAACTCTTTCTGTAGAAAATGTAAGTGGAGATTCTTAGCGCTAAGAGGGTAATAGTGGAAAAAGGAATGTCTCCAAATATAAACTACACAGAATCATTCTGTGAAACTTCTTTCTGATCTGTGCATTCAGCTAACAGTGTTAAAACATACTTTTGATTGAGCAGATCTGAACACTCTTTCTGTAGAAAAGGCAACTGGACATTTGGAGCGCTAAGAGAGTAGTAGTGGAAAAAGGAATATATTCAAATATAAACTACACAGAAACATTCTGTGAAACTTCTTTCTGATCTGAGCATTCAGCTAACAGAGTTAAACCATACTTTTGATTGAGCAGTTTTGAAACACTCTGTCTGTAGAAAATGCAACTGGACATTCGTAGCGCTAAGTGGGTAATAGTGGAAAAAAGAATATGTTCAAATATAAACTACACAGAAGCATTGTATGAAACTACTTTCTGTTCTGTGCATTCAACTAACAGAGTTGAACCTTACTTTTGATTGAGCCTTTCTGAAACACTCTTTCTGTAGTAACTGCAATTGGACATTCTGAGCGCTAAGAGGCCTCTATTGGGAAAAATAATATCTTCAAATAAAAACTACACAGAAGCATTGTGTGAAACTTATTTCTGATACGTTCATTAAGCTAACAGAGTTAAACCATACTTTTGATTGTGCAGTTCTGAACAGTCTTTCTGTAGAAAACGCAAGTGGACATTCGGAGCGCTAAGAGGGTAATAGTGGAAAAAGGAATATATTCAAATATAAACTACACAGTAGCATTCTGTGAAAATACTTTCTGTTCTGTGCATTCAACTAACAGAGTTGAACCTTACTTTTGATTGAGCCGTTCTGAAACACTCTTTCTGTAGAAACAGCAATTGGACATTCTGAGCGCTAAGAGGCCTATATTGGGAAAAAGAATGTCTACAAATAAAAACTACACAGAAGAATTGTGTGAAACTCCTTTCTGTTCTGTTCGTTCAACTAAAAGAGTTGAACCTTAGTTTTGATTGAGCCGTTCTGAAAAACCCTTTCTGTAGAAAATGCAAGTGGAGATTCGGAGCGCTAAGAGGGTAATAGTGGAAAAAGGAATGTCTCCAAATATAAACTACACAGAATCATTCTGTGAAACTTCTTTCTGATCTGTGCATTCAGCTAACAGAGTTAAACCATACTTTTGATTGAGCAGATCTGAACACTCTTTCTGTAGAAAAGGCAACTGGACATTTGGAGCGCTAAGAGTGTAGTAGTGGAAAAAGGAATATATTCAAATATAAACTACACAGAAGCATTCAGTGAAACTTCTTTCTGATCTGAGCATTCAGCAAACAGAGTTAAACCATACTTTTGATTGAGCAGTTTTGAAACACTCTGTAGAAAATGCAACTGGACATTCGTTGCGCTAAGTGGGTAATAGTGGAAAAAAGAATATGTTCAAATATAAACTACACAGAAGCATTGTATGAAACTTCTTTCTGTTCTGTGCATTCAACTAACAGAGTTGAACCTTACTTTTGATTGAGCCTTTCTGAAACACTCTTTCTGTAGAAACTGCAATTGGACATTCTGAGCGCTAAGAGGCCTCTATTGGGAAAAATAATATCTTCAAATAAAAACTACACAGAAGCATTGTGTGAAACTTATTTCTGATATGTTCATTAAGCTAACAGAGTTAAACCATACTTTTGATTGTGCAGTTCTGAACACTCTTTCTGTAGAAAACGCAAGTGGACATTCGGAGCGCTAAGAGGGTAATAGTGGAAAAAGGAATATATTCAAATATAAACTACACAGTAGCATTCTGTGAAAATTCTTTGTGTTCTGTGCATTCAACTAACAGAGTTGAACCTTACTTTTGATTGAGCCGTTCTGAAACACTCTTTCTGTAGAAACTGCAATTGGACATGCTAAGCGCTAAGAGGCCTACATTGGGAAAAAGAATATCTTCAAATAAAAACTACACAGATGCATTCTGTGAAACTTATTTCTGATCTGTAAATTCAGTTAACAGAGATAAAACATATTTTTGATTGAGCAGTTATGAAACACTCTTTTTGTAGAAAATGCAAGTGGAGATTCGGAGCGCTAAGAGGGTAATAGTGGAAAAAGGAATGTCTTCAAATATAAACTACACAGAATCATTCGGTGAAACTTCTTTCTGATCTGTGCATTCAGCTAACAGAGTTAAACCATACTTTTGATTGAGCAGATCTGAACACTCTTTCTGTAGAAAATGCAACTGGACATTTGGAGCGCTAAGAGCGTAGTAGTGGAAAATGGAATATATTCAAATATAAACTACACAGAAGCATTCTGTGAAACTTCTTTCTGATCTGAGCATTCAGCTAACAGAGTTAAACCATACTTTTGATTGAGCAGTTTTGAAACACTCTGTCTGTAGAAAATGCTACTGGACATTCCTAGCGCTAAGTGGGTAATAGTGGAAAAAAGAATATGTTCAAATATAAACTACACAGAAGCATTGTATGAAACTTCTTTCTGTTCTGTGCATTCAACTAACAGAGTTGAACCTTACTTTTGATTGAGCCGTTCTGAAACACTCTTTCTGTAGAAACTGCAATTGGACATTCTGAGCGCTAAGAGGCCTATATTGGGAAAAAGAATGTCTACAAATAAAAACTACACAGAAGAATTGTGTGAAACTTCTTTCTGTTCTGTTCGTTCAACTAAAAGAGTTGAACCTTAGTTTTGATTGAGCCGTTCTGAAACACTCTTTCTTTAGAAAATGCAAGTGGAGATTCGGAGCGCTAAGAGGGTAATAGTGGAAAAAGGAATGTCTCCAAATATAAACTACACGGAATCATTCTGTGAAACTTCTTTCTGATCTGTGCATTCAGCTAACAGAGTTAAACCATACTTTTGATTGAGCAGATCTGAACACTCTTTCTGTAGAAAATGCAACTGGACATTTGGAGCGCTAAGTGGGTAGTAGTGTAAAAAGGAATATATTCAAATATAAACTACACAGAAGCATTCTGTGAAACTTCTTTCTGATCTGAGCATTCAGCTAACAGAGTTAAACCATACTTTTGATTGAGCAGTTTTGAAACACTCTGTCTGTAGAAAATGCAACTGGACATTCGTAGCGCTAAGTGGGTAATAGTGGAAAAAAGAATATGTTCAAATATAAACTACACAGAAGCATTGTATGAAACTTCTTTCTGTTCTGTGCATTCAACTAACAGAGTTGAACCTTACTTTTGATTGAGCCTTTCTGAAACACTCTTTCTGTAGAAACTGCAATTGGACATTCTGAGCGCTAAGAGGCCTATATTGGGAAAAATAATATCTTCAAATAAAAACTACACAGAAGCATTGTGTGAAACTTAGTTCTGATATGTTCATTAAGCTAACAGAGTTAAACCATACTTTTGATTGCGCAGGTCTGAACACTCTTTCTGTAGAAAATGCAAGTGGACATTCGGGGCGCTAAGTGGGTAATAGTGGAAAAAGGAATATATTCAAATATAAACTACACAGTAGCATTCTGTGAAAATTCTTTCTGTTCGGTGCATTCAACTAACAGAGTTGAACCTTACTTTTGATTGAGCCGTTCTGAAACACTCTTTCTGTAGAAACTGCATTTGGACATGCTAAGCGCTAAGAGGCCTACATTGGAAAAAAGAATATCTTCAAATAAAAACTACACAGATGCATTCTGTGAAACTTATTTCTGATCTGTAAATTCAGTTAACAGAGATAAAACATATTTTTGATTGAGCAGTTATGAAACACTCTTTTTGTAGAAAATGCAAGTGGAGATTCGGAGCGCTAAGAGGGTATTAGTATAAAAAGGAATGTCTTCAACTATAAACTACACGGAATCATTCGGTGAAACTTCTTTCTGATCTGTGCATTCAGCTAACAGAGTTAAACCATACTTTTGATTGA
The DNA here is from genome assembly GCF_028878055.3 of Symphalangus syndactylus. NCBI lineage: Eukaryota > Metazoa > Chordata > Mammalia > Primates > Hylobatidae > Symphalangus > Symphalangus syndactylus. The sequence continues at coordinate 5,260,302 of NC_072444.2, read as the reverse complement.
GCAGATCTGAACACTCTTTCTGTAGAAAATGCAACTCAACATTTGGAGCGCTAAGAGCGTAGTAGTGGAAAAAGGAATATATTCAAATATAAACTACACAGAAGAATTCTGTGAAATTTCTTTCTGATCTGAGCATTCAGCTAACAGAGTTAAACCATACTTTTGATTGAGCAGTTTTGAAACACTCTGTCTGTAGAAAATGCAACTGGACATTCATAGCGCTAAGTGGGTAATAGTGGGAAAAAGAATATGTTCAAATATAAACTACACAGAAGCATTGTATGAAACTTCTTTCTGTTCTGTGCATTCAACTAACAGAGTTGAACCTTACTTTTGATTGAGCCGTTCTGAAACACTCTTTCTGTAGAAACTGCAATTGGACATTCTGAGCGCTAAGAGGCCTATATTGGGAAAAAGAATGTCTACAAATAAAAACTACACAGAAGAATTGTGTGAAACTCCTTTCTGTTCTGTTCGTTCAACTAAAAGAGTTGAACCTTAGTTTTGATTGAGCCGTTCTGAAAAACACTTTCTGTAGAAAATGCAAGTGGAGATTCGAGCGCTAAGAGGGTAATAGTGGAAAAAGGAATGTCTCCAAATATAAACTACACAGAATCATTCTGTGAAACTTCTTTCTGATCTGTGCATTCAGCTAACAGAGTTAAACCATACTTTTGATTGAGCAGATCTGAACACTCTTTCTGTAGAAAAGGCAACTGGACATTTGGAGCGCTAAGAGAGTAGTAGTGGAAAAAGGAATATATTCAAATATAAACTACACAGAAGCATTCTGTGAAACTTCTTTCTGATCTGAGCATTCAGCTAACAGAGTTAAACCATACTTTTGATTGAGCAGTTTTGAAACACTCTGTCTGTAGGAAATGCAACTGGACATTCGTAGCGCTATGTGGGTAATAGTGGAAAAAAGAATATGTTCAAACATAAAGTACACAGAAGCATTGTATGAAACTTCTTTCTGTTCTGTGCATTCAACTAACAGAGTTGAAACTTACTTTTGATTGAGCCTTTCTGAAACACTCTTTCTGTAGGAATTGCAATTGGACATTCTGAGCGCTAAGAGGCCTCTATTGGGAAAAATAATATCTTCAAATAAAAACTACACAGAAGCATTGTGTGAAACTTATTGCTGATATGTTCATTAAGCTAACAGAGTTAAACCATACTTTTGATTGTGCAGTTCTGAACACTCTTTCTGTAGAAAACGCAAGAGAACATTCGGAGCGCTAAGAGGGTAATAGTGGAAAAAGGAATATATTCAAATATAAACTACACAGTAGCATTCTGTGAAAATTCTTTCTGTTCTGTGCATTCAACTAACAGAGTTGAACCTTACTTTTGATTGAGCCTTTCTGAAACACTCTTTCTGTAGAAACTGCAATTGGACATTCTGAGCGCTAAGAGGCCTATATTGGGAAAAATAATATCTTCAAATAAAAACTGCACAGAAACATTGTGTGAAACTTAGTTCTGATATGTTCATTAAGCTAACAGAGTTAAACCATACTTTTGATTGCGCAGTTCTGAACACTCTTTCTGTAGAAAATGCAAGTGGACATTCGGAGCGCTAAGAGGGTAATAGTGGAAAAAGGAATATATTCAAATATAAACTACAGAGTAGCATTCTGTGAAAATTCTTTCTGTTCGGTGCATTCAACTAACAGAGTTGAAACTTACTTTTGATTGAGCCGTTCTGAAACACTCTTTCTGTAGAAACTGCATTTAGACATGCTAAGCGCTAAGAGGCCTACATTGGAAAAAAGAATATCTTCAAATAAAAACTACACAGATGCATTCTGTGAAACTTATTTCTGATCTGTAAATTCAGTTAACAGAGATAAAACATATTTTTGATTGAGCAGTTATGAAACACTCTTTTTGTGGAAAATGCAAGTGGAGATTCGGAGCGCTAAGAGGGTAATCGTGGAAAAAGGAATGTCTTCAAATATAAACTACACGGAATCATTCGGTGAAACTTCTTTCTGATCTGTGCATTCAGCTAACAGAGTTAAACCATAATTTTGATTGAGCAGATCTGAACTCTCTTTCTGTAGAAAATGCAACTGGACATTTGGAGCGCTAAGAGCGTAGTAGTGGAAAATGGAATATATTCAAATATAAACTACACAGAAGAATTCTGTGAAACTTCTTTCTGATCTGAGCATTCAGCTAACAGAGTTAAACCATACTTTTGATTGAGCAGTTTTGAAACACTCTGTCTGTAGAAAATGCAACTGGACATTCATAGCGCTAAGTGGGTAATAGTGGGAAAAATAATATGTTCAAATATAAACTACACAGAAGCATTGTATGAAACTTCTTTCTGTTCTGTGCATTCAACTAACAGAGTTGAACCTTAATTTTGATTGAGCCGTTCTGAAACACTCTTTCTGTAGAAACTGCAATTGGACATTCTGAGCGCTAAGAGGCCTATATTGGGAAAAAGAATGTCTACAAATAAAAACTACACAGAAGAATTGTGTGAAACTCCTTTCTGTTCTGTTCGTTCAACTAAAAGAGTTGAACCTTAGTTTTGATTGAGCCGTTCTGAAACACTCTTTCTGTAGAAAATGCAAGTGGAGATTCGGAGCGCTAAGAGGGTAATAGTGGAAAAAGGAATGTCTCCAAATATAAACTACACAGAATCATTCTGTGAAACTTCTTTCTGATCTGTGCATTCAGCTAACAGAGTTAAACCATACTTTTGATTGAGCAGATCTGAACACTCTTTCTGTAGAAAATGCAACTGGACATTTGGAGCGCTAAGAGAGTAGTAGTGGAAAAAGGAATATATTCAAATATAAACTACACAGAAGCATTCTGTGAAACTTCTTTCTGATCTGAGCATTCAGCTAACAGAGTTAAACCATACCTTTGATTGAGCAGTTTTGAAACACTCTGTCTGTAGAAAATGCAACTGGACATTCGTAGCGCTAAGTGGGTAATAGTGGAAAAAAGAATATGTTCAAATATAAACTACACAGAAGCATTGTATGAAACTTCTTTCTGTTCTGTGCATTCAACTAACAGAGTTGAACCTTACTTTTGATTGAGCCTTTCTGAAACACTCTTTCTGTAGAAACTGCAATTGGACATTCTGAGCGCTAAGAGGCCTATATTGGGAAAAATAATATCTTCAAATAAAAACTACACAGAAGCATTGTGTGAAACTTATTTCTGATATGTTCATTAAGCTAACAGAGTTAAACCATACTTTTGATTGTGCAGTTCTGAACACTCTTTCTGTAGAAAATGCAAGTGGACATTCGGAGCGCTAAGAGGGTAATAGTGGAAAAAGGAATATATTCAAATATAAACTACACAGTAGCATTCTGTGAAAATTCTTTCTGTTCTGTGCATTCAACTAACAGAGTTGAACCTTACTTTTGATTGAGCCGTTCTGAAACACTCTTTCTGTAGAAACTGCAATTGGACATGCTAAGCGCTAAGAGGCCTACATTGGGAAAAAGAATATCTTCAAATAAAAACTACACAGATGCATTCTGTGAAACTTATTTCTGATCTGTAAATTCAGTTAACAGAGATAAAACATATTTTTGATTGAGCAGTTATGAAACACTCTTTTTGTAGAAAATGCAAGTGGAGATTCGGAGCGCTAAGAGGGTAATAGTGGAAAAAGGAATGTCTTCAAATATAAACTACACAGAATCATTCGGTGAAACTTCTTGCTGATCTGTGCATTCAGCTAACAGAGTTAAACCATACTTTGATTGAGCAGATCTGAACACTCTTTCTGTAGAAAATGCAACTGGACATTTGGAGCGCTAAGAGCGTAGTAGTGGAAAAAGGAATATATTCAAATATAAACTACACAGAAGCATTCTGTGAAACTTCTTTCTGATCTGAGCATTCAGCTAACAGAGTTAAACCATACTTTTGATTGAGCAGTTTTGAAACACTCTGTCTGTAGAAAATGCAACTGGACATTCATAGCGCTAAGTGGGTAATAGTGGGAAAAAGAATATGTTCAAATATAAACTACACAGAAGCATTGTATTAAACTTCTTTCTGTTCTGTGCATTCAACTAACAGAGTTGAACCTTACTTTTGATTGAGCCGTTCTGAAACACTCTTTCTGTAGAAACTTCAATTGGACATTCTGAGCGCTAAGAGGCCTGTATTGGGAAAAAGAATGTCTACAAATAAAAACTACACAGAAGAATTGTGTGATACTCCTTTCTGTTCTGTTCGTTCAACTAAAAGAGTTGAACCTTAGATTTGATTGAGCCGTTCTGAAATACTCTTTCTGTAGAAAATGCAAGTGGAGATTCGGAGCGCTAAGAGGGTAATAGTGGAAAAAGGAATGTCTCCAAATATAAACTACACAGAATCATTCTGTGAAACTTCTTTCTGATCTGTGCATTCAGCTAACAGAATTAAACCATACTTTTGATTGAGCAGATATGAACACTCTTTCTGTAGAAAATGCAACTGGACATTTGGAGCGCTAAGAGAGTAGTAGTGGAAAAAGGAATATATTCAAATATAAACTACACAGAAGCATTCTGTGAAACTTCTTTCTGATCTGAGCATTCAGCTAACAGAGTTAAACCATACTTTTGATTGAGCAGTTTTGAAACACTCTGTCTGTAGAAAATGCAACTGGACATTCGTAGCGCTAAATGGGTAATAGTGGAAAAAAGAATATGTTCAAATATAAACTACACAGAAGCATTGTATGAAACTTCTTTCTGTTCTGTGCATTCAACTAACAGAGTTGAACATTACTTTTGATTGAGCCTTTCTGAAACACTCTTTCTGTAGAAACTGCAATTGGACATTCTGAGCGCTAAGAGGCCTATATTGGGAAAAATAATATCCTCAAATAAAAACTACACAGAAGCATTGTGTGAAACTTATTTCTGATATGTTCATTAAGCTAACAGAGTTAAACCATACTTTTGATTGTGCAGTTCTGAACACTCTTTCTGTAGAAAACGCAAGTGGACATTCGGAGCGCTAAGAGGGTAATAGTGGAAAAAGGAATATATTCAAATATAAACTACACAGTAGCATTCTGTGAAAATTCTTTCTGTTCTGTGCATTCAACTAACAGAGTTGAACCTTACTTTTGATTGAGCCGTTCTGAAACACTCTTTCTGTAGAAACTGCAATTGGACATGCTAAGCGCTAAGAGGCCTACATTGGGAAAAAGAATATCTTCAAATAAAAACTACACAGATGCATTCTGTGAAACTTATTTCTGATCTGTAAATTCAGTTAACAGAGATAAAACATATTTTTGATTGAGCAGTTATGAAACACTCTTTTTGTAGAAAATGCAAGTGGAGATTAGGAGCGCTAAGAGGGTAATAGTGGAAAAAGGAATGTCTTCAAATATAAACTACACGGAATCATTCGGTGAAACTTCTTCCTGATCTGTGCATTCAGCTAACAGAGTTAAACCATACTTTTGATTGAGCAGTTTGGAAACACTCTGTCTGTAGAAAATGCAACTGGACATTCGTAGCGCTAAGTGGGTAATAGTGGAAAAAAGAATATGTTCAAATATAAACTACACAGAAGCATTGTATGAAACTACTTTCTGTTCTGTGCATTCAACTAACAGAGTTGAACCTTACTTTTGATTGAGCCGTTCTGAAACACTCTTTCTGTAGAAACTGCAATTGGACATTCTGAGCGCTAAGAGGCCTATATTGGGAAAAAGAATGTCTACAAATAAAAACTACACAGAAGAATTGTGTGAAACTTCTTTCTGTTCTGTTCGTTCAACTAAAAGAGTTGAACCTTAGTTTTGATTGAGCCGTTCTGAAACACTCTTTCTGTAGAAAATGCAAGTGGAGATTCGGAGCGCTAAGAGGGTAATAGTGGAAAAAGGAATGTCTCCAAATATAAACTACACAGAATCATTCTGTGAAACTTCTTTCTGATCTGTGCATTCAGCTAACAGAGTTAAACCATACTTTTGATTGAGCAGATCTGAACACTCTTTCTGTAGAAAATGCAACTGGACATTTGGAGCGCTAAGAGAGAAGTAGTGGAAAAAGGAATATATTCAAATATAAACTACACAGAAGCATTCTGTGAAACTTCTTTCTGATCTGAGCATTCAGCTAACAGAGTTAAACCATACTTTTGATTGAGCAGTTTTGAAACACTCTGTCTGTAGAAAATGCAACTGGACATTCGTAGCGCTAAATGGGTAATAGTGGAAAAAAGAATATGTTCAAATATAAACTACACAGAAGCATTGTATGAAACTTCTTTCTGTTCTGTGCATTCAACTAACAGAGTTGAACATTACTTTTGATTGAGCCTTTCTGAAACACTCTTTCTGTAGAAACTGCAATTGGACATTCTGAGCGCTAAGAGGCCTATATTGGGAAAAATAATATCTTCAAATAAAAACTACACAGAAGCATTGTGTGAAACTTATTTCTGATATGTTCATTAAGCTAACAGAGTTAAACCATACTTTTGATTGTGCAGTTCTGAACACTCTTTCTGTAGAAAACGCAAGTGGACATTCGGAGCGCTAAGAGGGTAATAGTGGAGAAAGGAATATATTCAAATATAAACTACACAGTAGCATTCTGTGAAAATTCTTTCTGTTCTGTGCATTCAACTAGCAGAGTTGAACCTTACTTTTGATTGAGCCGTTCTGAAACACTCTTTCTGTAGAAACTGCAATTGGACATGCTAAGCGCTAAGAGGCCTATATTGGGAAAAAGAATATCTTCAAATAAAAACTACACAGATGCATTCTGTGAAACTTATTTCTGATCTGTAAATTCAGTTAACAGAGATAAAACATATTTTTGATTGAGCAGTTATGAAACACTCTTTTTGTAGAAAATGCAAGTGGAGATTAGGAGCGCAAAGAGGGTAATAGTGGAAAAAGGAATGTCTTCAAATATAAACTACACGGAATCATTCGGTGAAACTTCTTTCTGATCTGTGCATTCAGCTAACAGAGTTAAACCATACTTTTGATTGAGCAGTTTGGAAACACTCTGTCTGTAGAAAATGCAACTGGACATTTGTAGCGCTAAGTGGGTAATAGTGGAAAAAAGAATATGTTCAAATATAAACTACACAGAAGCATTGTATGAAACTACTTTCTGTTCTGTGCATTCAACTAACAGAGTTGAACCTTACTTTTGATTGAGCCGTTCTGAAACACTCTTTCTGTAGAAACTGCAATTGGACATTCTGAGCGCTAAGAGGCCTATATTGGGAAAAAGAATGTCTACAAATAAAAACTACACAGAAGAATTGTGTGAAACTTCTTTCTGTTCTGTTCGTTCAACTAAAAGAGTTGAACCTTAGTTTTGATTGAGCCGTTCTGAAACACTCTTTCTGTAGAAAATGCAAGTGGAGATTCGGAGCGCTAAGAGGGTAATAGTGGAAAAAGGAATGTCTCCAAATATAAACTACACAGAATCATTCTGTGAAACTTCTTTCTGATCTGTGCATTCAGCTAACAGAGTTAAACCATACTTTTGATTGAGCAGATCTGAACACTCTTTCTGTAGAAAATGCAACTGGACATTTGGAGCGCTAAGAGGGTATTAGTGGAAAAAGGAATATATTCAAATATAAACTACACAGAAGCATTCTGTGAAACTTCTTTCTGATCTGAGCATTCAGCTAACAGAGTTAAACCATACCTTTGATTGAGCAGTTTTGAAACACTCTGTCTGTAGAAAATGCAACTGGACATTCGTAGCGCTAAGTGGGTAATAGTGGAAAAAAGAATATGTTCAAATATAAACTACACAGAAGCATTGTATGAAACTTCTTTCTGTTCTGTGCATTCAACTAACAGAGTTGAACCTTACTTTTGATTGAGCCTTTCTGAAACACTCTTTCTGTAGAAACTGCAATTGGACATTCTGAGCGCTAAGAGGCCTATATTGGGAAAAATAATATCTTCAAATAAAAACTACACAGAAGCATTGTGTGAAACTTATTTCTGATATGTTCATTAAGCTAACAGAGTTAAACCATACTTTTGATTGTGCAGTTCTGAACCCTCTTTCTGTAGAAAACGCAAGTGGACATTCGGAGCACTAAGTGGGTAATAGTGGAAAAAGGAATATATTCAAATATAAACTACACAGTAGCATTCTGTGAAAATTCTTTCTGTTCTGTGCATTCAACTAACAGATTTGAACCTTACTTTTGATTGAGCCGTTCTGAAACACTTTTTCTGTAGAAACTGCAATTGGACATGCTAAGCGCTAAGAGGCCTACATTGGGAAAAAGAATATCTTCAAATAAAAACTACACAGATGCATTCTGTGAAACTTATTTCTGATCTGTAAATTCAGTTAACAGAGATAAAACATATTTTTGATTGAGCAGTTATGAAACACTCTTTTTGTAGAAAATGCAAGTGGAGATTCGGAGCGCTAAGAGGGTAATAGTGGAAAAAGGAATGTCTACAAATATAAACTACACAGAATCATTCGGTGAAACTTCTTTCTGATCTGTGCATTCAGCTAACAGAGTTAAACCATACTTTTGATTGAGCAGATCTGAACACTCTTTCTGTAGAAAATGCAACTGGACATTTGGAGCGCTAATAGCTTAGTAGTGGAAAAAGGAATATATTCAAATATAAACGACACAGAAGCATTCTGTGAAACTTCTTTCTGATCTGAGCATTCAGCTAACAGACTTAAACCATACTTTTGATTGAGCAGTTTGGAAACACTCTGTCTGTAGAAAATGCAACTGGACATTCGTAGCGCTAAGTGGGTAATAGTGGAAAAAAGAATATGTTCAAATATAAACTACACAGAAGCATTGTATGAAACTACTTTCTGTTCTGTGCATTCAACTAACAGAGTTGAACCTTACTTTTGATTGAGCCTTTCTGAAACACTCTTTCTGTAGAAACTGCAATTGGACATTCTGAGCGCTAAGAGGCCTATATTGGGAAAAATAATATCTTCAAATAAAAACTACACAGAAGCATTGTGTGAAACTTATTTCTGATATGTTCATTAAGCTAACAGAGTTAAACCATACTTTTGATTGTGCAGTTCTGAACACTCTTTCTGTAGAAAACGCAAGTGGACATTCGGAGCGCTAAGAGGGTAATAGTGGAAAAAGGAATATATTCAAATATAAACTACACAGTAGCATTCTGTGAAAATTCTTTCTGTTCTGTGCATTCAACTAGCAGAGTTGAACCTTACTTTTGATTGAGCCGTTCTGAAACACTCTTTCTGTAGAAACTGCAATTGGACATGCTAAGCGCTAAGAGGCCTATATTGGGAAAAAGAATATCTTCAAATAAAAACTACACAGATGCATTCTGTGAAACTTATTTCTGATCTGTAAATTCAGTTAACAGAGATAAAACATATTTTTGATTGAGCAGTTATGAAACACTCTTTTTGTAGAAAATGCAAGTGGAGATTAGGAGCGCAAAGAGGGTAATAGTGGAAAAAGGAATGTCTTCAAATATAAACTACACGGAATCATTCGGTGAAACTTCTTTCTGATCTGTGCATTCAGCTAACAGAGTTAAACCATACTTTTGATTGAGCAGTTTGGAAACACTCTGTCTGTAGAAAATGCAACTGGACATTCGTAGCGCTAAGTGGGTAATAGTGGAAAAAAGAATATGTTCAAATATAAACTACACAGAAGCATTGTATGAAACTACTTTCTGTTCTGTGCATTCAACTAACAGAGTTGAACCTTACTTTTGATTGAGCCGTTCTGAAACACTCTTTCTGTAGAAACTGCAATTGGACATTCTGAGCGCTAAGAGGCCTATATTGGGAAAAAGAATGTCTACAAATAAAAACTACACAGAAGAATTGTGTGAAACTTCTTTCTGTTCTGTTCGTTCAACTAAAAGAGTTGAACCTTAGTTTTGATTGAGCCGTTCTGAAACACTCTTTCTGTAGAAAATGCAAGTGGAGATTCGGAGCGCTAAGAGGGTAATAGTGGAAAAAGGAATGTCTCCAAATATAAACTACACAGAATCATTCTGTGAAACTTCTTTCTGATCTGTGCATTCAGCTAACAGAGTTAAACCATACTTTTGATTGAGCAGATCTGAACACTCTTTCTGTAGAAAATGCAACTGGACATTTGGAGCGCTAAGAGGGTATTAGTGGAAAAAGGAATATATTCAAATATAAACTACACAGAAGCATTCTGTGAAACTTCTTTCTGATCTGAGCATTCAGCTAACAGAGTTAAACCATACCTTTGATTGAGCAGTTTTGAAACACTCTGTCTGTAGAAAATGCAACTGGACATTCGTAGCGCTAAGTGGGTAATAGTGGAAAAAAGAATATGTTCAAATATAAACTACACAGAAGCATTGTATGAAACTTCTTTCTGTTCTGTGCATTCAACTAACAGAGTTGAACCTTACTTTTGATTGAGCCTTTCTGAAACACTCTTTCTGTAGAAACTGCAATTGGACATTCTGAGCGCTAAGAGGCCTATATTGGGAAAAATAATATCTTCAAATAAAAACTACACAGAAGCATTGTGTGAAACTTATTTCTGATATGTTCATTAAGCTAACAGAGTTAAACCATACTTTTGATTGTGCAGTTCTGAACCCTCTTTCTGTAGAAAACGCAAGTGGACATTCGGAGCACTAAGAGGGTAATAGTGGAAAAAGGAATATATTCAAATATAAACTACACAGTAGCATTCTGTGAAAATTCTTTCTGTTCTGTGCATTCAACTAACAGAGTTGAACCTTACTTTTGATTGAGCCGTTCTGAAACACTTTTTCTGTAGAAACTGCAATTGGACATGCTAAGCGCTAAGAGGCCTACATTGGGAAAAAGAATATCTTCAAATAAAAACTACACAGATGCATTCTGTGAAACTTATTTCTGATCTGTAAATTCAGTTAACAGAGATAAAACATATTTTTGATTGAGCAGTTATGAAACACTCTTTTTGTAGAAAATGCAAGTGGAGATTCGGAGCGCTAAGAGGGTAATAGTGGAAAAAGGAATGTCTACAAATATAAACTACACAGAATCATTCGGTGAAACTTCTTTCTGATCTGTGCATTCAGCTAACAGAGTTAAACCATACTTTTGATTGAGCAGATCTGAACACTCTTTCTGTAGAAAATGCAACTGGACATTTGGAGCGCTAATAGCTTAGTAGTGGAAAAAGGAATATATTCAAATATAAACGACACAGAAGCATTCTGTGAAACTTCTTTCTGATCTGAGCATTCAGCTAACAGACTTAAACCATACTTTTGATTGAGCAGTTTGGAAACACTCTGTCTGTAGAAAATGCAACTGGACATTCGTAGCGCTAAGTGGGTAATAGTGGAAAAAAGAATATGTTCAAATATAAACTACACAGAAGCATTGTATGAAACTACTTTCTGTTCTGTGCATTCAACTAACAGAGTTGAACCTTACTTTTGATTGAGCCGTTCTGAAACACTCTTTCTGTAGAAACTGCAATTGGACATTCTGAGCACTAAGAGGCCTATATTGGGAAAAAGAATGTCTACAAATAAAAACTACACAGAAGAATTGTGTGAAACTTCTTTCTGTTCTGTTCGTTCAACTAAAAGATTTGAACCTTAGTTTTGATTGAGCCGTTCTGAAACACTCTTTCTGTAGAAAATGCAAGTGGAGATTCGGAGCGCTAAGAGGGTAATAGTGGAAAAAGGAATGTCTCCAAATATAAACTACACAGAATCATTCTGTGAAACTTCTTTCTGATCTGTGCATTCAGCTAACAGAGTTAAACCATACTTTTGATTGAGCAGATCTGAACACTCTTTCTGTAGAAAATGCAACTGGACATTTGGAGCGCTAAGAGGGTAGTAGTGGAAAAAGGAATATATTCAAATATAAACTACACAGAAGCATTCTGTGAAACTTCTTTCTGATCTGAGCATTCAGCTAACAGAGTTAAACCATACTTTTGATTGAGCAGTTTTGGAACACTCTGTCTGTAGAAAATGCAACTGGACATTCGTAGCGCTAAGTGGGTAATAGTGGAAAAAAGAATATGTTCAAATATAAACTACACAGAAGCATTGTATGAAACTTCTTTCTGTTCTGTGCATTCAACTAACAGAGTTGAACATTACTTTTGATTGAGCCTTTCTGAAACACTCTTTCTGTACAAACTGCAATGGACATTCTGAGCGCTAAGAGGCCTATATTGGGAAATATAATATCTTCATATAAAAACTACACAGAAGCATTGTGTGAAACTTAGTTCTGATATGTTCATTAAGCTATCAGAGTTAAACCATACTTTTCATTGCGCAGTTCTGAACACTCTTTCTGTAGAAAATGCAAGTGGACATTCGAAGCGCTAAGATGGTAATAGTGGAAAAAGGAATATATACAAATATAAACTACACAGTAGCATTCTGTGAAAATTCTTTCTGTTCGGTGCATTCAACTTACAGAGTTGAACCTTACTTTTGATTGAGCCGTTCTGAAACACTCTTTCTGTAGAAACTGCATTTGGACATGCTAAGCGCTAAGAGGCCTACATTGGAAAAAAGAATATCTTCAAATAAAAACTACACAGATGCATTCTGTGAAACTTATTTCTGATCTGTAAATTCAGTTAACAGAGATAAAACATATTTTTGATTGAGCAGTTATGAAACACTCTTTTTGTAGAAAATGCAAGTGGAGATTCGGAGCGCTAAGAGGGTAATAGTGGAAAAAGGAATGTCTTCAAATATAAACTACACGGAATCATTCGGTGAAACTTCTTTCTGATCTGTGCATTCAGCTAACAGAGTTAAACCATACTTTTGATTGAGCAGATCTGAACACTCTTTCTGTAGAAAATGCAACTGGACATTTTGAGCGCTAAGAGCGTAGTAGTGGAAAATGGAATATATTCAAATATAAACTACACAGAAGAATTCTGTGAAACTTCTTTCTGATCTGAGCATTCAGCTAACAGAGTTAAACCATACTTTTGATTGAGCAGCTTTGAAACACTCTGTCTGTAGAAAATGCAACTGGACATTCATAGCGCTAAGTGGGTAATAGTGGGAAAAAGAATATGTTCAAATATAAACTACACAGAAGCATTGTATGAAACTTCTTTCTGTTCTGTGCATTCAACTAACAGAGTTGAACCTTACTTTTGATTGAGCCGTTCTGAAACACTCTTTCTGTAGAAACTGCAATTGGACATTCTGAGCGCTAAGAGGCCTATATTGGGAAAAATAATATCTTCAAATAAAAACTACACAGAAGTATTGTGTGAAACTTAGTTCTGATATGTTCATTAAGCTAACAGAGTTAAACCATACTTTTGATTGCGCAGTTCTGAACACTCTTTCTGTAGAAAATGCAAGTGGACATTCGGAGCGCTAAGAGGGTAATAGTGGAAAAAGGAATATATTCAAATATAAACTACACAGTAGCATTCTGTGAAAATTCTTTCTGTTCGGTGCATTCAACTAACAGAGTTGAACCTTACTTTTGATTGAGCCGTTCTGAAACACTCTTTCTGTAGAAACTGCATTTGGACATGCTAAGCGCTAAGAGGCTTACATTGGAAAAAAGAATATCTTCAAATAAAAACTACACAGATGCATTCTGTGAAACTTATTTCTGATCTGTAAATTCAGTTAACAGAGATAAAACATATTTTTGATTGAGCAGTTATGAAACACTCTTTTTGTAGAAAATGCAAGTGGAGATTCGGAGCGCTAAGAGGGTAATAGTGGAAAAAGGAATGTCTTCAAATATAAACTACACGGAATCATTCGGTGAAACTTCTTTCTGATCTGTGCATTCAGCTAACAGAGTTAAACCATACTTTTGATTGAGCAGATCTGAACACTCTTTCTGTAGAAAATGCAACTGGACATTTGGAGCGCTAAGAGAGTAGTAGTGGAAAAAGGAATATATTCAAATATAAACTACACAGAAGCATTCTGTGAAACTTCTTTCTGATCTGAGCATTCAGCTAACAGAGTTAAACAATACTTTTGATTGAGCAGTTTTGAAACACTCTGTCTGTAGAAAATGCAACTGGACATTCGTAGCGCTAAGTGGGTAATAGTGGAAAAAGGAATATGTTCAAATATAAACTACACAGAAGCATTGTATGAAACTTCTTTCTATTCTGTGCATTAAACTAACAGAGTTGAACCTTACTTTTGATTGAGCCTTTCTGAAACACTCTTTCTGTAGAAACTGCAATTGGACATTCTGAGCGCTAAGAGGCCTATATTGGGAAAAATAATATCTTCAAATAAAAACTACACAGAAGCACTGTGTGAAACTTATTTCTGATATGTTCATTAAGCTAACAGAGTTAAACCATACTTTTGATTGTGCAGTTCTGAACACTCTTTCTGTAGAAAACGCAAGTGGACATTCGGAGCGCTACGAGGGTAATAGTGGAAAAAGGAATATATTCAAATATAAACAACACAGTAGCATTCTGTGAAAATTCTTTCTGTTCTGTGCATTCAACTAACAGAGTTGAACCTTACTTTTGATTGAGCCGTTCTGAAACACTCTTTCTGTAGAAACTGCAATTGGACATGCTAAGCGCTAAGAGGCCTACATTGGGAAAAAGAATATCTTCAAATAAAAACTACACAGATGCATTCTGTGAAACTTATTTCTGATCTGTAAATTCAGTTAACAGAGATAAAACATATTTTTGATTGAGCAGTTATGAAACACTCTTTTTGTAGAAAATGCAAGTGGAGATTCGGAGCGCTAAGAGGGTAATAGTGGAAAAAGGAATGTCTTCAAGTATAAACTACACAGAATCATTCGGTGAAACTTCTTGCTGATCTGTGCATTCAGCTAACAGAGTTAAACCATACTTTTGATTGAGCAGATCTGAACACTCTTTCTGTAGAAAATGCAACTGGACATTTGGAGCGCTAAGAGCGTAGTAGTGGAAAAAGGAATATATTCAAATATAAACTACACAGAAGCATTCTGTGAAACTTCTTTCTGATCTGAGCATTCAGCTAACAGAGTTAAACCATACTTTTGATTGAGCAGTTTTGAAACACTCTGTCTGTAGAAAATGCAACTGGACATTCATAGCGCTAAGTGGGTAATAGTGGGAAAAAGAATATGTTCAAATATATACTACACAGAAGCATTGTATGAAACTTCTTTCTGTTCTGTGCATTCAACTAACAGAGTTGAACCTTACTTTTGATTGAGCCGTTCTGAAACACTCTTTCTGTAGAAACTGCAATTGGACATTCTGAGCGCTAAGAGGCCTATATAGGGAAAAAGAATGTCTACAAATAAAAACTACACAGAAGAATTGTGTGAAACTCCTTTCTGTTCTGTTCGTTCAACTAAAAGAGTTGAACCTTAGTTTTGATTGAGCCGTTCTGAAACACTCTTTATGCAGAAAATGCAAGTGGAGTTTCGGAGCGCTAAGAGGGTAATAGTGGAAAAAGGAATGTCTCCAAATATAAACTACACAGAATCATTCTGTGAAACTTCTTTCTGATCTGTGCATTCAGCTAACAGACTTAAACCATACTTTTGATTGAGCAGATCTGAACACTCTTTCTGTAGAAAATGCAACTGGACATTTGGAGCGCTAAGAGAGTAGTAGTGGAAAAAGGAATATATTCAAATATAAACTACACAGAAGCATTCTGTGAAACTTCTTTCTGATCTGAGCATTCAGCTAACAGAGTTAAACCATACTTTTGATTGAGCAGTTTTGAAACACTCTGTCTGTAGAAAATGCAACTGGACATTCGTAGCGCTAAGTGGGTAATAGTGGAAAAAGTATATGTTCAAATACAAACTACACAGAATCATTGTATGAAACTTCTTTCTGTTCTGTGCATTCAACTAACAGAGTTGAACCTTACTTTTGATTGAGCCTTTCTGAAACACTCTTTCTGTAGAAACTGCAATTGGACATTCTGAGCGCTAAGAGGCCTATATTGGGAAAAATAATATCTTCAAATAAAAACTACACAGAAGCATTGTGTGAAACTTATTTCTGATATGTTCATTAAGCTAACAGAGTTAAACCATACTTTTGATTGCGCAGTTCTGAACCCTCTTTCTGTAGAAAATGCAAGTGGACATTCGGAGCGCTAAGAGGGTAATAGTAGAAAAAGGAATATATACAAATATAAACTACACAGTAGCATTCTGTGAAACCTCTTTCTGTTCTGTGCATTCAACTAACAGAATTGAACCTTACTTTTGATTGAGCCGTTCTGAAACACTCTTTCTGTAGAAACTGCAATTGGACATGCTAAGCGCTAAGAGTTCTACATTGGGAAAAAGAATACCTTCAAATAAAAACTACACAGATGCATTCAGTGAAAATTATTTCTGATCTGTAAATTCAGTTAACAGAGATAAAACATATTTTTGATTGAGCAGTTATGAAACACTCTTTTTGTAGAAAATGCAAGTGGAGATTCGGAGCGCTAAGAGGGTAATAGTGGAAAAAGGAATGTCTTCAAATATAAACTACACAGAATCATTCGGTGAAACTTCTTTCTGATCTGTGCATTCAGCTAACAGAGTTAAACCATACTTTTGATTGAGCAGATCTGAAAACTCTTTCTGTAAAAAATGCAACTGGACATTTGGAGCGCTAAGAGCGTAGTAGTGGAAAAAGGAATATATTCAAATATAAACTACACAGAAGCATTCTGTGAAACTTCTTTCTGATCTGAGCATTCAGCTAACAGAGTTAAAACATACTTTGATTGAGCAGTTTTGAAACACTCTGTCTGTAGAAAATGCAACTGGACATTCGCAGCGCTAAGTGGGTAATAGTGGAAAAAAGAATATGTTCAAATATAAACTACACAGAAGCATTGTATGAAACTTCTTTCTGTTCTGTGCATTCAACTAAGAGAGTTGAACCTTACTTTTGATTGAGCCGTTCTGAAACACTCTTTCTGTAGAAACTGCAATTGGACATTCTGAGCGCTAAGAGTCCTATATTGGGAAAAAGAATGTCTACAAATAAAAACTACACAGAAGAATTGTGTGAAACTTCTTTCTGTTCTGTTTGTTCAACTAAAAGAGTTGAACCTTAGTTTTGATTGAGCCGTTCTGAAACACTCTTTATGTAGAAAATGCAAGTGGAGATTCGGAGCGCTAAGAGGGTAATAGTGGAAAAAGGAATGTCTCCAAATATAAAGTACACAGAATCATTCTGTGAAACTTCTTTCTGATCTGTGCATTCAGCTAACAGAGTTAAACCATACTTTTTATTGAGCAGATCTGAACACTCTTTCTGTAGAAAATGCAACTGGACATTTGGAGCGCTAAGAGAGTAGTAGTGGAAAAAGGAATATATTCAAATATAAACTACACAGAAGCATTCTGTGAAACTTCTTTCTGATCTGAGCATTCAGCTAACAGAGTTAAACCATACTTTTGATTGAGCAGTTTTGAAACACTCTGTCTGTAGAAAATGCAACTGGACATTCGTAGCGCTAAGTGGGTAATAGTGGAAAAAAGAATATGTTCAAATATAAACTACACAGAAGCATTGTATGAAACTTCTTTCTGTTCTGTGCATTCAACTAACAGAGTTGAACCTTACTTTTGATTGAGCCTTTCTGAAATACTCTTTCTGTAGAAACTGCAATTGTACATTCTGAGCGCTAAGACGCATATATTGGGAAAAATAATATCTTCAAATAAAAACTACACAGAAGCATTGTGTGAAACTTATTTCTGATATGTTCATTAAGCTAACAGAGTTAAACCATACTTTTGATTGCGCAGTTCTGAACACTCTTTCTGTAGAAAATGCAAGTGGACATTCGGAGCGCTAAGAGGGTAATAGTGGAAAAAGGAATATATTCAAATATAAACTACACAGTAGCACTCTGTGAAAATTCTTTCTGTTCTGTGCATTCAACTAACAGATTTGAACCTTACTTTTGATTGAGCCGTTCTGAAACACTCTTTCTGTAGAAACTGCAATTGGACATGCTAAGCGCTAAGAGGCCTACATTGGGAAAAATAATATCTTCAAATAAAAACTACACAGATGCATTCTGTGAAACTTATTTCTGATCTGTAAATTCAGTTAACAGAGATAAAACATATTTTTGATTGAGCAGTTATGAAACACTCTTTTTGTAGAAAATGCAAGTGGAGATTCGGAGCGCTAAGAGGTTAATAGTGGAAAAAGGAATGTCTTCAAATATAAACTACACAGAATCATTCGGTGAAACTTCTTTCTGATCTGTGCATTCAGCTAACAGAGTTAAACCACACTTTTGATTGAGCAGATCTGAACACTCTTTCTGTAGAAAATGCAACTGGACATTTGGAGCGCTAAGAGCGTAGTAGTGGAAAAAGGAATATATTCAGATATAAACTACACAGAAGCATTCTGTGAAACTTCTTTCTGATCTGAGCATTCAGCTAACAGAGTTAAACCATACTTTTGATTGAGCAGTTTTGAAACACTCTGTCTGTAGAAAATGCAACTGGACATTCGTAGCGCTAAGTGGGTAATAGTGGAAAAAAGAATATGTTCAAATATAAACTACACAGAAGCATTGTATGAAACTTCTTTCTGTTCTGTGCATTCAACTAACAGAGTTGAACCTTACTTTTGATTGAGCCTTTCTGAAACACTCTTTCTGTAGAAACTGCAATTGGACATTCTGAGCGCTAAGAGGCCTCTATTGGGAAAAATAATATCTTCAAATAAAAACTACACAGAAGCATTGTGTGAAACTTATTTCTGATATGTTCATTAAGCTAACAGAGATAAACCATACTTTTGATTCCGCAGTGCTGAACCCTCTTTCTGTAGAAAATGCAAGTGGACATTCGGAGCGCTAAGAGGGTAATAGTGGAAAAAGGACTATATTCAAATATAAACTACACAGTAGCATTCTGTGAAAATTCTTTCTGTTCTGTGCATTCAACTAACAGAGTTGAACCTTACTTTTGATTGAGCCGTTCTGAAACACTCTTTCTGTAGAAACTGCAATTGGACATGCTAAGCGCTAAGAGGCCTACTTTGGGAAAAAGAATATCTTCAAATAAAAACTACACAGATGCATTCTGTGAAACTTATTTCTGATCTGTAAATTCAGTTAACAGAGATAAAACATATTTTTGATTGAGCAGTTATGAAACACTCTTTTTGTAGAAAATGCAAGTGGAGATTCGGAGCGCTAAGAGGGTAATAGTGGAAAAAGGAATGTCTTCAAATATAAACTACACAGAATCATTCGGTGAAACTTCTTTCTGATCTGTGCATTCAGCTAACAGAGTTAAACCATACTTTTGATTGAGCAGATCTGAACACTCTTTCTGTAGAAAATGCAACTGGACATTTGGAGCGCTAAGAGCGTAGAAGTGGAAAAAGGAATATATTCAAGTATAAACTACACAGAAGCATTCTGTGAAACTTCTTTCTGATCTGAGCATTCAGCTAACAGAGTTAAACCATACTTTTGATTGAGCAGTTTTGAAACACTCTGTCTGTAGAAAATGCAACTGGACATTCGTAGCGCTAAGTGGGTAATAGTGGAAAAAAGAATATGTTCAAATATAAACTACACAGAAGCATTGTATGAAACTTCTTTCTGTTCTGTGCATTCAACTAACAGAGTTCAACCTTACTTTTGATTGAGCCGTTCTGAAACACACTTTCTGTAGAAACTGCAATTGGACATTCTAAGCGCTAAGAGGCCTACCTTGGGAAAAAGAATATCTTCAAATAAAAACTACACAGATGCATTCTGTGAAACTTATTTCTGATCTGTAAATTCAGTTAACAGAGACAAAACATATTTTTGATTGAGCAGTTATGAAACACTCTGTCTGTAGAAAATGCAACTGGACATTCGTAGCGCTAAGTGGGTAATAGTGGAAAAAAGAATATGTTCAAATATAAACTACACTGAAGCATTGTATGAAACTTCTTTCTGTTCTGTGCATTCAAATAACAGAGTTGAACCTTACTTTTGATTGAGCCGTTCTGAAACACTCTTTCTGTAGAAACTGCAATTGGACATGCTAAGCGCTAACAGGCCTACATTGGGAAAAAGAATCTCTTCAAATAAAAACTACACAGATGCATTCTGTGAAACTTATCTCTGATCTGTAAATTCAGTTAACAGAGATAAAACATATTTTTAATTGAGCAGTTATGAAACACTCTTTTTGTAGAAAAGGCAAGTCGAGATTCCGCACGCTAAGAGGGTAATAGTGGAAAAAGGAATGTCTTCAAATATAAACTACACAGAATCATTCGGTGAAACTTCTTTCTGATCTGTGCATTCAGCTAACAGAGTTAAACCATACTTTTGATTGAGCAGATCTGAACACTCTTTCTGTAGAAAATGCAACTGGACATTTGGAGCGCTAAGAGCGTAGTAGTGGAAAAAGGAATATATTCAAATATAAACTACACAGAAGCATTCTGTGAAACTTCTTTCTGATCTGAGCATTCAGCTAACAGAGTTAAACCATACTTTAGATTGAGCAGTTTTGAAACACTCTGTCTGTAGAAAATGCAACTGGACATTCGTAGCGCTAATTTTGTAATAGTGGAAAAAAGAATATGTTCAAATATAAACTACACAGAAGCATTGTATGAAACTTCTTTCTGTTCTGTGCATTCAACTAACAGAGTTGAACCTTACTTTTGATTGAGCCTTTCTGAAACACTCTTTCTGTAGAAACTGCAATTGGACATTCTGAGCGCTAAGAGGCCTCTATTGGGAAAAATAATATCTTCAAATAAAAACTACACAGAAGCATTGTGTGAAACTTATTTCTGATATGTTCATTAAGCTAACAGAGTTAAACCATACTTTTGATTGCGCAGTTCTGAACACTCTTTCTGTAGAAAATGCAAGTGGACATTCGGAGCGCTAAGAGGGTAATAGTGGAAAAAGTAATATATTCAAATATAAACTACACAGTAGCATTCTGTGAAAATTCTTTCTGTTCTGTGCATTCAACTAACAGAGTTGAACCTTACTTTTGATTGAGCCGTTCTGAAACACTCTTTCTGTAGAAACTGCAATTGGACATGCTAAGCGCTAAGAGGCCTACATTGGGAAAAAGAATCTCTTCAAAGAAAAACTACACAGATGCATTCTGTGAAACTTATCTCTGATCTGTAAATTCAGTTAACAGAGATAAAACATATTTTTGATTGAGCAGTTATGAAAAAACTCTTTTTGTAGAAAAGGCAAGTGGAGATTCCGAGTGCTTAGCGGGTAATAGTGGAAAAAGGAATGTCTTCAAATATAAACTACACAGAATCATTCGGTGAAACATCTTTCTGATCTGTGCATTCAGCTAACAGAATTAAACCATACTTTTGATTGAGCAGATCTGAACACTCTTTCTGTAGAAAATGCAACTGGACATTTGGAGCGCTAAGAGCGTAGTAGTGGAAAAAGGAATATATTCAAATATAAACTACACAGAAGCATTCTGTGAAACTTCTTTCTGATCTGAGCATTCAGCTAACAGAGTTAAAACATATTTTGATTGAGCAGTTTTGAAACACTCTGTCTGTAGAAAATGCAACTGGACATTCGCAGCGCTAAGTGGGTAATAGTGGAAAAAAGAATATGTTCAAATATAAACTACACAGAAGCATTGTATGAAACTTCTTTCTGTTCTGTGCATTCAACTAAGAGAGTTGAACCTTACTTTTGATTGAGCCGTTCTGAAACACTCTTTCTGTAGAAACTGCAATTGGACATTCTGAGCGCTAAGAGTCCTATATTGGGAAAAAGAATGTCTACAAATAAAAACTACACAGAAGAATTGTGTGAAACTTCTTTCTGTTCTGTTTGTTCAACTAAAAGAGTTGAACCTTAGTTTTGATTGAGCCGTTCTGAAACACTCTTTATGTAGAAAATGCAAGTGGAGATTCGGAGCGCTAAGAGGGTAATAGTGGAAAAAGGAATGTCTCCAAATATAAAGTACACAGAATCATTCTGTGAAACTTCTTTCTGATCTGTGCATTCAGCTAACAGAGTTAAACCATACTTTTTATTGAGCAGATCTGAACACTCTTTCTGTAGAAAATGCAACTGGACATTTGGAGCGCTAAGAGAGTAGTAGTGGAAAAAGGAATATATTCAAATATAAACTACACAGAAGCATTCTGTGAAACTTCTTTCTGATCTGAGCATTCAGCTAACAGAGTTAAACCATACTTTTGATTGAGCAGTTTTGAAACACTCTGTCTGTAGAAAATGCAACTGGACATTCGTAGCGCTAAGTGGGTAATAGTGGAAAAAAGAATATGTTCAAATATAAACTACACAGAAGCATTGTATGAAACTTCTTTCTGTTCTGTGCATTCAACTAACAGAGTTGAACCTTACTTTTGATTGAGCCTTTCTGAAATACTCTTTCTGTAGAAACTGCAATTGTACATTCTGAGCGCTAAGACGCATATATTGGGAAAAATAATATCTTCAAATAAAAACTACACAGAAGCATTGTGTGAAACTTATTTCTGATATGTTCATTAAGCTAACAGAGTTAAACCATACTTTTGATTGCGCAGTTCTGAACACTCTTTCTGTAGAAAATGCAAGTGGACATTCGGAGCGCTAAGAGGGTAATAGTGGAAAAAGGAATATATTCAAATATAAACTACACAGTAGCACTCTGTGAAAATTCTTTCTGTTCTGTGCATTCAACTAACAGATTTGAACCTTACTTTTGATTGAGCCGTTCTGAAACACTCTTTCTGTAGAAACTGCAATTGGACATGCTAAGCGCTAAGAGGCCTACATTGGGAAAAATAATATCTTCAAATAAAAACTACACAGATGCATTCTGTGAAACTTATTTCTGATCTGTAAATTCAGTTAACAGAGATAAAACATATTTTTGATTGAGCAGTTATGAAACACTCTTTTTGTAGAAAATGCAAGTGGAGATTCGGAGCGCTAAGAGGTTAATAGTGGAAAAAGGAATGTCTTCAAATATAAACTACACAGAATCATTCGGTGAAACTTCTTTCTGATCTGTGCATTCAGCTAACAGAGTTAAACCACACTTTTGATTGAGCAGATCTGAACACTCTTTCTGTAGAAAATGCAACTGGACATTTGGAGCGCTAAGAGCGTAGTAGTGGAAAAAGGAATATATTCAGATATAAACTACACAGAAGCATTCTGTGAAACTTCTTTCTGATCTGAGCATTCAGCTAACAGAGTTAAACCATACTTTTGATTGAGCAGTTTTGAAACACTCTGTCTGTAGAAAATGCAACTGGACATTCGTAGCGCTAAGTGGGTAATAGTGGAAAAAAGAATATATTCAAATATAAACTACACAGAAGCATTGTATGAAACTTCTTTCTGTTCTGTGCATTCAACTAACAGAGTTGAACCTTACTTTTGATTGAGCCTTTCTGAAACACTCTTTCTGTAGAAACTGCAATTGGACATTCTGAGCGCTAAGAGGCCTCTATTGGGAAAAATAATATCTTCAAATAAAAACTACACAGAAGCATTGTGTGAAACTTATTTCTGATATGTTCATTAAGCTAACAGAGATAAACCATACTTTTGATTCCGCAGTGCTGAACCCTCTTTCTGTAGAAAATGCAAGTGGACATTCGGAGCGCTAAGAGGGTAATAGTGGAAAAAGGACTATATTCAAATATAAACTACACAGTAGCATTCTGTGAAAATTCTTTCTGTTCTGTGCATTCAACTAACAGAGTTGAACCTTACTTTTGATTGAGCCGTTCTGAAACACTCTTTCTGTAGAAACTGCAATTGGACATGCTAAGCGCTAAGAGGCCTACTTTGGGAAAAAGAATATCTTCAAATAAAAACTACACAGATGCATTCTGTGAAACTTATTTCTGATCTGTAAATTCAGTTAACAGAGATAAAACATATTTTTGATTGAGCAGTTATGAAACACTCTTTTTGTAGAAAATGCAAGTGGAGATTCGGAGCGCTAAGAGGGTAATAGTGGAAAAAGGAATGTCTTCAAATATAAACTACACAGAATCATTCGGTGAAACTTCTTTCTGATCTGTGCATTCAGCTAACAGAGTTAAACCATACTTTTGATTGAGCAGATCTGAACACTCTTTCTGTAGAAAATGCAACTGGACATTTGGAGCGCTAAGAGCGTAGAAGTGGAAAAAGGAATATATTCAAGTATAAACTACACAGAAGCATTCTGTGAAACTTCTTTCTGATCTGAGCATTCAGCTAACAGAGTTAAACCATACTTTTGATTGAGCAGTTTTGAAACACTCTGTCTGTAGAAAATGCAACTGGACATTCGTAGCGCTAAGTGGGTAATAGTGGAAAAAAGAATATGTTCAAATATAAACTACACAGAAGCATTGTATGAAACTTCTTTCTGTTCTGTGCATTCAACTAACAGAGTTCAACCTTACTTTTGATTGAGCCGTTCTGAAACACACTTTCTGTAGAAACTGCAATTGGACATTCTAAGCGCTAAGAGGCCTACCTTGGGAAAAAGAATATCTTCAAATAAAAACTACACAGATGCATTCTGTGAAACTTATTTCTGATCTGTAAATTCAGTTAACAGAGACAAAACATATTTTTGATTGAGCAGTTATGAAACACTCTGTCTGTAGAAAATGCAACTGGACATTCGTAGCGCTAAGTGGGTAATAGTGGAAAAAAGAATATGTTCAAATATAAACTACACTGAAGCATTGTATGAAACTTCTTTCTGTTCTGTGCATTCAAATAACAGAGTTGAACCTTACTTTTGATTGAGCCGTTCTGAAACACTCTTTCTGTAGAAACTGCAATTGGACATGCTAAGCGCTAACAGGCCTACATTGGGAAAAAGAATCTCTTCAAATAAAAACTACACAGATGCATTCTGTGAAACTTATCTCTGATCTGTAAATTCAGTTAACAGAGATAAAACATATTTTTAATTGAGCAGTTATGAAACACTCTTTTTGTAGAAAAGGCAAGTCGAGATTCCGCACGCTAAGAGGGTAATAGTGGAAAAAGGAATGTCTTCAAATATAAACTACACAGAATCATTCGGTGAAACTTCTTTCTGATCTGTGCATTCAGCTAACAGAGTTAAACCATACTTTTGATTGAGCAGATCTGAACACTCTTTCTGTAGAAAATGCAACTGGACATTTGGAGCGCTAAGAGCGTAGTAGTGGAAAAAGGAATATATTCAAATATAAACTACACAGAAGCATTCTGTGAAACTTCTTTCTGATCTGAGCATTCAGCTAACAGAGTTAAACCATACTTTAGATTGAGCAGTTTTGAAACACTCTGTCTGTAGAAAATGCAACTGGACATTCGTAGCGCTAATTTTGTAATAGTGGAAAAAAGAATATGTTCAAATATAAACTACACAGAAGCATTGTATGAAACTTCTTTCTGTTCTGTGCATTCAACTAACAGAGTTGAACCTTACTTTTGATTGAGCCTTTCTGAAACACTCTTTCTGTAGAAACTGCAATTGGACATTCTGAGCGCTAAGAGGCCTCTATTGGGAAAAATAATATCTTCAAATAAAAACTACACAGAAGCATTGTGTGAAACTTATTTCTGATATGTTCATTAAGCTAACAGAGTTAAACCATACTTTTGATTGCGCAGTTCTGAACACTCTTTCTGTAGAAAATGCAAGTGGACATTCGGAGCGCTAAGAGGGTAATAGTGGAAAAAGTAATATATTCAAATATAAACTACACAGTAGCATTCTGTGAAAATTCTTTCTGTTCTGTGCATTCAACTAACAGAGTTGAACCTTACTTTTGATTGAGCCGTTCTGAAACACTCTTTCTGTAGAAACTGCAATTGGACATGCTAAGCGCTAAGAGGCCTACATTGGGAAAAAGAATCTCTTCAAATAAAAACTACACAGATGCATTCTGTGAAACTTATCTCTGATCTGTAAATTCAGTTAACAGAGATAAAACATATTTTTGATTGAGCAGTTATGAAAAAACTCTTTTTGTAGAAAAGGCAAGTGGAGATTCCGAGTGCTTAGCGGGTAATAGTGGAAAAAGGAATGTCTTCAAATATAAACTACACAGAATCATTCGGTGAAACATCTTTCTGATCTGTGCATTCAGCTAACAGAATTAAACCATACTTTTGATTGAGCAGATCTGAACACTCTTTCTGTAGAAAATGCAACTGGACATTTGGAGCGCTAAGAGCGTAGTAGTGGAAAAAGGAATATATTCAAATATAAACTACACAGAAGCATTCTGTGAAACTTCTTTCTGATCTGAGCATTCAGCTAACAGAGTTAAACCATACTTTTGATTGAGCAGTTTTGAAACACTCTGTCTGTAGAAAATGCAACTGGACATTCGTAGCGCTAAGTGGGTAATAGTGGAAAAAAGAATATGTTCAAATATAAACTACACAGAAGCATTGTATGAAACTTCTTTCTGCTCTGTGCATTCAACTAACAGAGTTGAACCTTACATTTGATTGAGCCTTTCTGAAACACTCTTTCAGTAGAAACTGCAATTGGACATTCTGAGCGCTAAGAGGCCTCTATTGGGAAAAATAATATCTTCAAATAAAAACTACACAGAAGCATTGTGTGAAACTTATTTCTGATATGTTCATTAAGCTAACAGAGTTAAACCATACTTTTGATTGCGCAGTTCTGAACACTCTTTCTGTAGAAAATGCAAGTGGACATTCGGAGCGCTAAGAGGGTAATAGTGGAAAAAGGAATATATTCAAATATAAACTACACAGTAGCATTCTGTGAAAATTCTTTCTGTTCTGTGCATTCAACTAACAGAGTTGAACCTTACTTTTGATTGAGCCGTTCTGAAACACTCTTTCTGTAGAAACTGCAATTGGACATGCTAAGCGCTAAGAGGCCTACATTGGGAAAAAGAATATCTTCAAATAAAAACTACACAGATGCATTCTGTGAAACTTATTTCTGATCTGTAAATTCAGTTAACAGAGATAAAACATATTTTTGATTGAGCAGTTATGAAACACTCTTTTTGTAGAAAATGCAAGTGGAGATTCGGAGCGCTAAGAGGGTAATAGTGGAAAAAGGAATGTCTTCAAATATAAACTACACAGAATCATTCGGTGAAACTTCTTTCTTATCTGTGCATTCAGCTAACAGAGTTAAACCATACTTTTGATTGAGCAGATCTGAACACTCTTTCTGTAGAAAATGCAACTGGACATTTGGAGCGCTAAGAGCGTAGTAGTGGAAAAAGGAATATATTCAAATATAAACTACACAGAAGCATTCTGTGAAACTTCTTTCTGATCTGAGCATTCAGCTAACAGAGTTAAACCATACTTTTGATTGAGCAGTTTTGAAACACTCTGTCTGTAGAAAATGCAACTGGACATTCGTAGCGCTAAGTGGGTAATAGTGGAAAAAAGAATATGTTCAAATATAAACTACACAGAAGCATTGTATGAAACTTCTTTCTGCTCTGTGCATTCAACTAACAGAGTTGAACCTTACATTTGATTGAGCCTTTCTGAAACACTCTTTCTGTAGAAACTGCAATTGGACATTCTGAGCGCTAAGAGGCGTCTATTGGGAAAAATAATATCTTCAAATAAAAACTACACAGAAGCATTGTGTGAAACTTATTTCTGATATGTTCATTAAGCTAACAGAGTTAAACCATACTTTTGATTGCGCAGTGCTGAACCCTCTTTCTGTAGAAAATGCAAGTGGACATTCGGAGCGCTAAGAGGGTAGTAGTGGAAAAAGGAATATATTCAAATATAAACTACACAGAAGCATTCTGTGAAACTTCTTTCTGATCTGAGCATTCAGCTAACAGAGTTAAACCATACTTTTGATTGAGCAGTTTTGAAACACTCTGTCTGTAGAAAATGCAACTGGACATTCGTAGCGCTAAGTGGGTAATAGTGGAAAAAAGAATATGTTCAAATATAAACTACACAGAAGCATTGTATGAAACTTCTTTCTGTTCTGTGCATTCAACTAAAAGAGTTGAACCTTACTTTTGATTGAGCCTTTCTGAAACACTCTTTCTGTAGAAACTGCAATTGGACATTCTGAGCGCTAAGAGGCGTCTATTGGGAAAAATAATATCTTCAAATAAAAACTACACAGAAGCATTGTGTGAAACTTATTTCTGACATGTTCATTAAGCTAACAGAGTTAAACCATACTTTTGATTGCGAAGTTCTGAACACTCTTTCTGTAGAAAATGCAAGTGGACATTCGGAGCGCTAAGAGGGTAATAGTGGAAAAAGGAATATATTCAAATATAAACTACACAGTAGCATTCTGTGAAAATTCTTTCTGTTCTGTGCATTCAACTAACAGAGTTGAACCTTACTTTTGATTGAGCCGTTCTGAAACACTCTTTCTGTAGAAACTGCAATTGGACATGCTAAGCGCTAAGAGGCCTACATTGGGAAAAAGAATATCTTCAAATAAAAACTACACAGATGCATTCTGTGAAACTTATTTCTGATCTGTAAATTCAGTTAACAGAGATAAAACATATTTTTGATTGAGCAGTTATGAAACAGTCTTTTTGTAGAAAATGCAAGTGGAGATTCGGAGCGCTAAGAGGGTAATAGTGGAAAAAGGAATGTCTTCATATATAAACTACACAGAATCATTCGGTGAAACTTCTTTCTGATCTGTGCATTCAGCTAACAGAGTTAAACCATACTTTTGATTGAGCAGATCTGAACACTCTTTCTGTAGAAAATGCAACTGGACATTTGGAGCGCTAAGAGCGTAGTAGTGGAAAAAGGAATATATTCAAATATAAACTACACAGAAGCATTCTGTGAAACTTCTTTCTGATCTGAGCATTGAGCTAACAGAGTTAAACCATACTTTTGATTGAGCAGTTTTGAAACACTCTGTCTGTAGAAAATGCAACTGGACATTCGTAGGGCTAAGTGGGTAATAGTGGAAAAAAGAATATGTTCAAATATAAACTACACAGAAGCATTGTATGAAACTTCTTTCTGTTCTGTGCATTCAACTAACAGAGTTGAACCTTACTTTTGATTGAGCCTTTCTGAAACACTCTTTCTGTAGAAACTGCAATTGGACATTCTGAGCGCTAAGAGGCCTCTATAGGGAAAAATAATATCTTCAAATAAAAACTACACAGAAGCATTGTGTGAAACTTATTTCTGATATGTTCATTAATCTAACAGAGTTAAACCATACTTTTGATTGAGCAGTTTTGAAACACTCTGTCTGTAGAAAATGCAACTGGACATTCGTAGCGCTAAGTGGGTAATAGTGGAAAAAAGAATATGTTCAAATATAAACTACACAGAAGCATTGTATGAAACTTCTTTCTGCTCTGTGCATTCAACTAACAGAGTTGAACCTTACATTTGATTGAGCCTTTCTGAAACACTCTTTCTGTAGAAACTGCAATTGGACATTCTGAGCGCTAAGAGGCGTCTATTGGGAAAAATAATATCTTCAAATAAAAACTACACAGAAGCATTGTGTGAAACTTATTTCTGATATGTTCATTAAGCTAACAGAGTTAAACCATACTTTTGATTGCGCAGTGCTGAACCCTCTTTCTGTAGAAAATGCAAGTGGACATTCGGAGCGCTAAGAGGGTAGTAGTGGAAAAAGGAATATATTCAAATATAAACTACACAGAAGCATTCTGTGAAACTTCTTTCTGATCTGAGCATTCAGCTAACAGAGTTAAACCATACTTTTGATTGAGCAGTTTTGAAACACTCTGTCTGTAGAAAATGCAACTGGACATTCGTAGCGCTAAGTGGGTAATAGTGGAAAAAAGAATATGTTCAAATATAAACTACACAGAAGCATTGTATGAAACTTCTTTCTGTTCTGTGCATTCAACTAAAAGAGTTGAACCTTACTTTTGATTGAGCCTTTCTGAAACACTCTTTCTGTAGAAACTGCAATTGGACATTCTGAGCGCTAAGAGGCGTCTATTGGGAAAAATAATATCTTCAAATAAAAACTACACAGAAGCATTGTGTGAAACTTATTTCTGACATGTTCATTAAGCTAACAGAGTTAAACCATACTTTTGATTGCGAAGTTCTGAACACTCTTTCTGTAGAAAATGCAAGTGGACATTCGGAGCGCTAAGAGGGTAATAGTGGAAA
The DNA here is from genome assembly GCF_028878055.3 of Symphalangus syndactylus. Taxonomy (NCBI): domain Eukaryota; kingdom Metazoa; phylum Chordata; class Mammalia; order Primates; family Hylobatidae; genus Symphalangus; species Symphalangus syndactylus. The sequence continues at coordinate 5,230,190 of NC_072444.2, read as the reverse complement.
AAGGAATATATTCAAATATAAACTACACAGTAGCATTCTGTGAAAATTCTTTCTGTTCTGTGCATTCAACTAACAGAGTTGAACCTTACTTTTGATTGAGCCGTTCTGAAACACTCTTTCTGTAGAAACTGCAATTGGACATGCTAAGCGCTAAGAGGCCTACATTGGGAAAAAGAATATCTTCAAATAAAAACTACACAGATGCATTCTGTGAAACTTATTTCTGATCTGTAAATTCAGTTAACAGAGATAAAACATATTTTTGATTGAGCAGTTATGAAACAGTCTTTTTGTAGAAAATGCAAGTGGAGATTCGGAGCGCTAAGAGGGTAATAGTGGAAAAAGGAATGTCTTCATATATAAACTACACAGAATCATTCGGTGAAACTTCTTTCTGATCTGTGCATTCAGCTAACAGAGTTAAACCATACTTTTGATTGAGCAGATCTGAACACTCTTTCTGTAGAAAATGCAACTGGACATTTGGAGCGCTAAGAGCGTAGTAGTGGAAAAAGGAATATATTCAAATATAAACTACACAGAAGCATTCTGTGAAACTTCTTTCTGATCTGAGCATTGAGCTAACAGAGTTAAACCATACTTTTGATTGAGCAGTTTTGAAACACTCTGTCTGTAGAAAATGCAACTGGACATTCGTAGGGCTAAGTGGGTAATAGTGGAAAAAAGAATATGTTCAAATATAAACTACACAGAAGCATTGTATGAAACTTCTTTCTGTTCTGTGCATTCAACTAACAGAGTTGAACCTTACTTTTGATTGAGCCTTTCTGAAACACTCTTTCTGTAGAAACTGCAATTGGACATTCTGAGCGCTAAGAGGCCTCTATAGGGAAAAATAATATCTTCAAATAAAAACTACACAGAAGCATTGTGTGAAACTTATTTCTGATATGTTCATTAATCTAACAGAGTTAAACCATACTTTTGATTGAGCAGTTTTGAAACACTCTGTCTGTAGAAAATGCAACTGGACATTCGTAGCGCTAAGTGGGTAATAGTGGAAAAAAGAATATGTTCAAATATAAACTACACAGAAGCATTGTATGAAACTTCTTTCTGTTCTGTGCATTCAACTAACAGAGTTCAACCTTACTTTTGATTGAGCCGTTCTGAAACACTCTTTCTGTAGAAACTGCAATTGGACATTCTGAGCGCTAAGAGGCCTATATTGGGAAAAAGAATGTCTACAAATAAAAACTACACAGAAGAATTGTGTGAAATTTCTTTCTGTTCTGTTTGTTCAACTAAAAGTGTTGAACCTTAGTTTTGATTGAGCCGTTCTGAAACACTCTTTCTGTAGAAAATGCAAGTGGAGATTCGGAGCGCTAAGAGGGTAATAGTGGAAAAAGGAATGTCTCCAAATGTAAACTACACAGAATCATTCTGTGAAACTTCTTTCTGATCTGTGCATTCAGCTAACAGAGTTAAACCATCCTTTTGATTGAGCAGATCTGAACACTCTTTCTGTAGAAAATGCAACTGGACATTTGGAGCGCTAAGAGAGTAGTAGTGGAAAAAGTAATATATTCAAATATAAACTACACAGAAGCATTCTGTGAAACTTCTTTCTGATCTGAGCATTCAGCTAACAGAGTTAAACCATACTTTTGATTGAGCAGTTTTGAAACACTCTGTCTGTAGAAAATGCAACTGGACATTCGTAGCGCTAAGTGGGTAATAGTGGAAAAAAGAATATGTTCAAATATAAACTACACAGAAGCATTGTATGAAACTTCTTTCTGTTCTGTGCATTCAACTAACAGAGTTGAACCTTACTTTTGATTGAGCCTTTCTGAAACACTCTTTCTGTAGAAACTGCAATTGGACATTCTGAGCGCTAAGAGGCCTCTATTGGGAAAAATAATATCTTCCAATAAAAACTACACAGAAGCATTGCGTGAAACTTATTTCTGATATGTTCATTAAGCTAACAGAGTTAAACCATACTTTTGATTGCGCAGTGCTGAACCCTCTTTCTGTAGAAAATGCAAGTGGACATTCGGAGCGCTAAGAGGGTAATAGTGGAAAAAGGACTATATTCAAATATAAACTACACAGTAGCATTCTGTGAAAATTCTTTCTGTTCTGTGCATTCAACTAACAGAGTTGAACCTTACTTTTGATTGAGCCGTTCTGAAACACTCTTTCTGTAGAAACTGCAATTGGACATGCTAAGCGCTAAGAGGCCTACTTTGGGAAAAAGAATATCTTCAAATAAAAACTACACAGATGCATTCTGTGAAACTTATTTCTGATCTGTAAATTCAGTTAACAGAGATAAAACATATTTTTGATTGAGCAGTTATGAAACACTCTTTTTGTAGAAAATACAAGTGGAGATTCGGAGCGCTAAGAGGGTAATAGTGGAAAAAGGAATGTCTTCAAATATAAACTACACAGAATCATTCGGTGAAACTTCTTTCTGATCTGTGCATTCAGCTAACAGAGTTAAACCATACTTTTGATTGAGCAGATCTGAACACTCTTTCTGTAGAAAATGCAACTGGACATTTGGAGCGCTAAGAGCGTAGTAGTGGAAAAAGTAATATATTCAAATATAAACTACACAGAAGCATTCTGTGAAACTTCTTTCTGATCTGAGCATTCAGCTAACAGAGTTAAACCATACTTTTGATTGAGCAGTTTTGAAACACTCTGTCTGTAGAAAATGCAACTGGACATTCGTAGCGCTAAGTGGGTAATAGTGGAAAAAAGAATATGTTCAAATATAAACTACACAGAAGCATTGTATGAAACTTCTTTCTGTTCTGTGCATTCAACTAACAGAGTTGAACCTTACTTTTGATTGAGCCGTTCTGAAACACTCTTTCTGTAGAAACTGCAATTGGACATTCTGAGCGCTAAGAGGCCCATATTGGGAAAAAGAATGTCTACAAATAAAAACTACACAGAAGAATTGTGTGAAACTTCTTTCTGTTCTGTTTGTTCAACTAAAAGAGTTGAACCTTAGTTTTGATTGAGCCGTTCTGAAACACTCTTTCTGTAGAAAATGCAAGTGGAGATTCGGAGCGCTAAGAGGGTAATAGTGGAAAAAGGAATGTCTCCAAATATAAACTACACAGAATCATTCTGTGAAACATCTTTCTGATCTGTGCATTCAGCTAACAGAGTTAAACCATACTTTTGATTGAGCAGATCTGAACACTCTTTCTGTAGAAAATGCAACTGGACATTTGGAGCGCTAAGAGAGTAGTAGTGGAAAAAGGAATATATTCAAATATAAACTACACAGAAGAATTCTGTGAAACTTCTTTCTGATCGGAGCATTCAGCTAACAGAGTTAAACCATACATTGATTGAGCAGTTTTGAAACACTCTGTCTGTAGAAAATGCAACTGGACATTCGTAGCGCTAAGTGGGTAATAGTGGAAAAAAGAATATGTTCAAATATAAACTACACAGAAGCATTGTATGAAACTTCTTTCTGTTCTGTTCATTCAACTAACAGAGTTGAACCTTACTTTTGATTGAGCCTTTCTGAAACACTCTTTCTGTAGAAACTGCAATTGGACATTCTGAGCGCTAAGAGGCCTCTATTGGGAAAAATAATATCTTCCAATAAAAACTACACAGAAGCATTGCGTGAAACTTATTTCTGATATGTTCATTAAGCTAACAGAGTTAAACCATACTTTTGATTGCGCAGTGCTGAACCCTCTTTCTGTAGAAAATGCAAGTGGACATTCGGAGCGCTAAGAGGGTAATAGTGGAAAAAGGACTATATTCAAATATAAACTACACAGTAGCATTCTGTGAAAATTCTTTCTGTTCTGTGCATTCAACTAACAGAGTTGAACCTTACTTTTGATTGAGCCGTTCTGAAACACTCTTTCTGTAGAAACTGCAATTGGACATGCTAAGCGCTAAGAGGCCTACTTTGGGAAAAAGAATATCTTCAAATAAAAACTACACAGATGCATTCTGTGAAACTTATTTCTGATCTGTAAATTCAGTTAACAGAGATAAAACATATTTTTGATTGAGCAGTTATGAAACACTCTTTTTGTAGAAAATACAAGTGGAGATTCGGAGCGCTAAGAGGGTAATAGTGGAAAAAGGAATGTCTTCAAATATAAACTACACAGAATCATTCGGTGAAACTTCTTTCTGATCTGAGCATTCAGCTAACAGAGTTAAACCATACTTTTGATTGAGCAGATCTGAACACTCTTTCTGTAGAAAATGCAACTGGACATTTGGAGCGCTAAGAGCGTAGTAGTGGAAAAAGGAATATATTCAAATATAAACTACACAGAAGCATTCTGTGAAACTTCTTTCTGATCTGAGCATTCAGCTAACAGAGTTAAACCATACTTTTGATTGAGCAGTTTTGAAACACTCTGTCTGTAGAAAATGCAACTGGACATTCGTAGCGCTAAGTGGGTAATAGTGGAAAAAAGAATATGTTCAAATATAAACTACACAGAAGCATTGTATGAAACTTCTTTCTGTTCTGTGCATTCAACTAAAAGAGTTGAACCTTACTTTTGATTGAGCCTTTCTGAAACACTCTTTCTGTAGAAACTGCAATTGGACATTCTGAGCGCTAAGAGGCGTCTATTGGGAAAAATAATATCTTCAAATAAAAACTACACAGAAGCATTGTGTGAAACTTATTTCTGACATGTTCATTAAGCTAACAGAGTTAAACCATACTTTTGATTGCGAAGTTCTGAACACTCTTTCTGTAGAAAATGCAAGTGGACATTCGGAGCGCTAAGAGGGTAATAGTGGAAAAAGTAATATATTCAAATATAAACTACACAGTAGCATTCTGTGAAAATTCTTTCTGTTCTGTGCATTCAACTAACAGAGTTGAACCTTACTTTTGATTGAGCCGTTCTGAAACACTCTTTCTGTAGAAACTGCAATTGGACATGCTAAGCGCTAAGAGGCCTACATTGGGAAAAAGAATATCTTCAAATAAAAACTACACAGATGCATTCTGTGAAACTTATTTCTGATCTGTAAATTCAGTTAACAGAGATAAAACATATTTTTGATTGAGCAGTTATGAAACACTCTTTTTGTAGAAAATGCAAGTGGAGATTCGGAGCGCTAAGAGGGTAATAGTGGAAAAAGGAATGTCTTCAAATATAAACTACACAGAATCATTCGGTGAAACTTCTTTCTTATCTGTGCATTCAGCTAACAGAGTTAAACCATACTTTTGATTGAGCAGATCTGAACACTCTTTCTGTAGAAAATGCAACTGGACATTTGGAGCGCTAAGAGCGTAGTAGTGGAAAAAGGAATATATTCAAATATAAACTACACAGAAGCATTCTGTGAAACTTCTTTCTGATCTGAGCATTCAGCTAACAGAGTTAAACCATACTTTTGATTGAGCAGTTTTGAAACACTCTGTCTGTAGAAAATGCAACTGGACATTCGTAGCGCTAAGTGGGTAATAGTGGAAAAAAGAATATGTTCAAATATAAACTACACAGAAGCATTGTATGAAACTTCTTTCTGCTCTGTGCATTCAACTAACAGAGTTGAACCTTACATTTGATTGAGCCTTTCTGAAACACTCTTTCTGTAGAAACTGCAATTGGACATTCTGAGCGCTAAGAGGCGTCTATTGGGAAAAATAATATCTTCAAATAAAAACTACACAGAAGCATTGTGTGAAACTTATTTCTGATATGTTCATTAAGCTAACAGAGTTAAACCATACTTTTGATTGCGCAGTGCTGAACCCTCTTTCTGTAGAAAATGCAAGTGGACATTCGGAGCGCTAAGAGGGTAGTAGTGGAAAAAGGAATATATTCAAATATAAACTACACAGAAGCATTCTGTGAAACTTCTTTCTGATCTGAGCATTCAGCTAACAGAGTTAAACCATACTTTTGATTGAGCAGTTTTGAAACACTCTGTCTGTAGAAAATGCAACTGGACATTCGTAGCGCTAAGTGGGTAATAGTGGAAAAAAGAATATGTTCAAATATAAACTACACAGAAGCATTGTATGAAACTTCTTTCTGTTCTGTGCATTCAACTAAAAGAGTTGAACCTTACTTTTGATTGAGCCTTTCTGAAACACTCTTTCTGTAGAAACTGCAATTGGACATTCTGAGCGCTAAGAGGCGTCTATTGGGAAAAATAATATCTTCAAATAAAAACTACACAGAAGCATTGTGTGAAACTTATTTCTGACATGTTCATTAAGCTAACAGAGTTAAACCATACTTTTGATTGCGAAGTTCTGAACACTCTTTCTGTAGAAAATGCAAGTGGACATTCGGAGCGCTAAGAGGGTAATAGTGGAAAAAGGAATATATTCAAATATAAACTACACAGTAGCATTCTGTGAAAATTCTTTCTGTTCTGTGCATTCAACTAACAGAGTTGAACCTTACTTTTGATTGAGCCGTTCTGAAACACTCTTTCTGTAGAAACTGCAATTGGACATGCTAAGCGCTAAGAGGCCTACATTGGGAAAAAGAATATCTTCAAATAAAAACTACACAGATGCATTCTGTGAAACTTATTTCTGATCTGTAAATTCAGTTAACAGAGATAAAACATATTTTTGATTGAGCAGTTATGAAACAGTCTTTTTGTAGAAAATGCAAGTGGAGATTCGGAGCGCTAAGAGGGTAATAGTGGAAAAAGGAATGTCTTCATATATAAACTACACAGAATCATTCGGTGAAACTTCTTTCTGATCTGTGCATTCAGCTAACAGAGTTAAACCATACTTTTGATTGAGCAGATCTGAACACTCTTTCTGTAGAAAATGCAACTGGACATTTGGAGCGCTAAGAGCGTAGTAGTGGAAAAAGGAATATATTCAAATATAAACTACACAGAAGCATTCTGTGAAACTTCTTTCTGATCTGAGCATTGAGCTAACAGAGTTAAACCATACTTTTGATTGAGCAGTTTTGAAACAGTCTGTCTGTAGAAAATGCAACTGGACATTCGTAGGGCTAAGTGGGTAATAGTGGAAAAAAGAATATGTTCAAATATAAACTACACAGAAGCATTGTATGAAACTTCTTTCTGTTCTGTGCATTCAACTAACAGAGTTGAACCTTACTTTTGATTGAGCCTTTCTGAAACACTCTTTCTGTAGAAACTGCAATTGGACATTCTGAGCGCTAAGAGGCCTCTATAGGGAAAAATAATATCTTCAAATAAAAACTACACAGAAGAATTGTGTGAAACTTATTTCTGATATGTTCATTAATCTAACAGAGTTAAACCATACTTTTGATTGAGCAGTTTTGAAACACTCTGTCTGTAGAAAATGCAACTGGACATTCGTAGCGCTAAGTGGGTAGTAGTGGAAAAAAGAATATGTTCAAATATAAACTACACAGAAGCATTGTATGAAACTTCTTTCTGTTCTGTGCATTCAACTAACAGAGTTCAACCTTACTTTTGATTGAGCCGTTCTGAAACACTCTTTCTGTAGAAACTGCAATTGGACATTCTGAGCGCTAAGAGGCCTATATTGGGAAAAAGAATGTCTACAAATAAAAACTACACAGAAGAATTGTGTGAAATTTCTTTCTGTTCTGTTTGTTCAACTAAAAGTGTTGAACCTTAGTTTTGATTGAGCCGTTCTGAAACACTCTTTCTGTAGAAAATGCAAGTGGAGATTCGGAGCGCTAAGAGGGTAATAGTGGAAAAAGGAATGTCTCCAAATGTAAACTACACAGAATCATTCTGTGAAACTTCTTTCTGATCTGTGCATTCAGCTAACAGAGTTAAACCATCCTTTTGATTGAGCAGATCTGAACACTCTTTCTGTAGAAAATGCAACTGGACATTTGGAGCGCTAAGAGAGTAGTAGTGGAAAAAGTAATATATTCAAATATAAACTACACAGAAGCATTCTGTGAAACTTCTTTCTGATCTGAGCATTCAGCTAACAGAGTTAAACCATACTTTTGATTGAGCAGTTTTGAAACACTCTGTCTGTAGAAAATGCAACTGGACATTCGTAGCGCTAAGTGGGTAATAGTGGAAAAAAGAATATGTTCAAATATAAACTACACAGAAGCATTGTATGAAACTTCTTTCTGTTCTGTGCATTCAACTAACAGAGTTGAACCTTACTTTTGATTGAGCCTTTCTGAAACACTCTTTCTGTAGAAACTGCAATTGGACATTCTGAGCGCTAAGAGGCCTCTATTGGGAAAAATAATATCTTCCAATAAAAACTACACAGAAGCATTGCGTGAAACTTATTTCTGATATGTTCATTAAGCTAACAGAGTTAAACCATACTTTTGATTGCGCAGTGCTGAACCCTCTTTCTGTAGAAAATGCAAGTGGACATTCGGAGCGCTAAGAGGGTAATAGTGGAAAAAGGACTATATTCAAATATAAACTACACAGTAGCATTCTGTGAAAATTCTTTCTGTTCTGTGCATTCAACTAACAGAGTTGAACCTTACTTTTGATTGAGCCGTTCTGAAACACTCTTTCTGTAGAAACTGCAATTGGACATGCTAAGCGCTAAGAGGCCTACTTTGGGAAAAAGAATATCTTCAAATAAAAACTACACAGATGCATTCTGTGAAACTTATTTCTGATCTGTAAATTCAGTTAACAGAGATAAAACATATTTTTGATTGAGCAGTTATGAAACACTCTTTTTGTAGAAAATACAAGTGGAGATTCGGAGCGCTAAGAGGGTAATAGTGGAAAAAGGAATGTCTTCAAATATAAACTACACAGAATCATTCGGTGAAACTTCTTTCTGATCTGTGCATTCAGCTAACAGAGTTAAACCATACTTTTGATTGAGCAGATCTGAACACTCTTTCTGTAGAAAATGCAACTGGACATTTGGAGCGCTAAGAGCGTAGTAGTGGAAAAAGTAATATATTCAAATATAAACTACACAGAAGCATTCTGTGAAACTTCTTTCTGATCTGAGCATTCAGCTAACAGAGTTAAACCATACTTTTGATTGAGCAGTTTTGAAACACTCTGTCTGTAGAAAATGCAACTGGACATTCGTAGCGCTAAGTGGGTAATAGTGGAAAAAAGAATATGTTCAAATATAAACTACACAGAAGCATTGTATGAAACTTCTTTCTGTTCTGTGCATTCAACTAACAGAGTTGAACCTTACTTTTGATTGAGCCGTTCTGAAACACTCTTTCTGTAGAAACTGCAATTGGACATTCTGAGCGCTAAGAGGCCTATATTGGGAAAAAGAATGTCTACAAATAAAAACTACACAGAAGAATTGTGTGAAACTTCTTTCTGTTCTGTTTGTTCAACTAAAAGAGTTGAACCTTAGTTTTGATTGAGCCGTTCTGAAACACTCTTTCTGTAGAAAATGCAAGTGGAGATTCGGAGCGCTAAGAGGGTAATAGTGGAAAAAGGAATGTCTCCAAATATAAACTACACAGAATCATTCTGTGAAACATCTTTCTGATCTGTGCATTCAGCTAACAGAGTTAAACCATACTTTTGATTGAGCAGATCTGAACACTCTTTCTGTAGAAAATGCAACTGGACATTTGGAGCGCTAAGAGAATAGTAGTGGAAAAAGGAATATATTCAAATATAAACTACACAGAAGAATTCTGTGAAACTTCTTTCTGATCTGAGCATTCAGCTAACAGAGTTAAACCATACATTGATTGAGCAGTTTTGAAACACTCTGTCTGTAGAAAATGCAACTGGACATTCGTAGCGCTAAGTGGGTAATAGTGGAAAAAAGAATATGTTCAAATATAAACTACACAGAAGCATTGTATGAAACTTCTTTCTGTTCTGTGCATTCAACTAACAGAGTTGAACCTTACTTTTGATTGAGCCTTTCTGAAACACTCTTTCTGTAGAAACTGCAATTGGACATTCTGAGCGCTAAGAGGCCTCTATTGGGAAAAATAATATCTTCCAATAAAAACTACACAGAAGCATTGCGTGAAACTTATTTCTGATATGTTCATTAAGCTAACAGAGTTAAACCATACTTTTGATTGCGCAGTGCTGAACCCTCTTTCTGTAGAAAATGCAAGTGGACATTCGGAGCGCTAAGAGGGTAATAGTGGAAAAAGGACTATATTCAAATATAAACTACACAGTAGCATTCTGTGAAAATTCTTTCTGTTCTGTGCATTCAACTAACAGAGTTGAACCTTACTTTTGATTGAGCCGTTCTGAAACACTCTTTCTGTAGAAACTGCAATTGGACATGCTAAGCGCTAAGAGGCCTACTTTGGGAAAAAGAATATCTTCAAATAAAAACTACACAGATGCATTCTGTGAAACTTATTTCTGATCTGTAAATTCAGTTAACAGAGATAAAACATATTTTTGATTGAGCAGTTATGAAACACTCTTTTTGTAGAAAATACAAGTGGAGATTCGGAGCGCTAAGAGGGTAATAGTGGAAAAAGGAATGTCTTCAAATATAAACTACACAGAATCATTCGGTGAAACTTCTTTCTGATCTGAGCATTCAGCTAACAGAGTTAAACCATACTTTTGATTGAGCAGATCTGAACACTCTTTCTGTAGAAAATGCAACTGGACATTTGGAGCGCTAAGAGCGTAGTAGTGGAAAAAGGAATATATTCAAATATAAACTACACAGAAGCATTCTGTGAAACTTCTTTCTGATCTGAGCATTCAGCTAACAGAGTTAAACCATACTTTTGATTGAGCAGTTTTGAAACACTCTGTCTGTAGAAAATGCAACTGGACATTCGTAGCGCTAAGTGGGTAATAGTGGAAAAAAGAATATGTTCAAATATAAACTACACAGAAGCATTGTATGAAACTTCTTTCTGTTCTGTGCATTCAACTAAAAGAGTTGAACCTTACTTTTGATTGAGCCTTTCTGAAACACTCTTTCTGTAGAAACTGCAATTGGACATTCTGAGCGCTAAGAGGCGTCTATTGGGAAAAATAATATCTTCAAATAAAAACTACACAGAAGCATTGTGTGAAACTTATTTCTGACATGTTCATTAAGCTAACAGAGTTAAACCATACTTTTGATTGCGAAGTTCTGAACACTCTTTCTGTAGAAAATGCAAGTGGACATTCGGAGCGCTAAGAGGGTAATAGTGGAAAAAGGAATATATTCAAATATAAACTACACAGTAGCATTCTGTGAAAATTCTTTCTGTTCTGTGCATTCAACTAACAGAGTTCAACCTTACTTTTGATTGAGCCGTTCTGAAACACTCTTTCTGTAGAAACTGCAATTGGACATGCTAAGCGCTAAGAGGCCTACATTGGGAAAAAGAATATCTTCAAATAAAAACTACACAGATGCATTCTGTGAAACTTATTTCTGATCTGTAAATTCAGTTAACAGAGATAAAACATATTTTTGATTGAGCAGTTATGAAACACTCTTTTTGTAGAAAATGCAAGTGGAGATTCGGAGCACTAAGAGGGTAATAGTGGAAAAAGGAATGTCTTCATATATAAACTACACAGAATCATTCGGTGAAACTTCTTTCTGATCTGTGCATTCAGCTAACAGAGTTAAACCATACTTTTGATTGAGCAGATCTGAACACTCTTTCTGTAGAAAATGCAACTGGACATTTGGAGCGCTAAGAGCGTAGTAGTGGAAAAAGGAATATATTCAAATATAAACTACACAGAAGCATTCTGTGAAACTTCTTTCTGATCTGAGCATTGAGCTAACAGAGTTAAACCATACTTTTGATTGAGCAGTTTTGAAACAGTCTGTCTGTAGAAAATGCAACTGGACATTCGTAGGGCTAAGTGGGTAATAGTGGAAAAAAGAATATGTTCAAATATAAACTACACAGAAGCATTGTATGAAACTTCTTTCTGTTCTGCGCATTCAACTAACAGAGTTGAACCTTACTTTTGATTGAGCCTTTCTGAAACACTCTTTCTGTAGAAACTGCAATTGGACATTCTGAGCGCTAAGAGGCCTCTATAGGGAAAAATAATATCTTCAAATAAAAACTACACAGAAGCATTTTGTGAAACTTATTTCTGATATGTTCATTAATCTAACAGAGTTAAACCATACTTTTGATTGAGCAGTTTTGAAACACTCTGTCTGTAGAAAATGCAACTGGACATTCGTAGCGCTAAGTGGGTAATAGTGGAAAAAAGAATATGTTCAAATATAAACTACACAGAAGCATTGTATGAAACTTCTTTCTGTTCTGTGCATTCAACTAACAGAGTTCAACCTTACTTTTGATTGAGCCGTTCTGAAACACTCTTTCTGTAGAAACTGCAATTGGACATTCTGAGCGCTAAGAGGCCTATATTGGGAAAAAGAATGTCTACAAATAAACACTACACAGAAGAATTGTGTGAAACTTCTTTCTGTTCTGTTTGTTCAACTAAAAGAGTTGAACCTTAGTTTTGATTGAGCCGTTCCGAAACACACTTTCTGTAGAAAATGCAAGTGGAGATTCAGAGCGCTAAGAGGGTAATAGTGGAAAAAGGAATGTCTCCAAATATAAACTACACAGAATCATTCTGTGAAACTTCTTTCTGATCTGTGCATTCAGCTAACAGGGTTAAACCATACTTTTGATTGAGCAGATCTGAACACTCTTTCTGTAGAAAATGCAACTGGACATTTGGAGCACTAAGAGAGTAGTAGTGGAAAAAGGATTATATTCAAATATAAACTACACAGAAGCATTCTGTGAAACTTCTTTCTGATCTGAGCATTCAGCTAACAGAGTTAAACCATACTTTTGATTGAGCAGTTTTGAAACACTCTGTCTGTAGAAAATGCAACTGGACATTCGTAGCGCTAAGTGGGTAATAGTGGAAAAAAGAATATATACAAATATAAACTACACAGAAGCATTGTATGAAACTTCTTTCTGTTCTGTGCATTCAACTAACAGAGTTGAACCTTACTTTTGATTGAGCCGTTCTGAAACACTCTTTCTGTAGAAACTGCAATTGGACATTCTGAGCGCTAAGAGGACTATATTGGGAAAAAGAATGTCTACAAATAAAAACTACACAGAAGAATTGTGTGAAACTTCTTTCTGTTCTGTTTGTTCAACTAAAAGAGTTGAACCTTAGTTTTGATTGAGCCGTTCTGAAACACTCTTTCTGTAGAAAATGCAAGTGGAGATTCGGAGCGCTAAGAGGGTAATAGTGGAAAAAGGAATGTCTCCAAATATAAACTACACAGAATCATTCGGTGAAACTTCTTTCTGATCTGTGCATTCAGCTATCAGAGTTAAACCATACATTTGATTGAGCAGATCTGAACTCTCTTTCTGTAGAAAATGGAACTGGACATTTGGAGCGCTAAGAGAGTAGTAGTGGAAAAAGGAATATATTCAAATATAAACTACACAGAAGCATTCTGTGAAACTTCTTTCTGATCTGAGCATTCAGCTAACAGAATTAAACCATACTTTTGATTGAGCAGTTTTGAAACACTCTGTCTGTAGAAAATGCAACTGGACATTCGTAGCGCTAAGTGGGTAATAGTGGAAAAAAGAATATGTTCAAATATAAACTACACAGAAGCATTGTATGAAACTTCTTTCTGTTCTGTGCATTCAACTAACAGAGTTGAACCTTACTTTTGATTGAGCCTTTCTGAAACACTCTTTCTGTAGAAACTGCAATTGGACATTCTGAGCGCTAAGAGGCCTATATTGGGAAAAATAATATCTTCAAATAAAAACTACACAGAAGCATTGTGTGAAACTTATTTCTGATATGTTCATTAAGCTAACAGAGTTAAACCATATTTTTGATTGCGCAGTTCTGAACACTCTTTCTGTAGAAAATGCAAGTGGACATTCGGAGCGCTAAGAGGGTAATAGTGGAAAAAGGAATATATTCAAATATAAACTACACAGTAGCATTCTGTGAAAATTCTTTCTGTTCTGTGCATTCAACTAACAGAGTTGAACCTTACTTTTGATTGAGCCGTTCTGAAACACTCTTTCTGTAGAAACTGCAATTGGACATGCCAAGCGCTAAGAGGCCTACATTGGGAAAAAGAATATCTTCAAATAAAAACTATACAGATGCATTCTGTGAAACTTATTTCTGATCTGTAAATTCAGTTAACAGAGATAAAACATATTTTTGATTGAGCAGTTATGAAACACTCTTTTTGTAGAAAATGCAAGTGGAGATTCGGAGCGCTAAGAGGGTAATAGTGGAAAAAGGAATATCTTCAAATATAAACTACACAGAATCATTCGGTGAAACTTCTTTCTGATCTGTGCATTCAGCTAACAGAGTTAAACCATACTTTTGATTGAGCAGATCTGAACACTCTTTCTGTAGAAAATGCAACTGGACATTTGGAGCGCTAAGAGCGTAGTAGTGGAAAAAGGAATATATTCAAATATAAACTACACAGAAGCATTCTGTGAAACTTCTTTCTGATCTGAGCATTCAGCTAACAGAGTTAAACCATACTTTTGATTGAGCAGTTTTGATACACTCTGTCTGTAGAAAATGCAACTGGACATTCGTAGCGCTAAGTGGGTAATAGTGGAAAAAAGAATATGTTCAAATATAAACTACACAGAAGCATTGTATGAAACTTCTTTCTGTTCTGTGCATTCAACTAACAGAGTTGAACCTTACTTTTGATTGAGCCGTTCTGAAACACTCTTTCTGTAGAAACTGCAATTGGACATTCTGAGCGCTAAGAGGCCTATATTGGGAAAAAGAATGTCTACAAATAAAAACTACACAGAAGAATTGTGTGAAACTTCTTTCTGTTCTGTTTGTTCAACTAAAAGAGTTGAACCTTAGTTTTGATTGAGCCGTTCTGAAACACTCTTTCTGTAGAAAATGCAAGTGGAGATTCGGAGCGCTAAGAGGGTAATAGTGGAAAAAGGAATGTCTCCAAATATAAACTACACAGAATCATTCTGTGAAACATCTTTCTGATCTGTGCATTCAGCTAACAGAGTTAAACCATACTTTTGATTGAGCAGATCTGAACACTCTTTCTGTAGAAAATGCAACTGGACATTTGGAGCGCTAAGAGAGTAGTAGTGGAAAAAGGAATATATTCAAATATAAACTACACAGAAGAATTCTGTGAAACTTCTTTCTGATCTGAGCATTCAGCTAACAGAGTTAAACCATACATTGATTGAGCAGTTTTGAAACACTCTGTCTGTAGAAAATGCAACTGGACATTCGTAGCGCTAAGTGGGTAATAGTGGAAAAAAGAATATGTTCAAATATAAACTACACAGAAGCATTGTATGAAACTTCTTTCTGTTCTGTGCATTCAACTAACAGAGTTGAACCTTACTTTTGATTGAGCCTTTCTGAAACACTCTTTCTGTAGAAACTGCAATTGGACATTCTGAGCGCTAAGAGGCCTCTATTGGGAAAAATAATATCTTCCAATAAAAACTACACAGAAGCATTGCGTGAAACTTATTTCTGATATGTTCATTAAGCTAACAGAGTTAAACCATACTTTTGATTGCGCAGTGCTGAACCCTCTTTCTGTAGAAAATGCAAGTGGACATTCGGAGCGCTAAGAGGGTAATAGTGGAAAAAGGACTATATTCAAATATAAACTACACAGTAGCATTCTGTGAAAATTCTTTCTGTTCTGTGCATTCAACTAACAGAGTTGAACCTTACTTTTGATTGAGCCGTTCTGAAACACTCTTTCTGTAGAAACTGCAATTGGACATGCTAAGCGCTAAGAGGCCAACTTTGGGAAAAAGAATATCTTCAAATAAAAACTACTCAGATGCATTCTGTGAAACTTATTTCTGATCTGTAAATTCAGTTAACAGAGATAAAACATATTTTTGATTGAGCAGTTATGAAACACTCTTTTTGTAGAAAATACAAGTGGAGATTCGGAGCGCTAAGTGGGTAATAGTGGAAAAAGGAATGTCTTCAAATATAAACTACACAGAATCATTCGGTGAAACTTCTTTCTGATCTGAGCATTCAGCTAACAGAGTTAAACCATACTTTTGATTGAGCAGATCTGAACACTCTTTCTGTAGAAAATGCAACTGGACATTTGGAGCGCTAAGAGCGTAGTAGTGGAAAAAGGAATATATTCAAATATAAACTACACAGAAGCATTCTGTGAAACTTCTTTCTGATCTGAGCATTCAGCTAACAGAGTTAAACCATACTTTTGATTGAGCAGTTTTGAAACACTCTGTCTGTAGAAAATGCAACTGGACATTCGTAGCGCTAAGTGGGTAATAGTGGAAAAAAGAATATGTTCAAATATAAACTACACAGAAGCATTGTATGAAACTCCTTTCTGTTCTGTGCATTCAACTAAAAGAGTTGAACCTTACTTTTGATTGAGCCTTTCTGAAACACTCTTTCTGTAGAAACTGCAATTGGACATTCTGAGCGCTAAGAGGCGTCTATTGGGAAAAATAATATCTTCAAATAAAAACTACACAGAAGCATTGTGTGAAACTTATTTCTGACATGTTCATTAAGCTAACAGAGTTAAACCATACTTTTGATTGCGAAGTTCTGAACACTCTTTCTGTAGAAAATGCAAGTGGACATTCGGAGCGCTAAGAGGGTAATAGTGGAAAAAGGAATATATTCAAATATAAACTACACAGTAGCATTCTGTGAAAATTCTTTCTGTTCTGTGCATTCAACTAACAGAGTTCAACCTTACTTTTGATTGAGCCGTTCTGAAACACTCTTTCTGTAGAAACTGCAATTGGACATGCTAAGCGCTAAGAGGCCTACATTGGGAAAAAGAATATCTTCAAATAAAAACTACACAGATGCATTCTGTGAAACTTATTTCTGATCTGTAAATTCAGTTAACAGAGATAAAACATATTTTTGATTGAGCAGTTATGAAACACTCTTTTTGTAGAAAATGCAAGTGGAGATTCGGAGCGCTAAGAGGGTAATAGTGGAAAAAGGAATGTCTTCATATATAAACTACACAGAATCATTCGGTGAAACTTCTTTCTGATCTGTGCATTCAGCTAACAGAGTTAAACCATACTTTTGATTGAGCAGATCTGAACACTCTTTCTGTAGAAAATGCAACTGGACATTTGGAGCGCTAAGAGCGTAGTAGTGGAAAAAGGAATATATTCAAATATAAACTACACAGAAGCATTCTGTGAAACTTCTTTCTGATCTGAGCATTGAGCTAACAGAGTTAAACCATACTTTTGATTGAGCAGTTTTGAAACAGTCTGTCTGTAGAAAATGCAACTGGACATTCGTAGGGCTAAGTGGGTAATAGTGGAAAAAAGAATATGTTCAAATATAAACTACACAGAAGCATTGTATGAAACTTCTTTCTGTTCTGTGCATTCAACTAACAGAGTTGAACCTTACTTTTGATTGAGCCTTTCTGAAACACTCTTTCTGTAGAAACTGCAATTGGACATTCTGAGCGCTAAGAGGCCTCTATAGGGAAAAATAATATCTTCAAATAAAAACTACACAGAAGCATTGTGTGAAACTTATTTCTGATATGTTCATTAATCTAACAGAGTTAAACCATACTTTTGATTGAGCAGTTTTGAAACACTCTGTCTGTAGAAAATGCAACTGGACATTCGTAGCGCTAAGTGGGTAATAGTGGAAAAAAGAATATGTTCAAATATAAACTACACAGAAGCATTGTATGAAACTTCTTTCTGTTCTGTGCATTCAACTAACAGAGTTCAACCTTACTTTTGATTGAGCCGTTCTGAAACACTCTTTCTGTAGAAACTGCAATTGGACATTCTGAGCGATAAGAGGCCTATATTGGGAAAAAGAATGTCTACAAATAAAAACTACACAGAAGAATTGTGTGAAACTTCTTTCTGTTCTGTTTGTTCAACTAAAAGAGTTGAACCTTAGTTTTGATTGAGCCGTTCCGAAACACACTTTCTGTAGAAAATGCAAGTGGAGATTCAGAGCGCTAAGAGGGTAATAGTGGAAAAAGGAATGTCTCCAAATATAAACTACACAGAATCATTCTGTGAAACTTCTTTCTGATCTGTGCATTCAGCTAACAGGGTTAAACCATACTTTTGATTGAGCAGATCTGAACACTCTTTCTGTAGAAAATGCAACTGGACATTTGGAGCACTAAGAGAGTAGTAGTGGAAAAAGGATTATATTCAAATATAAACTACACAGAAGCATTCTGTGAAACTTCTTTCTGATCTGAGCATTCAGCTAACAGAGTTAAACCATACTTTTGATTGAGCAGTTTTGAAACACTCTGTCTGTAGAAAATGCAACTGGACATTCGTAGCGCTAAGTGGGTAATAGTGGAAAAAAGAATATGTTCAAATATAAACTACACAGAAGCATTGTATGAAACTTCTTTCTGTTCTGTGCATTCAACTAACAGAGTTGAACCTTACTTTTGATTGAGCCTTTCTGAAACACTCTTTCTGTAGAAACTGCAATTGGACATTCTGAGCGCTAAGAGGCCTCTATTGGGAAAAATAATATCTTCAAATAAAAACTACACAGAAGCATTGTGTGAAACTTATTTCTGATATGTTCATTAAGCTAACAGAGTTAAACCATATTTTTGATTGCGCAGTTCTGAACACTCTTTCTGTAGAAAATGCAAGTGGACATTCGGAGCGCTAAGAGGGTAATAGTGGAAAAAGGAATATATTCAAATATAAACTACACAGTAGCATTCTGTGAAAATTCTTTCTGTTCTGTGCATTCAACTAACAGAGTTGAACCTTACTTTTGATTGAGCCGTTCTGAAACACTCTTTCTGTAGAAACTGCAATTGGACATGCCAAGCGCTAAGAGGCCTACATTGGGAAAAAGAATATCTTCAAATAAAAACTATACAGATGCATTCTGTGAAACTTATTTCTGATCTGTAAATTCAGTTAACAGAGATAAAACATATTTTTGATTGAGCAGTTATGAAACACTCTTTTTGTAGAAAATGCAAGTGGAGATTCGGAGCGCTAAGAGGGTAATAGTGGAAAAAGGAATATCTTCAAATATAAACTACACAGAATCATTCGGTGAAACTTCTTTCTGATCTGTGCATTCAGCTAACAGAGTTAAACCATACTTTTGATTGAGCAGATCTGAACACTCTTTCTGTAGAAAATGCAACTGGACATTTGGAGCGCTAAGAGCGTAGTAGTGGAAAAAGGAATATATTCAAATATAAACTACACAGAAGCATTCTGTGAAACTTCTTTCTGATCTGAGCATTCAGCTAACAGAGTTAAACCATACTTTTGATTGAGCAGTTTTGATACACTCTGTCTGTAGAAAATGCAACTGGACATTCGTAGCGCTAAGTGGGTAATAGTGGAAAAAAGAATATGTTCAAATATAAACTACACAGAAGCATTGTATGAAACTTCTTTCTGTTCTGTGCATTCAACTAACAGAGTTGAACCTTACTTTTGATTGAGCCGTTCTGAAACACTCTTTCTGTAGAAACTGCAATTGGACATTCTGAGCGCTAAGAGGCCTATATTGGGAAAAAGAATGTCTACAAATAAAAACTACACAGAAGAATTGTGTGAAACTTCTTTCTGTTCTGTTTGTTCAACTAAAAGAGTTGAACCTTAGTTTTGATTGAGCCGTTCTGAAACACTCTTTCTGTAGAAAATGCAAGTGGAGATTCGGAGCGCTAAGAGGGTAATAGTGGAAAAAGGAATGTCTCCAAATATAAACTACACAGAATCATTCTGTGAAACATCTTTCTGATCTGTGCATTCAGCTAACAGAGTTAAACCATACTTTTGATTGAGCAGATCTGAACACTCTTTCTGTAGAAAATGCAACTGGACATTTGGAGCGCTAAGAGAGTAGTAGTGGAAAAAGGAATATATTCAAATATAAACTACACAGAAGAATTCTGTGAAACTTCTTTCTGATCTGAGCATTCAGCTAACAGAGTTAAACCATACATTGATTGAGCAGTTTTGAAACACTCTGTCTGTAGAAAATGCAACTGGACATTCGTAGCGCTAAGTGGGTAATAGTGGAAAAAAGAATATGTTCAAATATAAACTACACAGAAGCATTGTATGAAACTTCTTTCTGTTCTGTGCATTCAACTAACAGAGTTGAACCTTACTTTTGATTGAGCCTTTCTGAAACACTCTTTCTGTAGAAACTGCAATTGGACATTCTGAGCGCTAAGAGGCCTCTATTGGGAAAAATAATATCTTCCAATAAAAACTACACAGAAGCATTGCGTGAAACTTATTTCTGATATGTTCATTAAGCTAACAGAGTTAAACCATACTTTTGATTGCGCAGTGCTGAACCCTCTTTCTGTAGAAAATGCAAGTGGACATTCGGAGCGCTAAGAGGGTAATAGTGGAAAAAGGACTATATTCAAATATAAACTACACAGTAGCATTCTGTGAAAATTCTTTCTGTTCTGTGCATTCAACTAACAGAGTTGAACCTTACTTTTGATTGAGCCGTTCTGAAACACTCTTTCTGTAGAAACTGCAATTGGACATGCTAAGCGCTAAGAGGCCAACTTTGGGAAAAAGAATATCTTCAAATAAAAACTACTCAGATGCATTCTGTGAAACTTATTTCTGATCTGTAAATTCAGTTAACAGAGATAAAACATATTTTTGATTGAGCAGTTATGAAACACTCTTTTTGTAGAAAATACAAGTGGAGATTCGGAGCGCTAAGTGGGTAATAGTGGAAAAAGGAATGTCTTCAAATATAAACTACACAGAATCATTCGGTGAAACTTCTTTCTGATCTGAGCATTCAGCTAACAGAGTTAAACCATACTTTTGATTGAGCAGATCTGAACACTCTTTCTGTAGAAAATGCAACTGGACATTTGGAGCGCTAAGAGCGTAGTAGTGGAAAAAGGAATATATTCAAATATAAACTACACAGAAGCATTCTGTGAAACTTCTTTCTGATCTGAGCATTCAGCTAACAGAGTTAAACCATACTTTTGATTGAGCAGTTTTGAAACACTCTGTCTGTAGAAAATGCAACTGGACATTCGTAGCGCTAAGTGGGTAATAGTGGAAAAAAGAATATGTTCAAATATAAACTACACAGAAGCATTGTATGAAACTCCTTTCTGTTCTGTGCATTCAACTAAAAGAGTTGAACCTTACTTTTGATTGAGCCTTTCTGAAACACTCTTTCTGTAGAAACTGCAATTGGACATTCTGAGCGCTAAGAGGCGTCTATTGGGAAAAATAATATCTTCAAATAAAAACTACACAGAAGCATTGTGTGAAACTTATTTCTGACATGTTCATTAAGCTAACAGAGTTAAACCATACTTTTGATTGCGAAGTTCTGAACACTCTTTCTGTAGAAAATGCAAGTGGACATTCGGAGCGCTAAGAGGGTAATAGTGGAAAAAGGAATATATTCAAATATAAACTACACAGTAGCATTCTGTGAAAATTCTTTCTGTTCTGTGCATTCAACTAACAGAGTTCAACCTTACTTTTGATTGAGCCGTTCTGAAACACTCTTTCTGTAGAAACTGCAATTGGACATGCTAAGCGCTAAGAGGCCTACATTGGGAAAAAGAATATCTTCAAATAAAAACTACACAGATGCATTCTGTGAAACTTATTTCTGATCTGTAAATTCAGTTAACAGAGATAAAACATATTTTTGATTGAGCAGTTATGAAACACTCTTTTTGTAGAAAATGCAAGTGGAGATTCGGAGCGCTAAGAGGGTAATAGTGGAAAAAGGAATGTCTTCATATATAAACTACACAGAATCATTCGGTGAAACTTCTTTCTGATCTGTGCATTCAGCTAACAGAGTTAAACCATACTTTTGATTGAGCAGATCTGAACACTCTTTCTGTAGAAAATGCAACTGGACATTTGGAGCGCTAAGAGCGTAGTAGTGGAAAAAGGAATATATTCAAATATAAACTACACAGAAGCATTCTGTGAAACTTCTTTCTGATCTGAGCATTGAGCTAACAGAGTTAAACCATACTTTTGATTGAGCAGTTTTGAAACAGTCTGTCTGTAGAAAATGCAACTGGACATTCGTAGGGCTAAGTGGGTAATAGTGGAAAAAAGAATATGTTCAAATATAAACTACACAGAAGCATTGTATGAAACTTCTTTCTGTTCTGTGCATTCAACTAACAGAGTTGAACCTTACTTTTGATTGAGCCTTTCTGAAACACTCTTTCTGTAGAAACTGCAATTGGACATTCTGAGCGCTAAGAGGCCTCTATAGGGAAAAATAATATCTTCAAATAAAAACTACACAGAAGCATTGTGTGAAACTTATTTCTGATATGTTCATTAATCTAACAGAGTTAAACCATACTTTTGATTGAGCAGTTTTGAAACACTCTGTCTGTAGAAAATGCAACTGGACATTCGTAGCGCTAAGTGGGTAATAGTGGAAAAAAGAATATGTTCAAATATAAACTACACAGAAGCATTGTATGAAACTTCTTTCTGTTCTGTGCATTCAACTAACAGAGTTCAACCTTACTTTTGATTGAGCCGTTCTGAAACACTCTTTCTGTAGAAACTGCAATTGGACATTCTGAGCGATAAGAGGCCTATATTGGGAAAAAGAATGTCTACAAATAAAAACTACACAGAAGAATTGTGTGAAACTTCTTTCTGTTCTGTTTGTTCAACTAAAAGAGTTGAACCTTAGTTTTGATTGAGCCGTTCCGAAACACACTTTCTGTAGAAAATGCAAGTGGAGATTCAGAGCGCTAAGAGGGTAATAGTGGAAAAAGGAATGTCTCCAAATATAAACTACACAGAATCATTCTGTGAAACTTCTTTCTGATCTGTGCATTCAGCTAACAGGGTTAAACCATACTTTTGATTGAGCAGATCTGAACACTCTTTCTGTAGAAAATGCAACTGGACATTTGGAGCACTAAGAGAGTAGTAGTGGAAAAAGGATTATATTCAAATATAAACTACACAGAAGCATTCTGTGAAACTTCTTTCTGATCTGAGCATTCAGCTAACAGAGTTAAACCATACTTTTGATTGAGCAGTTTTGAAACACTCTGTCTGTAGAAAATGCAACTGGACATTCGTAGCGCTAAGTGGGTAATAGTGGAAAAAAGAATATGTTCAAATATAAACTACACAGAAGCATTGTATGAAACTTCTTTCTGTTCTGTGCATTCAACTAACAGAGTTGAACCTTACTTTTGATTGAGCCTTTCTGAAACACTCTTTCTGTAGAAACTGCAATTGGACATTCTGAGCGCTAAGAGGCCTCTATTGGGAAAAATAATATCTTCAAATAAAAACTACACAGAAGCATTGTGTGAAACTTATTTCTGATATGTTCATTAAGCTAACAGAGTTAAACCATACTTTTGATTGCGCAGTGCTGAACCCTCTTTCTGTAGAAAATGCAAGTGGACATTCGGAGCACTAAGAGGGTAATAGTGGAAAAAGGACTATATTCAAATATAAACTACACAGTAGCATTCTGTGAAAATTCTTTCTGTTCTGTGCATTCAACTAACAGAGTTGAACCTTACTTTTGATTGAGCCGTTCTGAAACACTCTTTCTGTAGAAACTGCAATTGGACATGCTAAGCGCTAAGAGGCCTACTTTGGGAAAAAGAATATCTTCAAATAAAAACTACACAGATGCATTCTGTGAAACTTATTTCTGATCTGTAAATTCAGTTAACAGAGATAAAACATATTTTTGATTGAGCAGTTATGAAACACTCTTTTTGTAGAAAATACAAGTGGAGATTCGGAGCGCTAAGAGGGTAATAGTGGAAAAAGGAATGTCTTCAAATATAAACTACACAGAATCATTCGGTGAAACTTCTTTCTGATCTGTGCATTCAGCTAACAGAGTTAAACCATACTTTTGATTGAGCAGATCTGAACACTCTTTCTGTAGAAAATGCAACTGGACATTTGGAGCGCTAAGAGCGTAGTAGTGGAAAAAGTAATATATTCAAATATAAACTACACAGAAGCATTCTGTGAAACTTCTTTCTGATCTGAGCATTCAGCTAACAGAGTTAAACCATACTTTTGATTGAGCAGTTTTGAAACACTCTGTCTGTAGAAAATGCAACTGGACATTCGTAGCGCTAAGTGGGTAATAGTGGAAAAAAGAATATGTTCAAATATAAACTACACAGAAGCATTGTATGAAACTTCTTTCTGTTCTGTGCATTCAACTAACAGAGTTGAACCTTACTTTTGATTGAGCCGTTCTGAAACACTCTTTCTGTAGAAACTGCAATTGGACATTCTGAGCGCTAAGAGGACTATATTGGGAAAAAGAATGTCTACAAATAAAAACTACACAGAAGAATTGTGTGAAACTTCTTTCTGTTCTGTTTGTTCAACTAAAAGAGTTGAACCTTAGTTTTGATTGAGCCGTTCTGAAACACTCTTTCTGTAGAAAATGCAAGTGGAGATTCGGAGCGCTAAGAGGGTAATAGTGGAAAAAGGAATGTCTCCAAATATAAACTACACAGAATCATTCTGTGAAACATCTTTCTGATCTGTGCATTCAGCTAACAGAGTTAAACCATACTTTTGATTGAGCAGATCTGAACACTCTTTCTGTAGAAAATGCAACTGGACATTTGGAGCGCTAAGAGAGTAGTAGTGGAAAAAGGAATATATTCAAATATAAACTACACAGAAGAATTCTGTGAAACTTCTTTCTGATCTGAGCATTCAGCTAACAGAGTTAAACCATACTTTTGATTGAGCAGTTTTGAAACACTCTGTCTGTAGAAAATGCAACTGGACATTCGTAGCGCTAAGTGGGTAATAGTGGAAAAAAGAATATGTTCAAATATAAACTACACAGAAGCATTGTATGAAACTTCTTTCTGTTCTGTGCATTCAACTAACAGAGTTGAACCTTACTTTTGATTGAGCCTTTCTGAAACACTCTTTCTGGAGAAACTGCAATTGGACATTCTGAGCGCTAAGAGGCCTCTATTGGGAAAAATAATATCTTCCAATAAAAACTACACAGAAGCATTGCGTGAAACTTATTTCTGATATGTTCATTAAGCTAACAGAGTTAAACCATACTTTTGATTGCGCAGTGCTGAACCCTCTTTCTGTAGAAAATGCAAGTGGACATTCGGAGCGCTAAGAGGGTAATAGTGGAAAAAGGACTATATTCAAATATAAACTACACAGTAGCATTCTGTGAAAATTCTTTCTGTTCTGTGCATTCAACTAACAGAGTTGAACCTTACTTTTGATTGAGCCGTTCTGAAACACTCTTTCTGTAGAAACTGCAATTGGACATGCTAAGCGCTAAGAGGCCTACTTTGGGAAAAAGAATATCTTCAAATAAAAACTACACAGATGCATTCTGTGAAACTTATTTCTGATCTGTAAATTCAGTTAACAGAGATAAAACATATTTTTGATTGAGCAGTTATGAAACACTCTTTTTGTAGAAAATACAAGTGGAGATTCGGAGCGCTAAGAGGGTAATAGTGGAAAAAGGAATGTCTTCAAATATAAACTACACAGAATCATTCGGTGAAACTTCTTTCTGATCTGTGCATTCAGCTAACAGAGTTAAACCATACTTTTGATTGAGCAGATCTGAACACTCTTTCTGTAGAAAATGCAACTGGACATTTGGAGCGCTAAGAGCGTAGTAGTGGAAAAAGTAATATATTCAAATATAAACTACACAGAAGCATTCTGTGAAACTTCTTTCTGATCTGAGCATTCAGCTAACAGAGTTAAACCATACTTTTGATTGAGCAGTTTTGAAACACTCTGTCTGTAGAAAATGCAACTGGACATTCGTAGCGCTAAGTGGGTAATAGTGGAAAAAAGAATATGTTCAAATATAAACTACACAGAAGCATTGTATGAAACTTCTTTCTGTTCTGTGCATTCAACTAACAGAGTTGAACCTTACTTTTGATTGAGCCGTTCTGAAACACTCTTTCTGTAGAAACTGCAATTGGACATTCTGAGCGCTAAGAGGCCTATATTGGGAAAAAGAATGTCTACAAATAAAAACTACACAGAAGAATTGTGTGAAACTTCTTTCTGTTCTGTTTGTTCAACTAAAAGAGTTGAACCTTAGTTTTGATTGAGCCGTTCTGAAACACTCTTTCTGTAGAAAATGCAAGTGGAGATTCGGAGCGCTAAGAGGGTAATAGTGGAAAAAGGAATGTCTCCAAATATAAACTACACAGAATCATTCTGTGAAACTTCTTTCTGATCTGTGCATTCAGCTAACAGAGTTAAACCATACTTTTGATTGAGCAGATCTGAACACTCTTTCTGTAGAAAATGCAACTGGACATTTGGAGCGCTAAGAGAGTAGTAGTGGAAAAAGGAATATATTCAAATATAAACTACACAGAAGCATTCTGTGAAACTTCTTTCAGATCTGAGCATTCAGCTAACAGAGTTAAACCATACTTTTGATTGAGCAGTTTTGAAACACTCTGTCTGTAGAAAATGCAACTGGACATTCATAGCGCTAAGTGGGTAATAGTGGAAAAAAGAATATGTTCAAATATAAACTACACAGAAGCATTGTATGAAACTTCTTTCTGTTCTGTGCATTCAACTAACAGAGTTGAACCTTACTTTTGATTGAGCCTTTCTGAAACACTCTTTCTGTAGAAAATGCAATTGGACATTCTGAGCGCTAAGAGGCCTCTATTGGGAAAAATAATATCTTCAAATAAAAACTACACAGAAGCATTGTGTGAAACTTATTTCTGATATGTTCATTAAGCTAACAGAGTTAAACCATACTTTTGATTGCGCAGTGCTGAACCCTCTTTCTGTAGAAAATGCAAGTGGACATTCAGAGCGCTAAGAGGGTAATAGTGGAAAAAGGACTATATTCAAATATAAACTACACAGTAGCATTCTGTGAAAATTCTTTCTGTTCTGTGCATTCAACTAACAGAGTTGAACCTTACTTTTGATTGAGCCGTTCTGAAACACTCTTTCTGTAGAAACTGCAATTGGACATGCTAAGCGCTAAGAGGCCTACTTTGGGAAAAAGAATATCTTCAAATAAAAACTACACAGAAGCATTGTGTGAAACTTATTTCTGATCTGTAAATTCAGTTAACAAAGATAAAACATATTTTTGATTGAGCAGTTATGAAACACTCTTTTTGTAGAAAATACAAGTGGAGATTCGGAGCGCTAAGAGGGTAATAGTGTAAAAAGGAATGTCTTCAAATATAAACTACACAGAATCATTCGGTGAAACTTCTTTCTGATCTGTGCATTCAGCTAACAGAGTTAAACCATACTTTTGATTGAGCAGATCTGAACACTCTTTCTGTAGGAAATGCAACTGGACATTTGGAGCGCTAAGAGCGTAGTAGTGGAAAAAGGAATATATTCAAGTATAAACTACACAGAAGCATTCTGTGAAACTTCTTTCTGATCTGAGCATTCAGCTAA
Source organism: Symphalangus syndactylus (assembly GCF_028878055.3). NCBI lineage: Eukaryota > Metazoa > Chordata > Mammalia > Primates > Hylobatidae > Symphalangus > Symphalangus syndactylus. The sequence goes on along the minus strand of NC_072444.2, from coordinate 5,202,807 downwards.
CAGAGTTAAACCATACATTTGATTGAGCAGTTTTGAAACACTCTGTCTGTAGAGAATGCAACTGGACATTCGTAGCGCTAAGTGGGTAATAGTGGAAAAAAGAATATGTTCAAATATAAACTACACAGAAGCATTGTATGAAACTTCTTTCTGTTCTGTGCATTCAACTAACAGAGTTCAACCTTACTTTTGATTGAGCCGTTCTGAAACACTCTTTCTGTAGAAACTGCAATTGGACATTCTGAGCGTTAAGAGGCCTATATTGGGAAAAAGAATGTCTACAAATAAAAACTACACAGAAGAATTGTGTGAAACTTCTTTCTGTTCTGTTTGTTCAACTAAAAGAGTTGAACTTTAGTTTTGATTGAGCCGTTCTGAAACACTCTTTCTGTAGAAAATGCAAGTGGAGATTCGGAGGGCTAAGAGGGTAATAGTGGAAAAAGGAATGTCTCCAAATATAAACTACACAGAATCATTCTGTGAAACTTCTTTCTGATCTGTGCATTCAGCTAACAGAGTTAAACCATACTTTTGATTGAGCAGATCTGAACACTCTTTCTGTAGAAAATGCAACTGGACATTTGGAGCGCTAAGAGAGTAGTAATGGAAAAAGGAATATATTCAAATATAAACTACACAGAAGCATTCTGTGAAACTTCTTTCTGATCTGAGCATTCAGCTAACAGAGTTAAACCATACTTTTGATTGAGCAGTTTTGAAACACTCTGTCTGTAGAAAATGCAACTGGACATTCGTAGCGCTAAGTGGGTAATAGTGGAAAAAAGAATATGTTCAAATATAAACTACACAGAAGCATTGTAGGAAACTTCTTTCTGTTCTGTGCATTCAACTAACAGAGTTCAACCTTACTTTTGATTGAGCCGTTCTGAAACACTCTTTCTGTAGAAACTGCAATTGGACATTCTGAGCGCTAAGAGGCCTATATTGGGAAAAAGAATGTCTACAAATAAAAACTACACAGAAGAATTGTGTGAAACTTCTTTCTGTTCTGTTTGTTCAACTAAAAGAGTTGAACCTTAGTTTTGATTGAGCCGTTCTGAAACACTCTTTCTGTAGAAAATGCAAGTGGAGATTCGGAGCGCTAAGAGGGTAATAGTGGAAAAAGGAATGTCTCCAAATATAAACTACACAGAATCATTCTGTGAAACTTCTTTCTGATCTGTGCATTCAGCTAACAGAGTTAAACCATACTTTTGATTGAGCAGATCTGAACACTCTTTCTGTAGAAAATGCAACTGGACATTTGGAGCGCTAAGAGAGTAGTAGTGGAAAAAGGAATATATTCAAATATAAACTACACAGAAGCATTCTGTGAAACTTCTTTCTGATCTGAGCATTCAGCTAACAGAGTTAAACCATACTTTTGATTGAGCAGTTTTGAAACACTCTGTCTGTAGAAAATGCAACTGGACATTCGTAGCGCTAAGTGGGTAATAGTGGAAAAAAGAATATGTTCAAATATAAACTACACAGAAGCATTGTATGAAACTTCTTTCTGTTCTGTGCATTCAACTAACAGAGTTGAACCTTACTTTTGATTGAGCCTTTCTGAAACACTCTTTCTGTAGAAACTGCAATTGGACATTCTGAGCGCTAAGAGGCCTCTATTGGGAAAAATAATATCTTCAAATAAAAACTACACAGAAGCATTGTGTGAAACTTATTTCTGATATGTTCATTAAGCTAACAGAGTTAAACCATACTTTTGATTGCGCAGTGCTGAACCCTCTTTCTGTAGAAAATGCAAGTGGACATTCGGAGCGCTAAGAGGGTAATAGTGGAAAAAGGACTATATTCAAATATAAACTACTCAGTAGCATTCTGTGAAAATTCTTTCTGTTCTGTGCATTCAACTAACAGAGTTGAACCTTACTTTTGATTGAGCCGTTCTGAAACACTCTTTCTGTAGAAAATGCAAGTGGAGATTCGGAGCGCTAAGAGGGTAATAGTGGAAAAAGGAATGTCTCCAAATATAAACTACACAGAATCATTCTGTGAAACTTCTTTCTGATCTGTGCATTCAGCTAACAGAGTTAAACCATACTTTTGATTGAGCAGATCTGAACACTCTTTCTGTAGAAAATGCAACTGGACATTTGGAGCGCTAAGAGAGTAGTAGTGGAAAAAGTAATATATTCAAATATAAACTACACAGAAGCATTCTGTGAAACTTCTTTCTGATCTGAGCATTCAGCTAACAGAGTTAAACCATACTTTTGATTGAGCAGTTTTGAAACACTCTGTCTGTAGAAAATGCAACTGGACATTCGTAGCGCTAAGTGGGTAATAGTGGAAAAAAGAATATGTTCAAATATAAACTACACAGAAGCATTGTATGAAACTCCTTTCTGTTCTGTGCATTCAACTAACAGAGTTGAACCTTACTTTTGATTGAGCCTTTCTGAAACACCCTTTCTGTAGAAACTGCAATTGGACATTCTGAGCGCTAAGAGGCCTCTATTGGGAAAAATAATATCTTCAAATAAAAACTACACAGAAGCATTGTGTGAAACTTATTTCTGATATGTTCATTAAGCTAACAGAGTTAAACCATACTTTTGATTGCGCAGTGCTGAACCCTCTTTCTGTAGAAAATGCAAGTGGACATTCGGAGCGCTAAGAGGGTAATAGTGGAAAAAGGACTATATTCAAATATAAACTACACAGTAGCATTCTGTGAAAATTCTTTCTGTTCTGTGCATTCAACTAACAGAGTTGAACCATACTTTTGATTGAGCCGTTCTGAAACACTCTTTCTGTTGAAACTGCAATTGGACATGCTAAGCGCTAAGAGGCCTACTTTGGGAAAAAGAATATCTTCAAATAAAAACTACACAGAAGCATTGTGTGAAACTTATTTCTGATCTGTAAATTCAGTTAACAGAGATAAAACATATTTTTGATTGAGCAGTTATGAAACACTCTTTTTGTAGAAAATACAAGTGGAGATTCGGAGCGCTAAGAGGTTAATAGTGGAAAAAGGAATGTCTTCAAATATAAACTACACAGAATCATTCGGTGAAACTTCTTTCTGATCTGTGCATTCAGCTAACAGAGTTAAACCATACTTTTGATTGAGCAGATCTGAACACTCTTTCTGTAGAAAATGCAACTGGACATTTGGAGCGCTAAGAGAGTAGTAGTGGAAAAAGGAATATATTCAAATATAAACTACACAGAAGCATTCTGTGAAACTTCTTTCTGATCTGAGCATTCAGCTAACAGAGTTAAACCATACTTTTGATTGAGCAGTTTTGAAACACTCTGTCTGTAGAAAATGCAACTGGACATTCGTAGCGCTAAGTGGGTAATAGTGGAAAAAAGAATATGTTCAAATATAAACTACACAGAAGCATTGTATGAAACTTCTTTCTGTTCTGTGCATTCAACTAACAGAGTTGAACCTTACTTTTGATTGAGCCTTTCTGAAACACTCTTTCTGTAGAAACTGCAATTGGACATTCTGAGCGCTAAGAGGCCTCTATTGGGAAAAATAATATCTTCAAATAAAAACTACACAGAAGCATTGTGTGAAACTTATTTCTGATATGTTCATTAAGCTAACAGAGTTAAACCATACTTTTGATTGCGCAGTGCTGAACCCTCTTTCTGTAGAAAATGCAAGTGGACATTCGGAGCGCTAAGAGGGTAATAGTGGAAAAAGGACTATATTCAAATATAAACTACTCAGTAGCATTCTGTGAAAATTCTTTCTGTTCTGTGCATTCAACTAACAGAGTTGAACCTTACTTTTGATTGAGCCGTTCTGAAACACTCTTTCTGTAGAAAATGCAAGTGGAGATTCGGAGCGCTAAGAGGGTAATAGTGGAAAAAGGAATGTCTCCAAATATAAACTACACAGAATCATTCTGTGAAACTTCTTTCTGATCTGTGCATTCAGCTAACAGAGTTAAACCATACTTTTGATTGAGCAGATCTGAACACTCTTTCTGTAGAAAATGCAACTGGACATTTGGAGCGCTAAGAGAGTAGTAGTGGAAAAAGTAATATATTCAAATATAAACTACACAGAAGCATTCTGTGAAACTTCTTTCTGATCTGAGCATTCAGCTAACAGAGTTAAACCATACTTTTGATTGAGCAGTTTTGAAACACTCTGTCTGTAGAAAATGCAACTGGACATTCGTAGCGCTAAGTGGGTAATAGTGGAAAAAAGAATATGTTCAAATATAAACTACACAGAAGCATTGTATGAAACTCCTTTCTGTTCTGTGCATTCAACTAACAGAGTTGAACCTTACTTTTGATTGAGCCTTTCTGAAACACCCTTTCTGTAGAAACTGCAATTGGACATTCTGAGCGCTAAGAGGCCTCTATTGGGAAAAATAATATCTTCAAATAAAAACTACACAGAAGCATTGTGTGAAACTTATTTCTGATATGTTCATTAAGCTAACAGAGTTAAACCATACTTTTGATTGCGCAGTGCTGAACCCTCTTTCTGTAGAAAATGCAAGTGGACATTCGGAGCGCTAAGAGGGTAATAGTGGAAAAAGGACTATATTCAAATATAAACTACACAGTAGCATTCTGTGAAAATTCTTTCTGTTCTGTGCATTCAACTAACAGAGTTGAACCATACTTTTGATTGAGCCGTTCTGAAACACTCTTTCTGTTGAAACTGCAATTGGACATGCTAAGCGCTAAGAGGCCTACTTTGGGAAAAAGAATATCTTCAAATAAAAACTACACAGAAGCATTGTGTGAAACTTATTTCTGATCTGTAAATTCAGTTAACAGAGATAAAACATATTTTTGATTGAGCAGTTATGAAACACTCTTTTTGTAGAAAATACAAGTGGAGATTCGGAGCGCTAAGAGGTTAATAGTGGAAAAAGGAATGTCTTCAAATATAAACTACACAGAATCATTCGGTGAAACTTCTTTCTGATCTGTGCATTCAGCTAACAGAGTTAAACCATACTTTTGATTGAGCAGATCTGAACACTCTTTCTGTAGAAAATGCAACTGGACATTTGGAGCGCTAAGAGCGTAGTAGTGGAAAAAGGAATATATTCAAGTATAAACTACACAGAAGCATTCTGTGAAACTTCTTTCTGATCTGAGCATTCAGCTAACAGAGTTAAACCATACTTTTGATTGAGCAGTTTTGAAACACTATGTCTGTAGAAAATGCAACTGGACATTCGTAGCGCTAAGTGGGTAATAGTGGAAAAAAGAATATGTTCAAATATAAACTACACAGAAGCATTGTATGAAACTTCTTTCTGTTCTGTGCATTCAACTAACAGAGTTGAACCTTACTTTTGATTGAGCCGTTCTGAAACACTCTTTCTGTAGAAACTGCAATTGGACATTCTGAGCGCTAAGAGGCCTATATTGGGAAAAAGAATGTCTACAAATAAAAACTACACAGAAGAATTGTGTGAAACTTCTTTCTGTTCTGTTTGTTCAACTAAAAGAGTTGAACCTTAGTTTTGATTGAGCCGTTCTGAAACACTCTTTCTGTAGAAAATGCAAGTGGAGATTCGGAGCGCTAAGAGGGTAATAGTGGAAAAAGGAATGTCTCCAAATATAAACTACACAGAATCATTCTGTGAAACTTCTTTCTGATCTGTGCATTCAGCTAACAGAGTTAAACCATACTTTTGATTGAGCAGATCTGAACACTCTTTCTGTAGAAAATGCAACTGGACATTTGGAGCGCTAAGAGAGTAGTAGTGGAAAAAGGAATATATTCAAATATAAACTACACAGAAGCATTCTGTGAAACTTCTTTCAGATCTGAGCATTCAGCTAACAGAGTTAAACCATACTTTTGATTGAGCAGTTTTGAAACACTCTGTCTGTAGAAAATGCAACTGGACATTCATAGCGCTAAGTGGGTAATAGTGGAAAAAAGAATATGTTCAAATATAAACTACACAGAAGCATTGTATGAAACTTCTTTCTGTTCTGTGCATTCAACTAACAGAGTTGAACCTTACTTTTGATTGAGCCTTTCTGAAACACTCTTTCTGTAGAAAATGCAATTGGACATTCTGAGCGCTAAGAGGCCTCTATTGGGAAAAATAATATCTTCAAATAAAAACTACACAGAAGCATTGTGTGAAACTTATTTCTGATATGTTCATTAAGCTAACAGAGTTAAACCATACTTTTGATTGCGCAGTGCTGAACTCTCTTTCTGTAGAAAATGCAAGTGGACATTCAGAGCGCTAAGAGGGTAATAGTGGAAAAAGGACTATATTCAAATATAAACTACACAGTAGCATTCTGTGAAAATTCTTTCTGTTCTGTGCATTCAACTAACAGAGTTGAACCTTACTTTTGATTGAGCCGTTCTGAAACACTCTTTCTGTAGAAACTGCAATTGGACATGCTAAGCGCTAAGAGGCCTACTTTGGGAAAAAGAATATCTTCAAATAAAAACTACACAGAAGCATTGTGTGAAACTTATTTCTGATCTGTAAATTCAGTTAACAAAGATAAAACATATTTTTGATTGAGCAGTTATGAAACACTCTTTTTGTAGAAAATACAAGTGGAGATTCGGAGCGCTAAGAGGGTAATAGTGGAAAAAGGAATGTCTTCAAATATAAACTACACAGAATCATTCGGTGAAACTTCTTTCTGATCTGTGCATTCAGCTAACAGAGTTAAACCATACTTTTGATTGAGCAGATCTGAACACTCTTTCTGTAGGAAATGCAACTGGACATTTGGAGCGCTAAGAGCGTAGTAGTGGAAAAAGGAATATATTCAAGTATAAACTACACAGAAGCATTCTGTGAAACTTCTTTCTGATCTGAGCATTCAGCTAACAGAGTTAAACCATACATTTGATTGAGCAGTTTTGAAACACTCTGTCTGTAGAGAATGCAACTGGACATTCGTAGCGCTAAGTGGGTAATAGTGGAAAAAAGAATATGTTCAAATATAAACTACACAGAAGCATTGTATGAAACTTCTTTCTGTTCTGTGCATTCAACTAACAGAGTTCAACCTTACTTTTGATTGAGCCGTTCTGAAACACTCTTTCTGTAGAAACTGCAATTGGACATTCTGAGCGCTAAGAGGCCTATATTGGGAAAAAGAATGTCTACAAATAAAAACTACACAGAAGAATTGTGTGAAACTTCTTTCTGTTCTGTTTGTTCAACTAAAAGAGTTGAACTTTAGTTTTGATTGAGCCGTTCTGAAACACTCTTTCTGTAGAAAATGCAAGTGGAGATTCGGAGGGCTAAGAGGGTAATAGTGGAAAAAGGAATGTCTCCAAATATAAACTACACAGAATCATTCTGTGAAACTTCTTTCTGATCTGTGCATTCAGCTAACAGAGTTAAACCATACTTTTGATTGAGCAGATCTGAACACTCTTTCTGTAGAAAATGCAACTGGACATTTGGAGCGCTAAGAGAGTAGTAATGGAAAAAGGAATATATTCAAATATAAACTACACAGAAGCATTCTGTGAAACTTCTTTCTGATCTGAGCATTCAGCTAACAGAGTTAAACCATACTTTTGATTGAGCAGTTTTGAAACACTCTGTCTGTAGAAAATGCAACTGGACATTCGTAGCGCTAAGTGGGTAATAGTGGAAAAAAGAATATGTTCAAATATAAACTACACAGAAGCATTGAATGAAACTTCTTTCTGTTCTGTGCATTCAACTAACAGAGTTCAACCTTACTTTTGATTGAGCCTTTCTGAAACACTCTTTCTGTAGAAACTGCAATTGGACATTCTGAGCGCTAAGAGGCCTCAATTGGGAAAAATAATATCTTCAAATAAAAACTACACAGAAGCATTGTGTGAAACTTATTTCTGATATATTCATTAAGCTAACAGAGTTAAGCCATACTTTTGATTGCGCAGTGCTGAACCCTCTTTCTGTAGAAAATGCAAGTGGACATTCGGAGCGCTAAGAGGGTAATAGTGGAAAAAGGACTATATTCAAATATAAACTACACAGTAGCATTCTGTGAAAATTCTTTCTGTTCTGTGCATTCAACTAACAGAGTTGAACCTTACTTTTGATTGAGCCGTTCTGAAACACTCTTTCTGTAGAAACTGCAATTGGACATGCTAAGCGCTAAGAGGCCTACTTTGGGAAAAAGAATATCTTCAAATAAAAACTACACAGATGCATTCTGTGAAACTTATTTCTGATCTGTAAATTCAGTTAACAGAGATAAAAGATATTTTTGATTGAGCAGTTATGAAACACACTTTTTGTAGAAAATGCAAGTGGAGATTCGGAGCGCTAAGAGGGTAATAGTGGAAAAAGGAATGTCTTCAAATATAAACTACACAGAATCATTCGGTGAAACTTCTTTCTGATCTGTGCATTCAGCTAACAGAGTTAAACCATACTTTTGATTGAGCAGATCTGAACACTCTTTCTGTAGAAAATGCAACTGGACATTTGGAGCGCTAAGAGCGTAGTAGTGGAAAAAGGAATATATTCAAGTATAAACTACACAGAAGCATTCTGTGAAACTTCTTTCTGATCTGAGCATTCAGGTAACAGAGTTAAACCATACTTTTGATTGAGCAGTTTTGAAACACTCTGTCTGTAGAAAATGCAACTGGACATTCGTAGCGCTAAGTGGGTAATAGTGGAAAAAAGAATATGTTCAAATATAAACTACACAGAAGCATTGTATGAAACTTCTTTCTGTTCTGTGCATTCAACTAACAGAGTTCAACCTTACTTTTGATTGAGCCGTTCTGAAACACTCTTTCTGTAGAAACTGCAATTGGACATTCTGAGCGCTAAGAGGCCTATATTGGGAAAAAGAATGTCTACAAATAAAAACTACACAGAAGAATTGTGTGAAACTTCTTTCTGTTCAGTTTGTTCAACTAAAAGAGTTGAACCTTAGTTTTGATTGAGCCGTTCTGAAACACTCTTTCTGTAGAAAATGCAAGTGGAGATTCGGAGCGCTAAGAGGGTAATAGTGGAAAGAGGAATGTCTCCAAATATAAACTACACAGAATCATTCTGTGAAACTTCTTTCTGATCTGTGCATTCAGCTAACAGAGTTAAACCATACTTTTGATTGAGCAGATCTGAACACTCTTTCTGTAGAAAATGCAACTGGACATTTTGAGCGCTAAGAGAGTAGTAGTGGAAAAAGGAATATATTCAAATATAAACTACACAGAAGCATTCTGTGAAACTTCTTTCTGATCTGAGCATTCAGCTAACAGAGTTAAACCATACTTTTGATTGAGCAGTTTTGAAACACTCTGTCTGTAGAAAATGCAACTGGACATTCGTAGCGCTAAGTGGGTAATAGTGGAAAAAAGAATATGTTCAAATATAAACTACACAGAAGCATTGTATGAAACTACTTTCTGTTCTGTGCATTCAACTAACAGAGTTGAACCTTACTTTTGATTGAGCCTTTCTGAAACACTCTTTCTGTAGAAACTGCAATTGGACATTCTGAGCGCTAAGAGGCCTCTATTGGGATAAATAATATCTTCAAATAAAAACTACACAGAAGCATTGTGTGAAACTTATTTCTGATATGTTCATTAAGCTAACAGAGTTAAACCATACTTTTGATTGCGCAGTGCTGAACCCTCTTTCTGTAGAAAATGCAAGTGGACATTCGGAGCGCTAAGAGGGTAATAGTGGAAAAAGGACTATATTCAAATATAAACTACACAGTAGCATTCTGTGAAAATTCTTTCTGTTCTGTGCATTCAACTAACAGAGTTGAACCTTACTTTTGATTGAGCCGTTCTGAAACACTCTTTCTGTAGAAACTGCAATTGGACATGCTAAGCGCTAAGAGGCCTACTTTGGGAAAAAGAATATCTTCAAATAAAAACTACACAGATGCATTCTGTGAAACTTATTTCTGATCTGTAAATTCAGTTAACAGAGATAAAACATATTTTTGATTGAGCAGTTATGAAACACTCTTTTTGTAGTAAATACAAGTGGAGATTCGGAGCGCTAAGAGGGTAATAGTGGAAAAAGGAATGTCTTCAAATATAAACTACACAGAATCATTCGGTGAAACTTCTTTCTGATATGTGCATTCAGCTAACAGAGTTAAACCATACTTTTGATTGAGCAGATCTGAACACTCTTTCTGTAGAAAATGCAACTGGACATTTGGAGCGCTAAGAGCGTAGTATTGGAAAAGGAATATATTCAAATATAAACTACACAGAAGCATTCTGTGAAACTTCTTTCTGATCTGAGCATTCAGCTAACAGAGTTAAACCATACTTTTGATTGAGCAGTTTTGAAACACTCTGTCTGTAGAAAATGCAACTGGACATTCGTAGCGCTAAGTGGGTAATAGTGGAAAAAAGAATATGTTCAAATATAAACTACACAGAAGCATTGTATGAAACTTCTTTCTGTTCTGTGCATTCAACTAACAGAGTTCAACCTTACTTTTGATTGAGCCGTTCTGAAACACTCTTTCTGTAGAAACTGCAATAGGACATTCTGAGCGCTAAGAGGCCTATATTGGGAAAAAGAATGTCTACAAATAAAAACTACACAGAAGAATTGTGTGAAACTTCTTTCTGTTCTGTTTGTTCAACTAAAAGAGTTGAACCTTAGTTTTGATTGAGCCGTTCTGAAACACTCTTTCTGTAGAAAATGCAAGTGGAGATTCGGAGCGCTAAGATGGTAATAGTGGAAAAAGGAATGTCTCCAAATATAAACTACACAGAATCATTCTGTGAAACTTCTTTCTGATCTGTGCATTCAGCTAACAGAGTTAAACCATACTTTTGATTGAGCAGATCTGAACACTCTTTCTGTAGAAAATGCAACTGGACATTTGGAGCGCTAAGAGAGTAGTAGTGGAAAAAGGAATATATTCAAATATAAACTACACAGAAGCATTCTGTGAAACTTCTTTCTGATCTGAGCATTCAGCTAACAGAGTTAAACCATACTTTTGATTGAGCAGTTTTGAAACACTCTGTCTGTAGAAAATGCAACTGGACATTCGTAGCGCTAAGTGGGTAATAGTGGAAAAAAGAATATGTTCAAATATAAACTACACAGAAGCATTGTATGAAACTTCTTTCTGTTCTGTGCATTCAACTAACAGAGTTGAACCTTACTTTTGATTGAGCCTTTCTGAAACACTCTTTCTGTAGAAACTGCAATTGGACATTCTGAGCGCTAAGAGGCCTCTATTGGGAAAAATAATATCTTCAAATAAAAACTACACAGAAGCATTGTGTGAAACTTATTTCTGATATGTTCATTAAGCTAACAGAGTTAAACCATACTTTTGATTGCGCAGTGCTGAACCCTCTTTCTGTAGAAAATGCAAGTGGACATTCGGAGCGCTAAGAGGTTAATAGTGGAAAAAGGACTATATTCAAATATAAACTACACAGTAGCATTCTGTGAAAATTCTTTCTGTTCTGTGCATTCAACTAACAGAGTTGAACCTTACTTTTGATTGAGCCGTTCTGAAACACTCTTTCTGTAGAAACTGCAATTGGACATGCTAAGCGCTAAGAGGCCTACTTTGGGAAAAAGAATATCTTCAAATAAAAACTACACAGATGCATTCTGTGAAACTTATTTCTGATCTGTAAATTCAGTTAACAGAGATAAAACATATTTTTGATTGAGCAGTTATGAAACACACTTTTTGTAGAAAATACAAGTGGAGATTCGGAGCGCTAAGAGGGTAATAGTGGAAAAAGGAATGTCTTCAAATATAAACTACACAGAATCATTCTGTGAAACTTCTTTCTGATCTGTGCATTCAGCTAACAGAGTTAAACCATACTTTTGATTGAGCAGATCTGAACACTCTTTCTGTAGAAAATGCAACTGGACATTTGGAGCGCTAAGAGCGTAGTAGTGGAAAAAGGAATATATTCAAATATAAACTACACAGAAGCATTCTGTGAAACTTCTTTCTGATCTGAGCATTCAGCTAACAGAGTTAAACCATACTTTTGATTGAGCAGTTTTGAAACACTCTGTCTGTAGAAAATGCAACTGGACATTCGTAGCGCTAAGTGGGTAATAGTGGAAAAAAGTATATGTTCAAATATAAACTACACAGAAGCATTGTATGAAACTTCTTTCTGTTCTGTGCATTCAACTAACAGAGTTGAACCTTACTTTTGATTGAGCCGTTCTGAAACACTCTTTCTGTAGAAACTGCAATTGGACATTCTGAGCGCTAAGAGGCCTATATTGGGAAAAAGAATGTCTACAAATAAAAACTACACAGAAGAATTGTGTGAAACTTCTTTCTGTTCTGTTTGTTCAACTAAAAGAGTTGAACCTTAGTTTTGATTGAGCCGTTCTGAAACACTCTTTCTGTAGAAAATGCAAGTGGAGATTCGGAGCGATAAGAGGTAATAGTGGAAAAAGGAATGTCTCCAAATATAAACTACACAGAATCATTCTGTGAAACTTCTTTCTGATCTGTGCATTCAGCTAACAGAGTTAAACCATACTTTTGATTGAGCAGATCTGAACACTCTTTCTGTAGAAAATGCAACTGGACATTTGGAGCGCTAAGAGAGTACTAGTGGAAAAAGGAATATATTCAAATATAAACTACACAGAAGCATTCTGTGAAACTTCTTTCTGATCTGAGCATTCAGCTAACAGAGTTAAACCGTACTTTTGATTGAGCAGTTTTGAAACACTCTGTCTGTAGAAAATGCAACTGGACATTCGTAGTGCTAAGTGGGTAATAGTGGAAAAAACAATATGTTCAAATATAAACTACACAGAAGCATTGTATGAAACTTCTTTCTGTTCTGTGCATTCAACTAACAGAGTTGAACCTTACATTTGATTGAGCCTTTCTGAAACACTCTTTCTGTAGAAACTGCAATTGGACATTCTGAGCGCTAAGAGGCCTCTATAGGGAAAAATAATATCTTCAAATAAAAACTACACAGAAGCATTGTGTGAAACTTATTTCTGATATGTTCATTAAGCTAACAGAGTTAAACCATACTTTTGATTGCGCAGTGCTGAACCCTCTTTCTGTAGAAAATGCAAGTGGACATTCGTAGCGCTAAGAAGGTAATAGTGGAAAAAGGAATATATTCAAATATAAACTACACAGTAGCATTCTGTGAAAATTCTTTCTGTTCTGTGCATTCAACTAACAGAGTTGAACCTTACTTTTGATTGAGCCGTTCTGAAACACTCTTTCTGTAGAAACTGCAATTGGACATGCTAAGCGCTAAGAGGCCTACATTGGGAAAAAGAATATCTTCAAATAAAAACGACACAGATGCATTCTGTGAAACTTATTTCTGATATGTAAATTCAGTTAACAGAGATAAAACATATTTTTGATTGAGCAGTTATGAAACACTCTTTTTGTAGAAAATGCAAGTGGAGATTCGGAGCGCTAAGAGGGTAATAGTGGAAAAAGGAATGTCTTCAAATATAAACTACACAGAATCATTCGGTGAAACTTCTTTCTGATCTGTGCATTCAGCTAACAGTGTTAAACCATACTTTTGATTGAGCAGATCTGAACACTCTTTCTGTAGAAAATGCAACTGGACATTTGGAGCGCTAAGAGCGTAGTAGTGGAAAAAGGAATATATTCAAATATAAACTACACAGAAGCATTCTGTGAAACTTCTTTCTGATCTGAGCATTCAGCTAACAGAGTTAAACCATACATTTGATTGAGCAGTTTTGAAACACTCTGTCTGTAGAAAATGCAACTGGACATTCGTAGCGCTAAATGGGTAATAGTGGAAAAAAGAATATGTTCAAATATAAACTACACAGAAGCATTGTATGAATCTTCTTTCTGTTCTGTGCATTCAACTAACAGAGTTGAACCTTACTTTTGATTGAGCTGTTCTGAAAAACTCTTTCTGTAGAAACTGCAATTGGACATTCTGAGCGCTAAGAGGCCTATATTGGGAAAAAGAATGTCTACAAATAAAAACTACACAGAAGAATTGTGTGAAACTTCTTTCTGTTCTGTTTGTTCAACTAAAAGAGTTGAACCTTAGTTTTGATTGAGCCGTTCTGAAACACTCTTTCTGTAGAAAATGCACGTGGAGATTCGGAGCGCAAAGAGGGTAATAGTGGAAAAAGGAATGTCTCCAAATATAAACTACACAGAATCATTCTGTGAAACTTCTTTCTGATCTGTGCATTCAGCTAACAGAGTTAAACCATACTTTTGATTGAGCAGATCTGAACACTCTTTCTGTAGACAATGCAACTGGACATTTGGAGCGCTAAGAGAGTAGTAGTGGAAAAATGAATATATTCAAATATAAACTACACAGAAGCATTCTGTGAAACTTCTTTCTGATCTGAGCATTCAGCTAACAGAGTTAAACCGTACTTTTGATTGAGCAGTTTTGAAACACTCTGTCTGTAGAAAATGCAACTGGACATTCGTAGCGCTAAGTGGGTAATAGTGGAAAAAAGAATATGTTCAAATATAAACTACACAGAAGCATTGTATGAAACTTCTTTCTGTTCTGTGCATTCAACTAACAGAGTTGAACCTTACTTTTGATTGAGCCTTTCTGAAACACTCTTTCTGTAGAAACTGCAATTGGACATTCTGAGCGCTAAGAGGCCTCTATAGGGAAAAATAATATCTTCAAATAAAAACTACACAGAAGCATTGTGTGAAACTTATTTCTGATATGTTCATTAAGCTAACAGAGTTAAACCATACTTTTGATTGCGCAGTGCTGAACCCTCTTTCTGTAGAAAATGCAAGTGGACATTCGGAGCGCTAAGAGGGTAATAGTGGAAAAAGGAATATATTCAAATATAAACTACACAGTAGCATTCTGTGAAAATTCTTTCTGTTCTGTGCATTCAACTAACAGAGTTGAACCTTACTTTTGATTGAGCCGTTCTGAAACACTCTTTCTGTAGAAACTGCAATTGGACATGCTAAGCGCTAAGAGGCCTACATTGGGAAAAAGAATATCTTCAAATAAAAACTACACAGATGCATTCTGTGAAACTTATTTCTGATCTGTAAATTCAGTTAACAGAGATAAAACATATTTTTGATTGAGCAGTTATGAAACACTCTTTTTGTAGAAAATGCAAGTGGAGATTCGGAGCGCTAAGAGGGTAATAGTGGAAAAAGGAATGTCTTCAAATATAAACTACACAGAATCATTCGGTGAAACTTCTTTCTGATCTGTGCATTCAGCTAACAGAGTTAAACCATACTTTTGATTGAGCAGATCTGAACACTCTTTCTGTAGAAAATGCAACTGGACATTTGGAGCGCTAAGAGCGTAGTAGTGGAAAAAGGAATATATTCAAATATAAACTACACAGAAGCATTCTGTGAAACTTCTTTCTGATCTGAGCATTCAGCTAACAGAGTTAAACCATACATTTGATTGAGCAGTTTTGAAACACTCTGTCTGTAGAAAATGCAACTGGACATTCGTAGCGCTAAATGGGTAATAGTGGAAAAAAGAATATGTTCAAATATAAACTACACAGAAGCATTGTATGAAACTTCTTTCTGTTCTGTGCATTCAACTAACAGAGTTGAACCTTACTTTTGATTGAGCCGTTCTGAAACACTCTTTCTGTAGAAACTGCAATTGGACATTCTGAGCGCTAAGAGGCCTATATTGGGAAAAAGAATGTCTACAAATAAAAACTACACAGAAGAATTGTGTGAAACTTCTTTCTGTTCTGTTTGTTCAACTAAAAGAGTTGAACCTTAGTTTTGATTGAGCCGTTCTGAAACACTCTTTCTGTAGAAAATGCAAGTGGAGATTCGGAGCGCTAAGAGGGTAATAGTGGAAAAAGGAATGTCTCCAAATATAAACTACACAGAATCATTCTGTGAAACTTCTTTCTGATCTGTGCATTCAGCTAACAGAGTTAAACCATACTTTTGATTGAGCAGATCTGAACACTCTTTCTGTAGAAAATGCAACTGGACATTTGTAGCGCTAAGAGAGTAGTAGTGGAAAAAGGAATATATTCAAATATAAACTACACAGAAGCATTCTGTGAAACTTCTTTCTGATCTGAGCATTCAGCTAACAGAGTTAAACCATACTTTTGATTGAGCAGTTTTGAAACACTCTGTCTGTAGAAAATGCAACTGGACATTCGTAGCGCTAAGTGGGTAATAGTGGAAAAAAGAATATGTTCAAATATAAACTACACAGAAGCATTGTATGAAACTTCTTTCTGTTCTGTGCATTCAACTAACAGAGTTGAACCTTACTTTTGATTGAGCCTTTCTGAAACACTCTTTCTGTAGAAACTGCAATTGGACATTCTGAGCGCTAAGAGGCCTCTATTGGGAAAAATAATATCTTCAAATAAAAACTACACAGAAGCATTGTGTGAAACTTATTTCTGATATGTTCATTAAGCTAACAGAGTTAAACCATACTTTTGATTGCGCAGTTCTGAACACTCTTTCTGTAGAAAATGCAAGTGGACATTCGGAGCGCTAAGAGGGTAATAGTGGAAAAAGGAATATATTCAAATATAAACTACACAGTAGCATTCTGTGAAAATTCTTTCTGTTCTGTGCATTCAACTAACAGAGTTGAACCTTACTTTTGATTGAGCCGTTCTGAAACAGTCTTTCTGTAGAAATTGCAATCGGACATGCTAAGCGCTAAGAGGCCTACATTGGGAAAAAGAATATCTTCAAATAAAAACTACACAGATGCATTCTGTGAAACTTATTTCTGATCTGTAAATTCAGTTAACAGAGATAAAACATATTTTTGATTGCGCAGTTATGAAACACTCTTTTTGTAGAAAATGCAAGTGGAGATTCGGAGCGCTAAGAGGGTAATAGTGGAAAAAGGAATGTCTTCAAATATAAACTACACAGAATCATTCGGTGAAACTTCTTTCTGATCTGTGCATTCAGCTAACAGAGTTAAACCATACTTTTGATTGAGCAGATCTGAACACTATTTCTGTAGAAAATGCAACTGGACATTTGGAGCGCTAAGAGCGTAGTAGTGGAAAAAGGAATATATTCAAATATAAACTACACAGAAGCATTCTGTGAAACTTCTTTCTGATCTGAGCATTCAGCTAACAGAGTTAAACCATACTTTTGATTGAGCAGTTTTGAAACACTCTGTCTGTAGAAAATGCAACTGGACATTCGTAGCGCTAAGTGGGTAATAGTGGAAAAAAGAATATGTTCAAATATAAACTACACAGAAGCATTGTATGAAACTTCTTTCTGTTCTGTGCATTCAACTAACTGAGTTGAACCTTACTTTTGATTGAGCCGTTGTGAAACACTCTCTCTGTAGAAACTGCAATTGGACATTCTGAGCGCTAAGAGGCCTATATTGGGAAAAAGAATGTCTACAAATAAAAACTACACAGAAGAATTGTGTGAAACTTCTTTCTGTTCTGTTTGTTCAACTAAAAGAGTTGAACCTTAGTTTTGATTTAGCCGTACTGAAACACTCTTTCTGTAGAAAATGCAAGTGGAGATTCGGAGCGCTAAGAGGGTAATAGTGGAAAAAGGAATGTCTCCAAATATAAACTACACAGAATCATTCTGTGAAACTTTTTCTGATCTGTGCATTCAGCTAACAGAGTTAAACCATACTTTTGATTGAGCAGATCTGAACACTCTTTCTGTAGAAAATGCAACTGGACATTTGGAGCGCTAAGAGAGTAGTAGTGGAAAAAGGAATATATTCAAATATAAACTACACAGAAGCATTCTGTGAAACTTCTTTCTGATCTGAGCATTCAGCTAACAGAGTTAAACCATACTTTTGATTGAGCAGTTTTGAAACACTCTGTCTGTAGAAAATGCAACTGGACATTCGTAGTGCTAAGTGGGTAATAGTGGAAAAAAGAATATGTTCAAATATAAACTACACAGAAGCATTGTATGAAACTTCTTTCTGTTCTGTGCATTCAACTAACAGAGTTGAACCTTACTTTTGATTGAGCCTTTCTGAAACACTCTTTCTGTAGAAACTGCAATTGGACATTCTGAGCGCTAAGAGGCCTATATTGGGAAAAATAATATCTTCAAATAAAAACTACACAGAAGCATTGTGTGAAACTTATTTCTGATATGTTCATTAAGCTAACAGAGTTTAACCATACTTTTGAAAGCGCAGTGCTGAACCCTCTTTCTGTAGAAAATGCAAGTGGACATACGGAGCGCTAAGAGGGTAATAGTGGAAAAAGGAATATATTCAAATATAAACTACACAGTAGCATTCTGTGAAAATTCTTTCTGTTCTGTGCATTCAACTAACAGAGTTGAACCTTACTTTTGATTGAGCCGTTCTGAAACACTCTTTCTGTAGAAACTGCAATTGGACATGCTAAGCGCTAAGAGGCCTACTTTGGGAAAAAGAATATCTTCAAATAAAAACTACACAGATGCATTCTGTGAAACTTATTTCTGATCTGTAAATTCAGTTAACAGAGATAAAACATATTTTTGATTGAGCAGTTATGAAACACTCTTTTTGTAGAAAATACAAGTGGAGATTCGGAGCGCTAAGAGGGTAATAGTGGAAAAAGGAATGTCTTCAAATATAAACTACACAGAATCATTCGGTGAAACTTCTTTCTGATATGTGCATTCAGCTAACAGAGTTAAACCATACTTTTGATTGAGCAGATCTGAACACTCTTTCTGTAGAAAATGCAACTGGACATTTGGAGCGCTAAGAGCGTAGTATTGGAAAAGGAATATATTCAAATATAAACTACACAGAAGCATTCTGTGAAACTTCTTTCTGATCTGAGCATTCAGCTAACAGAGTTAAACCATACTTTTGATTGAGCAGTTTTGAAACACTCTGTCTGTAGAAAATGCAACTGGACATTCGTAGCGCTAAGTGGGTAATAGTGGAAAAAAGAATATGTTCAAATATAAACTACACAGAAGCATTGTATGAAACTTCTTTCTGTTCTGTGCATTCAACTAACAGAGTTCAACCTTACTTTTGATTGAGCCGTTCTGAAACACTCTTTCTGTAGAAACTGCAATAGGACATTCTGAGCGCTAAGAGGCCTATATTGGGAAAAAGAATGTCTACAAATAAAAACTACACAGAAGAATTGTGTGAAACTTCTTTCTGTTCTGTTTGTTCAACTAAAAGAGTTGAACCTTAGTTTTGATTGAGCCGTTCTGAAACACTCTTTCTGTAGAAAATGCAAGTGGAGATTCGGAGCGCTAAGATGGTAATAGTGGAAAAAGGAATGTCTCCAAATATAAACTACACAGAATCATTCTGTGAAACTTCTTTCTGATCTGTGCATTCAGCTAACAGAGTTAAACCATACTTTTGATTGAGCAGATCTGAACACTCTTTCTGTAGAAAATGCAACTGGACATTTGGAGCGCTAAGAGAGTAGTAGTGGAAAAAGGAATATATTCAAATATAAACTACACAGAAGCATTCTGTGAAACTTCTTTCTGATCTGAGCATTCAGCTAACAGAGTTAAACCATACTTTTGATTGAGCAGTTTTGAAACACTCTGTCTGTAGAAAATGCAACTGGACATTCGTAGCGCTAAGTGGGTAATAGTGGAAAAAAGAATATGTTCAAATATAAACTACACAGAAGCATTGTATGAAACTTCTTTCTGTTCTGTGCATTCAACTAACAGAGTTGAACCTTACTTTTGATTGAGCCTTTCTGAAACACTCTTTCTGTAGAAACTGCAATTGGACATTCTGAGCGCTAAGAGGCCTCTATTGGGAAAAATAATATCTTCAAATAAAAACTACACAGAAGCATTGTGTGAAACTTATTTCTGATATGTTCATTAAGCTAACAGAGTTAAACCATACTTTTGATTGCGCAGTGCTGAACCCTCTTTCTGTAGAAAATGCAAGTGGACATTCGGAGCGCTAAGAGGTTAATAGTGGAAAAAGGACTATATTCAAATATAAACTACACAGTAGCATTCTGTGAAAATTCTTTCTGTTCTGTGCATTCAACTAACAGAGTTGAACCTTACTTTTGATTGAGCCGTTCTGAAACACTCTTTCTGTAGAAACTGCAATTGGACATGCTAAGCGCTAAGAGGCCTACTTTGGGAAAAAGAATATCTTCAAATAAAAACTACACAGATGCATTCTGTGAAACTTATTTCTGATCTGTAAATTCAGTTAACAGAGATAAAACATATTTTTGATTGAGCAGTTATGAAACACACTTTTTGTAGAAAATACAAGTGGAGATTCGGAGCGCTAAGAGGGTAATAGTGGAAAAAGGAATGTCTTCAAATATAAACTACACAGAATCATTCTGTGAAACTTCTTTCTGATCTGTGCATTCAGCTAACAGAGTTAAACCATACTTTTGATTGAGCAGATCTGAACACTCTTTCTGTAGAAAATGCAACTGGACATTTGGAGCGCTAAGAGCGTAGTAGTGGAAAAAGGAATATATTCAAATATAAACTACACAGAAGCATTCTGTGAAACTTCTTTCTGATCTGAGCATTCAGCTAACAGAGTTAAACCATACTTTTGATTGAGCAGTTTTGAAACACTCTGTCTGTAGAAAATGCAACTGGACATTCGTAGCGCTAAGTGGGTAATAGTGGAAAAAAGTATATGTTCAAATATAAACTACACAGAAGCATTGTATGAAACTTCTTTCTGTTCTGTGCATTCAACTAACAGAGTTGAACCTTACTTTTGATTGAGCCGTTCTGAAACACTCTTTCTGTAGAAACTGCAATTGGACATTCTGAGCGCTAAGAGGCCTATATTGGGAAAAAGAATGTCTACAAATAAAAACTACACAGAAGAATTGTGTGAAACTTCTTTCTGTTCTGTTTGTTCAACTAAAAGAGTTGAACCTTAGTTTTGATTGAGCCGTTCTGAAACACTCTTTCTGTAGAAAATGCAAGTGGAGATTCGGAGCGATAAGAGGTAATAGTGGAAAAAGGAATGTCTCCAAATATAAACTACACAGAATCATTCTGTGAAACTTCTTTCTGATCTGTGCATTCAGCTAACAGAGTTAAACCATACTTTTGATTGAGCAGATCTGAACACTCTTTCTGTAGAAAATGCAACTGGACATTTGGAGCGCTAAGAGAGTACTAGTGGAAAAAGGAATATATTCAAATATAAACTACACAGAAGCATTCTGTGAAACTTCTTTCTGATCTGAGCATTCAGCTAACAGAGTTAAACCGTACTTTTGATTGAGCAGTTTTGAAACACTCTGTCTGTAGAAAATGCAACTGGACATTCGTAGTGCTAAGTGGGTAATAGTGGAAAAAACAATATGTTCAAATATAAACTACACAGAAGCATTGTATGAAACTTCTTTCTGTTCTGTGCATTCAACTAACAGAGTTGAACCTTACATTTGATTGAGCCTTTCTGAAACACTCTTTCTGTAGAAACTGCAATTGGACATTCTGAGCGCCAAGAGGCCTCTATAGGGAAAAATAATATCTTCAAATAAAAACTACACAGAAGCATTGTGTGAAACTTATTTCTGATATGTTCATTAAGCTAACAGAGTTAAACCATACTTTTGATTGCGCAGTGCTGAACCCTCTTTCTGTAGAAAATGCAAGTGGACATTCGTAGCGCTAAGAAGGTAATAGTGGAAAAAGGAATATATTCAAATATAAACTACACAGTAGCATTCTGTGAAAATTCTTTCTGTTCTGTGCATTCAACTAACAGAGTTGAACCTTACTTTTGATTGAGCCGTTCTGAAACACTCTTTCTGTAGAAACTGCAATTGGACATGCTAAGCGCTAAGAGGCCTACATTGGGAAAAAGAATATCTTCAAATAAAAACGACACAGATGCATTCTGTGAAACTTATTTCTGATATGTAAATTCAGTTAACAGAGATAAAACATATTTTTGATTGAGCAGTTATGAAACACTCTTTTTGTAGAAAATGCAAGTGGAGATTCGGAGCGCTAAGAGGGTAATAGTGGAAAAAGGAATGTCTTCAAATATAAACTACACAGAATCATTCGGTGAAACTTCTTTCTGATCTGTGCATTCAGCTAACAGTGTTAAACCATACTTTTGATTGAGCAGATCTGAACACTCTTTCTGTAGAAAATGCAACTGGACATTTGGAGCGCTAAGAGCGTAGTAGTGGAAAAAGGAATATATTCAAATATAAACTACACAGAAGCATTCTGTGAAACTTCTTTCTGATCTGAGCATTCAGCTAACAGAGTTAAACCATACATTTGATTGAGCAGTTTTGAAACACTCTGTCTGTAGAAAATGCAACTGGACATTCGTAGCGCTAAATGGGTAATAGTGGAAAAAAGAATATGTTCAAATATAAACTACACAGAAGCATTGTATGAATCTTCTTTCTGTTCTGTGCATTCAACTAACAGAGTTGAACCTTACTTTTGATTGAGCTGTTCTGAAAAACTCTTTCTGTAGAAACTGCAATTGGACATTCTGAGCGCTAAGAGGCCTATATTGGGAAAAAGAATGTCTACAAATAAAAACTACACAGAAGAATTGTGTGAAACTTCTTTCTGTTCTGTTTGTTCAACTAAAAGAGTTGAACCTTAGTTTTGATTGAGCCGTTCTGAAACACTCTTTCTGTAGAAAATGCACGTGGAGATTCGGAGCGCAAAGAGGGTAATAGTGGAAAAAGGAATGTCTCCAAATATAAACTACACAGAATCATTCTGTGAAACTTCTTTCTGATCTGTGCATTCAGCTAACAGAGTTAAACCATACTTTTGATTGAGCAGATCTGAACACTCTTTCTGTAGACAATGCAACTGGACATTTGGAGCGCTAAGAGAGTAGTAGTGGAAAAATGAATATATTCAAATATAAACTACACAGAAGCATTCTGTGAAACTTCTTTCTGATCTGAGCATTCAGCTAACAGAGTTAAACCGTACTTATGATTGAGCAGTTTTGAAACACTCTGTCTGTAGAAAATGCAACTGGACATTCGTAGCGCTAAGTGGGTAATAGTGGAAAAAAGAATATGTTCAAATATAAACTACACAGAAGCATTGTATGAAACTTCTTTCTGTTCTGTGCATTCAACTAACAGAGTTGAACCTTACTTTTGATTGAGCCTTTCTGAAACACTCTTTCTGTAGAAACTGCAATTGGACATTCTGAGCGCTAAGAGGCCTCTATAGGGAAAAATAATATCTTCAAATAAAAACTACACAGAAGCATTGTGTGAAACTTATTTCTGATATGTTCATTAAGCTAACAGAGTTAAACCATACTTTTGATTGCGCAGTGCTGAACCCTCTTTCTGTAGAAAATGCAAGTGGACATTCGGAGCGCTAAGAGGGTAATAGTGGAAAAAGGAATATATTCAAATATAAACTACACAGTAGCATTCTGTGAAAATTCTTTCTGTTCTGTGCATTCAACTAACAGAGTTGAACCTTACTTTTGATTGAGCCGTTCTGAAACACTCTTTCTGTAGAAACTGCAATTGGACATGCTAAGCGCTAAGAGGCCTACATTGGGAAAAAGAATATCTTCAAATAAAAACTACACAGATGCATTCTGTGAAACTTATTTCTGATCTGTAAATTCAGTTAACAGAGATAAAACATATTTTTGATTGAGCAGTTATGAAACACTCTTTTTGTAGAAAATGCAAGTGGAGATTCGGAGCGCTAAGAGGGTAATAGTGGAAAAAGGAATGTCTTCAAATATAAACTACACAGAATCATTCGGTGAAACTTCTTTCTGATCTGTGCATTCAGCTAACAGAGTTAAACCATACTTTTGATTGAGCAGATCTGAACACTCTTTCTGTAGAAAATGCAACTGGACATTTGGAGCGCTAAGAGCGTAGTAGTGGAAAAAGGAATATATTCAAATATAAACTACACAGAAGCATTCTGTGAAACTTCTTTCTGATCTGAGCATTCAGCTAACAGAGTTAAACCATACATTTGATTGAGCAGTTTTGAAACACTCTGTCTGTAGAAAATGCAACTGGACATTCGTAGCGCTAAATGGGTAATAGTGGAAAAAAGAATATGTTCAAATATAAACTACACAGAAGCATTGTATGAAACTTCTTTCTGTTCTGTGCATTCAACTAACAGAGTTGAACCTTACTTTTGATTGAGCCGTTCTGAAACACTCTTTCTGTAGAAACTGCAATTGGACATTCTGAGCGCTAAGAGGCCTATATTGGGAAAAAGAATGTCTACAAATAAAAACTACACAGAAGAATTGTGTGAAACTTCTTTCTGTTCTGTTTGTTCAACTAAAAGAGTTGAACCTTAGTTTTGATTGAGCCGTTCTGAAACACTCTTTCTGTAGAAAATGCAAGTGGAGATTCGGAGCGCTAAGAGGGTAATAGTGGAAAAAGGAATGTCTCCAAATATAAACTACACAGAATCATTCTGTGAAACTTCTTTCTGATCTGTGCATTCAGCTAACAGAGTTAAACCATACTTTTGATTGAGCAGATCTGAACACTCTTTCTGTAGAAAATGCAACTGGACATTTGTAGCGCTAAGAGAGTAGTAGTGGAAAAAGGAATATATTCAAATATAAACTACACAGAAGCATTCTGTGAAACTTCTTTCTGATCTGAGCATTCAGCTAACAGAGTTAAACCATACTTTTGATTGAGCAGTTTTGAAACACTCTGTCTGTAGAAAATGCAACTGGACATTCGTAGCGCTAAGTGGGTAATAGTGGAAAAAAGAATATGTTCAAATATAAACTACACAGAAGCATTGTATGAAACTTCTTTCTGTTCTGTGCATTCAACTAACAGAGTTCAACCTTACTTTTGATTGAGCCTTTCTGAAACACTCTTTCTGTAGAAACTGCAATTGGACATTCTGAGCGCTAAGAGGCCTCTATTGGGAAAAATAATATCTTCAAATAAAAACTACACAGAAGCATTGTGTGAAACTTATTTCTGATATGTTCATTAAGCTAACAGAGTTAAACCATACTTTTGATTGCGCAGTTCTGAACACTCTTTCTGTAGAAAATGCAAGTGGACATTCGGAGCGCTAAGAGGGTAATAGTGGAAAAAGGAATATATTCAAATATAAACTACACAGTAGCATTCTGTGAAAATTCTTTCTGTTCTGTGCATTCAACTAACAGAGTTGAACCTTACTTTTGATTGAGCCGTTCTGAAACAGTCTTTCTGTAGAAATTGCAATCGGACATGCTAAGCGCTAAGAGGCCTACATTGGGAAAAAGAATATCTTCAAATAAAAACTACACAGATGCATTCTGTGAAACTTATTTCTGATCTGTAAATTCAGTTAACAGAGATAAAACATATTTTTGATTGCGCAGTTATGAAACACTCTTTTTGTAGAAAATGCAAGTGGAGATTCGGAGCGCTAAGAGGGTAATAGTGGAAAAAGGAATGTCTTCAAATATAAACTACACAGAATCATTCGGTGAAACTTCTTTCTGATCTGTGCATTCAGCTAACAGAGTTAAACCATACTTTTGATTGAGCAGATCTGAACACTATTTCTGTAGAAAATGCAACTGGACATTTGGAGCGCTAAGAGCGTAGTAGTGGAAAAAGGAATATATTCAAATATAAACTACACAGAAGCATTCTGTGAAACTTCTTTCTGATCTGAGCATTCAGCTAACAGAGTTAAACCATACTTTTGATTGAGCAGTTTTGAAACACTCTGTCTGTAGAAAATGCAACTGGACATTCGTAGCGCTAAGTGGGTAATAGTGGAAAAAAGAATATGTTCAAATATAAACTACACAGAAGCATTGTATGAAACTTCTTTCTGTTCTGTGCATTCAACTAACTGAGTTGAACCTTACTTTTGATTGAGCCGTTGTGAAACACTCTCTCTGTAGAAACTGCAATTGGACATTCTGAGCGCTAAGAGGCCTATATTGGGAAAAAGAATGTCTACAAATAAAAACTACACAGAAGAATTGTGTGAAACTTCTTTCTGTTCTGTTTGTTCAACTAAAAGAGTTGAACCTTAGTTTTGATTGAGCCGTTCTGAAACACTCTTTCTGTAGAAAATGCAAGTGGAGATTCGGAGCGATAAGAGGTAATAGTGGAAAAAGGAATGTCTCCAAATATAAACTACACAGAATCATTCTGTGAAACTTCTTTCTGATCTGTGCATTCAGCTAACAGAGTTAAACCATACTTTTGATTGAGCAGATCTGAACACTCTTTCTGTAGAAAATGCAACTGGACATTTGGAGCGCTAAGAGAGTACTAGTGGAAAAAGGAATATATTCAAATATAAACTACACAGAAGCATTCTGTGAAACTTCTTTCTGATCTGAGCATTCAGCTAACAGAGTTAAACCGTACTTTTGATTGAGCAGTTTTGAAACACTCTGTCTGTAGAAAATGCAACTGGACATTCGTAGTGCTAAGTGGGTAATAGTGGAAAAAACAATATGTTCAAATATAAACTACACAGAAGCATTGTATGAAACTTCTTTCTGTTCTGTGCATTCAACTAACAGAGTTGAACCTTACATTTGATTGAGCCTTTCTGAAACACTCTTTCTGTAGAAACTGCAATTGGACATTCTGAGCGCTAAGAGGCCTCTATAGGGAAAAATAATATCTTCAAATAAAAACTACACAGAAGCATTGTGTGAAACTTATTTCTGATATGTTCATTAAGCTAACAGAGTTAAACCATACTTTTGATTGCGCAGTGCTGAACCCTCTTTCTGTAGAAAATGCAAGTGGACATTCGTAGCGCTAAGAAGGTAATAGTGGAAAAAGGAATATATTCAAATATAAACTACACAGTAGCATTCTGTGAAAATTCTTTCTGTTCTGTGCATTCAACTAACAGAGTTGAACCTTACTTTTGATTGAGCCGTTCTGAAACACTCTTTCTGTAGAAACTGCAATTGGACATGCTAAGCGCTAAGAGGCCTACATTGGGAAAAAGAATATCTTCAAATAAAAACGACACAGATGCATTCTGTGAAACTTATTTCTGATATGTAAATTCAGTTAACAGAGATAAAACATATTTTTGATTGAGCAGTTATGAAACACTCTTTTTGTAGAAAATGCAAGTGGAGATTCGGAGCGCTAAGAGGGTAATAGTGGAAAAAGGAATGTCTTCAAATATAAACTACACAGAATCATTCGGTGAAACTTCTTTCTGATCTGTGCATTCAGCTAACAGTGTTAAACCATACTTTTGATTGAGCAGATCTGAACACTCTTTCTGTAGAAAATGCAACTGGACATTTGGAGCGCTAAGAGCGTAGTAGTGGAAAAAGGAATATATTCAAATATAAACTACACAGAAGCATTCTGTGAAACTTCTTTCTGATCTGAGCATTCAGCTAACAGAGTTAAACCATACATTTGATTGAGCAGTTTTGAAACACTCTGTCTGTAGAAAATGCAACTGGACATTCGTAGCGCTAAATGGGTAATAGTGGAAAAAAGAATATGTTCAAATATAAACTACACAGAAGCATTGTATGAATCTTCTTTCTGTTCTGTGCATTCAACTAACAGAGTTGAACCTTACTTTTGATTGAGCTGTTCTGAAAAACTCTTTCTGTAGAAACTGCAATTGGACATTCTGAGCGCTAAGAGGCCTATATTGGGAAAAAGAATGTCTACAAATAAAAACTACACAGAAGAATTGTGTGAAACTTCTTTCTGTTCTGTTTGTTCAACTAAAAGAGTTGAACCTTAGTTTTGATTGAGCCGTTCTGAAACACTCTTTCTGTAGAAAATGCACGTGGAGATTCGGAGCGCAAAGAGGGTAATAGTGGAAAAAGGAATGTCTCCAAATATAAACTACACAGAATCATTCTGTGAAACTTCTTTCTGATCTGTGCATTCAGCTAACAGAGTTAAACCATACTTTTGATTGAGCAGATCTGAACACTCTTTCTGTAGACAATGCAACTGGACATTTGGAGCGCTAAGAGAGTAGTAGTGGAAAAATGAATATATTCAAATATAAACTACACAGAAGCATTCTGTGAAACTTCTTTCTGATCTGAGCATTCAGCTAACAGAGTTAAACCGTACTTTTGATTGAGCAGTTTTGAAACACTCTGTCTGTAGAAAATGCAACTGGACATTCGTAGCGCTAAGTGGGTAATAGTGGAAAAAAGAATATGTTCAAATATAAACTACACAGAAGCATTGTATGAAACTTCTTTCTGTTCTGTGCATTCAACTAACAGAGTTGAACCTTACTTTTGATTGAGCCTTTCTGAAACACTCTTTCTGTAGAAACTGCAATTGGACATTCTGAGCGCTAAGAGGCCTCTATAGGGAAAAATAATATCTTCAAATAAAAACTACACAGAAGCATTGTGTGAAACTTATTTCTGATATGTTCATTAAGCTAACAGAGTTAAACCATACTTTTGATTGCGCAGTGCTGAACCCTCTTTCTGTAGAAAATGCAAGTGGACATTCGGAGCGCTAAGAGGGTAATAGTGGAAAAAGGAATATATTCAAATATAAACTACACAGTAGCATTCTGTGAAAATTCTTTCTGTTCTGTGCATTCAACTAACAGAGTTGAACCTTACTTTTGATTGAGCCGTTCTGAAACACTCTTTCTGTAGAAACTGCAATTGGACATGCTAAGCGCTAAGAGGCCTACATTGGGAAAAAGAATATCTTCAAATAAAAACTACACAGATGCATTCTGTGAAACTTATTTCTGATCTGTAAATTCAGTTAACAGAGATAAAACATATTTTTGATTGAGCAGTTATGAAACACTCTTTTTGTAGAAAATGCAAGTGGAGATTCGGAGCGCTAAGAGGGTAATAGTGGAAAAAGGAATGTCTTCAAATATAAACTACACAGAATCATTCGGTGAAACTTCTTTCTGATCTGTGCATTCAGCTAACAGAGTTAAACCATACTTTTGATTGAGCAGATCTGAACACTCTTTCTGTAGAAAATGCAACTGGACATTTGGAGCGCTAAGAGCGTAGTAGTGGAAAAAGGAATATATTCAAATATAAACTACACAGAAGCATTCTGTGAAACTTCTTTCTGATCTGAGCATTCAGCTAACAGAGTTAAACCATACATTTGATTGAGCAGTTTTGAAACACTCTGTCTGTAGAAAATGCAACTGGACATTCGTAGCGCTAAATGGGTAATAGTGGAAAAAAGAATATGTTCAAATATAAACTACACAGAAGCATTGTATGAAACTTCTTTCTGTTCTGTGCATTCAACTAACAGAGTTGAACCTTACTTTTGATTGAGCCGTTCTGAAACACTCTTTCTGTAGAAACTGCAATTGGACATTCTGAGCGCTAAGAGGCCTATATTGGGAAAAAGAATGTCTACAAATAAAAACTACACAGAAGAATTGTGTGAAACTTCTTTCTGTTCTGTTTGTTCAACTAAAAGAGTTGAACCTTAGTTTTGATTGAGCCGTTCTGAAACACTCTTTCTGTAGAAAATGCAAGTGGAGATTCGGAGCGCTAAGAGGGTAATAGTGGAAAAAGGAATGTCTCCAAATATAAACTACACAGAATCATTCTGTGAAACTTCTTTCTGATCTGTGCATTCAGCTAACAGAGTTAAACCATACTTTTGATTGAGCAGATCTGAACACTCTTTCTGTAGAAAATGCAACTGGACATTTGTAGCGCTAAGAGAGTAGTAGTGGAAAAAGGAATATATTCAAATATAAACTACACAGAAGCATTCTGTGAAACTTCTTTCTGATCTGAGCATTCAGCTAACAGAGTTAAACCATACTTTTGATTGAGCAGTTTTGAAACACTCTGTCTGTAGAAAATGCAACTGGACATTCGTAGCGCTAAGTGGGTAATAGTGGAAAAAAGAATATGTTCAAATATAAACTACACAGAAGCATTGTATGAAACTTCTTTCTGTTCTGTGCATTCAACTAACAGAGTTGAACCTTACTTTTGATTGAGCCTTTCTGAAACACTCTTTCTGTAGAAACTGCAATTGGACATTCTGAGCGCTAAGAGGCCTCTATTGGGAAAAATAATATCTTCAAATAAAAACTACACAGAAGCATTGTGTGAAACTTATTTCTGATATGTTCATTAAGCTAACAGAGTTAAACCATACTTTTGATTGCGCAGTTCTGAACACTCTTTCTGTAGAAAATGCAAGTGGACATTCGGAGCGCTAAGAGGGTAATAGTGGAAAAAGGAATATATTCAAATATAAACTACACAGTAGCATTCTGTGAAAATTCTTTCTGTTCTGTGCATTCAACTAACAGAGTTGAACCTTACTTTTGATTGAGCCGTTCTGAAACAGTCTTTCTGTAGAAATTGCAATCGGACATGCTAAGCGCTAAGAGGCCTACATTGGGAAAAAGAATATCTTCAAATAAAAACTACACAGATGCATTCTGTGAAACTTATTTCTGATCTGTAAATTCAGTTAACAGAGATAAAACATGTTTTTGATTGCGCAGTTATGAAACACTCTTTTTGTAGAAAATGCAAGTGGAGATTCGGAGCGCTAAGAGGGTAATAGTGGAAAAAGGAATGTCTTCAAATATAAACTACACAGAATCATTCGGTGAAACTTCTTTCTGATCTGTGCATTCAGCTAACAGAGTTAAACCATACTTTTGATTGAGCAGATCTGAACACTATTTCTGTAGAAAATGCAACTGGACATTTGGAGCGCTAAGAGCGTAGTAGTGGAAAAAGGAATATATTCAAATATAAACTACACAGAAGCATTCTGTGAAACTTCTTTCTGATCTGAGCATTCAGCTAACAGAGTTAAACCATACTTTTGATTGAGCAGTTTTGAAACACTCTGTCTGTAGAAAATGCAACTGGACATTCGTAGCGCTAAGTGGGTAATAGTGGAAAAAAGAATATGTTCAAATATAAACTACACAGAAGCATTGTATGAAACTTCTTTCTGTTCTGTGCATTCAACTAACTGAGTTGAACCTTACTTTTGATTGAGCCGTTGTGAAACACTCTCTCTGTAGAAACTGCAATTGGACATTCTGAGCGCTAAGAGGCCTATATTGGGAAAAAGAATGTCTACAAATAAAAACTACACAGAAGAATTGTGTGAAACTTCTTTCTGTTCTGTTTGTTCAACTAAAAGAGTTGAACCTTAGTTTTGATTTAGCCGTACTGAAACACTCTTTCTGTAGAAAATGCAAGTGGAGATTCGGAGCGCTAAGAGGGTAATAGTGGAAAAAGGAATGTCTCCAAATATAAACTACACAGAATCATTCTGTGAAACTTTTTCTGATCTGTGCATTCAGCTAACAGAGTTAAACCATACTTTTGATTGAGCAGATCTGAACACTCTTTCTGTAGAAAATGCAACTGGACATTTGGAGCGCTAAGAGAGTAGTAGTGGAAAAAGGAATATATTCAAATATAAACTACACAGAAGCATTCTGTGAAACTTCTTTCTGATCTGAGCATTCAGCTAACAGAGTTAAACCATACTTTTGATTGAGCAGTTTTGAAACACTCTGTCTGTAGAAAATGCAACTGGACATTCGTAGTGCTAAGTGGGTAATAGTGGAAAAAAGAATATGTTCAAATATAAACTACACAGAAGCATTGTATGAAACTTCTTTCTGTTCTGTGCATTCAACTAACAGAGTTGAACCTTACTTTTGATTGAGCCTTTCTGAAACACTCTTTCTGTAGAAACTGCAATTGGACATTCTGAGCGCTAAGAGGCCTATATTGGGAAAAATAATATCTTCAAATAAAAACTACACAGAAGCATTGTGTGAAACTTATTTCTGATATGTTCATTAAGCTAACAGAGTTTAACCATACTTTTGAAAGCGCAGTGCTGAACCCTCTTTCTGTAGAAAATGCAAGTGGACATACGGAGCGCTAAGAGGGTAATAGTGGAAAAAGGAATATATTCAAATATAAACTACACAGTAGCATTCTGTGAAAATTCTTTCTGTTCTGTGCATTCAACTAACAGAGTTGAACCTTACTTTTGATTGAGCCGTTCTGAAACACTCTTTCTGTAGAAACTGCAATTGGACATGCTAAGCGCTAAGAGGCCTACTTTGGGAAAAAGAATATCTTCAAATAAAAACTACACAGATGCATTCTGTGAAACTTATTTCTGATCTGTAAATTCAGTTAACAGAGATAAAACATATTTTTGATTGAGCAGTTATGAAACACTCTTTTTGTAGAAAATACAAGTGGAGATTCGGAGCGCTAAGAGGGTAATAGTGGAAAAAGGAATGTCTTCAAATATAAACTACACAGAATCATTCTGTTAAACTTCTTTCTGATCTGTGCATTCAGCTAACAGAGTTAAACCATACTTTTGATCTAGCAGATCTGAACACTCTTTCTGTAGAAAATGCAACTGGACATTTGGAGCGCTAAGAGCGTAGTAGTGGAAAAAGGAATATATTCAAATATAAACTACACAGAAGCATTCTGTGAAACTTCTTTCTGATCTGAGCATTCAGCTAACAGAGTTAAACCATAATTTTGATTGAGCAGTTTTGAAACACTCTGTCTGTAGAAAATGCAACTGGACATTCGTAGCGCTAAGTGGGTAATAGTGGAAAAAAGAATATGTTCAAATATAAACAACACAGAAGCATTGTATGAAACTTCTTTCTGTTCTGTGCATTCAACTAACAGAGTTGAACCTTACTTTTGATTGAGCCGTTCTGAAACACTCTTTCTGTAGGAACTGCAATTGGACATTCTGAGCGCTAAGAGGCCTATATTGGGAAAAAGAATGTCTACAAATAAAAACTACACAGAAGAATTGTGTGAAACTTCTTTCTGTTCTGTTTGTTCAACTAAAAGATTTGAACCTTAGTTTTGATTGAGCCGTTCTGAAACACTCTTTCTGTAGAAAATGCAAGTGGAGATTCGGAGCGCTAAGAGGGTAATAGTGGAAAAAGGAATGTCTCCAAATATAAACTACACAGAATCATTGTGTGAAACTTCTTTCTGATCTGTGCATTCAGCTAACAGAGTTAAACCATACTTTTGATTGAGCAGATCTGAACACTCTTTCTGTAGAAAATGCAACTGGACATTTGGAGCGCTAAGAGAGTACTAGTGGAAAAAGGAATATATTCAAATATAAACTACACAGAAGCATTCTGTGAAACTTCTTTCTGATCTGAGCATTCAGCTAACAGAGTTAAACCGTACTTTTGATTGAGCAGTTTTGAAACACTCTGTCTGTAGAAAATGCAACTGGACATTCGTAGCGCTAAATGGGTAATAGTGGAAAAAAGAATATGTTCAAATATAAACTACACAGAAGCATTGTATGAAACTTCTTTCTGTTCTGTGCATTCAACTAACAGAGTTGAACCTTACTTTTGATTGAGCCTTTCTGAAACACTCTTTCTGTAGAAACTGCAATTGGACATTCTGAGCGCTAAGAGGCCTCTATTGGGAAAAATAATATCTTCAAATAAAAACTACACAGAAGCATTGTGTGAAACTTATTTCTGATATGTTCATTAAGCTAACAGAGTTAAACCATACTTTTGATTGCGCAGTTCTGAACACTCTTTCTGTAGAAAATGCAAGTGGACATTCGGAGCGCTAAGAGGGTAATAGTGGAAAAAGGAATATATTCAAATATAAACTACACAGTAGCATTCTGTGAAAATTCTTTCTGTTCTGTGCATTCAACTAACAGAGTTGAACCTTACATTTGATTGAGCCGTTCTGAAACACTCTTTCTGTAGAAATTGCAATCGGACATGCTAAGCGCTAAGAGGCCTACATTGGGAAAAAGAATATCTTCAAATAAAAACTACACAGATGCATTCTGTGAAACTTATTTCTGATCTGTAAATTCAGTTAACAGAGATAAAACATATTTTTGATTGCGCAGTTATGAAACACTCTTTTTGTAGAAAATGCAAGTGGAGATTCGGAGCGCTAAGAGGGTAATAGTGGAAAAAGGAATGTCTTCAAATATAAACTACACAGAATCATTCGGTGAAACTTCTTTCTGATCTGTGCATTCAGCTAACAGAGTTAAACCATACTTTTGATTGAGCAGATCTGAACACTATTTCTGTAGAAAATGCAACTGGACATTTGGAGCGCTAAGTGGGTAATAGTGGAAAAAAGAATATGTTCAAATATAAACTACACAGAAGCATTGTATGAAACTTCTTTCTGTTCTGTGCATTCAACTAACTGAGTTGAACCTTACTTTTGATTGAGCCGTTCTGAAACCCTCTCTCTGTAGAAACTGCAATTGGACATTCTGAGCGCTAAGAGGCCTGTATTGGGAAAAAGAATGTCTACAAATAAAAACTACACAGAAGAATTGTGTGAAACTTCTTTCTGTTCTGTTTGTTCAACTAAAAGAGTTGAACCTTAGTTTTGATTTAGCCGTACTGAAACACTCTTTCTGTAGAAAATGCAAGTGGAGATTCGGAGCGCTAAGAGGGTAATAGTGGAAAAAGGAATGTCTCCAAATATAAACTACACAGAATCATTCTGTGAAACTTTTTCTGATCTGTGCATTCAGCTAACAGAGTTAAACCATACTTTTGATTGAGAAGTTTTGAAACACTCTGTCTGTAGAAAATGCAACTGGACATTCGTAGCGCTAAGTGGGTAATAGTGGAAAAAAGTATATGTTCAAATATAAACTACACAGAAGCATTGTAAGAAACTTCTTTCTGTTCTGTGCATTCAACTAACAGAGTTGAACCTTACTTTTGATTGAGCCTTTCTGAAACACTCTTTCTGTAGAAACTGCAATTGGACATTCTGAGCGCTAAGAGGCCTCTATTGGGAAAAATAATATCTTCAAATAAAAACTACACAGATGCATTCTGTGAAACTTATTTCTGATCTGTAAATTCAGTTAACAGAGATAAAACATATTTTTGATTGAGCAGTTATGAAACACTCTTTTTGTAGAAAATGCAAGTGGAGATTCGGAGCGCTAAGAGGGTAATAGTGGAAAAAGGAATGTCTTCAAATATAAACTACACAGAATCATTCGGTGAAACTTCTTTCTGATCTGTGCATTCAGCTAACAGAGTTAAACCATACTTTTGATTGAGCAGATCTGAACAATCTTTCTGTAGAAAATGCAACTGGACATTTGGAGCGCTAAGAGTGTAGTAGTGGAAAAAGGAATATATTCAAATATAAACTACACAGAAGCATTCTGTGAAACTTCTTTCTGATCTGAGCATTCAGCTAACAGAGTTAAACCATACTTTTGATTGAGCAGTTTTGAAACACTCTGTCTGTAGAAAATGCAACTGGACATTCGTAGCGCTAAGTGGGTAATAGTGGAAAAAAGAATATGTTCAAATATAAACTACACAGAAGCATTGTATGAAACTTCTTTCTGTTCTGTGCATTCAACTAACAGAGTTGAACCTTACTTTTGATTGAGCCGTTCTGAAACACTCTTTCTGTAGAAACTGCAATTGGACATTCTGAGCGCTAAGAGGCCTATATTGGGAAAAAGAATGTCTACAAATAAAAACTAAACAGAAGAATTGTGTGAAACTTCTTTCTGTTCTGTTTGTTCAACTAAAAGAGTTGAACTTTAGTTTTGATTGAGCCATTCTGAAACACTCTTTCTGCAGAAAATGCAAGTGGAGATTCAGTGCGCTAAGAGGGTAATAGTGGAAAAAGGAATGTCTCCAAATATAAACTACACAGAATCATTCTGTGAAACTTCTTTCTGATCTGTGCATTCAGCTAACAGAGTTAAACCATACTTTTGATTGAGCAGATCTGAACACTCTTTCTGTAGAAAATGCAACTGGACATTTTGAGCGCTAAGAGAGTAGTAGTGGAAAAAGGAATATATTCAAATATAAACTACACAGAAGCATTCTGTGAAACTTCTTTCTGATCTGAGCATTCAGCTAACAGAGTTAAACCATACTTTTGATTGAGCAGTTTTGAAACACTCTGTCTGTAGAAAATGCAACTGGACATTTGTAGCACCAAGTGGGTAATAGTGGAAAAAAGAATATGTTCAAATATAAACTACACAGAAGCATTGTTTGAAATTTCTTTCTGTTCTGTGCATTCAACTAACAGAGTTGAACCTTAGTTTTGATTGAGCCTTTCTGAAACACTCTTTCTGTAGAAACTGCAATTGGACATTCTGAGCGCTAAGAGGCCTATATTGGGAAAAATAATATCTTCAAATAAAAACTACACAGAAGCATTGTGTGAAACTTATTTCTGATATGTTCATTAAGCTAAGAGAGTTAAACCATACTTTTGATTGCGCAGTTCTGAACACTCTTTCTGTAGAAAATGCAAGTGGACATTCGTAGCGCTAAGAGGGTCATAGTGGAGAAAGGAATATATTCAAATATAAACTACACAGTAGCATTCTGTGAAAATTCTTTCTGTTCTGTGCATTCAACTAACAGAGTTGAACCTTACTTTTGATTGAGCCGTTCTGAAACACTCTTTCTGTAGAAACTGCAATAGGACATGCTAAGCGCTAAGAGGCCTACATTGGGAAAAAGAATATCTTCAAATAAAAAGTACACAGATGCATTCTGTGAAACTTATTTCTGATCTGTAAATTCAGTTAACAGAGATAAAACATATTTTTGATTGAGCAGTTATGAAACACTCTTTTTGTAGAAAATGCAAGTGGAGATTCGGAGCGCTAAGAGGGTAATAGTGGAAAAAGGAATGTCTTCAAATATAAACTACACAGAATCATTCGGTGAAACTTCTTTCTGATCTGTGCATTCAGCTAACAGAGTTAAACCATACATTTGATTGAGCAGATCTGAACACTCTTTCTGTAGAAAATGCAACTGGACATTTGGAGCGCTAAGAGCGTAGTAGTGGAAAAAGGAATATATTCAAATATAAACTACACAGAAGCATTCTGTGAAACTTCTTTCTGATCTGAGCATTCAGCTAACAGAGTTAAACCATACTTTTGATTGAGCAGTTTTGAAACACTCTGTCTGTAGAAAATGCAACTGGACATTCGTAGCGCCAAGTGGGTAATAGTGGAAAAAAGAATATGTTCAAATATAAACTACACAGAAGCATTGTATGAAACTTCTTTCTGTTCTGTGCATTCAACTAACAGAGTTGAACCTTACTTTTGATTGAGCCTTTCTGAAACACTCTTTCTGTAGAAACTGCAATTGGACATTCTGAGCGCTAAGAGGCCTCTATTGGGAAAAATAATATCTTCAAATAAAAACTACACAGAAGCATTGTGTGAAACTTATTTCTGATATGTTCATTACGCTAACAGAGTTTAACAACACTTTTGATTGTGCAGTTCCGAACACTCTTTCTGTACAAAATGCAAGTGGACATTCGTAGCGCTAAGAGGGTAATAGTGGAGAAAGGAATATATTCAAATATAAACTACACAGTAGCATTCTGTGAAAATTCTTTCTGTTCTGTTCATTCAACTAACAGAGTTGAACCTTACTTTTGATTGAGCCGCTCTGAAACACTCTTTCTGTAGAAACTGCAATTGGACATGCTAAGCGCTAAGAGGCCTACATTGGGAAAAAGAATACCTTCAAATAAAAAGTACACAGATGCATTCTGTGAAACTTATTTCTGATCTGTAAATTCAGTTAACAGAGATAAAACATATTTTTGATTGAGCAGTTATGAAACACTCTTTTTGTAGAAAATGCAAGTGGAGATTCGGAGCGCTAAGAGGGTAATAGTGGAAAAAGGAATGTCTTCAAATATAAACTACACAGAATCATTCGGTGAAACTTCTTTCTGATCTGTGCATTCAGCTAACAGAGTTAAAACATACTTTTGATTGAGCAGATCTGAACACTCTTTCTGTAGAAAATGCAACTGGACATTTGGAGCGCTAAGAGAGTAGTAGTGGAAAAAGGAATATATTCAAATATAAACTACACAGAAGCATTCTGTGAAACTTTTTCTGATCTGAGCATTCAGCTAACAGAGTTAAACCATACTTTTGATTGAGCAGTTTTGAAACACTCTTTCTGTAGAAAATGCAACTGGACATTCGTAGCGCTAAGTGGGTAATAGTGGAAAAAAGAATATGTTCAAATATAAACTACACAAAAGCATTGTATGAAACTTCTTTCTGTTCTGTGCATTCAACTAACAGAGTTGAACCTTACTTTTGATTGAGCCTTTCTGAAACACTCCTTCTGTAGAAACTGCAATTGGACATTCTGAGCGCTAAGAGGCGTATATTGGGAAAAATAATATCTTCAAATAAAAACTACCCAGAAGCATTGTGTGAAACTTATTTCTGATATGTTCATTAAGCTAACAGAGTTAAACCATACTTTTGATTGCGCAGTTCTGAACACTCTTTCTGCAGAAAATGCAAGTGGACATTCGGAGCGCTAAGATGGTAATAGTGGAAAAAGGAATATATTCAAATATAAACTACACAGTAGCATTCTGTGAAAATACTTTCTGTTCTGTGCATTCAACTAACAGAGTTGAACCTTACTTTTGATTGAGCCGTTCTGAAACACTCTTTCTGTAGAAACTGCAATTGGACATGCTAAGCGCTAAGAGGCCTACATTGGGAAAAAGAATATCTTCAAATAAAAACTACACAGATGCATTCTGTGAAACTTATTTCTGATCTGTAAATTCAGTTAACAGAGATAAAACATATTTTTGATTGAGCAGTTATGAAACACTCTTTTTGTAGAAAATGCAAGTGGAGATTCGGAGCGCTAAGAGGGTAATATTGGAAAAAGGAATGTCTTCAAATATAAACTACACAGAATCATTCGGTGAAACTTCTTTCTGATCTGTGCATTCAGCTAACAGAGTTAAACCATACTTTTGATTGAGCAGATCTGAAAACTCTTTCTGTAGAAAATGCAACTGGACATTTGGAGCGCTAAGAGCGTAGTAGTGGAAAAAGGAATATATTCAAATATAAACTACACAGAAGCATTCTGTGAAACTTCTTTCTGATCTGAGCATTCAGCTAACAGAGTTAAACCATACTTTTGATTGAGCAGTTTTGAAACACTCTGTCTGTAGAAAATGCAACTGGACATTCGTAGCGCTAAGTGGGTAATAGTGGAAAAAAGAATATGTTCAAATATAAACTACACAGAAGCATTGTATGAAACTTCTTTCTGTTCTGTGCATTCAACTAACAGAGTTGAACCTTACTTTTGATTGAGCCGTTCTGAAACACTCTTTCTGTAGAAACTTCAATTGGACATTCTGAGCGCTAAGAGGCCTATATTAGGAAAAAGAATGTCTACAAATAAAAACTACACAGAAGAATTGTGTGAAACTTCTTTCTGTTCTGTTTGTTCAACTAAAAGAGTTGAACCTTAGTTTTGATTGAGCCGTTCTGAAACACTCTTTCTGTAGAAAATGCAAGTGGAGATTCGGAGCGCTAAGAGGGTAATAGTGGAAAAAGGAATGTCTCCAAATATAAACTACACAGAATCATTCAGTGAAACTTCTTTCTGATCTGTGCATTCAGCTAACAGAGTTAAACCATACTTTTGATTGAGCAGATATGAACACTCTTTCTGTAGAAAATGCAACTGGACTTTTGGAGCGCTAAGAGAGTAGTTGTGGAAAAAGGAATATATTCAAATATAAACTACACAGAAGCATTCTGTGAAACTTCTTTCTGATCTGAGCATTCAGCTAACAGAGTTAAACCATACTTTTGATTGAGCAGTTTTGAAACACTCTGTCTGTAGAAAATGCAACTGGACATTCGTAGCGCTAAGTGGGTAATAGTGGAAAAAAGAATATGTTCAAATATAAACTACACAGAAGCATTGTATGAAACTTCTTTCTGTTCTGTGCATTCAACTAACAGAGTTGAACCTTACTTTTGATTGAGCCTTTCTGAAACACTCTTTCTGTAGAAACTGCAATTGGACATTCAGAGCGCTAAGAGGCCTATATTGGGAAAAATAATATCTTCAAATAAAAACTACACAGAAGCATTGTGTGAAACTTAGTTCTGATATGTTCATTAAGCTAACAGAGTTAAACCATACTTTTGATTGCGCAGTTCTGAACACTCTTTCTGTAGAAAATGCAAGTGGACATTCTGAGCGCTAAGAGGGTAATAGTGGAAAAAGGAATATATTCAAATATAAACTACACAGTAGCATTCTGTGAAAATTCTTTCTGTTCTGTGCATTCAACTAACAGAGTTGAAACTTACTTTTGATTGAGCCGTTCTGAAACACTCTTTCTGTAGAAACTGCAATTGGACATGCTAAGCGCTAAGAGGCCTACATTGGGAAAAAGAATATCTTCAAATAAAAACTACACAGATGCATTCTGTGAAACTTATTTCTGATCTGTAAATTCAGTTAACAGAGATAAAACATATTTTTGATTCAGCAGTTATGAAACACTCTTTTTGTAGAAAATGCAAGTGGAGATTCGGAGCCCTAAGAGGGTAATAGTGGAAAAAGTAATGTCTTCAAATATAAACTACACAGAATCATTCGGTGAAACTTCTTTCTGATCTGTGCATTCAGCTAACAGAGTTAAACCATACTTCTGATTGAGCAGATCTGAACACTCTTTCTGTAGAAAATGCAACTGGACATTTGGAGCGCTAAGAGAGTAGTAGTGGAAAAAGGAATATATTCAAATATAAACTACACAGAAGCATTCTGTGAAACTTCTTTCTGATCTGAGCATTCACCTAACAGAGTTAAACCATACTTTTGATTGAGCAGTTTTGAAACACTCTGTCTGTAGAAAATGCAACTGTACATTCGTAGCGCTAAGTGGGTAATAGTGGAAAAAAGAATATGTTCAAATATAAACTACACAGAAGCATTGTATGAAACTACTTTCTGTTCTGTGCATTCAACTAACAGAGTTCAACCTTACTTTTGATTGAGCCGTTCTGAAACACTCTTTCTGTAGAAACTGCAATTGGACATTCTGAGCACTAAGAGGCCTATATTGGGAAAAATAATATCTTCAAATAAAAACTACACAGAAACATTGTGTGAAACTTATTTCTGATATGTTCATTAAGCTAACAGAGTTAAACCATACTTTTGATTGCGCAGTTCTGAACACTCTTTCTGTAGAAAATGCAAGTGGACATTCGGAGCGCTAAGAGGGTAATAGTGGAAAAAGGAATATATACAAATATAAACTACACAGTAGCATTCTGTGAAAATTCTTTCTGTTCTGTGCATTCAACTAACAGAGTTGAACCTTACTTTTGATTGAGCCGTTCTGAAACACTCTTTCTGTAGAAACTGCAATTGGACATGCTAAGCGCTAAGAGGCCTACATTGGGAAAAAGAATATCTTCAAATAAAAACTACACAGATGCATTCTGTGAAACTTATTTCTGATCTGTAAATTCAGTTAACAGAGATAAAACATATTTTTGATTGAGCAGTTATGAAACACTCTTTTTGTAGAAAATGCAAGTGGAGATTCGGAGCGCTAAGAGGGTAATAGTGGAAAAAGGAATGTCTTCAAATATAAACTACACAGAATCACTCGGTGAAACTTTTTTCTGATCTGTGCATTCAGCTAACAGAGTTAAACCATACTTTTGATTGAGCAGATCTGAACACTCTTTCTGTAGAAAATGCAACTGGACATTTGGAGCGCTAAGAGCGTAGTAGTGGAAAAAGTAATATATTCAAATATAAACTACACAGAAGCATTCAGTGAAACTTCTTTCTGATCTGAGCATTCAGCTAACAGAGTTAAACCATACTTTTGATTGAGCAGTTTTGAAACACTCTGTCTGTAGAAAATGCAACTGGACATTCGTAGCGCTAAGTGGGTAATAGTGGAAAAAAGAATATGTTCAAATATAAACTACACAGAAGCATTGTATGAAATTTCTTTCTGTTCTGTGCATTCAACTAACAGAGTTGAACCTTACTTTTGATTGAGCCGTTCTGAAACACTCTTTCTGTAGAAACTGCAATTGGACATTCTGAGCGCTAAGAGGCCTATATTGGGAAAAAGAATGTCTACAAATAAAAACTACACAGAAGAATTGTGTGAAACTTCTTTCTGTTCTGTTTGTTCAACTAAAATTGTTGAACCTTAGTTTTGATTGAGCCGTTCTGAAACACTCTTTCTGTAGAAAATGCAAGTGGAGATTCGGAGCGCTAAGAGGGTAATAGTGGAAAAAGGAATGTCTCCAAATATAAACTACACAGAATCATTCTGTGAAACTTCTTTCTGATCTGTGCATTCAGCTAACAGAGTTAAACAATACTTTTGATTGAGCAGATCTGAACACTCTTTCTGTAGAAAATGCAACTGGACATTTGGAGCGCTAAGAGCGTAGTAGTGGAAAAAGGAATATATTCAAATATAAACTACACAGAAGCATTCTGTGAAACTTCTTTCTGATCTGAGCATTCAGCTAACAGAGTTAAACCATACTTTTGATTGAGCAGTTTTGAAACACTCTGTCTGTAGAAAATGCAACTGGACATTCGTAGCGCTAAGTGGGTAATAGTGGAAAAAAGTATATGTTCAAATATAAACTACACAGAAGCATTGTATGAAATTTCTTTCTGTTCTGTGCATTCAACTAACAGAGTTGAACCTTACTTTTGATTGAGCCGTTCTGAAACACTCTTTCTGTAGAAACTGCAATTGGACATTCTGAGCGCTAAGAGGCCTATATTGGGAAAAAGAATGTCTACTAATAAAAACTACACAGAAGAATTGTGTGAAACTTCTTTCTGTTCTGTTTGTTCAACTAAAAGTGTTGAACCTTAGTTTTGATTGAGCCGTTCTGAAACACTCTTTCTGTAGAAAATGCAAGTGGAGATTCGGAGCGCTAAGAGGGTAATAGTGGAAAAAGGAATGTCTCCAAATATAAACTACACAGAATCATTCTGTGAAACTTCTTTCTGATCTGTGCATTCAGCTAACAGAGTTAAACCATATTTGGATTGAGCAGATCTGAACACTCTTTGTGTAGAAAATGCAACTGGACTTTTGGAGCCCTAAGAGAGTAGTAGTGGAAAAATGAATATATTCAAATATAAACTACACAGAAGCATTCTGTGAAACTTCTTTCTGATCTGAGCATTCAGCTAACAGAGTTAAACCATACTTTTGATTGAGCAGTTTTGAAACACTCTGTCTGTAGAAAATGCAACTGGACATTTGTAGCGCTAAGTGGGTAATAGTGGAAAAAAGAATATGTTCAAATATAAACTACACAGAAGCATTGTATGAAACTTCTTTCTGTTCTGTGCATTCAACTAACAGAGTTGAACCTTACTTTTGATTGAGCCGTTCTGAAACACTCTTTCTGTAGAAACTTCAATTGGACATTCTGAGCGCTAAGAGGCCTATATTAGGAAAAAGAATGTCTACAAATAAAAACTACACAGAAGAATTGTGTGAAACTTCTTTCTGTTCTGTTTGTTCAACTAAAAGAGTTGAACCTTAGTTTTGATTGAGCCGTTCTGAAACACTCTTTCTGTAGAA
Source organism: Symphalangus syndactylus (assembly GCF_028878055.3). Taxonomy (NCBI): domain Eukaryota; kingdom Metazoa; phylum Chordata; class Mammalia; order Primates; family Hylobatidae; genus Symphalangus; species Symphalangus syndactylus. The sequence goes on along the minus strand of NC_072444.2, from coordinate 5,159,405 downwards.
AATGCAAGTGGAGATTCGGAGCGCTAAGAGGGTAATAGTGGAAAAAGGAATGTCTCCAAATATAAACTACACAGAATCATTCAGTGAAACTTCTTTCTGATCTGTGCATTCAGCTAACAGAGTTAAACCATACTTTTGATTGAGCAGATATGAACACTCTTTCTGTAGAAAATGCAACTGGACTTTTGGAGCGCTAAGAGAGTAGTTGTGGAAAAAGGAATATATTCAAATATAAACTACACAGAAGCATTCTGTGAAACTTCTTTCTGATCTGAGCATTCAGCTAACAGAGTTAAACCATACTTTTGATTGAGCAGTTTTGAAACACTCTGTCTGTAGTAAATGCAACTGGACATTCGTAGCGCTAAGTGGGTAATAGTGGAAAAAAGAATATGTTCAAATATAAACTACACAGAAGCATTGTATGAAACTTCTTTCTGTTCTGTGCATTCAACTAACAGAGTTGAACCTTACTTTTGATTGAGCCTTTCTGAAACACTCTTTCTGTAGAAACTGCAATTGGACATTCAGAGCGCTAAGAGGCCTATATTGGGAAAAATAATATCTTCAAATAAAAACTACACAGAAGCATTGTGTGAAACTTAGTTCTGATATGTTCATTAAGCTAACAGAGTTAAACCATACTTTTGATTGCGCAGTTCTGAACACTCTTTCTGTAGAAAATGCAAGTGGACATTCTGAGCGCTAAGAGGGTAATAGTGGAAAAAGGAATATATTCAAATATAAACTACACAGTAGCATTCTGTGAAAATTCTTTCTGTTCTGTGCATTCAACTAACAGAGTTGAAACTTACTTTTGATTGAGCCGTTCTGAAACACTCTTTCTGTAGAAACTGCAATTGGACATGCTAAGCGCTAAGAGGCCTACATTGGGAAAAAGAATATCTTCAAATAAAAACTACACAGATGCATTCTGTGAAACTTATTTCTGATCTGTAAATTCAGTTAACAGAGATAAAACATATTTTTGATTCAGCAGTTATGAAACACTCTTTTTGTAGAAAATGCAAGTGGAGATTCGGAGCCCTAAGAGGGTAATAGTGGAAAAAGTAATGTCTTCAAATATAAACTACACAGAATCATTCGGTGAAACTTCTTTCTGATCTGTGCATTCAGCTAACAGAGTTAAACCATACTTCTGATTGAGCAGATCTGAACACTCTTTCTGTAGAAAATGCAACTGGACATTTGGAGCGCTAAGAGAGTAGTAGTGGAAAAAGGAATATATTCAAATATAAACTACACAGAAGCATTCTGTGAAACTTCTTTCTGATCTGAGCATTCACCTAACAGAGTTAAACCATACTTTTGATTGAGCAGTTTTGAAACACTCTGTCTGTAGAAAATGCAACTGTACATTCGTAGCGCTAAGTGGGTAATAGTGGAAAAAAGAATATGTTCAAATATAAACTACGCAGAAGCATTGTATGAAACTACTTTCTGTTCTGTGCATTCAACTAACAGAGTTCAACCTTACTTTTGATTGAGCCGTTCTGAAACACTCTTTCTGTAGAAACTGCAATTGGACATTCTGAGCACTAAGAGGCCTATATTGGGAAAAATAATATCTTCAAATAAAAACTACACAGAAACATTGTGTGAAACTTATTTCTGATATGTTCATTAAGCTAACAGAGTTAAACCATACTTTTGATTGCGCAGTTCTGAACACTCTTTCTGTAGAAAATGCAAGTGGACATTCGGAGCGCTAAGAGGGTAATAGTGGAAAAAGGAATATATACAAATATAAACTACACAGTAGCATTCTGTGAAAATTCTTTCTGTTCTGTGCATTCAACTAACAGAGTTGAACCTTACTTTTGATTGAGCCGTTCTGAAACACTCTTTCTGTAGAAACTGCAATTGGACATGCTAAGCGCTAAGAGGCCTACATTGGGAAAAAGAATATCTTCAAATAAAAACTACACAGATGCATTCTGTGAAACTTATTTCTGATCTGTAAATTCAGTTAACAGAGATAAAACATATTTTTGATTGAGCAGTTATGAAACACTCTTTTTGTAGAAAATGCAAGTGGAGATTCGGAGCGCTAAGAGGGTAATAGTGGAAAAAGGAATGTCTTCAAATATAAACTACACAGAATCACTCGGTGAAACTTTTTTCTGATCTGTGCATTCAGCTAACAGAGTTAAACCATACTTTTGATTGAGCAGATCTGAACACTCTTTCTGTAGAAAATGCAACTGGACATTTGGAGCGCTAAGAGCGTAGTAGTGGAAAAAGTAATATATTCAAATATAAACTACACAGAAGCATTCAGTGAAACTTCTTTCTGATCTGAGCATTCAGCTAACAGAGTTAAACCATACTTTTGATTGAGCAGTTTTGAAACACTCTGTCTGTAGAAAATGCAACTGGACATTCGTAGCGCTAAGTGGGTAATAGTGGAAAAAAGAATATGTTCAAATATAAACTACACAGAAGCATTGTATGAAATTTCTTTCTGTTCTGTGCATTCAACTAACAGAGTTGAACCTTACTTTTGATTGAGCCGTTCTGAAACACTCTTTCTGTAGAAACTGCAATTGGACATTCTGAGCGCTAAGAGGCCTATATTGGGAAAAAGAATGTCTACAAATAAAAACTACACAGAAGAATTGTGTGAAACTTCTTTCTGTTCTGTTTGTTCAACTAAAATTGTTGAACCTTAGTTTTGATTGAGCCGTTCTGAAACACTCTTTCTGTAGAAAATGCAAGTGGAGATTCGGAGCGCTAAGAGGGTAATAGTGGAAAAAGGAATGTCTCCAAATATAAACTACACAGAATCATTCTGTGAAACTTCTTTCTGATCTGTGCATTCAGCTAACAGAGTTAAACAATACTTTTGATTGAGCAGATCTGAACACTCTTTCTGTAGAAAATGCAACTGGACATTTGGAGCGCTAAGAGCGTAGTAGTGGAAAAAGGAATATATTCAAATATAAACTACACAGAAGCATTCTGTGAAACTTCTTTCTGATCTGAGCATTCAGCTAACAGAGTTAAACCATACTTTTGATTGAGCAGTTTTGAAACACTCTGTCTGTAGAAAATGCAACTGGACATTCGTAGCGCTAAGTGGGTAATAGTGGAAAAAAGTATATGTTCAAATATAAACTACACAGAAGCATTGTATGAAATTTCTTTCTGTTCTGTGCATTCAACTAACAGAGTTGAACCTTACTTTTGATTGAGCCGTTCTGAAACACTCTTTCTGTAGAAACTGCAATTGGACATTCTGAGCGCTAAGAGGCCTATATTGGGAAAAAGAATGTCTACTAATAAAAACTACACAGAAGAATTGTGTGAAACTTCTTTCTGTTCTGTTTGTTCAACTAAAAGTGTTGAACCTTAGTTTTGATTGAGCCGTTCTGAAACACTCTTTCTGTAGAAAATGCAAGTGGAGATTCGGAGCGCTAAGAGGGTAATAGTGGAAAAAGGAATGTCTCCAAATATAAACTACACAGAATCATTCTGTGAAACTTCTTTCTGATCTGTGCATTCAGCTAACAGAGTTAAACCATATTTGGATTGAGCAGATCTGAACACTCTTTGTGTAGAAAATGCAACTGGACTTTTGGAGCCCTAAGAGAGTAGTAGTGGAAAAATGAATATATTCAAATATAAACTACACAGAAGCATTCTGTGAAACTTCTTTCTGATCTGAGCATTCAGCTAACAGAGTTAAACCATACTTTTGATTGAGCAGTTTTGAAACACTCTGTCTGTAGAAAATGCAACTGGACATTTGTAGCGCTAAGTGGGTAATAGTGGAAAAAAGAATATGTTCAAATATAAACTACACAGAAGCATTGTATGAAACTTCTTTCTGTTCTGTGCATTCAACTAACAGAGTTGAACCTTAGTTTTGATTGAGCCTTTCTGAAACACTCTTTCTGTAGAAACTGCAATTGGACATTCTGAGCGCTAAGAGGCCTATATTGGGAAAAATAATATCTTCAAATAAAAACTACACAGAAGCATTGTGTGAAACTTATTTCTGATATGTTCATTAAGCTAACAGAGTTAAACCATACTTTTGATTGCGCAGTTCTGAACACTCTTTCTGCAGAAAATGCAAGTGGACATTCGGAGCGCTAAGAGGGTAATAGTGGAAAAGGAATATATTCAAATATAAACTACACAGTAGCATTCTGTGAAACTTCTTTCTGTTCTGTGCATTCAACTAACAGAGTTGAACCTTACTTTTGATTGAGCCGTTCTGAAACACTCTTTCTGTAGAAACTGCAATTGGACATGCTAAGCGCTAAGAGGCCTACATTGGGAAAAAGAATATCTTCAAATAAAAATTACACAGATGCATTCTGTGAAACTTATTTCTGATCTGTAAATTCAGTTAACAGAGATAAAACATATTTTTGATTGAGCAGTTATGAAACACTCTTTGTAGAAAATGCAAGTGGAGAATCGGAGCGCTAAGAGGGAAATAGTGGAAAAAGGAATGTCTTCAAATATAAACTACACAGAATCATTCGGTGAAACTTCTTTCTGATCTGTGCATTCAGCTAACAGAGTTAAACCATACTTTTGATTGAGCAGATCTGAACACTCTTTCTGTAGAAAATGCAACTGGACATTTGGAGCGCTAACAGCGTAGTAGTGGAAAAAGGAATATATTCAAATATAAACTACACAGAAGCATTCTGTGAAACTTCTTTCTGATCTGAGCATTCAGCTAACAGAGTTAAACCATACTTTTGATTGAGCAGTTTTGAAACACTCTGTCTGTAGAAAATGCAACTGGACATTCGTAGCGCTAAGTGGGTAATAGTGGAAAAAAGAATATGTTCAAATATAAACTACACAGAAGCATTGTATGAAATTTCTTTCTGTTCTGTGCATTCAACTAACAGAGTTGAACCTTACTTTTGATTGAGCCGTTCTGAAACACTCTTTCTGTAGAAACTGCAATTGGACATTCTGAGCGCTAAGAGGCCTATATTGGGAAAAAGAATGTCTACAAATAAAAACTACAAAGAAGAATTGTGTGAAACTTCTTTCTGTTCTGTTTGTTCTACTAAAAGTGTTGAACCTTAGTTTTGATTGAGCCGTTCTGAAACACTCTTTCTGTAGAAAATGCAAGTGGAGATTCGGAGCGCTAAGAGGGTAATAGTGGAAAAAGGAATGTCTCCAAATATAAACTACACAGAATCATTCTGTGAAACTTCTTTCTGATCTGTGCATTCAGCTAACAGAGTTAAACCATACTTTTGATTGAGCAGATCTGAACACTCTTTCTGTAGAAAATGCAACTGGACTTTTGGAGCGCTAAGAGAGTAGTAGTGGAAAAAGGAATATATTCAAATATAAACTACACAGAAGCATTCTGTGAAACTTCTTTCTGATCTGAGCATTCAGCTAACAGAGTTAAACCATACTTTTGATTGAGCAGTTTTGAAACACTCTGTCTGTAGAAAATGCAACTGGACATTCGTAGCGCTAAGTGGGTAATAGTGGAAAAAAGAATATGTTCAAATATAAACTACACAGAAGCATTGTATGAAACTCCTTTCTGTTCTGTGCATTCAACTAACAGAGTTGAACCTTAGTTTTGATTGAGCCTTTCTGAAACACTCTTTCTGTAGAAACTGCAATTGGACATTCTGAGCGCTAAGAGGCCTATATTGGGAAAAATAATATCTTCAAATAAAAACTACACAGAAGCATTGTGTGAAACTTATTTCTGATATGTTCATTAAGCTAACAGAGTTAAACCATACTTTTGATTGCGCAGTTCTGAACACTCTTTCTGTAGAAAATGCAAGTGGACATTCGTAGCGCTAAGAGGGTAATAGTGGAGAAAGGAATATATTCAAATATAAACTACACAGTAGCATTCTGTGAAAATTCTTTCTGTTCTGTGCATTCAACTAACAGAGTTGAACCTTACTTTTGATTGAGCCGTTCTGAAACACTCTTTCTGTAGAAACTGCAATTGGACATGCTAAGCGCTAAGTATCCTCCATTGGGAAAAAGAATATCTTCAAATAAAAACTACACAGAAGAATTGTGTGAAACTTCTTTCTGTTCTGTTTGTTCAACTAAAAGAGTTGAACCTTAGTTTTGATTGAGCCGTTCTGAAACACTCTTTCTGTAGAAAATGCAAGTGGAGATTCGGAGCGCTAAGAGGGTAATAGTGGAAAAAGGAATGTCTCCAAATATAAACTACACAGTATCATTCTGTGAAACTTCTTTCTGATCTGTGCATTCAGCTAACAGAGTTAAACCATACTTTTGATTGAGCAGATCTGAACACTCTTTCTGTAGAAAATGCAACTGGACATTCGTAGCGCTAAGTGGGTAATAGTGGAAAAAAGAATATGCTAAAATATAAACTACACAGAATCATTGTATGAAACTTCTTTCTGTTCTGTGCATTCAACTAACAGAGTTGAACCTTACTTTTGATTGAGCCTTTCTGAAACACTCTTTCTGTAGAAACTGCAATTGGACATTCAGAGCGCTAAGAGGCCTATATTGGGAAAAATAATATCTTCAAATAAAAACTACACAGAAGCATTGTGTGAAACCTATTTCTGATATGTTCATTAAGCTAACAGAGTTAAACCATACTTATGATTGCGCAGTTCTGAACACTCTTTCTGTAGAAAATGCAAGTGGACATTCTGAGCGCTAAGAGGGTAATAGTGGAAAAAGGAATATATTCAAATATAAACTACACAGTAGCATTCTGTGAAAATTCTTTCTGTTCTGTGCATTCAACTAACAGAGTTGAAACTTACTTTTGATTGAGCCGTTCTGAAACACTCTTTCCGTAGAAACTGCAATTGGACATGCTAAGCGCTAAGAGGCCTACATTGGGAAAAAGAATATCTTCAAATAAAAACTACACAGATGCATTCTGTGAAACTTATTTCTGATCTGTAAATTCAGTTAACAGAGATAAAACATATTTTTGATTCAGCAGTTATGAAACACTCTTTTTGTAGAAAATGCAAGTGGAGATTCCGAGCGCTAAGAGGGTAATAGTGGAAAAAGGAATGTCTTCAAATATAAACTACACAGAATCATTCGGTGAAACTTCTTTCTGATCTGTGCATTCAGCAAACAGAGTTAAACCATACTTCTGATTGAGCAGATCTGAACACTCTTTCTGTAGAAAATGCAACTGGACATTTGGAGCGCTAAGAGAGTAGTAGTGGAAAAAGGAATATATTCAAATATAAACTACACAGAAGCATTCTGTGAAACTTCTTTCTGATCTGAGCATTCACCTAACAGAGTTAAACCATACTTTTGATTGAGCAGTTTTGAAACACTCTGTCTGTAGAAAATGCAACTGGACATTCGTAGCGCTAAGTGGGTAATAGTGGAAAAAAGAATATGTTCAAATATAAACTACACAGAAGCATTGTATGAAACTTCTTTCTGTTCTGTGCATTCAACTAACAGAGTTGAACCTTACTTTTGATTGAGCCGTTCTGAAACACTCTTTCTGTAGAAACTGCAATTGGACATTCTGAGCACTAAGAGGCCTATATTGGGAAAAATAATATCTTCAAATAAAAACTACACAGAAACATTGTGTGAAACTTATTTCTGATATGTTCATTAAGCTAACAGAGTTAAACCATACTTTTGATTGCGCAGTTCTGAACACTCTTTCTGTAGAAAATGCAAGTGGACATTCGGAGCGCTAAGAGGGTAATAGTGGAAAAAGGAATATATTCAAATATAAACTACACAGTAGCATTCTGTGAAAATTCTTTCTGTTCTGTGCATTCAACTAACAGAGTTGAACCTTACTTTTGATTGAGCCGTTCTGAAACACTCTTTCTGTAGAAACTGCAATTGGACATGCTAAGCGCTAAGAGGCCTACATTGGGAAAAAGAATATCTGCAAATAAAAACTACACAGATGCATTCTGTGAAACTTATTTCTGATCTGTAAATTCAGTTAACAGAGATAAAACATATTTTTGATTGAGCAGTTATGAAACAGTCTTTTTGTAGAAAATGCAAGTGGAGATTCGGAGCGCTAAGAGGGTAATAGTGGAAAAAGGAATGTCTTCAATTATAAACTACACAGAATCATTCGGTGAAACTTCTTTCTGATCTGTGCATTCAGCTAACAGAGTTAAACCATACTTTTGATTGAGCAGATCTGAACACTCTTTCTGTAGAAAATGCAACTGGACATTTGGAGCGCTAAGAGCGTAGTAGTGGAAAAAGGAATATATTCAAATATAAACTACACAGAAGCATTCTGTGAAACTTCTTTCTGATCTGAGCTTTCAGCTAACAGAGTTAAACCATACTTTTGATTGAGCAGTTTTGAAACACTCTGTCTGTAGAAAATGCAACTGGACATTCGTAGCGCTAAGTGGGTAATAGTGGAAAAAAGAATATGTTCAAATATAAACTACACAGAAGCATTGTATGAAATTTCTTTCTGTTCTGTGCATTCAACTAACAGAGTTGAACCTTACTTTTGATTGAGCCGTTCTGAAACACTCTTTCTGTAGAAACTGCAATTGGACATTCTGAGCGCTAAGAGGCCTATATTGGGAAAAAGAATGTCTACAAATAAAAACTACACAGAAGAATTGTGTGAAACTTCTTTCTGTTCTGTTTGTTCAACTAAAAGTGTTGAACCTTAGTTTTGATTGAGCCGTTCTGAAACACTCTTTCTGTAGAAAATGCAAGTGGAGATTCGGAGCGCTAAGAGGGTAATAGTGGAAAAAGGAATGTCTCCAAATATAAACTACACAGAATCATTCTGTGAAACTTCTTTCTGATCTGTGCATTCAGCTAACAGTGTTAAACCATACTTTTGATTGAGCAGATCTGAACACTCTTTCTGTAGAAAATGCAACTGTACATTTGGAGCGCTAAGAGAGTAGTAGTGGAAAATGGAATATATTCAAATATAAACTACACAGAAGCATTCTGTGAAACTTTTTTCTGATCTGAGCATTCAGCTAACAGAGTTAAACCATACTTTTGATTGAGCAGTTTTGAAACACTCTGTCTGTAGAAAATGCAACTGGACATTCGTAGCGCTAAGTGGGTAATAGTGGAAAAAAGAATATGTTCAAATATAAACTACACAGAAGCATTGTATGAAACTTCTTTCTGTTCTGTGCATTCAATTAACAGAGTTGAACCTTACTTTTGATTGAGCCTTTCTGAAACACTCTTTCTGTAGAAACTGCAATTGGACATTCTGAGCGCTAAGAGGCCTATATTGCGAAAAATAATATCTTCAAATAAAAACTACACAGAAACATTGTGTGAAACTTATTTCTGATATGTTCATTAAGCTAACAGAGTTAAACCATACTTTTGATTGCGCAGTTCTGAACACTGTTTCTGTAGAAAATGCAAGTGGACATTCGGAGCGCTAAGAGGGTAATAGTGGAAAAAGGAATATATACAAACATAAACTACACAGTAGCATTCTGTGAAAATTCTTTCTGTTCTGTGCATTCAACTAACAGAGTTGAACCTTACCTTTGATTGAGCCGTTCTGAAACACTCTTTCTGTAGAAACTGCAATTGGACATGCTAAGCGCTAAGAGGCCTACATTGGGAAAAAGAATATCTTCAAATAAAAACTACACAGATGCATTCTGTGAAACTTATTTCTGATCTGTAAATTCAGTTAACAGAGATAAAACATATTTTTGATTGAGCAGTTATGAAACACTCTTTTTGTAGAAAATGCAAGTGGAGATTCGGAGCGCTAAGGGGGTAATAGTGGAAAAAGGAATGTCTTCAAATATAAACTACACAGAATCATTCTGTGAAACTTCTTTCTGATCTGTGCATTCAGCTAACAGAGTTAAACCATACTTTTGATTGAGCAGATCTGAACACTCTTTCTGTAGAAAATGCAACTGGACATTTGGAGCGCTAAGAGCGTAGTAGTGGAAAAAGGAATATATTCAAATATAAACTACACAGAAGCATTCTGTGAAACTTCTTTCTGATCTGAGCATTCAGCTAACAGAGTTAAACCATACTTTTGATTGAGCAGTTTTGAAACACTCTGTCTGTAGAAAATGCAACTGGACATTCGTAGCTCTAAGTGGGTAATAGTGGAAAAAAGAATATGTTCAAATATAAACTACACAGAAGCATTGTATGAAATTCCTTTCTGTTCTGTGCATTCAACTAACAGAGTTGAACCTTACTTTTGATTGAGCCGTTCTGAAACACTCTTTCTGTAGAAACTGCAATTGGACATTCTGAGCGCTAAGAGGCCTATATTGGGAAAAAGAATGTCTACAAATAAAAACTACAGAGAAGAATTGTGTGAAACATCTTTCTGTTCTGTTTGTTCAACTAAAAGTGTTGAACCTTAGTATTGATTGAGCCGTTCTGAAACACTCTTTCTGTAGAAAATGCAAGTGGAGATTCGGAGCGCTAAGAGGGTAATAGTGGAAAAAGGAATGTCTCCAAATATAAACTACACAGAATCATTCTGTGAAACTTCTTTCTGATCTGTGCATTCAGCTAACAGAGTTAAACCATACTTTTGATTGAGCAGATCTGAACACTCTTTCTGTAGAAAATGCAACTAGACATTTGGAGCGCTAAGAGAGTAGTAGTGGAAAAAGGAATATATTCAAATATAAACTACACAGAAGCATTCTGTGAAACTTCTTTCTGATCTGAGCATTCAGCTAACAGAGTTAAACCATACTTTTGATTGAGCAGTTTGAAACACTCTGTCTGTAGAAAATGCAACTGGACATTCGTAGCGCTAAGTGGGTAATAGTGGAAAAAAGAATATGTTCAAATATAAACTACACAGAAGCATTGTATGAAACTTCTTTCTGTTCTGTGCATTCAACTAACAGAGTTGAACCTTACTTTTGATTGAGCCATTCTGAAACACTCTTTCTGTAGAAACTGCAATTGGACATTCAGAGCGCTAAGAGGCCTATATTGGGAAAAATAATATCTTCAAATAAAAACTACACAGAAGCATTGTGTGAAACTTATTTCTGATATGTTCATTAAGCTAACAGAGTTAAACCATACTTTTGATTGCGCAGTTCTGAACACTCTTTCTGTAGAAAATGCAAGTGGACATTCTGAGCCCTAAGAGGGTAATAGTGGAAAAAGGAATATATTCAAATATAAACTACACAGTAGAATTCTGTGAAAATTCTTTCTGTTCTGTGCATTCAACTAACAGAGTTGAAACTTACTTTTGATTGAGCCGTTCTGAAACACTCTTTCTGTAGAAACTGCAATTGGACATGCTAAGCGCTAAGAGGCCTACATTGGGAAAAAGAATATCTTCAAATAAAAACTACACAGATGCATTCTGTGAAACTTATTTCTGATCTGTAAATTCAGTTAACAGAGATAAAACATATTTTTGATTCAGCAGTTATGAAACACTCTTTTTGTAGAAAATGCAAGTGGAGATTCGGAGCGCTAAGTGGGTAATAGTGGAAAAAGGAATGTCTTCAAATATAAACTACACAGAATCATTCGGAGAAACTTCTTTCTGATCTGTGCATTCAGCTAACAGAGTTAAACCATACTTCTGATTGAGCAGATCTGAACACTCTTTCTGTAGAAAATGCCACTGGACATTTGGAGCGCTAAGAGAGTAGTAGTGGTAAAAGGAATATATTCAAATATAAACTACACAGAAGCATTCTGTGAAACTTCTTTCTGAACTGAGCATTCACCTAACAGAGTTAAACCATACTTTTGATTGAGCAGTTTTGAAATACTCTGTCTGTAGAAAATGCAACTGGACATTCGTAGCGCTAAGTGGGTAATAGTGGAAAAAAGAATATGTTCAAATATAAACTACACAGAAGCATTGTATGAAACTTCTTTCTGTTCTGTGCATTCAACTAACAGAGTTGAACCTTACTTTTGATTGAGCCGTTCTGAAACACTCTTTCTGTAGAAACTGCAATTGGACATGCTAAGCGCTAAGAGGCCTACATTGGGAAAAAGAATATCTTCAAATAAAAACTACACAGATGCATTCTGTGAAACTTATTTCTGATCTGTAAATTCAGTTAACAGAGATAAAACATATTTTTGATTGAGCAGTTATGAAACACTCTTTTTGTAGAAAATGCAAGTGGAGATTCGGAGCGCTAAGAGGGTAATAGTGGAAAAAGGAATGTCTTCAAATATAAACTACACAGAATCATTCGGTGAAACTTCTTTCTGATCTGTGCATTCAGCTAACAGAGTTAAACCATACTTTTGATTGAGCAGATCTGAACACTCTTTCTGTAGAAAATGCAACTGGACATTTGGAGCGCCAAGAGCGTAGTAGTGGAAAAAGGAATATATTCAAATATAAACAACACAGAAGCATTCTGTGAAACTTCTTTCTGATCTGAGCTTTCAGCTAACAGAGTTAAACCATACTTTTGATTGAGCAGTTTTGAAACACTCTGTCTGTAGAAAATGCAACTGGACATTCGTAGCGCTAAGTGGGTAATAGTGGAAAAAAGAATATGTTCAAATATAAACTACACAGAAGCATTGTATGAAATTTCTTTCTGTTCTGTGCATTCAACTAACAGAGTTGAACCTTACTTTTGATTGAGCCGTTCTGAAACACTCTTTCTGTAGAAACTGCAATTGGACATTCTGAGCGCTAAGAGGCCTATATTGGGAAAAAGAATGTCTACAAATAAAAACTACACAGAAGAATTGTGTGAAACTTCTTTCTGTTCTGTTTGTTCAACTAAAAGTGTTGAACCTTAGTTTTGATTGAGCCGTTCTGAAACACTCTTTCTGTAGAAAATGCAAGTGGAGATTCGGAGCGCTAAGAGGGTAATAGTGGAAAAAGGAATGTCTCCAAATATAAACTACACAGAATCATTCTGTGAAACTTCTTTCTGATCTGTGCATTCAGCTAACAGTGTTAAACCATACTTTTGATTGAGCAGATCTGAACACTCTTTCTGTAGAAAATGCAACTGTACATTTGGAGCGCTAAGAGAGTAGTAGTGGAAAATGGAATATATTCAAATATAAACTACACAGAAGCATTCTGTGAAACTTTTTTCTGATCTGAGCATTCAGCTAACAGAGTTAAACCATACTTTTGATTGAGCAGTTTTGAAACACTCTGTCTGTAGAAAATGCAACTGGACATTCGTAGCGCTAAGTGGGTAATAGTGGAAAAAAGAATATGTTCAAATATAAACTACACAGAAGCATTGTATGAAACTTCTTTCTGTTCTGTGCATTCAATTAACAGAGTTGAACCTTACTTTTGATTGAGCCTTTCTGAAACACTCTTTCTGTAGAAACTGCAATTGGACATTCTGAGCGCTAAGAGGCCTATATTGCGAAAAATAATATCTTCAAATAAAAACTACACAGAAACATTGTGTGAAACTTATTTCTGATATGTTCATTAAGCTAACAGAGTTAAACCATACTTTTGATTGCGCAGTTCTGAACACTGTTTCTGTAGAAAATGCAAGTGGACATTCGGAGCGCTAAGAGGGTAATAGTGGAAAAAGGAATATATACAAACATAAACTACACAGTAGCATTCTGTGAAAATTCTTTCTGTTCTGTGCATTCAACTAACAGAGTTGAACCTTACCTTTGATTGAGCCGTTCTGAAACACTCTTTCTGTAGAAACTGCAATTGGACATGCTAAGCGCTAAGAGGCCTACATTGGGAAAAAGAATATCTTCAAATAAAAACTACACAGATGCATTCTGTGAAACTTATTTCTGATCTGTAAATTCAGTTAACAGAGATAAAACATATTTTTGATTGAGCAGTTATGAAACACTCTTTTTGTAGAAAATGCAAGTGGAGATTCGGAGCGCTAAGGGGGTAATAGTGGAAAAAGGAATGTCTTCAAATATAAACTACACAGAATCATTCTGTGAAACTTCTTTCTGATCTGTGCATTCAGCTAACAGAGTTAAACCATACTTTTGATTGAGCAGATCTGAACACTCTTTCTGTAGAAAATGCAACTGGACATTTGGAGCGCTAAGAGCGTAGTAGTGGAAAAAGGAATATATTCAAATATAAACTACACAGAAGCATTCTGTGAAACTTCTTTCTGATCTGAGCATTCAGCTAACAGAGTTAAACCATACTTTTGATTGAGCAGTTTTGAAACACTCTGTCTGTAGAAAATGCAACTGGACATTCGTAGCTCTAAGTGGGTAATAGTGGAAAAAAGAATATGTTCAAATATAAACTACACAGAAGCATTGTATGAAATTCCTTTCTGTTCTGTGCATTCAACTAACAGAGTTGAACCTTACTTTTGATTGAGCCGTTCTGAAACACTCTTTCTGTAGAAACTGCAATTGGACATTCTGAGCGCTAAGAGGCCTATATTGGGAAAAAGAATGTCTACAAATAAAAACTACAGAGAAGAATTGTGTGAAACATCTTTCTGTTCTGTTTGTTCAACTAAAAGTGTTGAACCTTAGTATTGATTGAGCCGTTCTGAAACACTCTTTCTGTAGAAAATGCAAGTGGAGATTCGGAGCGCTAAGAGGGTAATAGTGGAAAAAGGAATGTCTCCAAATATAAACTACACAGAATCATTCTGTGAAACTTCTTTCTGATCTGTGCATTCAGCTAACAGAGTTAAACCATACTTTTGATTGAGCAGATCTGAACACTCTTTCTGTAGAAAATGCAACTAGACATTTGGAGCGCTAAGAGAGTAGTAGTGGAAAAAGGAATATATTCAAATATAAACTACACAGAAGCATTCTGTGAAACTTCTTTCTGATCTGAGCATTCAGCTAACAGAGTTAAACCATACTTTTGATTGAGCAGTTTGAAACACTCTGTCTGTAGAAAATGCAACTGGACATTCGTAGCGCTAAGTGGGTAATAGTGGAAAAAAGAATATGTTCAAATATAAACTACACAGAAGCATTGTATGAAACTTCTTTCTGTTCTGTGCATTCAACTAACAGAGTTGAACCTTACTTTTGATTGAGCCATTCTGAAACACTCTTTCTGTAGAAACTGCAATTGGACATTCAGAGCGCTAAGAGGCCTATATTGGGAAAAATAATATCTTCAAATAAAAACTACACAGAAGCATTGTGTGAAACTTATTTCTGATATGTTCATTAAGCTAACAGAGTTAAACCATACTTTTGATTGCGCAGTTCTGAACACTCTTTCTGTAGAAAATGCAAGTGGACATTCTGAGCCCTAAGAGGGTAATAGTGGAAAAAGGAATATATTCAAATATAAACTACACAGTAGAATTCTGTGAAAATTCTTTCTGTTCTGTGCATTCAACTAACAGAGTTGAAACTTACTTTTGATTGAGCCGTTCTGAAACACTCTTTCTGTAGAAACTGCAATTGGACATGCTAAGCGCTAAGAGGCCTACATTGGGAAAAAGAATATCTTCAAATAAAAACTACACAGATGCATTCTGTGAAACTTATTTCTGATCTGTAAATTCAGTTAACAGAGATAAAACATATTTTTGATTCAGCAGTTATGAAACACTCTTTTTGTAGAAAATGCAAGTGGAGATTCGGAGCGCTAAGTGGGTAATAGTGGAAAAAGGAATGTCTTCAAATATAAACTACACAGAATCATTCGGAGAAACTTCTTTCTGATCTGTGCATTCAGCTAACAGAGTTAAACCATACTTCTGATTGAGCAGATCTGAACACTCTTTCTGTAGAAAATGCCACTGGACATTTGGAGCGCTAAGAGAGTAGTAGTGGTAAAAGGAATATATTCAAATATAAACTACACAGAAGCATTCTGTGAAACTTCTTTCTGAACTGAGCATTCACCTAACAGAGTTAAACCATACTTTTGATTGAGCAGTTTTGAAATACTCTGTCTGTAGAAAATGCAACTGGACATTCGTAGCGCTAAGTGGGTAATAGTGGAAAAAAGAATATGTTCAAATATAAACTACACAGAAGCATTGTATGAAACTTCTTTCTGTTCTGTGCATTCAACTAACAGAGTTGAACCTTACTTTTGATTGAGCCGTTCTGAAACACTCTTTCTGTAGAAACTGCAATTGGACATGCTAAGCGCTAAGAGGCCTACATTGGGAAAAAGAATATCTTCAAATAAAAACTACACAGATGCATTCTGTGAAACTTATTTCTGATCTGTAAATTCAGTTAACAGAGATAAAACATATTTTTGATTGAGCAGTTATGAAACACTCTTTTTGTAGAAAATGCAAGTGGAGATTCGGAGCGCTAAGAGGGTAATAGTGGAAAAAGGAATGTCTTCAAATATAAACTACACAGAATCATTCGGTGAAACTTCTTTCTGATCTGTGCATTCAGCTAACAGAGTTAAACCATACTTTTGATTGAGCAGATCTGAACACTCTTTCTGTAGAAAATGCAACTGGACATTTGGAGCGCCAAGAGCGTAGTAGTGGAAAAAGGAATATATTCAAATATAAACAACACAGAAGCATTCTGTGAAACTTCTTTCTGATCTGAGCATTCAGCTAACAGAGTTAAACCATACTTTTGATTGAGCAGTTTTGAAACACTCTGTCTGTAGAAAATGCAACTGGACATTCGTAGCGCTAAGTGGGTAATAGTGGAAAAAAAATATGTTCAAATATAAACTACACAGAAGCATTGTATGAAATTTCTTTCTGTTCTGTGCATTCAACTAACAGAGTTGAACCTTACTTTTGATTGAGCCGTTCTGAAACACTCTTTCTGTAGAAACTGCAATTGGACATTCTGAGCGCTAAGAGGCCTATATTGGGAAAAAGAATGTCTACAAATAAAAACTACACAGAAGAATTGTGTGAAACTTCTTTCTGTTCTGTTTGTTCAACTAAAAGTGTTGAACCTTAGTTTTGATTGAGCCGTTCTGAAACACTCTTTCTGTAGAAAATGCAAGTGGAGATTCGGAGCGCTAAGAGGGTAATAGTGGAAAAAGTAATGTCTCCAAATATAAACTACACAGAATCATTCTGTGAAACTTCTTTCTGATCTGTGCATTCAGCTAACAGAGTTAAACCATACTTTTGATTGAGCAGATCTGAACACTCTTTCTGTAGAAAATGCAACTGTACATTTGGAGCGCTAAGAGAGTAGTAGTGGAAAAAGGAATATATTCAAATATAAACTACACAGAAGCATTCTGTGAAACTTCTTTCTGATCTGAGAATTCAGCTAACAGAGTTAAACCATACTTTTGATTGAGCAGTTTTGAAACACTCTGTCTGTAGAAAATGCAACTGGACATTCGTAGCGCTAAGTGGGTAATAGTGGAAAAAAGAATATGTTCAAATATAAACTACACAGAAGCATTGTATGAAATTTCTTTCTGTTCTGTGCATTCAACTAACAGAGTTGAACCTTACTTTTGATTGAGCCGTTCTGAAACACTCTATCTGTAGAAACTGCAATTGGACATTCTGAGCGCTAAGAGGCCTATATTGGGAAAAAGAATGTCTTCAAATAAAAACTACACAGATGCATTCTGTGAAACTAATTTCTGATCTGTAAATTCAGTTAACAGAGATAAAACATATTTTTGATTGAGCAGTTATGAAACACTCTTTTTGTAGAAAATGCAAGTGGAGATTCGGAGCGCTAAGGGGGTAATAGTGGAAAAAGGAATGTCTTCAAATATAAACTACACAGAATCATTCGGTGAAACTTCTTTCTGATCTGTGCATTCAGCTAACAGAGTTAAACCATACTTTTGATTGAGCAGATCTGAACACTCTTTCTGTAGAAAATGCAACTGGACATTTGGAGCGCTAAGAGCGTAGTAGTGGAAAAAGGAATATATTCAAATATAAACTACACAGAAGCATTCTGTGAAACTTCTTTCTGATCTGAGCATTCAGCTAACAGAGTTAAACCATACTTTTGATTGAGCAGTTTTGAAACACTCTGTCTGTAGAAAATGCAACTGGACATTCGTAGCTCTAAGTGGGTAATAGTGGAAAAAAGAATATGTTCAAATATAAACTACACAGAAGCATTGTATGAAATTCCTTTCTGTTCTGTGCATTCAACTAACAGAGTTGAACCTTACTTTTGATTGAGCCGTTCTGAAACACTCTTTCTGTAGAAACTGCAATTGGACATTCTGAGCGCTAAGAGGCCTATATTGGGAAAAAGAATGTCTACAAATAAAAACTACAGAGAAGAATTGTGTGAAACTTCTTTCTGTTCTGTTTGTTCAACTAAAAGTGTTGAACCTTAGTATTGATTGAGCCGTTCTGAAACACTCTTTCTGTAGAAAATGCAAGTGGAGATTCGGAGCGCTAAGAGGGTAATAGTGGAAAAAGGAATGTCTCCAAATATAAACTACACAGAATCATTCTGTGAAACTTCTTTCTGATCTGTGCATTCAGCTAACAGAGTTAAACCATACTTTTGATTGAGCAGATCTGAACACTCTTTCTGTAGAAAATGCAACTAGACTTTTGGAGCGCTAAGAGAGTAGTAGTGGAAAAAGGAATATATTCAAATATAAACTACACAGAAGCATTCTGTGAAACTTCTTTCTGATCTGAGCATTCAGCTAACAGAGTTAAACCATACTTTTGATTGAGCAGTTTTGAAACACTCTGTCTGTAGAAAATGCAACTGGACATTCGTAGCGCTAAGTGGGTAATAGTGGAAAAAAGAATATGTTCAAATATAAACTACACAGAAGCATTGTATGAAACTTCTTTCTGTTCTGTGCATTCAACTAACAGAGTTGAACCTTACTTTTGATTGAGCCATTCTGAAACACTCTTTCTGTAGAAACTGCAATTGGACATTCAGAGCGCTAAGAGGCCTATATTGGGAAAAATAATATCTTCAAATAAAAACTACACAGAAGCATTGTGTGAAACTTATTTCTGATATGTTCATTAAGCTAACAGAGTTAAACCATACTTTTGATTGCGCAGTTCTGAACACTCTTTCTGTAGAAAATGCAAGTGGACATTCTGAGCCCTAAGAGGGTAATAGTGGAAAAAGGAATATATTCAAATATAAACTACACAGTAGAATTCTGTGAAAATACTTTCTGTTCTGTGCATTCAACTAACAGAGTTGAAACTTACTTTTGATTGAGCCGTTCTGAAACACTCTTTCTGTAGAAACTGCAATTGGACATGCTAAGCGCTAAGAGGCCTACATTGGGAAAAAGAATATCTTCAAATAAAAACTACACAGATGCATTCTGTGAAACTTATTTCTGATCTGTAAATTCAGTTAACAGAGATAAAACATATTTTTGATTCAGCAGTTATGAAACACTCTTTTTGTAGAAAATGCAAGTGGAGATTCGGAGCGCTAAGAGGGTAATAGTGGAAAAAGGAATGTCTTCAAATATAAACTACACAGAATCATTCGGAGAAACTTCTTTCTGATCTGTGCATTCAGCTAACAGAGTTAAACCATACTTCTGATTGAGCAGATCTGAACACTCTTTCTGTAGAAAATGCCACTGGACATTTGGAGCGCTAAGAGAGTAGTAGTGGTAAAAGGAATATATTCAAATATAAACTACACAGAAGCATTCTGTGAAACTTCTTTCTGAACTGAGCATTCACCTAACAGAGTTAAACCATACTTTTGATTGAGCAGTTTTGAAACACTCTGTCTGTAGAAAATGCAACTGGACATTCGTAGCGCTAAGTGGGTAATAGTGGAAAAAAGAATATGTTCAAATATAAACTACACAGAAGCATTGTATGAAACTTCTTTCTGTTCTGTGCATTCAACTAACAGAGTTGAACCTTACTTTTGATTGAGCCGTTCTGAAACACTCTTTCTGTAGAAACTGCAATTGGACATGCTAAGCGCTAAGAGGCCTACATTGGGAAAAAGAATATCTTCAAATAAAAACTACACAGATGCATTCTGTGAAACTTATTTCTGATCTGTAAATTCAGTTAACAGAGATAAAACATATTTTTGATTGAGCAGTTATGAAACACTCTTTTTGTAGAAAATGCAAGTGGAGATTCGGAGCGCTAAGAGGGTAATAGTGGAAAAAGGAATGTCTTCAAATATAAACTACACAGAATCATTCGGTGAAACTTCTTTCTGATCTGTGCATTCAGCTAACAGAGTTAAACCATACTTTTGATTGAGCAGATCTGAACACTCTTTCTGTAGAAAATGCAACTGGACATTTGGAGCGCTAAGAGCGTAGTAGTGGAAAAAGGAATATATTCAAATATAAACAACACAGAAGCATTCTGTGAAACTTCTTTCTGATCTGAGCATTCAGCTAACAGAGTTAAACCATACTTTTGATTGAGCAGTTTTGAAACACTCTGTCTGTAGAAAATGCAACTGGACATTCGTAGAGCTAAGTGGGTAATAGTGGAAAACAGAATATGTTCAAATATAAACTACACAGAAGCATTGTATGAAACTTCTTTCTGTTCTGTGCATTCAACTAACAGAGTTGAACCTTACTTTTGATTGAGCCGTTCTGAAACACTCTTTCTGTAGAAACCGCAATTGGACATTCTGAGCGCTAAGAGTTCTATATTGGGAAAAAGAATGTCTACAAATAAAAACTACACAGAAGAATTGTGTGAAACTTCTTTCTGTTCTGTTTGTTCAACTAAAAGAGTTGAACCTTAGTTTTGATTGAGCCGTTCTGAAACACTCTTTCTGTAGAAAATGCAAGTGGACATTCGGAGCGCTAAGAGGGTAACAGTGGAAAAAGGAATGTCTCCAAATATAAACTACACAGAATCATTCTGTGAAACTACTTTCTGATCTGTGCATTCAGCTAACAGAGTTAAACCATACTTTTGATTGAGCAGATCTGAACACTCTTTCTGTAGAAAATGCAACTGGACATTTGGAGCGCTAAGAGAGTAGTAGTGGAAAAAGGAATATATTCAAATATAAACTACACAGAAGCATTCTGTGAAACTTCTTTCTGATCTGAGCATTCAGCTAACAGAGTTAAACCATACTTTTGATTGAGCAGTTTTGAAACACTCTGTCTGTAGAAAATGCAACTGGACATTCGTAGCGCTAAGTGGGTAATAGTGGAAAAAAGAATATGTTCAAATATAAACTACACAGAAGCATTGTATGAAACTTCTTTCTGTTCTGTGCATTCAGTTAACAGAGTTGAACCTTACTTTTGATTGAGCCTTTCTGAAACACTCTTTCTGTAGAAACTGCAATTGGACATTCTGAGCGCTAAGAGGCCTATATTGGGAAAAATAATATCTTCAAATAAAAACTACACAGAAGCATTGTGTGAAACTTATTTCTGATATGTTCATTAAGCTAACAGAGTTAAACCATACTTTGGATTGCGCAGTTCTGAACACTCTTTCTGTAGAAAATGCAAGTGGACATTCGGAGCGCTAAGAGGGTAATAGTGGAAAAAGGAATATATTCAAATATAAACTACACAGCAGCATTCTGTGAAAATTTTTTCTGTTCTGTGCATTCAACTAACAGAATTGAACCTTACTTTTGATTGAGCCGTTCTGAAACACTCTTTCTGTAGAATCTGCAATTGGACATGCTAAGCGCTAAGAGGCCTACATTGGGAAAAAGAATACCTTCAAATAAAAACTACACAGATGCATTCTGTGAAACTTATTTCTGATCTGTAAATTCAGTTAACAGAGATAAAACATATTTTTGATGGAGCAGTTATGAAACACTCTTTTTGTAGAAAATGCAAGTGGAGATTCGGAGCGCTAAGAGGGTAATAGTGGAAAAAGGAATGTCTTCAAATATAAACTACACAGAATCATTCGGTGAAACTTCTTTCTGATCTGTGCATTCAGCTAACAGAGTTAAACCATACTTTTGATTGAGCAGATCTGAACACTCTTTCTGTAGAAAATGCAACTGGACATTTGGAGCGCTAAGAGCGTAGTAGTGGAAAAAGGAATATATTCAAATATAAACTACACAGAAGCATTCTGTGAAACTTCTTTCTGATCTGAGCATTCAGCTAACAGAGTTAAACCATACTTTTGATTGAGCAGTTTTGAAACACTCTGTCTGTAGAAAATGCAACTGGAAATTCGTAGCGCTAAGTGGGTAATAGTGGAAAAAAGAATATGTTCAAATATAAACTACACAGAAGCATTGTATGAAACTTCTTTCTGTTCTGTGCATTCAACTAACAGAGTTGAACCTTACTTTTGATTGAGCCGTTCTGAAACACTCTTTCTGTAGAAACTGCAATTGGACATTCTGAGCGCTAAGAGGCCAATATTGGGAAAAAGAATGTCTACAAATAAAAACTACACAGAAGAATTGTGTGAAACTTCTTTCTGTTCTGTTTGTTCAACTAAAAGAGTTGAACCTTAGTTTTGATTGAGCCGTTCTGAAACACTCTTTCTGTAGAAAATGCAAGTGGAGATTCGGAGCGCTAAGAGGGTAATAGTGGAAAAAGGAATGTCTCCAAATATAAACTACACAGAATCATTCTGTGAAAATTCTTTCCGATCTGTGCATTCAGCTAACAGAGTTAAACCATACTTTTGATTGAGCAGATCTGAACACTCTTTCTGTAGAAAATGCAACTGGACATTTGGAGCGCTAAGACAGATGTAGTGGAAAAAGGAATATATTCAAATATAAACTAAACAGAAGCATTCTGTGAAACTTCTTTCTGATTTGAGCATTCAGCTAACAGAGTTAAACCATACTTTTGATTGAGCAGTTTTGAAACACTCTGTCTGTAGAAAATGCAACTGGACATTCGTAGCGCTAAGTGGGTAATAGTGGAAAAAAGAATATGTTCAAATATAAACTACACAGAAGCATTGTATGAAACTTCTTTCTGTTCTGTGCATTCAACTAACAGAGTTGAACCTTACTTTTGATTGAGCCTTTCTGAAACACTCTTTCTGTAGAAACTGCAATTGGAAATTCTGAGTGCTAAGAGGCCTCTATTGGGAAAAATAATATCTTCAAATAAAAACTACACAGAAGCATTGTGTGAATCTTATTTCTGATATGTTCATTAAGCTAACAGAGTTAAACCATACTTTTGATTGCGCAGTTCTGAACCCTCTTTCTGTAGAAAATGCAAGTGGACATTCGGAGCGCTAAGAGGGTAATAGTGGAAAAAGGACTATATTCAAATATAAACTACACAGTAGCATTCTGTGAAAATTCTTTCTGTTCTGTGCATTCAACTAACAGAGTTGAACCTTACTTTTGATTGAGCCGTTCTGAAACACTCTTTCTGTAGAAACTGCAATTGGACATGCTAAGCGCTAAGAGGCCTACTTTGGGAAAAAGAATATCTTCAAATAAAAACTACACAGATGCATTCTGTGAAACTTATTTCTGATCTGTAAATTCAGTTAACAGAGATAAAACATATTTTTGATTGAGCAGTTATGAAACACTCTTTTTGTAGAAAATACAAGTGGAGATTCGGAGCGCTAAGAGGGTAATAGTGGAAAAAGGAATGTCTTCAAATATAAACTACACAGAATCATTCGGTGAAACTTCTTTCTGATCTGTGCATTCAGCTAACAGAGTTAAACCATACTTTTGATTGAGTAGATCTGAACACTCTTTCTGTAGAAAATGCAACTGGACATTTGGAGCGCTAAGAGCGTAGCAGCGGAAAAAGGAATATATTCAAATATAAACTACACAGAAGCATTCTGTGAAACTTCTTTCTGATCTGAGCATTCAGCTAACAGAGTTAAACCATACTTTTGATTGAGCAGTTTTGAAACACTCTGTCTGTAGAAAATGCAACTGGACATTCGTAGCGTTAAGTGGGCAATAGTGGAAAAAAGAATATGTTCAAATATAAACTACACAGAAGCATTGTATGAAACTTCTTTCTGTTCTGTGCATTCAACTAACAGAGTTGAACCTTACTTTTGATTGAGCCGTTCTGAAACATTCTTTCTGTAGAAACTGCAATTGGACATTCTGAGCGCTAAGAGGCCTATATTGGGAAAAAGAATGTCTACAAATAAAAACTACACAGAAGAATTGTGTGAAAATTCTTTCTGTTCTGTTTGTTCAACTAAAAGAGTTGAACCTTAGTTTTGATTGAGCCGTTCTGAAACACTCTTTCTGTAGAAAATGCAAGTGGAGATTCGGAGCGCTAAGAGGGTAATAGTGGAAAAAGGAATGTCTCCAAATATAAACTACACAGAATCATTCTGTGAAACTTCTTTCCAATCTGTGCATTCAGCTAACAGAGTTAAACCATACTTTTGATTGAGCAGATCTGAACACTCTTTCTGTAGAAAATGCAACTGGACATTTGGAGCGCTAAGAGAGTAGTAGTGGAAAAAGGAATATATTCAAATATAAACTACACAGAAGCATTCTGTGAAACTTCTTTCTGATTTGAGCATTCAGCTAACAGAGTTAAACCATAGTTTTGATTGAGCAGTTTTGAAACACTCTGTCTGTAGAAAATGCAACTGGACATTCGTAGCGCTAAGTGGGTAATAGTGGAAAAAAGAATATGTTCAAATATAAACTACACAGAAGCATTGTATGAAACTTCTTTCTGTTCTGTGCATTCAGTTAACAGAGTTGAACCTTACTTTTGATTGAGCCTTTCTGAAACACTCTTTCTGTAGAAACTGCAATTGGACATTCTGAGCGCTAAGAGGCCTATATTGGGAAAAATAATATCTTCAAATAAAAACTACACAGAAGCATTGTGTGAAACTTATTTCTGATATGTTCATTAAGCTAACAGAGTTAAACCATACTTTGGATTGCGCAGTTCTGAACACTCTTTCTGTAGAAAATGCAAGTGGACATTCGGAGCGCTAAGAGGGTAATAGTGGAAAAAGGAATATATTCAAATATAAACTACACAGCAGCATTCTGTGAAAATTTTTTCTGTTCTGTGCATTCAACTAACAGAATTGAACCTTACTTTTGATTGAGCCGTTCTGAAACACTCTTTCTGTAGAATCTGCAATTGGACATGCTAAGCGCTAAGAGGCCTACATTGGGAAAAAGAATATCTTCAAATAAAAACTACACAGATGCATTCTGTGAAACTTATTTCTGATCTGTAAATTCAGTTAACAGAGATAAAACATATTTTTGATGGAGCAGTTATGAAACACTCTTTTTGTAGAAAATGCAAGTGGAGATTCGGAGCGCTAAGAGGGTAATAGTGGAAAAAGGAATGTCTTCAAATATAAACTACACAGAATCATTCGGTGAAACTTCTTTCTGATCTGTGCATTCAGCTAACAGAGTTAAACCATACTTTTGATTGAGCAGATCTGAACACTCTTTCTGTAGAAAATGCAACTGGACATTTGGAGCGCTAAGAGCGTAGTAGTGGAAAAAGGAATATATTCAAATATAAACTACACAGAAGCATTCTGTGAAACTTCTTTCTGATCTGAGCATTCAGCTAACAGAGTTAAACCATACTTTTGATTGAGCAGTTTTGAAACACTCTGTCTGTAGAAAATGCAACTGGAAATTCGTAGCGCTAAGTGGGTAATAGTGGAAAAAAGAATATGTTCAAATATAAACTACACAGAAGCATTGTATGAAACTTCTTTCTGTTCTGTGCATTCAACTAACAGAGTTGAACCTTACTTTTGATTGAGCCGTTCTGAAACACTCTTTCTGTAGAAACTGCAATTGGACATTCTGAGCGCTAAGAGGCCAATATTGGGAAAAAGAATGTCTACAAATAAAAACTACACAGAAGAATTGTGTGAAACTTCTTTCTGTTCTGTTTGTTCAACTAAAAGAGTTGAACCTTAGTTTTGATTGAGCCGTTCTGAAACACTCTTTCTGTAGAAAATGCAAGTGGAGATTCGGAGCGCTAAGAGGGTAATAGTGGAAAAAGGAATGTCTCCAAATATAAACTACACAGAATCATTCTGTGAAAATTCTTTCCGATCTGTGCATTCAGCTAACAGAGTTAAACCATACTTTTGATTGAGCAGATCTGAACACTCTTTCTGTAGAAAATGCAACTGGACATTTGGAGCGCTAAGAGAGATGTAGTGGAAAAAGGAATATATTCAAATATAAACTACACAGAAGCATTCTGTGAAACTTCTTTCTGATTTGAGCATTCAGCTAACAGAGTTAAACCATACTTTTGATTGAGCAGTTTTGAAACACTCTGTCTGTAGAAAATGCAACTGGACATTCGTAGCGCTAAGTGGGTAATAGTGGAAAAAAGAATATGTTCAAATATAAACTACACAGAAGCATTGTATGAAACTTCTTTCTGTTCTGTGCATTCAACTAACAGAGTTGAACCTTACTTTTGATTGAGCCTTTCTGAAACACTCTTTCTGTAGAAACTGCAATTGGACATTCTGAGCGCTAAGAGGCCTATATTGGGAAAAATAATATCTTCAAATAAAAACTACACAGAAGCATTGTGTGAAACTTATTTCTGATATGTTCATTAAGCTAACAGAGTTAAACCATACTTTGGATTGCGCAGTTCTGAACACTCTTTCTGTAGAAAATGCAAGTGGACATTCGGAGCGCTAAGAGGGTAATAGTGGAAAAAGGAATATATTCAAATATAAACTACACAGCAGCATTCTGTGAAAATTTTTTCTGTTCTGTGCATTCAACTAACAGAATTGAACCTTACTTTTGATTGAGCCGTTCTGAAACACTCTTTCTGTAGAATCTGCAATTGGACATGCTAAGCGCTAAGAGGCCTACATTGGGAAAAAGAATATCTTCAAATAAAAACTACACAGTTGCATTCTGTGAAACTTATTTCTGATCTGTAAATTCAGTTAACAGAGATAAAACATATTTTTGATGGAGCAGTTATGAAACACTCTTTTTGTAGAAAATGCAAGTGGAGATTCGGAGCGCTAAGAGGGTAATAGTGGAAAAAGGAATGTCTTCAAATATAAACTACACAGAATCATTCGGTGAAACTTCTTTCTGATCTGTGCATTCAGCTAACAGAGTTAAACCATACTTTTGATTGAGCAGATCTGAACACTCTTTCTGTAGAAAATGCAACTGGACATTTGGAGCGCTAAGAGCGTAGTAGTGGAAAAAGGAATATATTCAAATATAAACTACACAGAAGCATTCTGTGAAACTTCTTTCTGATCTGAGCATTCAGCTAACAGAGTTAAACCATACTTTTGATTGAGCAGTTTTGAAACACTCTGTCTGTAGAAAATGCAACTGGAAATTCGTAGCGCTAAGTGGGTAATAGTGGAAAAAAGAATATGTTCAAATATAAACTACACAGAAGCATTGTATGAAACTTCTTTCTGTTCTGTGCATTCAACTAACAGAGTTGAACCTTACTTTTGATTGAGCCGTTCTGAAACACTCTTTCTGTAGAAACTGCAATTGGACATTCTGAGCGCTAAGAGGCCAATATTGGGAAAAAGAATGTCTACAAATAAAAAGTACACAGAAGAATTGTGTGAAACTTCTTTCTGTTCTGTTTGTTCAACTAAAAGAGTTGAACCTTAGTTTTGATTGAGCCGTTCTGAAACACTCTTTCTGTAGAAAATGCAAGTGGAGATTCGGAGCGCTAAGAGGGTAATAGTGGAAAAAGGAATGTCTCCAAATATAAACTACACAGAATCATTCTGTGAAAATTCTTTCCGATCTGTGCATTCAGCTAACAGAGTTAAACCATACTTTTGATTGAGCAGATCTGAACACTCTTTCTGTAGAAAATGCAACTGGACATTTGGAGCGCTAAGAGAGATGTAGTGGAAAAAGGAATATATTCAAATATAAACTACACAGAAGCATTCTGTGAAACTTCTTTCTGATTTGAGCATTCAGCTAACAGAGTTAAACCATACTTTTGATTGAGCAGTTTTGAAACACTCTGTCTGTAGAAAATGCAACTGGACATTCGTAGCGCTAAGTGGGTAATAGTGGAAAAAAGAATATGTTCAAATATAAACTACACAGAAGCATTGTATGAAACTTCTTTCTGTTCTGTGCATTCAACTAACAGAGTTGAACCTTACTTTTGATTGAGCCTTTCTGAAACACTCTTTCTGTAGAAACTGCAATTGGAAATTCTGAGTGCTAAGAGGCCTCTATTGGGAAAAATAATATCTTCAAATAAAAACTACACAGAAGCATTGTGTGAATCTTATTTCTGATATGTTCATTAAGCTAACAGAGTTAAACCATACTTTTGATTGCGCAGTTCTGAACCCTCTTTCTGTAGAAAATGCAAGTGGACATTCGGAGCGCTAAGAGGGTAATAGTGGAAAAAGGACTATATTCAAATATAAACTACACAGTAGCATTCTGTGAAAATTCTTTCTGTTCTGTGCATTCAACTAACAGAGTTGAACCTTACTTTTGATTGAGCCGTTCTGAAACACTCTTTCTGTAGAAACTGCAATTGGACATGCTAAGCGCTAAGAGGCCTACTTTGGGAAAAAGAATATCTTCAAATAAAAACTACACAGATGCATTCTGTGAAACTTATTTCTGATCTGTAAATTCAGTTAACAGAGATAAAACATATTTTTGATTGAGCAGTTATGAAACACTCTTTTTGTAGAAAATACAAGTGGAGATTCGGAGCGCTAAGAGGGTAATAGTGGAAAAAGGAATGTCTTCAAATATAAACTACACAGAATCATTCGGTGAAACTTCTTTCTGATCTGTGCATTCAGCTAACAGAGTTAAACCATACTTTTGATTGAGTAGATCTGAACACTCTTTCTGTAGAAAATGCAACTGGACATTTGGAGCGCTAAGAGCGTAGTAGCGGAAAAAGGAATATATTCAAATATAAACTACACAGAAGCATTCTGTGAAACTTCTTTCTGATCTGAGCATTCAGCTAACAGAGTTAAACCATACTTTTGATTGAGCAGTTTTGAAACACTCTGTCTGTAGAAAATGCAACTGGACATTCGTAGCGCTAAGTGGGCAATAGTGGAAAAAAGAATATGTTCAAATATAAACTACACAGAAGCATTGTATGAAACTTCTTTCTGTTCTGTGCATTCAACTAACAGAGTTGAACCTTACTTTTGATTGAGCCGTTCTGAAACATTCTTTCTGTAGAAACTGCAATTGGACATTCTGAGCGCTAAGAGGCCTATATTGGGAAAAAGAATGTCTACAAATAAAAACTACACAGAAGAATTGTGTGAAAATTCTTTCTGTTCTGTTTGTTCAACTAAAAGAGTTGAACCTTAGTTTTGATTGAGCCGTTCTGAAACACTCTTTCTGTAGAAAATGCAAGTGGAGATTCGGAGCGCTAAGAGGGTAATAGTGGAAAAAGGAATGTCTCCAAATATAAACTACACAGAATCATTCTGTGAAACTTCTTTCCGATCTGTGCATTCAGCTAACAGAGTTAAACCATACTTTTGATTGAGCAGATCTGAACACTCTTTCTGTAGAAAATGCAACTGGACATTTGGAGCGCTAAGAGAGTAGTAGTGGAAAAAGGAATATATTCAAATATAAACTACACAGAAGCATTCTGTGAAACTTCTTTCTGATTTGAGCATTCAGCTAACAGAGTTAAACCATAGTTTTGATTGAGCAGTTTTGAAACACTCTGTCTGTAGAAAATGCAACTGGACATTCGTAGCGCTAAGTGGGTAATAGTGGAAAAAAGAATATGTTCACATATAAACTACACAGAAGCATTGTATGAAACTTCTTTCTGTTCTGTGCATTCAACTAACAGAGTTGAACCTGACTTTTTATTGAGCCTTTCTGAAACACTCTTTCTGTAGAAATTGCAATTGGACATTCTGAGCGCTAAGAGGCCTATATGGGGAAAAATAATATCTTCAAATAAAAACTACACAGAAGCATTGTGTGAATCTTATTTCTGATATGTTCATTAAGCTAACAGAGTTAAACCATACTTTTGATTGCGCAGTTCTGAACACTCTTTCTGTAGAAAATGCAAGTGGACATTCGGAGCGCTAAGAGGGTAATAGTGGAAAAATGAATATATTCAAATATAAACTACACAGTAGCATTCTGTGAAAATTCTTTCTTTTCTGCGCATTCAACTAACAGAGTTGAACCTTACTTTTGATTGAGCCGTTCTGAAACACTCTTTCTGTAGAAACTGCAATTGGACATGCTAAGCGCTAAGAGGCCTACATTGGGAAAAAGAATCTCTTCAAATAAAAACTACACAGATGCATTCTGTGAAACTTATTTCTGATCTGTAAATTCAGTTAACAGAGATAAAACATATTTTTGATTGAGCAGTTATGAAACACTCTTTTTGTAGAAAATGCAAGTGGAGATTCCGAGCGCTAAGAGGGTAATAGTGGAAAAAGGAATGTCTTCAAATATAAACTACACAGAATCATTCGGTGAAACTTCTTTCTGATCTGTGCATTCAGCTAACAGAGTTAAACCATACTTTTGATTGAGCAGATCTGAACACTCTTTCTGTAGAAAATGCAACTGGACATTTGGAGCGCTAAGAGCGTAGTAGTGGAAAAAGGAATATATTCAAATATAAACTACACAGAAGCATTCTGTGAAACTTCTTTCTGATCTGAGCATTCAGCTAACAGAGTAAAACCATACATTTGATTGAGCAGTTTTGAAACACTCTGTCTGTAGAAAATGCAACTAGACATTCGTAGCGCTAAATGGGTAATAGTGGAAAAAAGAATATGTTCAAATATAAACTACACAGAAGCATTGTATGAAACATCTTTCTGTTCTGTGCATTCAACTAACAGAGTTGAACCTTACTTTTGATTGAGCCGTTCTGAAACACTCTTTCTGCAG
Organism: Symphalangus syndactylus; assembly: GCF_028878055.3. Lineage (NCBI taxonomy): Eukaryota > Metazoa > Chordata > Mammalia > Primates > Hylobatidae > Symphalangus > Symphalangus syndactylus. Next base: position 5,128,688 of record NC_072444.2, on the reverse strand, counting down.
AAACTGCAATTGGACATTCTGAGCGCCAAGAGGCCTATATTGGGAAAAAGAATGTCTACAAATAAAAACTACACAGAAGAATTGTGTGAAACTTCTTTCTGTTCTGTTTGTTCAACTAAAAGAGTTGAACCTTAGTTTTGATTGAGCCGTTCTGAAACACTCTTTCTGTAGAAAATGCAAGTGGAGATTCGGAGCGCTAAGAGGGTAATAGTGGAAAAAGGAATGTCTCCAAATATAAACTACACAGAATCATTCTGTGAAACTTCTTTCTGATCTGTGCATTCAGCTAAAAGATTTAAACCATACTTTTGATTGAGCAGATCTGAACACTCTTTCTGTAGAAAATGCAACTGGACATTTGGAGCGCTAAGAGAGTAGTAGTGGAAAAAGGAATATATCCAAATATAAACTACACAGAAGCATTCTGTGAAACTTCTTTCTGATCTGAGCATTCAGCTAACAGAGTTAAACCATACTTTTGATTGAGCAGTTTTGAAACACTCTGTCTGTAGAAAATGCAACTGGACATTCGTAGCGCTAAGTGGGTAATAGTGGAAAAAAGAATATGTTCAAATATAAACTACACAGAAGCATTGTATGAAACTTCTTTCTGTTCTGTGCATTCAACTAACAGAGTTGAACCTTACATTTGATTGAGCCTTTCTGAAACACTCTTTCTGTAGAAACTGCAATTGGACATTCTGAGCGCTAAGAGGCCTCTATTGGGAAAAATAATATCTTCAAATACAAACTACACAGAAGCATTGTGTGAAACTTATTTCTGATATGTTCATTAAGCTAACAGAGTTAAACCATACTTTTGATTGCGCAGTGCTGAACCCTCTTTCTGTAGAAAATGCAAGTGGACATTCGGAGCGCTAAGAGGGTAATAGTGGAAAAAGGACTATATTCAAATATAAACTACACAGTAGCATTCTGTGAAAATTCTTTCTGTTCTGTGCATTCAACTAACAGAGTTGAACCTTACTTTTGATTGAGTCGTTCTGAAACACTCTTTCTGTAGAAACTGCAATTGGACATGCTAAGCGCTAAGAGGCCTACTTTGGGAAAAAGAATATCTTCAAATAAAAACTACACAGATGCATTCTGTGAAACTTATTTCTGATATGTAAATTCAGTTAAAAGAGATAAAACATATTTTTGATTGAGCAGTTATGAAACACTCTTTTTGTAGAAAATACAAGTGGAGATTCGGAGCGCTAAGACGGTAATAGTGGAAAAAGGAATATATTCAAATATAAACTACACAGAATCATTCGGTGAAACTTCTTTCTGATCTGTGCATTCAGCTAACAGAGTTAAACCATACTTTTGATTGAGCAGATCTGAACACTCTTTCTGTAGAAAATGCAACTGGACATTTGGAGCGCTAAGAGCGTAGTAGTGGAAAAAGGAATATATTCAAATATAAACTACACAGAAGCATTCTGTGAAACTTCATTCTGATCTGAGCATTCAGCTAACAGAGTTAAACCATACTTTTGATTGAGCAGTTTTGAAACACTCTGTCTGTAGAAAATGCAACTGGACATTCGTAGCGCTAAGTGGGTAATAGTGGAAAAAAGAATATGTTCAAATATAAACTACACAGAAGCATTGTATGAAACTTCTTTCTGTTCTGTGCATTCAACTAACAGAGTTGAACCTTACTTTTGATTGAGCCGTTCTGAAACACTCTTTCTGTAGAAACTGCAATTGGACATTCTGAGCGCTAAGAGGCCTATATTGGGAAAAAGAATGTCTACAAATAAAAACTACACAGAAGAATTGTGTGAAATTTCTTTCTGTTCTGTTTGTTCAACTAAAAGAGTTGAACTTTAGTTTTGATTGAGCCGTTCTGAAACACTCTTTCTGTAGAAAATGCAAGTGGAGTTTCGGAGCGCTAAGAGGGTAATAGTGGAAAAAGGAATGTCTCCAAATATAAACTACACAGAATCATTCTGTGAAACTTCTTTCCGATCTGTGCATTCAGCTAACAGAATTAAACCATACTTTTGATTGAGCAGATCTGAAGACTCTTTTTGTAGAAAATGCAACTGGACATTTGGAGCGCTAAGAGAGTAGTAGTGGAAAAAGGAATATATTCAAATATAAACTACACAGAAGCATTCTGTGAAACTTCTTTCTGATTTGAGCATTCAGCTAACAGAGTTAAACCATACTTTTGATTGAGCAGTTTTGAAACACTCTGTCTGTAGAAAATGCAACTGGACATTCGTAGCGCTAAGTGGGTAATAGTGGAAAAAAGAATATGTTCAAATATAAACTACACAGAAGCATTGTATGAAACTTCTTTCTGTTCTGTGCATTCAACTAACAGAGTTGAACCTTACTTTTGATTGAGCCTTTCTGAAACACTCTTTCTGTAGAAACTGCAATGGGACATTCTGAGCGCTAAGAGGCCTATATGGGTAAAAATAATATCTTCAAATAAAAACTACACAGAAGCATTGTGTGAATCTTATTTCTGATATGTTCATTAAGCTAACAGAGTTAAACCATACTTTTGAATGCGCAGTTCTGAACACTCTTTCTGTAGAAAATGCAAGTGGACATTCGGAGCGCTAAGTGGGTAATAGTGGAAAAATGAATATATTCAAATATAAACTACACAGTAGCATTCTGTGAAAATTCTTTCTTTTCTGTGCATTCAACTAACAGAGTTGAACCTTACTTTTGATTGAGCCGTTCTGAAACACTCTTTCTGTAGAAACTGCAATTGGACATGCTAAGCGCTAAGAGGCCTACATTGGGAAAAAGAATCTCTTCAAATAAAAACTACACAGATGCATTCTGTGAAACTTATTTCTGATCTGTAAATTCAGTTAACAGAGATAAAACATATTTTTGAATGAGCAGTTATGAAACACTCTTTTTGTAGAAAATGCAAGTGGACATTCCGAGCGCTAAGAGGGTAATAGTGGAAAAAGGAATGTCTTCAAATATATACTACACAGAATCATTCGGTGAAACTTCTTTCTGTTCTGTGCATTCAGCTAACAGAGTTAAACCATACTTTTGATTGAGCAGATCTGAACACTCTTTCTGTAGAAAATGCAACTGGACATTTGGAGCGCTAAGAGAGTAGTAGTGGAAAAAGGAATATATTCAAATATAAACTACACAGAAGCATTCTGTGAAACTTATTTCTGATCTAAGCATTCAGCTAAAAGAGTTAAACCATACTTTTGATTGAGCAGTTTTGAAACACTCTGTCTGTAGAAAATGCAACTGGACATTCGTAGCGCTAAGTGGGTAATAGTGGAAAAAAGAATATGTTCAAATATAAACTACACAGAAGCATTGTATGAAACTTCTTTCTGTTCTGTGCATTCAACTAACTGAGTTGAACCTTACTTTTGATTGAGCCTTTCTGAAACACTCTTTCTGTAGAAACTGCAATTGGAAATTCTGAGCGCTAAGAGGCCTCTATTGGGTAAAATAATATCTTCACATAAAAACTACACAGAAGCATTGTGTGAAACTTATTTCTGATATGTTCATTAAGCTAACAGAGTTAAACCATACTTTTGATTGCGCAGTGCTGAACTCTCTTTCTGTAGAAAATGCAAGTGGACATTCGGAGCGCTAAGAGGGTAATAGTGGAAAAAGGACTATATTCAAATATAAACTACACAGTAGCATTCTGTGAAAATTCTTTCTGTTCTGTGCATTCAACTAACAGTGTTGAACCTTACTTTTGATTGAGCCGTTCTGAAACACTCTTTCTGTAGAAACTGCAATTGGACATGCTAAGCGCTAAGAGGCCTACATTGGGAAAAAGAATATCTTCAAATAAAAACTACACAGATGCATTCTGTGAAACTTATTTCTGATCTGTAAATTCAGTTAACAGAGATAAAACATATTTTTGATTGAGCAGTTATGAAACACTCTTTTTGTAGAAAATACAAGTGGAGATTCGGAGCGCTAAGAGGGTAATAGTGGAAAAAGGAATGTCTTCAAATATAAACTACACAGAAACATTCGGTGAAACTTCTTTCTGATCTGTGCATTCAGCTAACAGAGTTAAACCATACTTTTGATTGAGCAGATCTGAACACTCTTTCTGTAGAAAATGCAACTGGACATTTGGAGCGCTAAGAGCGTAGTAGTGGAAATAGGAATATATTCAAATATAAACTACACAGAAGCATTCTGTGAAACTTCTTTCTGATCTGAGCATTCAGCTAACAGAGTTAAACCATACTTTTGATTGAGCAGTTTTGAAACACTCTGTCTGTAGAAAATGCAACTGGACATTCGTAGCGCTAAGTGGGTAATAGTGGAAAAAAGAATATGTTCAAATATAAACTACACAGAAGCATTGTATGAAATTTCTTTCTGTTCTGTGCATTCAACTAACAGAGTTGAACCTTACTTTTGATTGAGCCGTTCTGAAACACTCTTTCTGTAGAAACTGCAATTGGACATTCTGAGTGCTAAGAGGCCTATATTGGGAAAAAGAATGTCTACAAATAAAAACTACACAGAAGAATTGTGTGAAACTTCTTTCTGTTCTGTTTGTACAACTAAAAGTGTTGAACCTTAGTTTTGATTGAGCCGTTCTGAAAAAATCTTTCTGTAGAAAATGCAAGTGGAGATTCGGAGCGCTAAGAGGGTAATAGTGGAAAAAGGAATGTCTCCAAATATAAACTACACAGAATCATTCTGTGAAACTTCTTTCTGATCTGTGCATTCAGCTCACAGATTTAAACCATACTTTTGATTGAGCAGATCTGAACACTCTTTCTGTAGAAAATGCAACTGTACATTTGGAGCGCTAAGAGAGTAGTAGTGGAAAAAGGAATATATTCAAATATAAACTACACAGAAGCATTCTGTGAAACTTCTTTCTGATCTGAGCATTCAGCTAACAGAGTTAAACCATACTTTTGATTGAGCAGTTTTGAAACACTCTGTCTGTAGAAAATGCAACTGGACATTCGTAGCGCTAAGTGGGTAATAGTGGAAAAAAGAATATGTTCAAATATAAACTACACAGAAGCATTGTATGAAACTTCTTTCTGTTCTGTGCATTCAATTAAAAGAGTTGAACCTTACTTTTGATTGAGCCTTTCTGAAACACTCTTTCTGTAGAAACTGCAATTGGACATTCTGAGCGCTAAGAGGCCTATATTGGGAAAAACAATATCTTCAAATAAAAACTACACAGAAGCATTGTGTGAAACTTATTTCTGATATGTTCATTTAGCTAACAGGGTTAAACCATACATTTGATTGCGCAGTTCTGAACACTCTTTCTGCAGAAAATGCAAGTGGACATTCGGAGCGCTAAGATGGTAATAGTGGAAAAAGGAATATATCCAAATATAAACTACACAGTAGCATTCTGTGAAAATTCTTTCTGTTCTGTGCATTCAACTAACAGAGTTGAACCTTACTTTTGATTGAGCCGTTCTGAAACACTCTTTCTGTAGAAACTGCAATTGGACATGCTAAGCGCTAAGAGGCCTACTTTGGGAAAAAGAATCTCTTCAAATAAAAACTACACAGATGCATTCTGTGAAACTTATTTCTGATCTGTAAATTCAGTTAACAGAGATAAAACATACTTTTGATTGAGCAGTTATGAAACACTCTTTTTGTAGAAAATACAAGTGGAGATTCGGAGCGCTAAGAGGGTAATAGTGGAAAAAGGAATGTCTTCAAATATAAACTACACAGAATCATTCGGTGAAACTTCTTTCTGATCTGTGCATTCAGCTAACAGAGTTAAACCATACTTTTGATTGAGCAGATCTGAACACTCTTTCTGTAGAAAATGCAACTGGACATTTGGAGCGCTAAGAGCGTAGTAGTGGAAAAAGGAATATATTCAAATATAAACTACACAGAAGCATTCTGTGAAACTTCTTTCTGATCTGAGCATTCAGCTAACAGAGTTAAACCATACTTTTGATTGAGCAGTTTTGAAACACTCTGTCTGTAGAAAATGCAACTGGACATTCGTAGCGCTAAGTGGGTAATAGTGGAAAAAAGAATATGTTCAAATATAAACTACACAGAAGCATTGAATGAAACTTCTTTCTGTTCTGTGCATTCAACTAACAGAGTTGAACCTTACTTTTGATTGAGCCGTTCTGAAACACTCTTTCTGTAGAAACTGCAATTGGACATTCTGAGTGCTAAGAGGCCTATATTGGGAAAAAGAATGTCTACAAATAAAAACTACACAGAAGAATTGTGTGAAACTTCTTTCTGTTCTGTTTGTACAACTAAAAGTGTTGAACCTTAGTTTTGATTGAGCCGTTCTGAAAAAATCTTTCTGTAGAAAATGCAAGTGGAGATTCGGAGCGCTAAGAGGGTAATAGTGGAAAAAGGAATGTCTCCAAATATAAACTACACAGAATCATTCTGTGAAACTTCTTTCTGATCTGTGCATTCAGCTAACAGATTTAAACCATACTTTTGATTGAGCAGATCTGAACACTCTTTCTGTAGAAAATGCAACTGTACATTTGGAGCGCTAAGAGAGTAGTAGTGGAAAAAGGAATATATTCAAATATAAACTACACAGAAGCATTCTGTGAAACTTCTTTCTGATCTGAGCATTCAGCTAACAGAGTTAAACCATACTTTTGATTGAGCAGTTTTGAAACACTCTGTCTGTAGAAAATGCAACTGGACATTCGTAGCGCTAAGTGGGTAATAGTGGAAAAAAGAATATGTTCAAATATAAACTACACAGAAGCATTGTATGAAACTACTTTCTGTTCTGTGCATTCAATTAAAAGAGTTGAACCTTACTTTTGATTGAGCCTTTCTGAAACACTCTTTCTGTAGAAACTGCAATTGGACATTCTGAGCGCTAAGAGGCCTATATTGGGAAAAACAATATCTTCAAATAAAAACTACACAGAAGCATTGTGTGAAACTTATTTCTGATATGTTCATTTAGCTAACAGAGTTAAACCATACATTTGATTGCGCAGTTCTGAACACTCTTTCTGCAGAAAATGCAAGTGGACATTCGGAGCGCTAAGATGGTAATAGTGGAAAAAGGAATATATCCAAATATAAACTACACAGTAGCATTCTGTGAAAATTCTTTCTGTTCTGTGCATTCAACTAACAGAGTTGAACCTTACTTTTGATTGAGCCGTTCTGAAACACTCTTTCTGTAGAAACTGCAATTGGACATGCTAAGCGCTAAGAGGCCTACTTTGGGAAAAAGAATCTCTTCAAATAAAAACTACACAGATGCATTCTGTGAAACTTATTTCTGATCTGTAAATTCAGTTAACAGAGATAAAACATACTTTTGATTGAGCAGTTATGAAACACTCTTTTTGTAGAAAATACAAGTGGAGATTCGGAGCGCTAAGAGGGTAATAGTGGAAAAAGGAATGTCTTCAAATATAAACTACACAGAATCATTCGGTGAAACTTCTTTCTGATCTGTGCATTCAGCTAACAGAGTTAAACCATACTTTTGATTGAGCAGATCTGAACACTCTTTCTGTAGAAAATGCAACTGGACATTTGGAGCGCTAAGAGCGTAGTAGTGGAAAAAGGAATATATTCAAATATAAACTACACAGAAGCATTCTGTGAAACTTCTTTCTGATCTGAGCATTCAGCTAACAGAGTTAAACCATACTTTTGATTGAGCAGTTTTGAAACACTCTGTCTGTAGAAAATGCAACTGGACATTCGTAGCGCTAAGTGGGTAATAGTGGAAAAAAGAATATGTTCAAATATAAACTACACAGAAGCATTGTATGAAACTTCTTTCTGTTCTGTGCATTCAACTAACAGAGTTGAACCTTACTTTTGATTGAGCCGTTCTGAAACACTCTTTCTGTAGAAACTGCAATTGGACATTCTGAGCGCTAAGAGGCCTATATTGGGAAAAAGAATGTCTACAAATAAAAACTACACAGAAGAATTGTGTGAAAATTCTTTCTGTTCTGTTTGTTCAACTAAAAGAGTTGAACCTTAGTTTTGATTGAGCCGTTCTGAAACACTCTTTCTGTAGAAAATGCAAGTGGAGATTCGGAGCGCTAAGAGGGTAATAGTGGAAAAAGGAATGTCTCCAAATATAAACTACACAGAATCATTCTGTGAAACTTGTTTCCTATCTGTGCATTCAGCTAACAGAGTTAAACCATACTTTTGATTGAGCAGATCTGAACACTCTTTCTGTAGAAAATGCAACTGGACATTTGGAGCGCTAAGAGAGTAGTAGTGGAAAAAGGAATATATTCAAATATAAACTACACAGAAGCATTCTGTGAAACTTCTTTCTGATTTGAGCATTCAGCTAACAGAGTTAAACCATACTTTTGATTGAGCAGTTTTGAAACACTCTGTCTGTAGAAAATGCAACTGGACATTTGGAGCGCTAAGAGCGTAGTAGTGGAAAAAGGAATATATTCAAATATAAACTACACAGAAGCATTCTGTGAAACTTCTTTCTGATCTGAGCATTCAGCTAACAGAGTAAAACCATACATTTGATTGAGCAGTTTTGAAACACTCTGTCTGTAGAAAATGCAACTAGACATTCGTAGCGCTAAATGGGTAATAGTGGAAAAAAGAATATGTTCAAATATAAACTACACAGAAGCATTGTATGAAACTTCTTTCTGTTCTGTGCATTCAACTAACAGAGTTCAACCTTACTTTTGATTGAGCCGTTCTGAAACACTCTTTCTGCAGAAACTGCAATTGGACATTCTGAGCGCCAAGAGGCCTATATTGGGAAAAAGAATGTCTACAAATAAAAACTACACAGAAGAATTGTGTGAAACTTCTTTCTGTTCTGTTTGTTCAACTAAAAGAGTTGAACCTTAGTTTTGATTGAGCCGTTCTGAAACATTCTTTCTGTAGAAAATGCAAGTGGAGATTCGGAGCGCTAAGAGGGTAATAGTGGAAAAAGGAATGTCTCCAAATATAAACTACACAGAATCATTCTGTGAAACTTCTTTCTGATCTGTGCATTCAGCTAACAGATTTAAACCATACTTTTGATTGAGCAGATCTGAACACTCTTTCTGTAGAAAATGCAACTGGACATTTGGAGCGCTAAGAGAGTAGTAGTGGAAAAAGGAATATATCCAAATATAAACTACACAGAAGCATTCTGTGAAACTTCTTTCTGATCTGAGCATTCAGCTAACAGAGTTAAACCATACTTTTGATTGAGCAGTTTTGAAACACTCTGTCTGTAGAAAATGCAACTGGACATTCGTAGCGCTAAGTGGGTAATAGTGGAAAAAAGAATATGTTCAAATATAAACTACACAGAAGCATTGTATGAAACTTCTTTCTGTTCTGTGCATTCAACTAACAGAGTTGAACCTTACATTTGATTGAGCCTATCTGAAACACTCTTTCTGTAGAAACTGCAATTGGACATTCTGAGCGCTAAGAGGCCTCTATTGGGAAAAATAATATCTTCAAATAAAAACTACACAGAAGCATTGTGTGAAACTTATTTCTGATATGTTCATTAAGCTAACAGAGTTAAACCATACTTTTCATTGCGCAGTGCTGAACCCTCTTTCTGTAGAAAATGCAAGTGGACATTCGGAGCGCTAAGAGGGTAATAGTGGAAAAAGGACTATATTCAAATATAAACTACACAGTAGCATTCTGTGAAAATTCTTTCTGTTCTGTGCATTCAACTAACAGAGTTGAACCTTACTTTTGATTGAGTCGTTCTGAAACACTCTTTCTGTAGAAACTGCAATTGGACATGCTAAGCGCTAAGAGGCCTACTTTGGGAAAAAGAATATCTTCAAATAAAAACTACACAGATGCATTCTGTGAAACTTATTTCTGATATGTAAATTCAGTTAAAAGAGATAAAACATATTTTTGATTGAGCAGTTATGAAACACTCTTTTTGTAGAAAATACAAGTGGAGATTCGGAGCGCTAAGAGGGTAATAGTGGAAAAAGGAATGTCTTCAAATATAAACTACACAGAATCATTCGGTGAAACTTCTTTCTGATCTGTGCATTCAGCTAACAGAGTTAAACCATACTTTTGATTGAGCAGATCTGAACACTCTTTCTGTAGAAAATGCAACTGGACATTTGGAGCGCTAAGAGCGTAGTAGTGGAAAAAGGAATATATTCAAATATAAACTACACAGAAGCATTCTGTGAAACTTCTTTCTGATCTGAGCATTCAGCTAACAGAGTTAAACCATACTTTTGATTGAGCAGTTTTGAAACACTCTGTCTGTAGAAAATGCAACTGGACATTCGTAGCGCTAAGTGGGTAATAGTGGAAAAAAGAATATGTTCAAATATAAACTACACAGAAGCATTGTATGAAACTTCTTTCTGTTCTGTGCATTCAACTAACAGAGTTGAAGCTTACTTTTGATTGAGCCTTTCTGAAACACTCTTTCTGTAGAAACTGCAATTGGACATTCTGAGCGCTAAGAGGCCTCTATTGGGAAAAATAATATCTTCAAATAAAAACTACACAGAAGCATTGTGTGAAACTTATTTCGATATGTTCATTAAGCTAACAGAGTTAAACCATACTTTTGATTGCGCAGTGCTGAACCCTCTTTCTGTAGAAAATGCAAGTGGACATTCGGAGCGCTAAGAGGGTAATAGTGGAAAAAGGACTATATTCAAATATAAACTGCACAGTAGCATTCTGTGAAAATTCTTTCTGTTCTGTGCATTCAACTAACAGAGTTGAACCTTACTTTTGATTGAGCCGTTCTGAAACACTCTTTCTGTAGAAACTGCAATTGGACATGCTAAGCGCTAAGAGGCCTACTTTGGGAAAAAGAATATCTTCAAATAAAAACTACACAGATGCATTCTGTGAAACTTATTTCTGATCTGTAAATTCAGTTAACAGACATAAAACATATTTTTGATTGAGCAGTTATGAAACACTCTTTTTGTAGAAAATACAAGTGGAGATTCGGAGCGCTAAGGGGGTAATAGTGGAAAAAGGAATGTCTTCAAATATAAACTACACAGAATCATTCGGTGAAACTTCTTTCTGATCTGTGCATTCAGCTAACAGAGTTAAAACATACTTTTGATTGAGCAGATCTGAACACTCTTTCTGTAGAAAATGCAACTGGACATTTGGAGCGCTAAGAGCGTAGTAGTGGAAAAAGGAATATATTCAAATATAAACTACACAGAAGCATTCTGTGAAACTTCATTCTGATCTGAGCATTCAGCTAACAGAGTTAAACCATACTTTTGATTGAGCAGTTTTGAAACACTCTGTCTGTAGAAAATGCAACTGGACATTCGTAGCGCTAAGAGGGTAATAGTGGAAAAAAGAATATGTTCATATATAAACTACACAGAAGCATTGTATGAAACTTCTTTCTGTTCTGTGCATTCAACTAACAGAGTTGAACCTTACTTTTGATTGAGCCGTTCTGAAACACTCTTTCTGTAGAAACTGCAATTGGACATTCTGAGCGCTAAGAGGCCTATATTGGGAAAAAGAATGTCTACAAATAAAAACTACACAGAAGAATTGTGTGAAACTTCTTTCTGTTCTGTTTGTTCAACTAAAAGAATTGAACCTTAGTTTTGATTGAGCCGTTCTGAAACACTCTTTCTGTAGAAAATGCAAGTGGAGATTCGGAGCGCTAAGAGGGTAATAGTGGAAAAAGGAATGTCTCCAAATATAAACTACACAGAATCATTCTGTGAAACTTCTTTCCGATCTGTGCATTCAGCTAACAGAGTTAAACCATACTTTTGATTGAGCAGATCTGAACACTCTTTCTGTAGAAAATGCAACTGGACATTTGGAGCGCTAAGAGAGTAGTAGTGGAAAAAGGAATATATTCAAATATAAACTACACAGAAGCATTCTGTGAAACTTCTTTCTGATTTGAGCATTCAGCTAACAGAGTTAAACCATACTTTTGATTGAGCAGTTTTGAAACACTCTGTCTGTAGAAAATGCAACTGGACATTCGTAGCGCTAAGTGGGTAATAGTGGAAAAAAGAATATGTTCAAATATAAACTACACAGAAGCATTGTATGAAACTTCTTTCTGTTCTGTGCATTCAACTAACAGAGTTGAACCTTACTTTTGATTGAGCCTTTCTGAAACACTCTTTCTGTAGAAACTGCAATGGGACATTCTGAGCGCTAAGAGGCCTATATGGGGAAAAATAATATCTTCAAATAAAAACTACACAGAAGAATTGTGTGAATCTTATTTCTGATATGTTCATTAACCTAACAGAGTTAAACCATACTTTTGATTGCGCAGTTCTGAACACTCTTTCTGTAGAAAATGCAAGTGGACATTCGGAGCGCTAAGTGGGTAATAGTGGAAAAATGAATATATTCAAATATAAACTACACAGTAGCATTCGGTGAAAATTCTTTCTTTTCTGTGCATTCAACTAACAGAGTTGAACCTTACTTTTGATTGAGCCGTTCTGAAACACTCTTTCTGTAGAAACTGCAATTGGACATGCTAAGCGCTAAGAGGCCTACATTGGGAAAAAGAATCTCTTCAAATAAAAACTACACAGATGCATTCTGTGAAACTTATTTCTGATCTGTAAATTCAGTTAACAGAGATAAAACATATTTTTGATTGAGCAGTTATGAAACACTCTTTTTGTAGAAAATGCAAGTGGAGATTCCGAGCGCTAAGAGGGTAATAGTGGAAAAAGGAATGTCTTCAAATATATACTACACAGAATCATTCGGTGAAACTTCTTTCTGATCTGTGCATTCAGCTAACAGAGTTAAACCATACTTTTGATTGAGCAGATCTGAACACTCTTTCTGTAGATAATGCAACTGGACATTTTGAGCGCTAAGAGAGTAGTAGTGGAAAAAGGAATATATTCAAATATAAACTACACAGAAGCATTCTGTGAAACTTCTTTCTGATCTAAGCATTCAGCTAAAAGAGTTAAACCATACTTTTGATTGAGCAGATCTGAACACTCTTTCTGTAGAAAATGCAACTGGACATTTGGAGCGCTAAGAGCGTAGTAGTGGAAAAAGGAATATATTCAAATATAAACTACACAGAAGCATTCTGTGAAACTTCTTTCTGATCTGAGCATTCAGCTAACAGAGTTAAACCATACTTTTGATTGAGCAGTTTTGAAACACTCTGTCTGTAGAAAATGCAACTGGACATTCGTAGCGCTAAGTGGGTAATAGTGGAAAAAAGAATATGTTCAAATATAAACTACACAGAAGCATTGTATGAAACTTCTTTCTGTTCTGTGCATTCAACTAACAGAGTTGAACCTTACTTTTGATTGAGCCGTTCTGAAACACTCTTTCTGTAGAAACTGCAATTGGACATTCTGAGCGCTAAGAGGCCTATATTGGAAAAAAGAATGTCTACAAATAAAAACTACACAGAAGAATTGTGTGAAACTTCTTTCTGTTCTGTTTGTTCAACTAAAAGAGTTGAACCTTAGTTTTGATTGCGCCGTTCTGAAACACTCTTTCTGTAGAAAATGCAAGTGGAGATTCGGAGCGCTAAGAGGGTAACAGTGGAAAAAGGAATGTCTCCAAATATAAACTACACAGAATCATTCTGTGAAACTTCTTTCCGATCTGTGCATTCAGCTAACAGAGTTAAACCATACTTTTGATTGAGCAGATCTGAACACTCTTTCTGTAGAAAATGCAACTGGACATTTGGAGCGCTAAGAGAGTAGTAGTGGAAAAAGGAATATATTCAAATATAAACTACACAGAAGCATTCTGTGAAACTTCTTTCTGATCTGAGCATTCAGCTAACAGAGTTAAACCGTACTTTTGATTGAGCAGTTTTGAAACACTCTGTCTGTAGAAAATGCAACTGGACATTCGTAGCGCTAAGTGGGTAATAGTGGAAAAAAGAATATGTTCAAATATAAACTACACAGAAGCATTGTATGAAACTTCTTTCTGTTCTGTGCATTCAACTAACAGAGTTGAACCTTACTTTTGATTGAGCCTTTCTGAAACACTCTTTATGTAGAAACTGCAATTGGACATTCTGAGCGCTAAGAGGCCTCTATAGGGAAAAATAATATCTTCAAATAAAAACTACACAGAAGCATTGTGTGAAACTTATTTCTGATATGTTCATTAAGCAAACAGAGTTAAACCATACTTTTGATTGCGCAGTGCTGAACCCTCTTTCTGTAGAAAATGCAAGTGGACATTCGGAGCGCTAAGAGGGTAATAGTGGAAAAAGGAATATATTCAAATATAAACTACACAGTAGCATTCTGTGAAAATTCTTTCTGTTCTGTGCATTCAACTAACAGAGTTGAACCTTACTTTTGATTGAGCCGTTCTGAAACACTCTTTCTGTAGAAACTGCAATTGGACATGCTAAGCGCTAAGAGGCCTACATTGGGAAAAAGAATATCTTCAAATAAAAACTACACAGATGCATTCTGTGAAACTTATTTCTGATATGTAAATTCAGTTAACAGAGATAAAACATATTTTTGATTGAGCAGTTATGAAACACTCTTTTTGTAGAAAATGCAAGTGGAGATTCGGAGCGCTAAGAGGGTAATAGTGGAAAAAGGAATGTCTTCAAATATAAACTACACAGAATCATTCGGTGAAACTTCTTTCTGATCTGTGCATTCAGCTAACAGAGTTAAACCATACTTTTGATTGAGCAGATCTGAACACTCTTTCTGTAGAAAATGCAACTGGACATTTGGAGCGCTAAGAGCGTAGTAGTGGAAAAAGGAATATATTCAAATATAAACTACACAGAAGCATTCTGTGAAACTTCTTTCTGATCTGAGCATTCAGCTAACAGAGTTAAACCATACTTTTGATTGAGCAGTTTTGAAACACTCTGTCTGTAGAAAATGCAGCTGGACATTCGTAGCGCTAAGTGGGTAATAGTGGAAAAAAGAATATGTTCAAATATAAACTACACAGAAGCATTGTATGAAACTTCTTTCTGTTCTGTGCATTCAACTAACAGAGTTGAACCTTACTTTTGATTGAGCCGTTCTGAAACACTCTTTCTGTAGAAACTGCAATTGGACATTCTGAGCGCTAAGAGGCCTATATTGGGAAAAAGAATGTCTACAAATAAAAACTACACAGAAGAATTGTGTGAAACTTCTTTCTGTTCTGTTTGTTCAACTAAAAGAGTTGAACCTTAGTTTTGATTGAGCCGTTCTGAAACACTCTTTCTGTAGAAAATGCAAGTGGAGATTCGGAGCGCTAAGAGGGTAATAGTGGAAAAAGGAATGTCTCCAAATATAAACTACACAGAATCATTCTGTGAAACTTCTTTCTGATCTGTGCATTCAGCTAACAGAGTTAAACCATACTTTTGATTGAGCAGATCTGAACACTCTTTCTGTAGAAAATGCAACTGGACATTTGGAGCGCTAAGAGAGTAGTAGTGGAAAAAGGAATATATTCAAATATAAACTACACAGAAGCATTCTGTGAAACTTCTTTCTGATCTGAGCATTCAGCTAACAGAGTTAAACCATACTTTTGATTGAGCAGTTTGGAAACTGTCTGTAGAAAATGCAACTGGACATTCGTAGCGCTAAGTGGGTAATAGTGGAAAAAAGAATATGTTCAAATATAAACTACACAGAAGGATTGTATGAAAATTCTTTCTGTTCTGTGCATTCAACTAACAGAGTTGAACCTTACTTTTGATTGAGCCTTTCTGAAACACTCTTTCTGTAGAAACTGCAATTGGACATTCTGAGCGCTAAGAGGCCTCTATTGGGAAAAATAATATCTTCAAATAAAAACTACACAGAAGCATTGTGTGAAACTTATTTCTGATATGTTCATTAAGATAACAGAGTTAAACCATACTTTTGATTGCGCAGTGCTGAACCCTCTTTCTGTAGAAAATGCAAGTGGACATTCGGAGCGCTAAGAGGGTAATAGTGGAAAAAGGACTATATTCAAATATAAACTACACAGTAGCAGTCTGTGAAAATTCTTTCTGTTCTGTGCATTCAACTAACAGAGTTGAACCTTACTTTTGATTGAGCCGTTCTGAAACACTCTTTCTGTAGAAACTGCAATTGGACATGCTAAGCGCTAAGAGGCCTACTTTGGGAAAAAGAATATCTTCAAATAAAAACTACACAGATGCATTCTGTGAAACTTATTTCTGATCTGTAAATTCAGTTAACAGAGATAAAACATATTTTTGATTGAGCAGTTATGAAACACTCTTTTTGTAGAAAATGCAAGTGGAGATTCGGAGCGCTAAGAGGGTAATAGTGGAAAAAGGAATGTCTTCAAATATAAACTACACAGAATCATTCGGTGAAACTTCTTTCTGATCTGTGCATTCAGCTAACTGAGTTAAACCATACTTTTGATTGAGCAGATCTGAACACTCTTTCTGTAGAAAATGCAACTGGACATTTGGAGCGCTAAGAGCGTAGTAGTGGAAAAAGGAATATATTCAAATATAAACTACACAGAAGCATTCTGTGAAACTTCTTTCTGATCTGAGCATTCAGCTAACAGAGTTAAACCATACTTTTGATTGAGCAGTTTTGAAACACTCTGTCTGTAGAAAATGCAACTGGACATTCGTAGCGCTAAGTGGGTAATAGTGGAAAAAAGAATATGTTCAAATATAAACTACACAGAAGCATTGTATGAAACTTATTTCTGTTCTGTGCATTCAACTAACAGAGTTGAACCTTACTTTTGATTGAGCCGTTCTGAAACACTCTTTCTGTAGAAACTGCAATTGGACATTCTGAGCGCTAAGAGGCCTATATTGGGAAAAAGAATGTCTACAAATAAAAACTACACAGAAGAATTGTGTGAAACTACTTTCTGTTCTGTTTGTTCAACTAAAAGAGTTGAACCTTAGTTTTGATTGAGCCGTTCTGAAACACTCTTTCTGTAGAAAATGCACGTGGAGATTCGGAGCGCTAAGAGGGTAATAGTGCAAAAAGGAATGTCTCCAAATATAAACTACATAGAATCATTCTGTGAAACTTCTTTCTGATCTGTGCATTCAGCTAACAGAGTTAAACCATACTTTTGATTGAGCAGATCTGAACACTCTTTCTGTAGAAAATGCAACTGGACATTTGGAGCGCTAAGAGAGTAGTAGTGGAAAAAGGAATATATTCAAATATAAACTACACAGAAGCATTCTGTGAAACTTCTTTCTGATCTGAGCATTCAGGTAACAGAGTTAAACCATACTTTTGATTGAGCAGTTTTGAAACACTCTGTCTGTTGAAAATGCAACTGGACATTCGTAGCGCTAAGTGAGTAATAGTGGAAAAAAAATATGTTCAAATATAAACTACACAGAAGCATTGTATGAAACATCTTTCTGTTCTGTGCATTCAACTAACAGAGTTGAACCTTACTTTTGATTGAGCCGTTCTGAAACACTCTTTCTGTAGAAACTGCAATTGGACATTCTGAGCGCTAGGAGGCCTATATTGGGAAAAAGAATGTCTACAAATAAAAACTACACAGAAGAATTGTGTGAAACTTCTTTCTGTTCTGTTTGTTCAACTAAAAGAGTTGAACCTTAGTTTTGATTGCGCCGTTCTGAAACACTCTTTCTGTAGAAAATGCAAGTGGAGATTCGGAGCGCTAAGAGGGTAACAGTGGAAAAAGGAATGTCTCCAAATATAAACTACACAGAATCATTCTGTGAAACTTCTTTCCGATCTGTGCATTCAGCTAACAGAGTTAAACCATACTTTTGATTGAGCAGATCTGAACACTCTTTCTGTAGAAAATGCAACTGGACATTTGGAGCGCTAAGAGAGATGTAGTGGAAAAAGGAATATATTCAAATATAAACTACACAGAAGCATTCTGTGAAACTTCTTTCTGATTTGAGCATTCAGCTGACAGAGTTAAACCATACTTTTGATTGAGCAGTTTTGAAACACTCTGTCTGTAGAAAATGCAACTGGACATTCGTAGCGCTAAGTGGGTAATAGTGGAAAAAAGAATATGTTCAAATATAAACTACACAGAAGGATTGTATGAAAATTCTTTCTGTTCTGTGCATTCAACTAACAGAGTTGAACCTTACTTTTGATTGAGCCTTTCTGAAACACTCTTTCTGTAGAAACTGCAATTGGACATTCTGAGCGCTAAGAGGCCTCTATTGGGAAAAATAATATCTTCAAATAAAAACTACACAGAAGCATTGTGTGAAACTTATTTCTGATATGTTCATTAAGATAACAGAGTTAAACCATACTTTTGATTGCGCAGTGCTGAACCCTCTTTCTGTAGAAAATGCAAGTGGACATTCGGAGCGCTAAGAGGGTAATAGTGGAAAAAGGACTATATTCAAATATAAACTACACAGTAGCAGTCTGTGAAAATTCTTTCTGTTCTGTGCATTCAACTAACAGAGTTGAACCTTACTTTTGATTGAGCCGTTCTGAAACACTCTTTCTGTAGAAACTGCAATTGGACATGCTAAGCGCTAAGAGGCCTACTTTGGGAAAAAGAATATCTTCAAATAAAAACTACACAGATGCATTCTGTGAAACTTATTTCTGATCTGTAAATTCAGTTAACAGAGATAAAACATATTTTTGATTGAGCAGTTATGAAACACTCTTTTTGTAGAAAATACAAGTGGAGATTCGGAGCGCTAAGGGGGTAATAGTGGAAAAAGTAATGTCTTCAAATATAAACTACACAGAATCATTCGGTGAAACTTCTTTCTGATCTGTGCATTCAGCTAACAGAGTTTAACCATACTTTTGATTGAGCAGATCTGAACACTCTTTCTGTAGAAAATGCAACTGGACATTTGGAGCGCTAAGAGCGTAGTAGTGGAAAAAGGAATATATTCAAATATAAACTACACAGAAGCATTCTGTGAAACTTCATTCTGATCTGAGCATTCAGCTAACAGAGTTAAACCATACTTTTGATTGAGCAGTTTTGAAACACTATGTCTGTAGAAAATGCAACTGGACATTCGTAGCGCTAAGTGGGTAATAGTGGAAAAAAGAATATGTTCAAATATAAACTACACAGAAGCATTGTATGAAACTTCTTTCTGTTCTGTGCATTCAACTAACAGAGTTGAACCTTACTTTTGATTGAGCCGTTCTGAAACACTCTTTCTGTAGAAACTGCAATTGGACATTCTGAGCGCTAAGAGGCCTATATTGGGAAAAAGAATGTCTACAAATAAAAACTACACAGCAGAATTGTGTGAAACTTCTTTCTGTTCTGTTTGTTCAACTAAAAGAGTTGAACGTTAGTTTTGATTGAGCCGTTCTGAAACACTCTTTCTGTAGAAAATGCAAGTGGAGATTCGGAGCGATAAGAGGGTAATAGTGGAAAAAGGAATGTCTCCAAATATAAACTACACAGAATCATTCTGTGAAACTTCTTTCTGATCTGTGCATTCAGCTAACAGAATTAAACCATACTTTTGATTGAGCAGATCTGAACACTCTTTCTGTAGAAAATGCAACTGGACATTTGGAGCGCTAAGAGAGTACTAGTGGAAAAAGGAATATATTCAAATATAAACTACACAGAAGCATTCTGTGAAACTTCTTTCTGATCTGAGCATTGAGCTAACAGAGTTAAACCATACTTTTGATTGAGCAGTTTTGAAACACTCTGTCTGTAGAAAATGCAACTGGACATTCGTAGGGCTAAGTGGGTAATAGTGGAAAAAAGAATATGTTCAAATATAAACTACACAGAAGCATTGTATGAAACTTCTTTCTGTTCTGTGCATTCAACTAACAGAGTTGAAACTTACTTTTGATTGAGCCGTTCTGAAACACTCTTTCTGTAGAAACTGCAATTGGACATTCTGAGCGCTAAGAGGCCTCTATAGGTAAAAATTATATCTTCAAATAAAAACTACACAGAAGCGTTGTGTGAAACTTATTTCTGATATGTTCATTAAGCTAACAGAGTTAAACCATACTTTTGATTGCGCAGTGCTGAACCCTCTTTCTGTGGAAAATGCAAGTGGACATTCGGAGCGCTAAGAGGCTAATAGTGGAAAAAGGAATATATTCAAATATAAACTACACAGTAGCATTCTGTGAAAATTCTTTCTGTTCTGTGCATTCAACTAACAGAGTTGAACCTTACTTTTGATTGAGCCGTTCTGAAACACTCTTTCTGTAGAAACTGCAATTGGACCTGCTAAGCGCTAAGAGGCCTACATTGGGAAAAAGAATATCTTCAAATAAAAACTACACAGATGCATTCTGTGAAACTTATTTCTGATCTGTAAATTCAGTTAACAGAGATAAAACATATTTTTGATTGAGCAGTTATGAAACACTCTTTTTGTAGAAAATGCAAGTGGAGATTCGGAGCGCTAAGAGGGTAATAGTGGAAAAAGGAATGTCTTCAAATATAAACTACACAGAATCATTCGGTGAAACTTCTTTCTGATCTGTGCATTCAGCTAACAGAGTTAAACCATACTTTTGATTGAGCAGATGTGAACACTCTTTCTGTAGAAAATGCAACTGGACAATTTGAGCGCTAAGAGCGTAGTAGTGGAAAAAGGAATATATTCAAATATAAACTACACAGAAGCATTCTGTGAAACTTCTTTCTGATCTGAGCATTCAGGTAACAGAGTTAAACCATACTTTTGATTGAGCAGTTTTGAAACACTCTGTCTGTTGAAAATGCAACTGGACATTCGTAGCGCTAAGTGAGTAATAGTGGAAAAAAAATATGTTCAAATATAAACTACACAGAAGCATTGTATGAAACATCTTTCTGTTCTGTGCATTCAACTAACAGAGTTGAACCTTACTTTTGATTGAGCCGTTCTGAAACACTCTTTCTGTAGAAACTGCAATTGGACATTCTGAGCGCTAGGAGGCCTATATTGGGAAAAAGAATGTCTACAAATAAAAACTACACAGAAGAATTGTGTGAAACTTCTTTCTGTTCTGTTTGTTCAACTAAAAGAGTTGAACCTTAGTTTTGATTGAGCCGTTCTGAAACACTCTTTCTGTAGAAAATGCAAGTGGAGATTCGGAGCGCTAAGAGGGTAATAGTGGAAAAAGAAATGTCTCCAAATATAAACTACACAGAATCATTCTGTGAAACTTCTTTCTGATCTGTGCATTCAGCTAACAGAGTTAAACCATAATTTTGATTGAGCAGATCTGAACACTCTTTCTGTAGAAAATGCAACTGGACATTTGGAGCGCTAAGAGAGTAGTAGTGGAAAAAGGAATATATTCAAATATAAACTACACAGAAGCATTCTGTGAAACTTCTTTCTGATCTGAGCATTCAGCTAACAGAGTTAAACCGTACTTTTGATTGAGCAGTTTTGAAACACTCTGTCTGTAGAAAATGCAACTGGACATTCGTAGCGCTAAGTGGGTAATAGTGGAAAAAAGAATATGTTCAAATATAAACTACACAGAAGCATTGTATGAAACTTCTTTCTGTTCTGTGCATTCAACTAACAGAGTTGAACCTTACTTTTGATTGAGCCTTTCTGAAACACTCTTTATGTAGAAACTGCAATTGGACATTCTGAGCGCTAAGAGGCCTCTATAGGGAAAAATAATATCTTCAAATAAAAACTACACAGAAGCATTGTGTGAAACTTATTTCTGATATGTTCATTAAGCAAACAGAGTTAAACCATACTTTTGATTGCGCAGTGCTGAACCCTCTTTCTGTAGAAAATGCAAGTGGACATTCGGAGCGCTAAGAGGGTAATAGTGGAAAAAGGAATATATTCAAATATAAACTACACAGTAGCATTCTGTGAAAATTCTTTCTGTTCTGTGCATTCAACTAACAGAGTTGAACCTTACTTTTGATTGAGCCGTTCTGAAACACTCTTTCTGTAGAAACTGCAATTGGACATGCTAAGCGCTAAGAGGCCTACATTGGGAAAAAGAATATCTTCAAATAAAAACTACACAGATGCATTCTGTGAAACTTATTTCTGATATGTAAATTCAGTTAACAGAGATAAAACATATTTTTGATTGAGCAGTTATGAAACACTCTTTTTGTAGAAAATGCAAGTGGAGATTCGGAGCGCTAAGAGGGTAATAGTGGAAAAAGGAATGTCTTCAAATATAAACTACACAGAATCATTCGGTGAAACTTCTTTCTGATCTGTGCATTCAGCTAACAGAGTTAAACCATACTTTTGATTGAGCAGATCTGAACACTCTTTCTGTAGAAAATGCAACTGGACATTTGGAGCGCTAAGAGCGTAGTAGTGGAAAAAGGAATATATTCAAATATAAACTACACAGAAGCATTCTGTGAAACTTCTTTCTGATCTGAGCATTCAGCTAACAGAGTTAAACCATACTGTTGATTGAGCAGTTTTGAAACACTCTGTCTGTAGAAAATGCAGCTGGACATTCGTAGCGCTAAGTGGGTAATAGTGGAAAAAAGAATATGTTCAAATATAAACTACACAGAAGCATTGTATGAAACTTCTTTCTGTTCTGTGCATTCAACTAACAGAGTTGAACCTTACTTTTGATTGAGCCGTTCTGAAACACTCTTTCTGTAGAAACTGCAATTGGACATTCTGAGCGCTAAGAGGCCTATATTGGGAAAAAGAATGTCTACAAATAAAAACTACACAGAAGAATTGTGTGAAACTTCTTTCTGTTCTGTTTGTTCAACTAAAAGAGTTGAACCTTAGTTTTGATTGAGCCGTTCTGAAACACTCTTTCTGTAGAAAATGCAAGTGGAGATTCGGAGCGCTAAGAGGGTAATAGTGGAAAAAGGAATGTCTCCAAATATAAACTACACAGAATCATTCTGTGAAACTTCTTTCTGATCTGTGCATTCAGCTAACAGAGTTAAACCATACTTTTGATTGAGCAGATCTGAACACTCTTTCTGTAGAAAATGCAACTGGACATTTGGAGCGCTAAGAGAGTAGTAGTGGAAAAAGGAATATATTCAAATATAAACTACACAGAAGCATTCTGTGAAACTTCTTTCTGATCTGAGCATTCAGCTAACAGAGTTAAACCATACTTTTGATTGAGCAGTTTGGAAACTGTCTGTAGAAAATGCAACTGGACATTCGTAGCGCTAAGTGGGTAATAGTGGAAAAAAGAATATGTTCAAATATAAACTACACAGAAGGATTGTATGAAAATTCTTTCTGTTCTGTGCATTCAACTAACAGAGTTGAACCTTACTTTTGATTGAGCCTTTCTGAAACACTCTTTCTGTAGAAACTGCAATTGGACATTCTGAGCGCTAAGAGGCCTCTATTGGGAAAAATAATATCTTCAAATAAAAACTACACAGAAGCATTGTGTGAAACTTATTTCTGATATGTTCATTAAGATAACAGAGTTAAACCATACTTTTGATTGCGCAGTGCTGAACCCTCTTTCTGTAGAAAATGCAAGTGGACATTCGGAGCGCTAAGAGGGTAATAGTGGAAAAAGGACTATATTCAAATATAAACTACACAGTAGCAGTCTGTGAAAATTCTTTCTGTTCTGTGCATTCAACTAACAGAGTTGAACCTTACTTTTGATTGAGCCGTTCTGAAACACTCTTTCTGTAGAAACTGCAATTGGACATGCTAAGCGCTAAGAGGCCTACTTTGGGAAAAAGAATATCTTCAAATAAAAACTACACAGATGCATTCTGTGAAACTTATTTCTGATCTGTAAATTCAGTTAACAGAGATAAAACATATTTTTGATTGAGCAGTTATGAAACACTCTTTTTGTAGAAAATGCAAGTGGAGATTCGGAGCGCTAAGAGGGTAATAGTGGAAAAAGGAATGTCTTCAAATATAAACTACACAGAATCATTCGGTGAAACTTCTTTCTGATCTGTGCATTCAGCTAACTGAGTTAAACCATACTTTTGATTGAGCAGATCTGAACACTCTTTCTGTAGAAAATGCAACTGGACATTTGGAGCGCTAAGAGCGTAGTAGTGGAAAAAGGAATATATTCAAATATAAACTACACAGAAGCATTCTGTGAAACTTCTTTCTGATCTGAGCATTCAGCTAACAGAGTTAAACCATACTTTTGATTGAGCAGTTTTGAAACACTCTGTCTGTAGAAAATGCAACTGGACATTCGTAGCGCTAAGTGGGTAATAGTGGAAAAAAGAATATGTTCAAATATAAACTACACAGAAGCATTGTATGAAACTTATTTCTGTTCTGTGCATTCAACTAACAGAGTTGAACCTTACTTTTGATTGAGCCGTTCTGAAACACTCTTTCTGTAGAAACTGCAATTGGACATTCTGAGCGCTAAGAGGCCTATATTGGGAAAAAGAATGTCTACAAATAAAAACTACACAGAAGAATTGTGTGAAACTACTTTCTGTTCTGTTTGTTCAACTAAAAGAGTTGAACCTTAGTTTTGATTGAGCCGTTCTGAAACACTCTTTCTGTAGAAAATGCACGTGGAGATTCGGAGCGCTAAGAGGGTAATAGTGCAAAAAGGAATGTCTCCAAATATAAACTACATAGAATCATTCTGTGAAACTTCTTTCTGATCTGTGCATTCAGCTAACAGAGTTAAACCATACTTTTGATTGAGCAGATCTGAACACTCTTTCTGTAGAAAATGCAACTGGACATTTGGAGCGCTAAGAGAGTAGTAGTGGAAAAAGGAATATATTCAAATATAAACTACACAGAAGCATTCTGTGAAACTTCTTTCTGATCTGAGCATTCAGGTAACAGAGTTAAACCATACTTTTGATTGAGCAGTTTTGAAACACTCTGTCTGTTGAAAATGCAACTGGACATTCGTAGCGCTAAGTGAGTAATAGTGGAAAAAAAATATGTTCAAATATAAACTACACAGAAGCATTGTATGAAACATCTTTCTGTTCTGTGCATTCAACTAACAGAGTTGAACCTTACTTTTGATTGAGCCGTTCTGAAACACTCTTTCTGTAGAAACTGCAATTGGACATTCTGAGCGCTAGGAGGCCTATATTGGGAAAAAGAATGTCTACAAATAAAAACTACACAGAAGAATTGTGTGAAACTTCTTTCTGTTCTGTTTGTTCAACTAAAAGAGTTGAACCTTAGTTTTGATTGCGCCGTTCTGAAACACTCTTTCTGTAGAAAATGCAAGTGGAGATTCGGAGCGCTAAGAGGGTAACAGTGGAAAAAGGAATGTCTCCAAATATAAACTACACAGAATCATTCTGTGAAACTTCTTTCCGATCTGTGCATTCAGCTAACAGAGTTAAACCATACTTTTGATTGAGCAGATCTGAACACTCTTTCTGTAGAAAATGCAACTGGACATTTGGAGCGCTAAGAGAGATGTAGTGGAAAAAGGAATATATTCAAATATAAACTACACAGAAGCATTCTGTGAAACTTCTTTCTGATTTGAGCATTCAGCTGACAGAGTTAAACCATACTTTTGATTGAGCAGTTTTGAAACACTCTGTCTGTAGAAAATGCAACTGGACATTCGTAGCGCTAAGTGGGTAATAGTGGAAAAAAGAATATGTTCAAATATAAACTACACAGAAGGATTGTATGAAAATTCTTTCTGTTCTGTGCATTCAACTAACAGAGTTGAACCTTACTTTTGATTGAGCCTTTCTGAAACACTCTTTCTGTAGAAACTGCAATTGGACATTCTGAGCGCTAAGAGGCCTCTATTGGGAAAAATAATATCTTCAAATAAAAACTACACAGAAGCATTGTGTGAAACTTATTTCTGATATGTTCATTAAGATAACAGAGTTAAACCATACTTTTGATTGCGCAGTGCTGAACCCTCTTTCTGTAGAAAATGCAAGTGGACATTCGGAGCGCTAAGAGGGTAATAGTGGAAAAAGGACTATATTCAAATATAAACTACACAGTAGCAGTCTGTGAAAATTCTTTCTGTTCTGTGCATTCAACTAACAGAGTTGAACCTTACTTTTGATTGAGCCGTTCTGAAACACTCTTTCTGTAGAAACTGCAATTGGACATGCTAAGCGCTAAGAGGCCTACTTTGGGAAAAAGAATATCTTCAAATAAAAACTACACAGATGCATTCTGTGAAACTTATTTCTGATCTGTAAATTCAGTTAACAGAGATAAAACATATTTTTGATTGAGCAGTTATGAAACACTCTTTTTGTAGAAAATACAAGTGGAGATTCGGAGCGCTAAGGGGGTAATAGTGGAAAAAGTAATGTCTTCAAATATAAACTACACAGAATCATTCGGTGAAACTTCTTTCTGATCTGTGCATTCAGCTAACAGAGTTTAACCATACTTTTGATTGAGCAGATCTGAACACTCTTTCTGTAGAAAATGCAACTGGACATTTGGAGCGCTAAGAGCGTAGTAGTGGAAAAAGGAATATATTCAAATATAAACTACACAGAAGCATTCTGTGAAACTTCATTCTGATCTGAGCATTCAGCTAACAGAGTTAAACCATACTTTTGATTGAGCAGTTTTGAAACACTATGTCTGTAGAAAATGCAACTGGACATTCGTAGCGCTAAGTGGGTAATAGTGGAAAAAAGAATATGTTCAAATATAAACTACACAGAAGCATTGTATGAAACTTCTTTCTGTTCTGTGCATTCAACTAACAGAGTTGAACCTTACTTTTGATTGAGCCGTTCTGAAACACTCTTTCTGTAGAAACTGCAATTGGACATTCTGAGCGCTAAGAGGCCTATATTGGGAAAAAGAATGTCTACAAATAAAAACTACACAGCAGAATTGTGTGAAACTTCTTTCTGTTCTGTTTGTTCAACTAAAAGAGTTGAACGTTAGTTTTGATTGAGCCGTTCTGAAACACTCTTTCTGTAGAAAATGCAAGTGGAGATTCGGAGCGATAAGAGGGTAATAGTGGAAAAAGGAATGTCTCCAAATATAAACTACACAGAATCATTCTGTGAAACTTCTTTCTGATCTGTGCATTCAGCTAACAGAATTAAACCATACTTTTGATTGAGCAGATCTGAACACTCTTTCTGTAGAAAATGCAACTGGACATTTGGAGCGCTAAGAGAGTACTAGTGGAAAAAGGAATATATTCAAATATAAACTACACAGAAGCATTCTGTGAAACTTCTTTCTGATCTGAGCATTGAGCTAACAGAGTTAAACCATACTTTTGATTGAGCAGTTTTGAAACACTCTGTCTGTAGAAAATGCAACTGGACATTCGTAGGGCTAAGTGGGTAATAGTGGAAAAAAGAATATGTTCAAATATAAACTACACAGAAGCATTGTATGAAACTTCTTTCTGTTCTGTGCATTCAACTAACAGAGTTGAAACTTACTTTTGATTGAGCCGTTCTGAAACACTCTTTCTGTAGAAACTGCAATTGGACATTCTGAGCGCTAAGAGGCCTCTATAGGTAAAAATTATATCTTCAAATAAAAACTACACAGAAGCGTTGTGTGAAACTTATTTCTGATATGTTCATTAAGCTAACAGAGTTAAACCATACTTTTGATTGCGCAGTGCTGAACCCTCTTTCTGTGGAAAATGCAAGTGGACATTCGGAGCGCTAAGAGGCTAATAGTGGAAAAAGGAATATATTCAAATATAAACTACACAGTAGCATTCTGTGAAAATTCTTTCTGTTCTGTGCATTCAACTAACAGAGTTGAACCTTACTTTTGATTGAGCCGTTCTGAAACACTCTTTCTGTAGAAACTGCAATTGGACCTGCTAAGCGCTAAGAGGCCTACATTGGGAAAAAGAATATCTTCAAATAAAAACTACACAGATGCATTCTGTGAAACTTATTTCTGATCTGTAAATTCAGTTAACAGAGATAAAACATATTTTTGATTGAGCAGTTATGAAACACTCTTTTTGTAGAAAATGCAAGTGGAGATTCGGAGCGCTAAGAGGGTAATAGTGGAAAAAGGAATGTCTTCAAATATAAACTACACAGAATCATTCGGTGAAACTTCTTTCTGATCTGTGCATTCAGCTAACAGAGTTAAACCATACTTTTGATTGAGCAGATGTGAACACTCTTTCTGTAGAAAATGCAACTGGACAATTTGAGCGCTAAGAGCGTAGTAGTGGAAAAAGGAATATATTCAAATATAAACTACACAGAAGCATTCTGTGAAACTTCTTTCTGATCTGAGCATTCAGGTAACAGAGTTAAACCATACTTTTGATTGAGCAGTTTTGAAACACTCTGTCTGTTGAAAATGCAACTGGACATTCGTAGCGCTAAGTGAGTAATAGTGGAAAAAAAATATGTTCAAATATAAACTACACAGAAGCATTGTATGAAACATCTTTCTGTTCTGTGCATTCAACTAACAGAGTTGAACCTTACTTTTGATTGAGCCGTTCTGAAACACTCTTTCTGTAGAAACTGCAATTGGACATTCTGAGCGCTAGGAGGCCTATATTGGGAAAAAGAATGTCTACAAATAAAAACTACACAGAAGAATTGTGTGAAACTTCTTTCTGTTCTGTTTGTTCAACTAAAAGAGTTGAACCTTAGTTTTGATTGAGCCGTTCTGAAACACTCTTTCTGTAGAAAATGCAAGTGGAGATTCGGAGCGCTAAGAGGGTAATAGTGGAAAAAGAAATGTCTCCAAATATAAACTACACAGAATCATTCTGTGAAACTTCTTTCTGATCTGTGCATTCAGCTAACAGAGTTAAACCATAATTTTGATTGAGCAGATCTGAACACTCTTTCTGTAGAAAATGCAACTGGACATTTGGAGCGCTAAGAGAGTAGTAGTGGAAAAAGGAATATATTCAAATATAAACTACACAGAAGCATTCTGTGAAACTTCTTTCTGATCTGAGCATTCAGCTAACAGAGTTAAACCGTACTTTTGATTGAGCAGTTTTGAAACACTCTGTCTGTAGAAAATGCAACTGGACATTCGTAGCGCTAAGTGGGTAATAGTGGAAAAAAGAATATGTTCAAATATAAACTACACAGAAGCATTGTATGAAACTTCTTTCTGTTCTGTGCATTCAACTAACAGAGTTGAACCTTACTTTTGATTGAGCCTTTCTGAAACACTCTTTATGTAGAAACTGCAATTGGACATTCTGAGCGCTAAGAGGCCTCTATAGGGAAAAATAATATCTTCAAATAAAAACTACACAGAAGCATTGTGTGAAACTTATTTCTGATATGTTCATTAAGCAAACAGAGTTAAACCATACTTTTGATTGCGCAGTGCTGAACCCTCTTTCTGTAGAAAATGCAAGTGGACATTCGGAGCGCTAAGAGGGTAATAGTGGAAAAAGGAATATATTCAAATATAAACTACACAGTAGCATTCTGTGAAAATTCTTTCTGTTCTGTGCATTCAACTAACAGAGTTGAACCTTACTTTTGATTGAGCCGTTCTGAAACACTCTTTCTGTAGAAACTGCAATTGGACATGCTAAGCGCTAAGAGGCCTACATTGGGAAAAAGAATATCTTCAAATAAAAACTACACAGATGCATTCTGTGAAACTTATTTCTGATATGTAAATTCAGTTAACAGAGATAAAACATATTTTTGATTGAGCAGTTATGAAACACTCTTTTTGTAGATAATGCAAGTGGAGATTCGGAGCGCTAAGAGGGTAATAGTGGAAAAAGGAATGTCTTCAAATATAAACTACACAGAATCATTCGGTGAAACTTCTTTCTGATCTGTGCATTCAGCTAACAGAGTTAAACCATACTTTTGATTGAGCAGATCTGAACACTCTTTCTGTAGAAAATGCAACTGGACATTTGGAGCGCTAAGAGCGTAGTAGTGGAAAAAGGAATATATTCAAATATAAACTACACAGAAGCATTCTGTGAAACTTCTTTCTGATCTGAGCATTCAGCTAACAGAGTTAAACCATACTTTTGATTGAGCAGTTTTGAAACACTCTGTCTGTAGAAAATGCAGCTGGACATTCGTAGCGCTAAGTGGGTAATAGTGGAAAAAAGAATATGTTCAAATATAAACTACACAGAAGCATTGTATGAAACTTCTTTCTGTTCTGTGCATTCAACTAACAGAGTTGAACCTTACTTTTGATTGAGCCGTTCTGAAACACTCTTTCTGTAGAAACTGCAATTGGACATTCTGAGCGCTAAGAGGCCTATATTGGGAAAAAGAATGTCTACAAATAAAAACTACACAGAAGAATTGTGTGAAACTTCTTTCTGTTCTGTTTGTTCAACTAAAAGAGTTGAACCTTAGTTTTGATTGAGCCGTTCTGAAACACTCTTTCTGTAGAAAATGCAAGTGGAGATTCGGAGCGCTAAGAGGGTAATAGTGGAAAAAGGAATGTCTCCAAATATAAACTACACAGAATCATTCTGTGAAACTTCTTTCTGATCTGTGCATTCAGCTAACAGAGTTAAACCATACTTTTGATTGAGCAGATCTGAACACTCTTTCTGTAGAAAATGCAACTGGACATTTGGAGCGCTAAGAGAGTAGTAGTGGAAAAAGGAATATATTCAAATATAAACTACACAGAAGCATTCTGTGAAACTTCTTTCTGATCTGAGCATTCAGCTAACAGAGTTAAACCATACTTTTGATTGAGCAGTTTGGAAACTGTCTGTAGAAAATGCAACTGGACATTCGTAGCGCTAAGTGGGTAATAGTGGAAAAAAGAATATGTTCAAATATAAACTACACAGAAGGATTGTATGAAAATTCTTTCTGTTCTGTGCATTCAACTAACAGAGTTGAACCTTACTTTTGATTGAGCCTTTCTGAAACACTCTTTCTGTAGAAACTGCAATTGGACATTCTGAGCGCTAAGAGGCCTCTATTGGGAAAAATAATATCTTCAAATAAAAACTACACAGAAGCATTGTGTGAAACTTATTTCTGATATGTTCATTAAGATAACAGAGTTAAACCATACTTTTGATTGCGCAGTGCTGAACCCTCTTTCTGTAGAAAATGCAAGTGGACATTCGGAG
Source organism: Symphalangus syndactylus (assembly GCF_028878055.3). Lineage (NCBI taxonomy): Eukaryota > Metazoa > Chordata > Mammalia > Primates > Hylobatidae > Symphalangus > Symphalangus syndactylus. Next base: position 5,097,786 of record NC_072444.2, on the reverse strand, counting down.
CGCTAAGAGGGTAATAGTGGAAAAAGGACTATATTCAAATATAAACTACACAGTAGCAGTCTGTGAAAATTCTTTCTGTTCTGTGCATTCAACTAACAGAGTTGAACCTTACTTTTGATTGAGCCGTTCTGAAACACTCTTTCTGTAGAAACTGCAATTGGACATGCTAAGCGCTAAGAGGCCTACTTTGGGAAAAAGAATATCTTCAAATAAAAACTACACAGATGCATTCTGTGAAACTTATTTCTGATCTGTAAATTCAGTTAACAGAGATAAAACATATTTTTGATTGAGCAGTTATGAAACACTCTTTTTGTAGAAAATGCAAGTGGAGATTCGGAGCGCTAAGAGGGTAATAGTGGAAAAAGGAATGTCTTCAAATATAAACTACACAGAATCATTCGGTGAAACTTCTTTCTGATCTGTGCATTCAGCTAACTGAGTTAAACCATACTTTTGATTGAGCAGATCTGAACACTCTTTCTGTAGAAAATGCAACTGGACATTTGGAGCGCTAAGAGCGTAGTAGTGGAAAAAGGAATATATTCAAATATAAACTACACAGAAGCATTCTGTGAAACTTCTTTCTGATCTGAGCATTCAGCTAACAGAGTTAAACCATACTTTTGATTGAGCAGTTTTGAAACACTCTGTCTGTAGAAAATGCAACTGGACATTCGTAGCGCTAAGTGGGTAATAGTGGAAAAAAGAATATGTTCAAATATAAACTACACAGAAGCATTGTATGAAACTTATTTCTGTTCTGTGCATTCAACTAACAGAGTTGAACCTTACTTTTGATTGAGCCGTTCTGAAACACTCTTTCTGTAGAAACTGCAATTGGACATTCTGAGCGCTAAGAGGCCTATATTGGGAAAAAGAATGTCTACAAATAAAAACTACACAGAAGAATTGTGTGAAACTACTTTCTGTTCTGTTTGTTCAACTAAAAGAGTTGAACCTTAGTTTTGATTGAGCCGTTCTGAAACACTCTTTCTGTAGAAAATGCACGTGGAGATTCGGAGCGCTAAGAGGGTAATAGTGCAAAAAGGAATGTCTCCAAATATAAACTACATAGAATCATTCTGTGAAACTTCTTTCTGATCTGTGCATTCAGCTAACAGAGTTAAACCATACTTTTGATTGAGCAGATCTGAACACTCTTTCTGTAGAAAATGCAACTGGACATTTGGAGCGCTAAGAGAGTAGTAGTGGAAAAAGGAATATATTCAAATATAAACTACACAGAAGCATTCTGTGAAACTTCTTTCTGATCTGAGCATTCAGGTAACAGAGTTAAACCATACTTTTGATTGAGCAGTTTTGAAACACTCTGTCTGTTGAAAATGCAACTGGACATTCGTAGCGCTAAGTGAGTAATAGTGGAAAAAAAATATGTTCAAATATAAACTACACAGAAGCATTGTATGAAACATCTTTCTGTTCTGTGCATTCAACTAACAGAGTTGAACCTTACTTTTGATTGAGCCGTTCTGAAACACTCTTTCTGTAGAAACTGCAATTGGACATTCTGAGCGCTAGGAGGCCTATATTGGGAAAAAGAATGTCTACAAATAAAAACTACACAGAAGAATTGTGTGAAACTTCTTTCTGTTCTGTTTGTTCAACTAAAAGAGTTGAACCTTAGTTTTGATTGCGCCGTTCTGAAACACTCTTTCTGTAGAAAATGCAAGTGGAGATTCGGAGCGCTAAGAGGGTAACAGTGGAAAAAGGAATGTCTCCAAATATAAACTACACAGAATCATTCTGTGAAACTTCTTTCCGATCTGTGCATTCAGCTAACAGAGTTAAACCATACTTTTGATTGAGCAGATCTGAACACTCTTTCTGTAGAAAATGCAACTGGACATTTGGAGCGCTAAGAGAGATGTAGTGGAAAAAGGAATATATTCAAATATAAACTACACAGAAGCATTCTGTGAAACTTCTTTCTGATTTGAGCATTCAGCTGACAGAGTTAAACCATACTTTTGATTGAGCAGTTTTGAAACACTCTGTCTGTAGAAAATGCAACTGGACATTCGTAGCGCTAAGTGGGTAATAGTGGAAAAAAGAATATGTTCAAATATAAACTACACAGAAGGATTGTATGAAAATTCTTTCTGTTCTGTGCATTCAACTAACAGAGTTGAACCTTACTTTTGATTGAGCCTTTCTGAAACACTCTTTCTGTAGAAACTGCAATTGGACATTCTGAGCGCTAAGAGGCCTCTATTGGGAAAAATAATATCTTCAAATAAAAACTACACAGAAGCATTGTGTGAAACTTATTTCTGATATGTTCATTAAGATAACAGAGTTAAACCATACTTTTGATTGCGCAGTGCTGAACCCTCTTTCTGTAGAAAATGCAAGTGGACATTCGGAGCGCTAAGAGGGTAATAGTGGAAAAAGGACTATATTCAAATATAAACTACACAGTAGCAGTCTGTGAAAATTCTTTCTGTTCTGTGCATTCAACTAACAGAGTTGAACCTTACTTTTGATTGAGCCGTTCTGAAACACTCTTTCTGTAGAAACTGCAATTGGACATGCTAAGCGCTAAGAGGCCTACTTTGGGAAAAAGAATATCTTCAAATAAAAACTACACAGATGCATTCTGTGAAACTTATTTCTGATCTGTAAATTCAGTTAACAGAGATAAAACATATTTTTGATTGAGCAGTTATGAAACACTCTTTTTGTAGAAAATACAAGTGGAGATTCGGAGCGCTAAGGGGGTAATAGTGGAAAAAGTAATGTCTTCAAATATAAACTACACAGAATCATTCGGTGAAACTTCTTTCTGATCTGTGCATTCAGCTAACAGAGTTTAACCATACTTTTGATTGAGCAGATCTGAACACTCTTTCTGTAGAAAATGCAACTGGACATTTGGAGCGCTAAGAGCGTAGTAGTGGAAAAAGGAATATATTCAAATATAAACTACACAGAAGCATTCTGTGAAACTTCATTCTGATCTGAGCATTCAGCTAACAGAGTTAAACCATACTTTTGATTGAGCAGTTTTGAAACACTATGTCTGTAGAAAATGCAACTGGACATTCGTAGCGCTAAGTGGGTAATAGTGGAAAAAAGAATATGTTCAAATATAAACTACACAGAAGCATTGTATGAAACTTCTTTCTGTTCTGTGCATTCAACTAACAGAGTTGAACCTTACTTTTGATTGAGCCGTTCTGAAACACTCTTTCTGTAGAAACTGCAATTGGACATTCTGAGCGCTAAGAGGCCTATATTGGGAAAAAGAATGTCTACAAATAAAAACTACACAGCAGAATTGTGTGAAACTTCTTTCTGTTCTGTTTGTTCAACTAAAAGAGTTGAACGTTAGTTTTGATTGAGCCGTTCTGAAACACTCTTTCTGTAGAAAATGCAAGTGGAGATTCGGAGCGATAAGAGGGTAATAGTGGAAAAAGGAATGTCTCCAAATATAAACTACACAGAATCATTCTGTGAAACTTCTTTCTGATCTGTGCATTCAGCTAACAGAATTAAACCATACTTTTGATTGAGCAGATCTGAACACTCTTTCTGTAGAAAATGCAACTGGACATTTGGAGCGCTAAGAGAGTACTAGTGGAAAAAGGAATATATTCAAATATAAACTACACAGAAGCATTCTGTGAAACTTCTTTCTGATCTGAGCATTGAGCTAACAGAGTTAAACCATACTTTTGATTGAGCAGTTTTGAAACACTCTGTCTGTAGAAAATGCAACTGGACATTCGTAGGGCTAAGTGGGTAATAGTGGAAAAAAGAATATGTTCAAATATAAACTACACAGAAGCATTGTATGAAACTTCTTTCTGTTCTGTGCATTCAACTAACAGAGTTGAAACTTACTTTTGATTGAGCCGTTCTGAAACACTCTTTCTGTAGAAACTGCAATTGGACATTCTGAGCGCTAAGAGGCCTCTATAGGTAAAAATTATATCTTCAAATAAAAACTACACAGAAGCGTTGTGTGAAACTTATTTCTGATATGTTCATTAAGCTAACAGAGTTAAACCATACTTTTGATTGCGCAGTGCTGAACCCTCTTTCTGTGGAAAATGCAAGTGGACATTCGGAGCGCTAAGAGGCTAATAGTGGAAAAAGGAATATATTCAAATATAAACTACACAGTAGCATTCTGTGAAAATTCTTTCTGTTCTGTGCATTCAACTAACAGAGTTGAACCTTACTTTTGATTGAGCCGTTCTGAAACACTCTTTCTGTAGAAACTGCAATTGGACCTGCTAAGCGCTAAGAGGCCTACATTGGGAAAAAGAATATCTTCAAATAAAAACTACACAGATGCATTCTGTGAAACTTATTTCTGATCTGTAAATTCAGTTAACAGAGATAAAACATATTTTTGATTGAGCAGTTATGAAACACTCTTTTTGTAGAAAATGCAAGTGGAGATTCGGAGCGCTAAGAGGGTAATAGTGGAAAAAGGAATGTCTTCAAATATAAACTACACAGAATCATTCGGTGAAACTTCTTTCTGATCTGTGCATTCAGCTAACAGAGTTAAACCATACTTTTGATTGAGCAGATGTGAACACTCTTTCTGTAGAAAATGCAACTGGACAATTTGAGCGCTAAGAGCGTAGTAGTGGAAAAAGGAATATATTCAAATATAAACTACACAGAAGCATTCTGTGAAACTTCTTTCTGATCTGAGCATTCAGGTAACAGAGTTAAACCATACTTTTGATTGAGCAGTTTTGAAACACTCTGTCTGTTGAAAATGCAACTGGACATTCGTAGCGCTAAGTGAGTAATAGTGGAAAAAAAATATGTTCAAATATAAACTACACAGAAGCATTGTATGAAACATCTTTCTGTTCTGTGCATTCAACTAACAGAGTTGAACCTTACTTTTGATTGAGCCGTTCTGAAACACTCTTTCTGTAGAAACTGCAATTGGACATTCTGAGCGCTAGGAGGCCTATATTGGGAAAAAGAATGTCTACAAATAAAAACTACACAGAAGAATTGTGTGAAACTTCTTTCTGTTCTGTTTGTTCAACTAAAAGAGTTGAACCTTAGTTTTGATTGAGCCGTTCTGAAACACTCTTTCTGTAGAAAATGCAAGTGGAGATTCGGAGCGCTAAGAGGGTAATAGTGGAAAAAGAAATGTCTCCAAATATAAACTACACAGAATCATTCTGTGAAACTTCTTTCTGATCTGTGCATTCAGCTAACAGAGTTAAACCATAATTTTGATTGAGCAGATCTGAACACTCTTTCTGTAGAAAATGCAACTGGACATTTGGAGCGCTAAGAGAGTAGTAGTGGAAAAAGGAATATATTCAAATATAAACTACACAGAAGCATTCTGTGAAACTTCTTTCTGATCTGAGCATTCAGCTAACAGAGTTAAACCGTACTTTTGATTGAGCAGTTTTGAAACACTCTGTCTGTAGAAAATGCAACTGGACATTCGTAGCGCTAAGTGGGTAATAGTGGAAAAAAGAATATGTTCAAATATAAACTACACAGAAGCATTGTATGAAACTTCTTTCTGTTCTGTGCATTCAACTAACAGAGTTGAACCTTACTTTTGATTGAGCCTTTCTGAAACACTCTTTATGTAGAAACTGCAATTGGACATTCTGAGCGCTAAGAGGCCTCTATAGGGAAAAATAATATCTTCAAATAAAAACTACACAGAAGCATTGTGTGAAACTTATTTCTGATATGTTCATTAAGCAAACAGAGTTAAACCATACTTTTGATTGCGCAGTGCTGAACCCTCTTTCTGTAGAAAATGCAAGTGGACATTCGGAGCGCTAAGAGGGTAATAGTGGAAAAAGGAATATATTCAAATATAAACTACACAGTAGCATTCTGTGAAAATTCTTTCTGTTCTGTGCATTCAACTAACAGAGTTGAACCTTACTTTTGATTGAGCCGTTCTGAAACACTCTTTCTGTAGAAACTGCAATTGGACATGCTAAGCGCTAAGAGGCCTACATTGGGAAAAAGAATATCTTCAAATAAAAACTACACAGATGCATTCTGTGAAACTTATTTCTGATATGTAAATTCAGTTAACAGAGATAAAACATATTTTTGATTGAGCAGTTATGAAACACTCTTTTTGTAGAAAATGCAAGTGGAGATTCGGAGCGCTAAGAGGGTAATAGTGGAAAAAGGAATGTCTTCAAATATAAACTACACAGAATCATTCGGTGAAACTTCTTTCTGATCTGTGCATTCAGCTAACAGAGTTAAACCATACTTTTGATTGAGCAGATCTGAACACTCTTTCTGTAGAAAATGCAACTGGACATTTGGAGCGCTAAGAGCGTAGTAGTGGAAAAAGGAATATATTCAAATATAAACTACACAGAAGCATTCTGTGAAACTTCTTTCTGATCTGAGCATTCAGCTAACAGAGTTAAACCATACTTTTGATGGAGCAGTTTTGAAACACTCTGTCTGTAGAAAATGCAGCTGGACATTCGTAGCGCTAAGTGGGTAATAGTGGAAAAAAGAATATGTTCAAATATAAACTACACAGAAGCATTGTATGAAACTTCTTTCTGTTCTGTGCATTCAACTAACAGAGTTGAACCTTACTTTTGATTGAGCCGTTCTGAAACACTCTTTCTGTAGAAACTGCAATTGGACATTCTGAGCGCTAAGAGGCCTATATTGGGAAAAAGAATGTCTACAAATAAAAACTACACAGAAGAATTGTGTGAAACTTCTTTCTGTTCTGTTTGTTCAACTAAAAGAGTTGAACCTTAGTTTTGATTGAGCCGTTCTGAAACACTCTTTCTGTAGAAAATGCAAGTGGAGATTCGGAGCGCTAAGAGGGTAATAGTGGAAAAAGGAATGTCTCCAAATATAAACTACACAGAATCATTCTGTGAAACTTCTTTCTGATCTGTGCATTCAGCTAACAGAGTTAAACCATACTTTTGATTGAGCAGATCTGAACACTCTTTCTGTAGAAAATGCAACTGGACATTTGGAGCGCTAAGAGAGTAGTAGTGGAAAAAGGAATATATTCAAATATAAACTACACAGAAGCATTCTGTGAAACTTCTTTCTGATCTGAGCATTCAGCTAACAGAGTTAAACCATACTTTTGATTGAGCAGTTTGGAAACTGTCTGTAGAAAATGCAACTGGACATTCGTAGCGCTAAGTGGGTAATAGTGGAAAAAAGAATATGTTCAAATATAAACTACACAGAAGGATTGTATGAAAATTCTTTCTGTTCTGTGCATTCAACTAACAGAGTTGAACCTTACTTTTGATTGAGCTTTTCTGAAACACTCTTTCTGTAGAAACTGCAATTGGACATTCTGAGCGCTAAGAGGCCTCTATTGGGAAAAATAATATCTTCAAATAAAAACTACACAGAAGCATTGTGTGAAACTTATTTCTGATATGTTCATTAAGATAACAGAGTTAAACCATACTTTTGATTGCGCAGTGCTGAACCCTCTTTCTGTAGAAAATGCAAGTGGACATTCGGAGCGCTAAGAGGGTAATAGTGGAAAAAGGACTATATTCAAATATAAACTACACAGTAGCAGTCTGTGAAAATTCTTTCTGTTCTGTGCATTCAACTAACAGAGTTGAACCTTACTTTTGATTGAGCCGTTCTGAAACACTCTTTCTGTAGAAACTGCAATTGGACATGCTAAGCGCTAAGAGGCCTACTTTGGGAAAAAGAATATCTTCAAATAAAAACTACACAGATGCATTCTGTGAAACTTATTTCTGATCTGTAAATTCAGTTAACAGAGATAAAACATATTTTTGATTGAGCAGTTATGAAACACTCTTTTTGTAGAAAATGCAAGTGGAGATTCGGAGCGCTAAGAGGGTAATAGTGGAAAAAGGAATGTCTTCAAATATAAACTACACAGAATCATTCGGTGAAACTTCTTTCTGATCTGTGCATTCAGCTAACTGAGTTAAACCATACTTTTGATTGAGCAGATCTGAACACTCTTTCTGTAGAAAATGCAACTGGACATTTGGAGCGCTAAGAGCGTAGTAGTGGAAAAAGGAATATATTCAAATATAAACTACACAGAAGCATTCTGTGAAACTTCTTTCTGATCTGAGCATTCAGCTAACAGAGTTAAACCATACTTTTGATTGAGCAGTTTTGAAACACTCTGTCTGTAGAAAATGCAACTGGACATTCGTAGCGCTAAGTGGGTAATAGTGGAAAAAAGAATATGTTCAAATATAAACTACACAGAAGCATTGTATGAAACTTATTTCTGTTCTGTGCATTCAACTAACAGAGTTGAACCTTACTTTTGATTGAGCCGTTCTGAAACACTCTTTCTGTAGAAACTGCAATTGGACATTCTGAGCGCTAAGAGGCCTATATTGGGAAAAAGAATGTCTACAAATAAAAACTACACAGAAGAATTGTGTGAAACTACTTTCTGTTCTGTTTGTTCAACTAAAAGAGTTGAACCTTAGTTTTGATTGAGCCGTTCTGAAACACTCTTTCTGTAGAAAATGCACGTGGAGATTCGGAGCGCTAAGAGGGTAATAGTGCAAAAAGGAATGTCTCCAAATATAAACTACATAGAATCATTCTGTGAAACTTCTTTCTGATCTGTGCATTCAGCTAACAGAGTTAAACCATACTTTTGATTGAGCAGATCTGAACACTCTTTCTGTAGAAAATGCAACTGGACATTTGGAGCGCTAAGAGAGTAGTAGTGGAAAAAGGAATATATTCAAATATAAACTACACAGAAGCATTCTGTGAAACTTCTTTCTGATCTGAGCATTCAGGTAACAGAGTTAAACCATACTTTTGATTGAGCAGTTTTGAAACACTCTGTCTGTTGAAAATGCAACTGGACATTCGTAGCGCTAAGTGAGTAATAGTGGAAAAAAAATATGTTCAAATATAAACTACACAGAAGCATTGTATGAAACATCTTTCTGTTCTGTGCATTCAACTAACAGAGTTGAACCTTACTTTTGATTGAGCCGTTCTGAAACACTCTTTCTGTAGAAACTGCAATTGGACATTCTGAGCGCTAGGAGGCCTATATTGGGAAAAAGAATGTCTACAAATAAAAACTACACAGAAGAATTGTGTGAAACTTCTTTCTGTTCTGTTTGTTCAACTAAAAGAGTTGAACCTTAGTTTTGATTGCGCCGTTCTGAAACACTCTTTCTGTAGAAAATGCAAGTGGAGATTCGGAGCGCTAAGAGGGTAACAGTGGAAAAAGGAATGTCTCCAAATATAAACTACACAGAATCATTCTGTGAAACTTCTTTCCGATCTGTGCATTCAGCTAACAGAGTTAAACCATACTTTTGATTGAGCAGATCTGAACACTCTTTCTGTAGAAAACGCAACTGGACATTTGGAGCGCTAAGAGAGATGTAGTGGAAAAAGGAATATATTCAAATATAAACTACACAGAAGCATTCTGTGAAACTTCTTTCTGATTTGAGCATTCAGCTGACAGAGTTAAACCATACTTTTGATTGAGCAGTTTTGAAACACTCTGTCTGTAGAAAATGCAACTGGACATTCGTAGCGCTAAGTGGGTAATAGTGGAAAAAAGAATATGTTCAAATATAAACTACACAGAAGGATTGTATGAAAATTCTTTCTGTTCTGTGCATTCAACTAACAGAGTTGAACCTTACTTTTGATTGAGCCTTTCTGAAACACTCTTTCTGTAGAAACTGCAATTGGACATTCTGAGCGCTAAGAGGCCTCTATTGGGAAAAATAATATCTTCAAATAAAAACTACACAGAAGCATTGTGTGAAACTTATTTCTGATATGTTCATTAAGATAACAGAGTTAAACCATACTTTTGATTGCGCAGTGCTGAACCCTCTTTCTGTAGAAAATGCAAGTGGACATTCGGAGCGCTAAGAGGGTAATAGTGGAAAAAGGACTATATTCAAATATAAACTACACAGTAGCAGTCTGTGAAAATTCTTTCTGTTCTGTGCATTCAACTAACAGAGTTGAACCTTACTTTTGATTGAGCCGTTCTGAAACACTCTTTCTGTAGAAACTGCAATTGGACATGCTAAGCGCTAAGAGGCCTACTTTGGGAAAAAGAATATCTTCAAATAAAAACTACACAGATGCATTCTGTGAAACTTATTTCTGATCTGTAAATTCAGTTAACAGAGATAAAACATATTTTTGATTGAGCAGTTATGAAACACTCTTTTTGTAGAAAATACAAGTGGAGATTCGGAGCGCTAAGGGGGTAATAGTGGAAAAAGTAATGTCTTCAAATATAAACTACACAGAATCATTCGGTGAAACTTCTTTCTGATCTGTGCATTCAGCTAACAGAGTTTAACCATACTTTTGATTGAGCAGATCTGAACACTCTTTCTGTAGAAAATGCAACTGGACATTTGGAGCGCTAAGAGCGTAGTAGTGGAAAAAGGAATATATTCAAATATAAACTACACAGAAGCATTCTGTGAAACTTCATTCTGATCTGAGCATTCAGCTAACAGAGTTAAACCATACTTTTGATTGAACAGTTTTGAAACACTATGTCTGTAGAAAATGCAACTGGACATTCGTAGCGCTAAGTGGGTAATAGTGGAAAAAAGAATATGTTCAAATATAAACTACACAGAAGCATTGTATGAAACTTCTTTCTGTTCTGTGCATTCAACTAACAGAGTTGAACCTTACTTTTGATTGAGCCGTTCTGAAACACTCTTTCTGTAGAAACTGCAATTGGACATTCTGAGCGCTAAGAGGCCTATATTGGGAAAAAGAATGTCTACAAATAAAAACTACACAGCAGAATTGTGTGAAACTTCTTTCTGTTCTGTTTGTTCAACTAAAAGAGTTGAACGTTAGTTTTGATTGAGCCGTTCTGAAACACTCTTTCTGTAGAAAATGCAAGTGGAGATTCGGAGCGATAAGAGGGTAATAGTGGAAAAAGGAATGTCTCCAAATATAAACTACACAGAATCATTCTGTGAAACTTCTTTCTGATCTGTGCATTCAGCTAACAGAATTAAACCATACTTTTGATTGAGCAGATCTGAACACTCTTTCTGTAGAAAATGCAACTGGACATTTGGAGCGCTAAGAGAGTACTAGTGGAAAAAGGAATATATTCAAATATAAACTACACAGAAGCATTCTGTGAAACTTCTTTCTGATCTGAGCATTGAGCTAACAGAGTTAAACCATACTTTTGATTGAGCAGTTTTGAAACACTCTGTCTGTAGAAAATGCAACTGGACATTCGTAGGGCTAAGTGGGTAATAGTGGAAAAAAGAATATGTTCAAATATAAACTACACAGAAGCATTGTATGAAACTTCTTTCTGTTCTGTGCATTCAACTAACAGAGTTGAAACTTACTTTTGATTGAGCCGTTCTGAAACACTCTTTCTGTAGAAACTGCAATTGGACATTCTGAGCGCTAAGAGGCCTCTATAGGTAAAAATTATATCTTCAAATAAAAACTACACAGAAGCGTTGTGTGAAACTTATTTCTGATATGTTCATTAAGCTAACAGAGTTAAACCATACTTTTGATTGCGCAGTGCTGAACCCTCTTTCTGTGGAAAATGCAAGTGGACATTCGGAGCGCTAAGAGGCTAATAGTGGAAAAAGGAATATATTCAAATATAAACTACACAGTAGCATTCTGTGAAAATTCTTTCTGTTCTGTGCATTCAACTAACAGAGTTGAACCTTACTTTTGATTGAGCCGTTCTGAAACACTCTTTCTGTAGAAACTGCAATTGGACCTGCTAAGCGCTAAGAGGCCTACATTGGGAAAAAGAATATCTTCAAATAAAAACTACACAGATGCATTCTGTGAAACTTATTTCTGATCTGTAAATTCAGTTAACAGAGATAAAACATATTTTTGATTGAGCAGTTATGAAACACTCTTTTTGTAGAAAATGCAAGTGGAGATTCGGAGCGCTAAGAGGGTAATAGTGGAAAAAGGAATGTCTTCAAATATAAACTACACAGAATCATTCGGTGAAACTTCTTTCTGATCTGTGCATTCAGCTAACAGAGTTAAACCATACTTTTGATTGAGCAGATGTGAACACTCTTTCTGTAGAAAATGCAACTGGACAATTTGAGCGCTAAGAGCGTAGTAGTGGAAAAAGGAATATATTCAAATATAAACTACACAGAAGCATTCTGTGAAACTTCTTTCTGATCTGAGCATTCAGGTAACAGAGTTAAACCATACTTTTGATTGAGCAGTTTTGAAACACTCTGTCTGTTGAAAATGCAACTGGACATTCGTAGCGCTAAGTGAGTAATAGTGGAAAAAAAATATGTTCAAATATAAACTACACAGAAGCATTGTATGAAACATCTTTCTGTTCTGTGCATTCAACTAACAGAGTTGAACCTTACTTTTGATTGAGCCGTTCTGAAACACTCTTTCTGTAGAAACTGCAATTGGACATTCTGAGCGCTAGGAGGCCTATATTGGGAAAAAGAATGTCTACAAATAAAAACTACACAGAAGAATTGTGTGAAACTTCTTTCTGTTCTGTTTGTTCAACTAAAAGAGTTGAACCTTAGTTTTGATTGAGCCGTTCTGAAACACTCTTTCTGTAGAAAATGCAAGTGGAGATTCGGAGCGCTAAGAGGGTAATAGTGGAAAAAGAAATGTCTCCAAATATAAACTACACAGAATCATTCTGTGAAACTTCTTTCTGATCTGTGCATTCAGCTAACAGAGTTAAACCATAATTTTGATTGAGCAGATCTGAACACTCTTTCTGTAGAAAATGCAACTGGACATTTGGAGCGCTAAGAGAGTAGTAGTGGAAAAAGGAATATATTCAAATATAAACTACACAGAAGCATTCTGTGAAACTTCTTTCTGATCTGAGCATTCAGCTAACAGAGTTAAACCGTACTTTTGATTGAGCAGTTTTGAAACACTCTGTCTGTAGAAAATGCAACTGGACATTCGTAGCGCTAAGTGGGTAATAGTGGAAAAAAGAATATGTTCAAATATAAACTACACAGAAGCATTGTATGAAACTTCTTTCTGTTCTGTGCATTCAACTAACAGAGTTGAACCTTACTTTTGATTGAGCCTTTCTGAAACACTCTTTATGTAGAAACTGCAATTGGACATTCTGAGCGCTAAGAGGCCTCTATAGGGAAAAATAATATCTTCAAATAAAAACTACACAGAAGCATTGTGTGAAACTTATTTCTGATATGTTCATTAAGCAAACAGAGTTAAACCATACTTTTGATTGCGCAGTGCTGAACCCTCTTTCTGTAGAAAATGCAAGTGGACATTCGGAGCGCTAAGAGGGTAATAGTGGAAAAAGGAATATATTCAAATATAAACTACACAGTAGCATTCTGTGAAAATTCTTTCTGTTCTGTGCATTCAACTAACAGAGTTGAACCTTACTTTTGATTGAGCCGTTCTGAAACACTCTTTCTGTAGAAACTGCAATTGGACATGCTAAGCGCTAAGAGGCCTACATTGGGAAAAAGAATATCTTCAAATAAAAACTACACAGATGCATTCTGTGAAACTTATTTCTGATATGTAAATTCAGTTAACAGAGATAAAACATATTTTTGATTGAGCAGTTATGAAACACTCTTTTTGTAGAAAATGCAAGTGGAGATTCGGAGCGCTAAGAGGGTAATAGTGGAAAAAGGAATGTCTTCAAATATAAACTACACAGAATCATTCGGTGAAACTTCTTTCTGATCTGTGCATTCAGCTAACAGAGTTAAACCATACTTTTGATTGAGCAGATCTGAACACTCTTTCTGTAGAAAATGCAACTGGACATTTGGAGCGCTAAGAGCGTAGTAGTGGAAAAAGGAATATATTCAAATATAAACTACACAGAAGCATTCTGTGAAACTTCTTTCTGATCTGAGCATTCAGCTAACAGAGTTAAACCATACTTTTGATTGAGCAGTTTTGAAACACTCTGTCTGTAGAAAATGCAGCTGGACATTCGTAGCGCTAAGTGGGTAATAGTGGAAAAAAGAATATGTTCAAATATAAACTACACAGAAGCATTGTATGAAACTTCTTTCTGTTCTGTGCATTCAACTAACAGAGTTGAACCTTACTTTTGATTGAGCCGTTCTGAAACACTCTTTCTGTAGAAACTGCAATTGGACATTCTGAGCGCTAAGAGGCCTATATTGGGAAAAAGAATGTCTACAAATAAAAACTACACAGAAGAATTGTGTGAAACTTCTTTCTGTTCTGTTTGTTCAACTAAAAGAGTTGAACCTTAGTTTTGATTGAGCCGTTCTGAAACACTCTTTCTGTAGAAAATGCAAGTGGAGATTCGGAGCGCTAAGAGGGTAATAGTGGAAAAAGGAATGTCTCCAAATATAAACTACACAGAATCATTCTGTGAAACTTCTTTCTGATCTGTGCATTCAGCTAACAGAGTTAAACCATACTTTTGATTGAGCAGATCTGAACACTCTTTCTGTAGAAAATGCAACTGGACATTTGGAGCGCTAAGAGAGTAGTAGTGGAAAAAGGAATATATTCAAATATAAACTACACAGAAGCATTCTGTGAAACTTCTTTCTGATCTGAGCATTCAGCTAACAGAGTTAAACCATACTTTTGATTGAGCAGTTTGGAAACTGTCTGTAGAAAATGCAACTGGACATTCGTAGCGCTAAGTGGGTAATAGTGGAAAAAAGAATATGTTCAAATATAAACTACACAGAAGGATTGTATGAAAATTCTTTCTGTTCTGTGCATTCAACTAACAGAGTTGAACCTTACTTTTGATTGAGCCTTTCTGAAACACTCTTTCTGTAGAAACTGCAATTGGACATTCTGAGCGCTAAGAGGCCTCTATTGGGAAAAATAATATCTTCAAATAAAAACTACACAGAAGCATTGTGTGAAACTTATTTCTGATATGTTCATTAAGATAACAGAGTTAAACCATACTTTTGATTGCGCAGTGCTGAACCCTCTTTCTGTAGAAAATGCAAGTGGACATTCGGAGCGCTAAGAGGGTAATAGTGGAAAAAGGACTATATTCAAATATAAACTACACAGTAGCAGTCTGTGAAAATTCTTTCTGTTCTGTGCATTCAACTAACAGAGTTGAACCTTACTTTTGATTGAGCCGTTCTGAAACACTCTTTCTGTAGAAACTGCAATTGGACATGCTAAGCGCTAAGAGGCCTACTTTGGGAAAAAGAATATCTTCAAATAAAAACTACACAGATGCATTCTGTGAAACTTATTTCTGATCTGTAAATTCAGTTAACAGAGATAAAACATATTTTTGATTGAGCAGTTATGAAACACTCTTTTTGTAGAAAATGCAAGTGGAGATTCGGAGCGCTAAGAGGGTAATAGTGGAAAAAGGAATGTCTTCAAATATAAACTACACAGAATCATTCGGTGAAACTTCTTTCTGATCTGTGCATTCAGCTAACTGAGTTAAACCATACTTTTGATTGAGCAGATCTGAACACTCTTTCTGTAGAAAATGCAACTGGACATTTGGAGCGCTAAGAGCGTAGTAGTGGAAAAAGGAATATATTCAAATATAAACTACACAGAAGCATTCTGTGAAACTTCTTTCTGATCTGAGCATTCAGCTAACAGAGTTAAACCATACTTTTGATTGAGCAGTTTTGAAACACTCTGTCTGTAGAAAATGCAACTGGACATTCGTAGCGCTAAGTGGGTAATAGTGGAAAAAAGAATATGTTCAAATATAAACTACACAGAAGCATTGTATGAAACTTATTTCTGTTCTGTGCATTCAACTAACAGAGTTGAACCTTACTTTTGATTGAGCCGTTCTGAAACACTCTTTCTGTAGAAACTGCAATTGGACATTCTGAGCGCTAAGAGGCCTATATTGGGAAAAAGAATGTCTACAAATAAAAACTACACAGAAGAATTGTGTGAAACTACTTTCTGTTCTGTTTGTTCAACTAAAAGAGTTGAACCTTAGTTTTGATTGAGCCGTTCTGAAACACTCTTTCTGTAGAAAATGCACGTGGAGATTCGGAGCGCTAAGAGGGTAATAGTGCAAAAAGGAATGTCTCCAAATATAAACTACATAGAATCATTCTGTGAAACTTCTTTCTGATCTGTGCATTCAGCTAACAGAGTTAAACCATACTTTTGATTGAGCAGATCTGAACACTCTTTCTGTAGAAAATGCAACTGGACATTTGGAGCGCTAAGAGAGTAGTAGTGGAAAAAGGAATATATTCAAATATAAACTACACAGAAGCATTCTGTGAAACTTCTTTCTGATCTGAGCATTCAGGTAACAGAGTTAAACCATACTTTTGATTGAGCAGTTTTGAAACACTCTGTCTGTTGAAAATGCAACTGGACATTCGTAGCGCTAAGTGAGTAATAGTGGAAAAAAAATATGTTCAAATATAAACTACACAGAAGCATTGTATGAAACATCTTTCTGTTCTGTGCATTCAACTAACAGAGTTGAACCTTACTTTTGATTGAGCCGTTCTGAAACACTCTTTCTGTAGAAACTGCAATTGGACATTCTGAGCGCTAGGAGGCCTATATTGGGAAAAAGAATGTCTACAAATAAAAACTACACAGAAGAATTGTGTGAAACTTCTTTCTGTTCTGTTTGTTCAACTAAAAGAGTTGAACCTTAGTTTTGATTGCGCCGTTCTGAAACACTCTTTCTGTAGAAAATGCAAGTGGAGATTCGGAGCGCTAAGAGGGTAACAGTGGAAAAAGGAATGTCTCCAAATATAAACTACACAGAATCATTCTGTGAAACTTCTTTCCGATCTGTGCATTCAGCTAACAGAGTTAAACCATACTTTTGATTGAGCAGATCTGAACACTCTTTCTGTAGAAAATGCAACTGGACATTTGGAGCGCTAAGAGAGATGTAGTGGAAAAAGGAATATATTCAAATATAAACTACACAGAAGCATTCTGTGAAACTTCTTTCTGATTTGAGCATTCAGCTGACAGAGTTAAACCATACTTTTGATTGAGCAGTTTTGAAACACTCTGTCTGTAGAAAATGCAACTGGACATTCGTAGCGCTAAGTGGGTAATAGTGGAAAAAAGAATATGTTCAAATATAAACTACACAGAAGGATTGTATGAAAATTCTTTCTGTTCTGTGCATTCAACTAACAGAGTTGAACCTTACTTTTGATTGAGCCTTTCTGAAACACTCTTTCTGTAGAAACTGCAATTGGACATTCTGAGCGCTAAGAGGCCTCTATTGGGAAAAATAATATCTTCAAATAAAAACTACACAGAAGCATTGTGTGAAACTTATTTCTGATATGTTCATTAAGATAACAGAGTTAAACCATACTTTTGATTGCGCAGTGCTGAACCCTCTTTCTGTAGAAAATGCAAGTGGACATTCGGAGCGCTAAGAGGGTAATAGTGGAAAAAGGACTATATTCAAATATAAACTACACAGTAGCAGTCTGTGAAAATTCTTTCTGTTCTGTGCATTCAACTAACAGAGTTGAACCTTACTTTTGATTGAGCCGTTCTGAAACACTCTTTCTGTAGAAACTGCAATTGGACATGCTAAGCGCTAAGAGGCCTACTTTGGGAAAAAGAATATCTTCAAATAAAAACTACACAGATGCATTCTGTGAAACTTATTTCTGATCTGTAAATTCAGTTAACAGAGATAAAACATATTTTTGATTGAGCAGTTATGAAACACTCTTTTTGTAGAAAATACAAGTGGAGATTCGGAGCGCTAAGGGGGTAATAGTGGAAAAAGTAATGTCTTCAAATATAAACTACACAGAATCATTCGGTGAAACTTCTTTCTGATCTGTGCATTCAGCTAACAGAGTTTAACCATACTTTTGATTGAGCAGATCTGAACACTCTTTCTGTAGAAAATGCAACTGGACATTTGGAGCGCTAAGAGCGTAGTAGTGGAAAAAGGAATATATTCAAATATAAACTACACAGAAGCATTCTGTGAAACTTCATTCTGATCTGAGCATTCAGCTAACAGAGTTAAACCATACTTTTGATTGAGCAGTTTTGAAACACTATGTCTGTAGAAAATGCAACTGGACATTCGTAGCGCTAAGTGGGTAATAGTGGAAAAAAGAATATGTTCAAATATAAACTACACAGAAGCATTGTATGAAACTTCTTTCTGTTCTGTGCATTCAACTAACAGAGTTGAACCTTACTTTTGATTGAGCCGTTCTGAAACACTCTTTCTGTAGAAACTGCAATTGGACATTCTGAGCGCTAAGAGGCCTATATTGGGAAAAAGAATGTCTACAAATAAAAACTACACAGCAGAATTGTGTGAAACTTCTTTCTGTTCTGTTTGTTCAACTAAAAGAGTTGAACGTTAGTTTTGATTGAGCCGTTCTGAAACACTCTTTCTGTAGAAAATGCAAGTGGAGATTCGGAGCGATAAGAGGGTAATAGTGGAAAAAGGAATGTCTCCAAATATAAACTACACAGAATCATTCTGTGAAACTTCTTTCTGATCTGTGCATTCAGCTAACAGAATTAAACCATACTTTTGATTGAGCAGATCTGAACACTCTTTCTGTAGAAAATGCAACTGGACATTTGGAGCGCTAAGAGAGTACTAGTGGAAAAAGGAATATATTCAAATATAAACTACACAGAAGCATTCTGTGAAACTTCTTTCTGATCTGAGCATTGAGCTAACAGAGTTAAACCATACTTTTGATTGAGCAGTTTTGAAACACTCTGTCTGTAGAAAATGCAACTGGACATTCGTAGGGCTAAGTGGGTAATAGTGGAAAAAAGAATATGTTCAAATATAAACTACACAGAAGCATTGTATGAAACTTCTTTCTGTTCTGTGCATTCAACTAACAGAGTTGAAACTTACTTTTGATTGAGCCGTTCTGAAACACTCTTTCTGTAGAAACTGCAATTGGACATTCTGAGCGCTAAGAGGCCTCTATAGGTAAAAATTATATCTTCAAATAAAAACTACACAGAAGCGTTGTGTGAAACTTATTTCTGATATGTTCATTAAGCTAACAGAGTTAAACCATACTTTTGATTGCGCAGTGCTGAACCCTCTTTCTGTGGAAAATGCAAGTGGACATTCGGAGCGCTAAGAGGCTAATAGTGGAAAAAGGAATATATTCAAATATAAACTACACAGTAGCATTCTGTGAAAATTCTTTCTGTTCTGTGCATTCAACTAACAGAGTTGAACCTTACTTTTGATTGAGCCGTTCTGAAACACTCTTTCTGTAGAAACTGCAATTGGACCTGCTAAGCGCTAAGAGGCCTACATTGGGAAAAAGAATATCTTCAAATAAAAACTACACAGATGCATTCTGTGAAACTTATTTCTGATCTGTAAATTCAGTTAACAGAGATAAAACATATTTTTGATTGAGCAGTTATGAAACACTCTTTTTGTAGAAAATGCAAGTGGAGATTCGGAGCGCTAAGAGGGTAATAGTGGAAAAAGGAATGTCTTCAAATATAAACTACACAGAATCATTCGGTGAAACTTCTTTCTGATCTGTGCATTCAGCTAACAGAGTTAAACCATACTTTTGATTGAGCAGATGTGAACACTCTTTCTGTAGAAAATGCAACTGGACAATTTGAGCGCTAAGAGCGTAGTAGTGGAAAAAGGAATATATTCAAATATAAACTACACAGAAGCATTCTGTGAAACTTCTTTCTGATCTGAGCATTCAGGTAACAGAGTTAAACCATACTTTTGATTGAGCAGTTTTGAAACACTCTGTCTGTTGAAAATGCAACTGGACATTCGTAGCGCTAAGTGAGTAATAGTGGAAAAAAAATATGTTCAAATATAAACTACACAGAAGCATTGTATGAAACATCTTTCTGTTCTGTGCATTCAACTAACAGAGTTGAACCTTACTTTTGATTGAGCCGTTCTGAAACACTCTTTCTGTAGAAACTGCAATTGGACATTCTGAGCGCTAGGAGGCCTATATTGGGAAAAAGAATGTCTACAAATAAAAACTACACAGAAGAATTGTGTGAAACTTCTTTCTGTTCTGTTTGTTCAACTAAAAGAGTTGAACCTTAGTTTTGATTGAGCCGTTCTGAAACACTCTTTCTGTAGAAAATGCAAGTGGAGATTCGGAGCGCTAAGAGGGTAATAGTGGAAAAAGAAATGTCTCCAAATATAAACTACACAGAATCATTCTGTGAAACTTCTTTCTGATCTGTGCATTCAGCTAACAGAGTTAAACCATAATTTTGATTGAGCAGATCTGAACACTCTTTCTGTAGAAAATGCAACTGGACATTTGGAGCGCTAAGAGAGTAGTAGTGGAAAAAGGAATATATTCAAATATAAACTACACAGAAGCATTCTGTGAAACTTCTTTCTGATCTGAGCATTCAGCTAACAGAGTTAAACCGTACTTTTGATTGAGCAGTTTTGAAACACTCTGTCTGTAGAAAATGCAACTGGACATTCGTAGCGCTAAGTGGGTAATAGTGGAAAAAAGAATATGTTCAAATATAAACTACACAGAAGCATTGTATGAAACTTCTTTCTGTTCTGTGCATTCAACTAACAGAGTTGAACCTT
Organism: Symphalangus syndactylus; assembly: GCF_028878055.3. Taxonomy (NCBI): domain Eukaryota; kingdom Metazoa; phylum Chordata; class Mammalia; order Primates; family Hylobatidae; genus Symphalangus; species Symphalangus syndactylus. Next base: position 5,077,205 of record NC_072444.2, on the reverse strand, counting down.
ACTTTTGATTGAGCCTTTCTGAAACACTCTTTATGTAGAAACTGCAATTGGACATTCTGAGCGCTAAGAGGCCTCTATAGGGAAAAATAATATCTTCAAATAAAAACTACACAGAAGCATTGTGTGAAACTTATTTCTGATATGTTCATTAAGCAAACAGAGTTAAACCATACTTTTGATTGCGCAGTGCTGAACCCTCTTTCTGTAGAAAATGCAAGTGGACATTCGGAGCGCTAAGAGGGTAATAGTGGAAAAAGGAATATATTCAAATATAAACTACACAGTAGCATTCTGTGAAAATTCTTTCTGTTCTGTGCATTCAACTAACAGAGTTGAACCTTACTTTTGATTGAGCCGTTCTGAAACACTCTTTCTGTAGAAACTGCAATTGGACATGCTAAGCGCTAAGAGGCCTACATTGGGAAAAAGAATATCTTCAAATAAAAACTACACAGATGCATTCTGTGAAACTTATTTCTGATATGTAAATTCAGTTAACAGAGATAAAACATATTTTTGATTGAGCAGTTATGAAACACTCTTTTTGTAGAAAATGCAAGTGGAGATTCGGAGCGCTAAGAGGGTAATAGTGGAAAAAGGAATGTCTTCAAATATAAACTACACAGAATCATTCGGTGAAACTTCTTTCTGATCTGTGCATTCAGCTAACAGAGTTAAACCATACTTTTGATTGAGCAGATCTGAACACTCTTTCTGTAGAAAATGCAACTGGACATTTGGAGCGCTATGAGCGTAGTAGTGGAAAAAGGAATATATTCAAATATAAACTACACAGAAGCATTCTGTGAAACTTCTTTCTGATCTGAGCATTCAGCTAACAGAGTTAAACCATACTTTTGATTGAGCAGTTTTGAAACACTCTGTCTGTAGAAAATGCAGCTGGACATTCGTAGCGCTAAGTGGGTAATAGTGGAAAAAAGAATATGTTCAAATATAAACTACACAGAAGCATTGTATGAAACTTCTTTCTGTTCTGTGCATTCAACTAACAGAGTTGAACCTTACTTTTGATTGAGCCGTTCTGAAACACTCTTTCTGTAGAAACTGCAATTGGACATTCTGAGCGCTAAGAGGCCTATATTGGGAAAAAGAATGTCTACAAATAAAAACTACACAGAAGAATTGTGTGAAACTTCTTTCTGTTCTGTTTGTTCAACTAAAAGAGTTGAACCTTAGTTTTGATTGAGCCGTTCTGAAACACTCTTTCTGTAGAAAATGCAAGTGGAGATTCGGAGCGCTAAGAGGGTAATAGTGGAAAAAGGAATGTCTCCAAATATAAACTACACAGAATCATTCTGTGAAACTTCTTTCTGATCTGTGCATTCAGCTAACAGAGTTAAACCATACTTTTGATTGAGCAGATCTGAACACTCTTTCTGTAGAAAATGCAACTGGACATTTGGAGCGCTAAGAGAGTAGTAGTGGAAAAAGGAATATATTCAAATATAAACTACACAGAAGCATTCTGTGAAACTTCTTTCTGATCTGAGCATTCAGCTAACAGAGTTAAACCATACTTTTGATTGAGCAGTTTGGAAACTGTCTGTAGAAAATGCAACTGGACATTCGTAGCGCTAAGTGGGTAATAGTGGAAAAAAGAATATGTTCAAATATAAACTACACAGAAGGATTGTATGAAAATTCTTTCTGTTCTGTGCATTCAACTAACAGAGTTGAACCTTACTTTTGATTGAGCCTTTCTGAAACACTCTTTCTGTAGAAACTGCAATTGGACATTCTGAGCGCTAAGAGGCCTCTATTGGGAAAAATAATATCTTCAAATAAAAACTACACAGAAGCATTGTGTGAAACTTATTTCTGATATGTTCATTAAGATAACAGAGTTAAACCATACTTTTGATTGCGCAGTGCTGAACCCTCTTTCTGTAGAAAATGCAAGTGGACATTCGGAGCGCTAAGAGGGTAATAGTGGAAAAAGGACTATATTCAAATATAAACTACACAGTAGCAGTCTGTGAAAATTCTTTCTGTTCTGTGCATTCAACTAACAGAGTTGAACCTTACTTTTGATTGAGCCGTTCTGAAACACTCTTTCTGTAGAAACTGCAATTGGACATGCTAAGCGCTAAGAGGCCTACTTTGGGAAAAAGAATATCTTCAAATAAAAACTACACAGATGCATTCTGTGAAACTTATTTCTGATCTGTAAATTCAGTTAACAGAGATAAAACATATTTTTGATTGAGCAGTTATGAAACACTCTTTTTGTAGAAAATGCAAGTGGAGATTCGGAGCGCTAAGAGGGTAATAGTGGAAAAAGGAATGTCTTCAAATATAAACTACACAGAATCATTCGGTGAAACTTCTTTCTGATCTGTGCATTCAGCTAACTGAGTTAAACCATACTTTTGATTGAGCAGATCTGAACACTCTTTCTGTAGAAAATGCAACTGGACATTTGGAGCGCTAAGAGCGTAGTAGTGGAAAAAGGAATATATTCAAATATAAACTACACAGAAGCATTCTGTGAAACTTCTTTCTGATCTGAGCATTCAGCTAACAGAGTTAAACCATACTTTTGATTGAGCAGTTTTGAAACACTCTGTCTGTAGAAAATGCAACTGGACATTCGTAGCGCTAAGTGGGTAATAGTGGAAAAAAGAATATGTTCAAATATAAACTACACAGAAGCATTGTATGAAACTTATTTCTGTTCTGTGCATTCAACTAACAGAGTTGAACCTTACTTTTGATTGAGCCGTTCTGAAACACTCTTTCTGTAGAAACTGCAATTGGACATTCTGAGCGCTAAGAGGCCTATATTGGGAAAAAGAATGTCTACAAATAAAAACTACACAGAAGAATTGTGTGAAACTACTTTCTGTTCTGTTTGTTCAACTAAAAGAGTTGAACCTTAGTTTTGATTGAGCCGTTCTGAAACACTCTTTCTGTAGAAAATGCACGTGGAGATTCGGAGCGCTAAGAGGGTAATAGTGCAAAAAGGAATGTCTCCAAATATAAACTACATAGAATCATTCTGTGAAACTTCTTTCTGATCTGTGCATTCAGCTAACAGAGTTAAACCATACTTTTGATTGAGCAGATCTGAACACTCTTTCTGTAGAAAATGCAACTGGACATTTGGAGCGCTAAGAGAGTAGTAGTGGAAAAAGGAATATATTCAAATATAAACTACACAGAAGCATTCTGTGAAACTTCTTTCTGATCTGAGCATTCAGGTAACAGAGTTAAACCATACTTTTGATTGAGCAGTTTTGAAACACTCTGTCTGTTGAAAATGCAACTGGACATTCGTAGCGCTAAGTGAGTAATAGTGGAAAAAAAATATGTTCAAATATAAACTACACAGAAGCATTGTATGAAACATCTTTCTGTTCTGTGCATTCAACTAACAGAGTTGAACCTTACTTTTGATTGAGCCGTTCTGAAACACTCTTTCTGTAGAAACTGCAATTGGACATTCTGAGCGCTAGGAGGCCTATATTGGGAAAAAGAATGTCTACAAATAAAAACTACACAGAAGAATTGTGTGAAACTTCTTTCTGTTCTGTTTGTTCAACTAAAAGAGTTGAACCTTAGTTTTGATTGCGCCGTTCTGAAACACTCTTTCTGTAGAAAATGCAAGTGGAGATTCGGAGCGCTAAGAGGGTAACAGTGGAAAAAGGAATGTCTCCAAATATAAACTACACAGAATCATTCTGTGAAACTTCTTTCCGATCTGTGCATTCAGCTAACAGAGTTAAACCATACTTTTGATTGAGCAGATCTGAACACTCTTTCTGTAGAAAATGCAACTGGACATTTGGAGCGCTAAGAGAGATGTAGTGGAAAAAGGAATATATTCAAATATAAACTACACAGAAGCATTCTGTGAAACTTCTTTCTGATTTGAGCATTCAGCTGACAGAGTTAAACCATACTTTTGATTGAGCAGTTTTGAAACACTCTGTCTGTAGAAAATGCAACTGGACATTCGTAGCGCTAAGTGGGTAATAGTGGAAAAAAGAATATGTTCAAATATAAACTACACAGAAGGATTGTATGAAAATTCTTTCTGTTCTGTGCATTCAACTAACAGAGTTGAACCTTACTTTTGATTGAGCCTTTCTGAAACACTCTTTCTGTAGAAACTGCAATTGGACATTCTGAGCGCTAAGAGGCCTCTATTGGGAAAAATAATATCTTCAAATAAAAACTACACAGAAGCATTGTGTGAAACTTATTTCTGATATGTTCATTAAGATAACAGAGTTAAACCATACTTTTGATTGCGCAGTGCTGAACCCTCTTTCTGTAGAAAATGCAAGTGGACATTCGGAGCGCTAAGAGGGTAATAGTGGAAAAAGGACTATATTCAAATATAAACTACACAGTAGCAGTCTGTGAAAATTCTTTCTGTTCTGTGCATTCAACTAACAGAGTTGAACCTTACTTTTGATTGAGCCGTTCTGAAACACTCTTTCTGTAGAAACTGCAATTGGACATGCTAAGCGCTAAGAGGCCTACTTTGGGAAAAAGAATATCTTCAAATAAAAACTACACAGATGCATTCTGTGAAACTTATTTCTGATCTGTAAATTCAGTTAACAGAGATAAAACATATTTTTGATTGAGCAGTTATGAAACACTCTTTTTGTAGAAAATACAAGTGGAGATTCGGAGCGCTAAGGGGGTAATAGTGGAAAAAGTAATGTCTTCAAATATAAACTACACAGAATCATTCGGTGAAACTTCTTTCTGATCTGTGCATTCAGCTAACAGAGTTTAACCATACTTTTGATTGAGCAGATCTGAACACTCTTTCTGTAGAAAATGCAACTGGACATTTGGAGCGCTAAGAGCGTAGTAGTGGAAAAAGGAATATATTCAAATATAAACTACACAGAAGCATTCTGTGAAACTTCATTCTGATCTGAGCATTCAGCTAACAGAGTTAAACCATACTTTTGATTGAGCAGTTTTGAAACACTATGTCTGTAGAAAATGCAACTGGACATTCGTAGCGCTAAGTGGGTAATAGTGGAAAAAAGAATATGTTCAAATATAAACTACACAGAAGCATTGTATGAAACTTCTTTCTGTTCTGTGCATTCAACTAACAGAGTTGAACCTTACTTTTGATTGAGCCGTTCTGAAACACTCTTTCTGTAGAAACTGCAATTGGACATTCTGAGCGCTAAGAGGCCTATATTGGGAAAAAGAATGTCTACAAATAAAAACTACACAGCAGAATTGTGTGAAACTTCTTTCTGTTCTGTTTGTTCAACTAAAAGAGTTGAACGTTAGTTTTGATTGAGCCGTTCTGAAACACTCTTTCTGTAGAAAATGCAAGTGGAGATTCGGAGCGATAAGAGGGTAATAGTGGAAAAAGGAATGTCTCCAAATATAAACTACACAGAATCATTCTGTGAAACTTCTTTCTGATCTGTGCATTCAGCTAACAGAATTAAACCATACTTTTGATTGAGCAGATCTGAACACTCTTTCTGTAGAAAATGCAACTGGACATTTGGAGCGCTAAGAGAGTACTAGTGGAAAAAGGAATATATTCAAATATAAACTACACAGAAGCATTCTGTGAAACTTCTTTCTGATCTGAGCATTGAGCTAACAGAGTTAAACCATACTTTTGATTGAGCAGTTTTGAAACACTCTGTCTGTAGAAAATGCAACTGGACATTCGTAGGGCTAAGTGGGTAATAGTGGAAAAAAGAATATGTTCAAATATAAACTACACAGAAGCATTGTATGAAACTTCTTTCTGTTCTGTGCATTCAACTAACAGAGTTGAAACTTACTTTTGATTGAGCCGTTCTGAAACACTCTTTCTGTAGAAACTGCAATTGGACATTCTGAGCGCTAAGAGGCCTCTATAGGTAAAAATTATATCTTCAAATAAAAACTACACAGAAGCGTTGTGTGAAACTTATTTCTGATATGTTCATTAAGCTAACAGAGTTAAACCATACTTTTGATTGCGCAGTGCTGAACCCTCTTTCTGTGGAAAATGCAAGTGGACATTCGGAGCGCTAAGAGGCTAATAGTGGAAAAAGGAATATATTCAAATATAAACTACACAGTAGCATTCTGTGAAAATTCTTTCTGTTCTGTGCATTCAACTAACAGAGTTGAACCTTACTTTTGATTGAGCCGTTCTGAAACACTCTTTCTGTAGAAACTGCAATTGGACCTGCTAAGCGCTAAGAGGCCTACATTGGGAAAAAGAATATCTTCAAATAAAAACTACACAGATGCATTCTGTGAAACTTATTTCTGATCTGTAAATTCAGTTAACAGAGATAAAACATATTTTTGATTGAGCAGTTATGAAACACTCTTTTTGTAGAAAATGCAAGTGGAGATTCGGAGCGCTAAGAGGGTAATAGTGGAAAAAGGAATGTCTTCAAATATAAACTACACAGAATCATTCGGTGAAACTTCTTTCTGATCTGTGCATTCAGCTAACAGAGTTAAACCATACTTTTGATTGAGCAGATGTGAACACTCTTTCTGTAGAAAATGCAACTGGACAATTTGAGCGCTAAGAGCGTAGTAGTGGAAAAAGGAATATATTCAAATATAAACTACACAGAAGCATTCTGTGAAACTTCTTTCTGATCTGAGCATTCAGGTAACAGAGTTAAACCATACTTTTGATTGAGCAGTTTTGAAACACTCTGTCTGTTGAAAATGCAACTGGACATTCGTAGCGCTAAGTGAGTAATAGTGGAAAAAAAATATGTTCAAATATAAACTACACAGAAGCATTGTATGAAACATCTTTCTGTTCTGTGCATTCAACTAACAGAGTTGAACCTTACTTTTGATTGAGCCGTTCTGAAACACTCTTTCTGTAGAAACTGCAATTGGACATTCTGAGCGCTAGGAGGCCTATATTGGGAAAAAGAATGTCTACAAATAAAAACTACACAGAAGAATTGTGTGAAACTTCTTTCTGTTCTGTTTGTTCAACTAAAAGAGTTGAACCTTAGTTTTGATTGAGCCGTTCTGAAACACTCTTTCTGTAGAAAATGCAAGTGGAGATTCGGAGCGCTAAGAGGGTAATAGTGGAAAAAGAAATGTCTCCAAATATAAACTACACAGAATCATTCTGTGAAACTTCTTTCTGATCTGTGCATTCAGCTAACAGAGTTAAACCATAATTTTGATTGAGCAGATCTGAACACTCTTTCTGTAGAAAATGCAACTGGACATTTGGAGCGCTAAGAGAGTAGTAGTGGAAAAAGGAATATATTCAAATATAAACTACACAGAAGCATTCTGTGAAACTTCTTTCTGATCTGAGCATTCAGCTAACAGAGTTAAACCGTACTTTTGATTGAGCAGTTTTGAAACACTCTGTCTGTAGAAAATGCAACTGGACATTCGTAGCGCTAAGTGGGTAATAGTGGAAAAAAGAATATGTTCAAATATAAACTACACAGAAGCATTGTATGAAACTTCTTTCTGTTCTGTGCATTCAACTAACAGAGTTGAACCTTACTTTTGATTGAGCCTTTCTGAAACACTCTTTATGTAGAAACTGCAATTGGACATTCTGAGCGCTAAGAGGCCTCTATAGGGAAAAATAATATCTTCAAATAAAAACTACACAGAAGCATTGTGTGAAACTTATTTCTGATATGTTCATTAAGCAAACAGAGTTAAACCATACTTTTGATTGCGCAGTGCTGAACCCTCTTTCTGTAGAAAATGCAAGTGGACATTCGGAGCGCTAAGAGGGTAATAGTGGAAAAAGGAATATATTCAAATATAAACTACACAGTAGCATTCTGTGAAAATTCTTTCTGTTCTGTGCATTCAACTAACAGAGTTGAACCTTACTTTTGATTGAGCCGTTCTGAAACACTCTTTCTGTAGAAACTGCAATTGGACATGCTAAGCGCTAAGAGGCCTACATTGGGAAAAAGAATATCTTCAAATAAAAACTACACAGATGCATTCTGTGAAACTTATTTCTGATATGTAAATTCAGTTAACAGAGATAAAACATATTTTTGATTGAGCAGTTATGAAACACTCTTTTTGTAGAAAATGCAAGTGGAGATTCGGAGCGCTAAGAGGGTAATAGTGGAAAAAGGAATGTCTTCAAATATAAACTACACAGAATCATTCGGTGAAACTTCTTTCTGATCTGTGCATTCAGCTAACAGAGTTAAACCATACTTTTGATTGAGCAGATCTGAACACTCTTTCTGTAGAAAATGCAACTGGACATTTGGAGCGCTAAGAGCGTAGTAGTGGAAAAAGGAATATATTCAAATATAAACTACACAGAAGCATTCTGTGAAACTTCTTTCTGATCTGAGCATTCAGCTAACAGAGTTAAACCATACTTTTGATTGAGCAGTTTTGAAACACTCTGTCTGTAGAAAATGCAGCTGGACATTCGTAGCGCTAAGTGGGTAATAGTGGAAAAAAGAATATGTTCAAATATAAACTACACAGAAGCATTGTATGAAACTTCTTTCTGTTCTGTGCATTCAACTAACAGAGTTGAACCTTACTTTTGATTGAGCCGTTCTGAAACACTCTTTCTGTAGAAACTGCAATTGGACATTCTGAGCGCTAAGAGGCCTATATTGGGAAAAAGAATGTCTACAAATAAAAACTACACAGAAGAATTGTGTGAAACTTCTTTCTGTTCTGTTTGTTCAACTAAAAGAGTTGAACCTTAGTTTTGATTGAGCCGTTCTGAAACACTCTTTCTGTAGAAAATGCAAGTGGAGATTCGGAGCGCTAAGAGGGTAATAGTGGAAAAAGGAATGTCTCCAAATATAAACTACACAGAATCATTCTGTGAAACTTCTTTCTGATCTGTGCATTCAGCTAACAGAGTTAAACCATACTTTTGATTGAGCAGATCTGAACACTCTTTCTGTAGAAAATGCAATTGGACATTTGGAGCGCTAAGAGAGTAGTAGTGGAAAAAGGAATATATTCAAATATAAACTACACAGAAGCATTCTGTGAAACTTCTTTCTGATCTGAGCATTCAGCTAACAGAGTTAAACCATACTTTTGATTGAGCAGTTTGGAAACTGTCTGTAGAAAATGCAACTGGACATTCGTAGCGCTAAGTGGGTAATAGTGGAAAAAAGAATATGTTCAAATATAAACTACACAGAAGGATTGTATGAAAATTCTTTCTGTTCTGTGCATTCAACTAACAGAGTTGAACCTTACTTTTGATTGAGCCTTTCTGAAACACTCTTTCTGTAGAAACTGCAATTGGACATTCTGAGCGCTAAGAGGCCTCTATTGGGAAAAATAATATCTTCAAATAAAAACTACACAGAAGCATTGTGTGAAACTTATTTCTGATATGTTCATTAAGATAACAGAGTTAAACCATACTTTTGATTGCGCAGTGCTGAACCCTCTTTCTGTAGAAAATGCAAGTGGACATTCGGAGCGCTAAGAGGGTAATAGTGGAAAAAGGACTATATTCAAATATAAACTACACAGTAGCAGTCTGTGAAAATTCTTTCTGTTCTGTGCATTCAACTAACAGAGTTGAACCTTACTTTTGATTGAGCCGTTCTGAAACACTCTTTCTGTAGAAACTGCAATTGGACATGCTAAGCGCTAAGAGGCCTACTTTGGGAAAAAGAATATCTTCAAATAAAAACTACACAGATGCATTCTGTGAAACTTATTTCTGATCTGTAAATTCAGTTAACAGAGATAAAACATATTTTTGATTGAGCAGTTATGAAACACTCTTTTTGTAGAAAATGCAAGTGGAGATTCGGAGCGCTAAGAGGGTAATAGTGGAAAAAGGAATGTCTTCAAATATAAACTACACAGAATCATTCGGTGAAACTTCTTTCTGATCTGTGCATTCAGCTAACTGAGTTAAACCATACTTTTGATTGAGCAGATCTGAACACTCTTTCTGTAGAAAATGCAACTGGACATTTGGAGCGCTAAGAGCGTAGTAGTGGAAAAAGGAATATATTCAAATATAAACTACACAGAAGCATTCTGTGAAACTTCTTTCTGATCTGAGCATTCAGCTAACAGAGTTAAACCATACTTTTGATTGAGCAGTTTTGAAACACTCTGTCTGTAGAAAATGCAACTGGACATTCGTAGCGCTAAGTGGGTAATAGTGGAAAAAAGAATATGTTCAAATATAAACTACACAGAAGCATTGTATGAAACTTATTTCTGTTCTGTGCATTCAACTAACAGAGTTGAACCTTACTTTTGATTGAGCCGTTCTGAAACACTCTTTCTGTAGAAACTGCAATTGGACATTCTGAGCGCTAAGAGGCCTATATTGGGAAAAAGAATGTCTACAAATAAAAACTACACAGAAGAATTGTGTGAAACTACTTTCTGTTCTGTTTGTTCAACTAAAAGAGTTGAACCTTAGTTTTGATTGAGCCGTTCTGAAACACTCTTTCTGTAGAAAATGCACGTGGAGATTCGGAGCGCTAAGAGGGTAATAGTGCAAAAAGGAATGTCTCCAAATATAAACTACATAGAATCATTCTGTGAAACTTCTTTCTGATCTGTGCATTCAGCTAACAGAGTTAAACCATACTTTTGATTGAGCAGATCTGAACACTCTTTCTGTAGAAAATGCAACTGGACATTTGGAGCGCTAAGAGAGTAGTAGTGGAAAAAGGAATATATTCAAATATAAACTACACAGAAGCATTCTGTGAAACTTCTTTCTGATCTGAGCATTCAGGTAACAGAGTTAAACCATACTTTTGATTGAGCAGTTTTGAAACACTCTGTCTGTTGAAAATGCAACTGGACATTCGTAGCGCTAAGTGAGTAATAGTGGAAAAAAAATATGTTCAAATATAAACTACACAGAAGCATTGTATGAAACATCTTTCTGTTCTGTGCATTCAACTAACAGAGTTGAACCTTACTTTTGATTGAGCCGTTCTGAAACACTCTTTCTGTAGAAACTGCAATTGGACATTCTGAGCGCTAGGAGGCCTATATTGGGAAAAAGAATGTCTACAAATAAAAACTACACAGAAGAATTGTGTGAAACTTCTTTCTGTTCTGTTTGTTCAACTAAAAGAGTTGAACCTTAGTTTTGATTGCGCCGTTCTGAAACACTCTTTCTGTAGAAAATGCAAGTGGAGATTCGGAGCGCTAAGAGGGTAACAGTGGAAAAAGGAATGTCTCCAAATATAAACTACACAGAATCATTCTGTGAAACTTCTTTCCGATCTGTGCATTCAGCTAACAGAGTTAAACCATACTTTTGATTGAGCAGATCTGAACACTCTTTCTGTAGAAAATGCAACTGGACATTTGGAGCGCTAAGAGAGATGTAGTGGAAAAAGGAATATATTCAAATATAAACTACACAGAAGCATTCTGTGAAACTTCTTTCTGATTTGAGCATTCAGCTGACAGAGTTAAACCATACTTTTGATTGAGCAGTTTTGAAACACTCTGTCTGTAGAAAATGCAACTGGACATTCGTAGCGCTAAGTGGGTAATAGTGGAAAAAAGAATATGTTCAAATATAAACTACACAGAAGGATTGTATGAAAATTCTTTCTGTTCTGTGCATTCAACTAACAGAGTTGAACCTTACTTTTGATTGAGCCTTTCTGAAACACTCTTTCTGTAGAAACTGCAATTGGACATTCTGAGCGCTAAGAGGCCTCTATTGGGAAAAATAATATCTTCAAATAAAAACTACACAGAAGCATTGTGTGAAACTTATTTCTGATATGTTCATTAAGATAACAGAGTTAAACCATACTTTTGATTGCGCAGTGCTGAACCCTCTTTCTGTAGAAAATGCAAGTGGACATTCGGAGCGCTAAGAGGGTAATAGTGGAAAAAGGACTATATTCAAATATAAACTACACAGTAGCAGTCTGTGAAAATTCTTTCTGTTCTGTGCATTCAACTAACAGAGTTGAACCTTACTTTTGATTGAGCCGTTCTGAAACACTCTTTCTGTAGAAACTGCAATTGGACATGCTAAGCGCTAAGAGGCCTACTTTGGGAAAAAGAATATCTTCAAATAAAAACTACACAGATGCATTCTGTGAAACTTATTTCTGATCTGTAAATTCAGTTAACAGAGATAAAACATATTTTTGATTGAGCAGTTATGAAACACTCTTTTTGTAGAAAATACAAGTGGAGATTCGGAGCGCTAAGGGGGTAATAGTGGAAAAAGTAATGTCTTCAAATATAAACTACACAGAATCATTCGGTGAAACTTCTTTCTGATCTGTGCATTCAGCTAACAGAGTTTAACCATACTTTTGATTGAGCAGATCTGAACACTCTTTCTGTAGAAAATGCAACTGGACATTTGGAGCGCTAAGAGCGTAGTAGTGGAAAAAGGAATATATTCAAATATAAACTACACAGAAGCATTCTGTGAAACTTCATTCTGATCTGAGCATTCAGCTAACAGAGTTAAACCATACTTTTGATTGAGCAGTTTTGAAACACTATGTCTGTAGAAAATGCAACTGGACATTCGTAGCGCTAAGTGGGTAATAGTGGAAAAAAGAATATGTTCAAATATAAACTACACAGAAGCATTGTATGAAACTTCTTTCTGTTCTGTGCATTCAACTAACAGAGTTGAACCTTACTTTTGATTGAGCCGTTCTGAAACACTCTTTCTGTAGAAACTGCAATTGGACATTCTGAGCGCTAAGAGGCCTATATTGGGAAAAAGAATGTCTACAAATAAAAACTACACAGCAGAATTGTGTGAAACTTCTTTCTGTTCTGTTTGTTCAACTAAAAGAGTTGAACGTTAGTTTTGATTGAGCCGTTCTGAAACACTCTTTCTGTAGAAAATGCAAGTGGAGATTCGGAGCGATAAGAGGGTAATAGTGGAAAAAGGAATGTCTCCAAATATAAACTACACAGAATCATTCTGTGAAACTTATTTCTGATCTGTGCATTCAGCTAACAGAATTAAACCATACTTTTGATTGAGCAGATCTGAACACTCTTTCTGTAGAAAATGCAACTGGACATTTGGAGCGCTAAGAGAGTACTAGTGGAAAAAGGAATATATTCAAATATAAACTACACAGAAGCATTCTGTGAAACTTCTTTCTGATCTGAGCATTGAGCTAACAGAGTTAAACCATACTTTTGATTGAGCAGTTTTGAAACACTCTGTCTGTAGAAAATGCAACTGGACATTCGTAGGGCTAAGTGGGTAATAGTGGAAAAAAGAATATGTTCAAATATAAACTACACAGAAGCATTGTATGAAACTTCTTTCTGTTCTGTGCATTCAACTAACAGAGTTGAAACTTACTTTTGATTGAGCCGTTCTGAAACACTCTTTCTGTAGAAACTGCAATTGGACATTCTGAGCGCTAAGAGGCCTCTATAGGTAAAAATTATATCTTCAAATAAAAACTACACAGAAGCGTTGTGTGAAACTTATTTCTGATATGTTCATTAAGCTAACAGAGTTAAACCATACTTTTGATTGCGCAGTGCTGAACCCTCTTTCTGTGGAAAATGCAAGTGGACATTCGGAGCGCTAAGAGGCTAATAGTGGAAAAAGGAATATATTCAAATATAAACTACACAGTAGCATTCTGTGAAAATTCTTTCTGTTCTGTGCATTCAACTAACAGAGTTGAACCTTACTTTTGATTGAGCCGTTCTGAAACACTCTTTCTGTAGAAACTGCAATTGGACCTGCTAAGCGCTAAGAGGCCTACATTGGGAAAAAGAATATCTTCAAATAAAAACTACACAGATGCATTCTGTGAAACTTATTTCTGATCTGTAAATTCAGTTAACAGAGATAAAACATATTTTTGATTGAGCAGTTATGAAACACTCTTTTTGTAGAAAATGCAAGTGGAGATTCGGAGCGCTAAGAGGGTAATAGTGGAAAAAGGAATGTCTTCAAATATAAACTACACAGAATCATTCGGTGAAACTTCTTTCTGATCTGTGCATTCAGCTAACAGAGTTAAACCATACTTTTGATTGAGCAGATGTGAACACTCTTTCTGTAGAAAATGCAACTGGACAATTTGAGCGCTAAGAGCGTAGTAGTGGAAAAAGGAATATATTCAAATATAAACTACACAGAAGCATTCTGTGAAACTTCTTTCTGATCTGAGCATTCAGGTAACAGAGTTAAACCATACTTTTGATTGAGCAGTTTTGAAACACTCTGTCTGTTGAAAATGCAACTGGACATTCGTAGCGCTAAGTGAGTAATAGTGGAAAAAAAATATGTTCAAATATAAACTACACAGAAGCATTGTATGAAACATCTTTCTGTTCTGTGCATTCAACTAACAGAGTTGAACCTTACTTTTGATTGAGCCGTTCTGAAACACTCTTTCTGTAGAAACTGCAATTGGACATTCTGAGCGCTAGGAGGCCTATATTGGGAAAAAGAATGTCTACAAATAAAAACTACACAGAAGAATTGTGTGAAACTTCTTTCTGTTCTGTTTGTTCAACTAAAAGAGTTGAACCTTAGTTTTGATTGAGCCGTTCTGAAACACTCTTTCTGTAGAAAATGCAAGTGGAGATTCGGAGCGCTAAGAGGGTAATAGTGGAAAAAGAAATGTCTCCAAATATAAACTACACAGAATCATTCTGTGAAACTTCTTTCTGATCTGTGCATTCAGCTAACAGAGTTAAACCATAATTTTGATTGAGCAGATCTGAACACTCTTTCTGTAGAAAATGCAACTGGACATTTGGAGCGCTAAGAGAGTAGTAGTGGAAAAAGGAATATATTCAAATATAAACTACACAGAAGCATTCTGTGAAACTTCTTTCTGATCTGAGCATTCAGCTAACAGAGTTAAACCGTACTTTTGATTGAGCAGTTTTGAAACACTCTGTCTGTAGAAAATGCAACTGGACATTCGTAGCGCTAAGTGGGTAATAGTGGAAAAAAGAATATGTTCAAATATAAACTACACAGAAGCATTGTATGAAACTTCTTTCTGTTCTGTGCATTCAACTAACAGAGTTGAACCTTACTTTTGATTGAGCCTTTCTGAAACACTCTTTATGTAGAAACTGCAATTGGACATTCTGAGCGCTAAGAGGCCTCTATAGGGAAAAATAATATCTTCAAATAAAAACTACACAGAAGCATTGTGTGAAACTTATTTCTGATATGTTCATTAAGCAAACAGAGTTAAACCATACTTTTGATTGCGCAGTGCTGAACACTCTTTCTGTAGAAAATGCAAGTGGACATTCGGAGCGCTAAGAGGGTAATAGTGGAAAAAGGAATATATTCAAATATAAACTACACAGTAGCATTCTGTGAAAATTCTTTCTGTTCTGTGCATTCAACTAACAGAGTTGAACCTTACTTTTGATTGAGCCGTTCTGAAACACTCTTTCTGTAGAAACTGCAATTGGACATGCTAAGCGCTAAGAGGCCTACATTGGGAAAAAGAATATCTTCAAATAAAAACTACACAGATGCATTCTGTGAAACTTATTTCTGATATGTAAATTCAGTTAACAGAGATAAAACATATTTTTGATTGAGCAGTTATGAAACACTCTTTTTGTAGAAAATGCAAGTGGAGATTCGGAGCGCTAAGAGGGTAATAGTGGAAAAAGGAATGTCTTCAAATATAAACTACACAGAATCATTCGGTGAAACTTCTTTCTGATCTGTGCATTCAGCTAACAGAGTTAAACCATACTTTTGATTGAGCAGATCTGAACACTCTTTCTGTAGAAAATGCAACTGGACATTTGGAGCGCTAAGAGCGTAGTAGTGGAAAAAGGAATATATTCAAATATAAACTACACAGAAGCATTCTGTGAAACTTCTTTCTGATCTGAGCATTCAGCTAACAGAGTTAAACCATACTTTTGATTGAGCAGTTTTGAAACACTCTGTCTGTAGAAAATGCAGCTGGACATTCGTAGCGCTAAGTGGGTAATAGTGGAAAAAAGAATATGTTCAAATATAAACTACACAGAAGCATTGTATGAAACTTCTTTCTGTTCTGTGCATTCAACTAACAGAGTTGAACCTTACTTTTGATTGAGCCGTTCTGAAACACTCTTTCTGTAGAAACTGCAATTGGACATTCTGAGCGCTAAGAGGCCTATATTGGGAAAAAGAATGTCTACAAATAAAAACTACACAGAAGAATTGTGTGAAACTTCTTTCTGTTCTGTTTGTTCAACTAAAAGAGTTGAACCTTAGTTTTGATTGAGCCGTTCTGAAACACTCTTTCTGTAGAAAATGCAAGTGGAGATTCGGAGCGCTAAGAGGGTAATAGTGGAAAAAGGAATGTCTCCAAATATAAACTACACAGAATCATTCTGTGAAACTTCTTTCTGATCTGTGCATTCAGCTAACAGAGTTAAACCATACTTTTGATTGAGCAGATCTGAACACTCTTTCTGTAGAAAATGCAACTGGACATTTGGAGCGCTAAGAGAGTAGTAGTGGAAAAAGGAATATATTCAAATATAAACTACACAGAAGCATTCTGTGAAACTTCTTTCTGATCTGAGCATTCAGCTAACAGAGTTAAACCATACTTTTGATTGAGCAGTTTGGAAACTGTCTGTAGAAAATGCAACTGGACATTCGTAGCGCTAAGTGGGTAATAGTGGAAAAAAGAATATGTTCAAATATAAACTACACAGAAGGATTGTATGAAAATTCTTTCTGTTCTGTGCATTCAACTAACAGAGTTGAACCTTACTTTTGATTGAGCCTTTCTGAAACACTCTTTCTGTAGAAACTGCAATTGGACATTCTGAGCGCTAAGAGGCCTCTATTGGGAAAAATAATATCTTCAAATAAAAACTACACAGAAGCATTGTGTGAAACTTATTTCTGATATGTTCATTAAGATAACAGAGTTAAACCATACTTTTGATTGCGCAGTGCTGAACCCTCTTTCTGTAGAAAATGCAAGTGGACATTCGGAGCGCTAAGAGGGTAATAGTGGAAAAAGGACTATATTCAAATATAAACTACACAGTAGCAGTCTGTGAAAATTCTTTCTGTTCTGTGCATTCAACTAACAGAGTTGAACCTTACTTTTGATTGAGCCGTTCTGAAACACTCTTTCTGTAGAAACTGCAATTGGACATGCTAAGCGCTAAGAGGCCTACTTTGGGAAAAAGAATATCTTCAAATAAAAACTACACAGATGCATTCTGTGAAACTTATTTCTGATCTGTAAATTCAGTTAACAGAGATAAAACATATTTTTGATTGAGCAGTTATGAAACACTCTTTTTGTAGAAAATGCAAGTGGAGATTCGGAGCGCTAAGAGGGTAATAGTGGAAAAAGGAATGTCTTCAAATATAAACTACACAGAATCATTCGGTGAAACTTCTTTCTGATCTGTGCATTCAGCTAACTGAGTTAAACCATACTTTTGATTGAGCAGATCTGAACACTCTTTCTGTAGAAAATGCAACTGGACATTTGGAGCGCTAAGAGCGTAGTAGTGGAAAAAGGAATATATTCAAATATAAACTACACAGAAGCATTCTGTGAAACTTCTTTCTGATCTGAGCATTCAGCTAACAGAGTTAAACCATACTTTTGATTGAGCAGTTTTGAAACACTCTGTCTGTAGAAAATGCAACTGGACATTCGTAGCGCTAAGTGGGTAATAGTGGAAAAAAGAATATGTTCAAATATAAACTACACAGAAGCATTGTATGAAACTTATTTCTGTTCTGTGCATTCAACTAACAGAGTTGAACCTTACTTTTGATTGAGCCGTTCTGAAACACTCTTTCTGTAGAAACTGCAATTGGACATTCTGAGCGCTAAGAGGCCTATATTGGGAAAAAGAATGTCTACAAATAAAAACTACACAGAAGAATTGTGTGAAACTACTTTCTGTTCTGTTTGTTCAACTAAAAGAGTTGAACCTTAGTTTTGATTGAGCCGTTCTGAAACACTCTTTCTGTAGAAAATGCACGTGGAGATTCGGAGCGCTAAGAGGGTAATAGTGCAAAAAGGAATGTCTCCAAATATAAACTACATAGAATCATTCTGTGAAACTTCTTTCTGATCTGTGCATTCAGCTAACAGAGTTAAACCATACTTTTGATTGAGCAGATCTGAACACTCTTTCTGTAGAAAATGCAACTGGACATTTGGAGCGCTAAGAGAGTAGTAGTGGAAAAAGGAATATATTCAAATATAAACTACACAGAAGCATTCTGTGAAACTTCTTTCTGATCTGAGCATTCAGGTAACAGAGTTAAACCATACTTTTGATTGAGCAGTTTTGAAACACTCTGTCTGTTGAAAATGCAACTGGACATTCGTAGCGCTAAGTGAGTAATAGTGGAAAAAAAATATGTTCAAATATAAACTACACAGAAGCATTGTATGAAACATCTTTCTGTTCTGTGCATTCAACTAACAGAGTTGAACCTTACTTTTGATTGAGCCGTTCTGAAACACTCTTTCTGTAGAAACTGCAATTGGACATTCTGAGCGCTAGGAGGCCTATATTGGGAAAAAGAATGTCTACAAATAAAAACTACACAGAAGAATTGTGTGAAACTTCTTTCTGTTCTGTTTGTTCAACTAAAAGAGTTGAACCTTAGTTTTGATTGCGCCGTTCTGAAACACTCTTTCTGTAGAAAATGCAAGTGGAGATTCGGAGCGCTAAGAGGGTAACAGTGGAAAAAGGAATGTCTCCAAATATAAACTACACAGAATCATTCTGTGAAACTTCTTTCCGATCTGTGCATTCAGCTAACAGAGTTAAACCATACTTTTGATTGAGCAGATCTGAACACTCTTTCTGTAGAAAATGCAACTGGACATTTGGAGCGCTAAGAGAGATGTAGTGGAAAAAGGAATATATTCAAATATAAACTACACAGAAGCATTCTGTGAAACTTCTTTCTGATTTGAGCATTCAGCTGACAGAGTTAAACCATACTTTTGATTGAGCAGTTTTGAAACACTCTGTCTGTAGAAAATGCAACTGGACATTCGTAGCGCTAAGTGGGTAATAGTGGAAAAAAGAATATGTTCAAATATAAACTACACAGAAGGATTGTATGAAAATTCTTTCTGTTCTGTGCATTCAACTAACAGAGTTGAACCTTACTTTTGATTGAGCCTTTCTGAAACACTCTTTCTGTAGAAACTGCAATTGGACATTCTGAGCGCTAAGAGGCCTCTATTGGGAAAAATAATATCTTCAAATAAAAACTACACAGAAGCATTGTGTGAAACTTATTTCTGATATGTTCATTAAGATAACAGAGTTAAACCATACTTTTGATTGCGCAGTGCTGAACCCTCTTTCTGTAGAAAATGCAAGTGGACATTCGGAGCGCTAAGAGGGTAATAGTGGAAAAAGGACTATATTCAAATATAAACTACACAGTAGCAGTCTGTGAAAATTCTTTCTGTTCTGTGCATTCAACTAACAGAGTTGAACCTTACTTTTGATTGAGCCGTTCTGAAACACTCTTTCTGTAGAAACTGCAATTGGACATGCTAAGCGCTAAGAGGCCTACTTTGGGAAAAAGAATATCTTCAAATAAAAACTACACAGATGCATTCTGTGAAACTTATTTCTGATCTGTAAATTCAGTTAACAGAGATAAAACATATTTTTGATTGAGCAGTTATGAAACACTCTTTTTGTAGAAAATACAAGTGGAGATTCGGAGCGCTAAGGGGGTAATAGTGGAAAAAGTAATGTCTTCAAATATAAACTACACAGAATCATTCGGTGAAACTTCTTTCTGATCTGTGCATTCAGCTAACAGAGTTTAACCATACTTTTGATTGAGCAGATCTGAACACTCTTTCTGTAGAAAATGCAACTGGACATTTGGAGCGCTAAGAGCGTAGTAGTGGAAAAAGGAATATATTCAAATATAAACTACACAGAAGCATTCTGTGAAACTTCATTCTGATCTGAGCATTCAGCTAACAGAGTTAAACCATACTTTTGATTGAGCAGTTTTGAAACACTATGTCTGTAGAAAATGCAACTGGACATTCGTAGCGCTAAGTGGGTAATAGTGGAAAAAAGAATATGTTCAAATATAAACTACACAGAAGCATTGTATGAAACTTCTTTCTGTTCTGTGCATTCAACTAACAGAGTTGAACCTTACTTTTGATTGAGCCGTTCTGAAACACTCTTTCTGTAGAAACTGCAATTGGACATTCTGAGCGCTAAGAGGCCTATATTGGGAAAAAGAATGTCTACAAATAAAAACTACACAGCAGAATTGTGTGAAACTTCTTTCTGTTCTGTTTGTTCAACTAAAAGAGTTGAACGTTAGTTTTGATTGAGCCGTTCTGAAACACTCTTTCTGTAGAAAATGCAAGTGGAGATTCGGAGCGATAAGAGGGTAATAGTGGAAAAAGGAATGTCTCCAAATATAAACTACACAGAATCATTCTGTGAAACTTCTTTCTGATCTGTGCATTCAGCTAACAGAATTAAACCATACTTTTGATTGAGCAGATCTGAACACTCTTTCTGTAGAAAATGCAACTGGACATTTGGAGCGCTAAGAGAGTACTAGTGGAAAAAGGAATATATTCAAATATAAACTACACAGAAGCATTCTGTGAAACTTCTTTCTGATCTGAGCATTGAGCTAACAGAGTTAAACCATACTTTTGATTGAGCAGTTTTGAAACACTCTGTCTGTAGAAAATGCAACTGGACATTCGTAGGGCTAAGTGGGTAATAGTGGAAAAAAGAATATGTTCAAATATAAACTACACAGAAGCATTGTATGAAACTTCTTTCTGTTCTGTGCATTCAACTAACAGAGTTGAAACTTACTTTTGATTGAGCCGTTCTGAAACACTCTTTCTGTAGAAACTGCAATTGGACATTCTGAGCGCTAAGAGGCCTCTATAGGTAAAAATTATATCTTCAAATAAAAACTACACAGAAGCGTTGTGTGAAACTTATTTCTGATATGTTCATTAAGCTAACAGAGTTAAACCATACTTTTGATTGCGCAGTGCTGAACCCTCTTTCTGTGGAAAATGCAAGTGGACATTCGGAGCGCTAAGAGGCTAATAGTGGAAAAAGGAATATATTCAAATATAAACTACACAGTAGCATTCTGTGAAAATTCTTTCTGTTCTGTGCATTCAACTAACAGAGTTGAACCTTACTTTTGATTGAGCCGTTCTGAAACACTCTTTCTGTAGAAACTGCAATTGGACCTGCTAAGCGCTAAGAGGCCTACATTGGGAAAAAGAATATCTTCAAATAAAAACTACACAGATGCATTCTGTGAAACTTATTTCTGATCTGTAAATTCAGTTAACAGAGATAAAACATATTTTTGATTGAGCAGTTATGAAACACTCTTTTTGTAGAAAATGCAAGTGGAGATTCGGAGCGCTAAGAGGGTAATAGTGGAAAAAGGAATGTCTTCAAATATAAACTACACAGAATCATTCGGTGAAACTTCTTTCTGATCTGTGCATTCAGCTAACAGAGTTAAACCATACTTTTGATTGAGCAGATGTGAACACTCTTTCTGTAGAAAATGCAACTGGACAATTTGAGCGCTAAGAGCGTAGTAGTGGAAAAAGGAATATATTCAAATATAAACTACACAGAAGCATTCTGTGAAACTTCTTTCTGATCTGAGCATTCAGGTAACAGAGTTAAACCATACTTTTGATTGAGCAGTTTTGAAACACTCTGTCTGTTGAAAATGCAACTGGACATTCGTAGCGCTAAGTGAGTAATAGTGGAAAAAAAATATGTTCAAATATAAACTACACAGAAGCATTGTATGAAACATCTTTCTGTTCTGTGCATTCAACTAACAGAGTTGAACCTTACTTTTGATTGAGCCGTTCTGAAACACTCTTTCTGTAGAAACTGCAATTGGACATTCTGAGCGCTAGGAGGCCTATATTGGGAAAAAGAATGTCTACAAATAAAAACTACACAGAAGAATTGTGTGAAACTTCTTTCTGTTCTGTTTGTTCAACTAAAAGAGTTGAACCTTAGTTTTGATTGAGCCGTTCTGAAACACTCTTTCTGTAGAAAATGCAAGTGGAGATTCGGAGCGCTAAGAGGGTAATAGTGGAAAAAGAAATGTCTCCAAATATAAACTACACAGAATCATTCTGTGAAACTTCTTTCTGATCTGTGCATTCAGCTAACAGAGTTAAACCATAATTTTGATTGAGCAGATCTGAACACTCTTTCTGTAGAAAATGCAACTGGACATTTGGAGCGCTAAGAGAGTAGTAGTGGAAAAAGGAATATATTCAAATATAAACTACACAGAAGCATTCTGTGAAACTTCTTTCTGATCTGAGCATTCAGCTAACAGAGTTAAACCGTACTTTTGATTGAGCAGTTTTGAAACACTCTGTCTGTAGAAAATGCAACTGGACATTCGTAGCGCTAAGTGGGTAATAGTGGAAAAAAGAATATGTTCAAATATAAACTACACAGAAGCATTGTATGAAACTTCTTTCTGTTCTGTGCATTCAACTAACAGAGTTGAACCTTACTTTTGATTGAGCCTTTCTGAAACACTCTTTATGTAGAAACTGCAATTGGACATTCTGAGCGCTAAGAGGCCTCTATAGGGAAAAATAATATCTTCAAATAAAAACTACACAGAAGCATTGTGTGAAACTTATTTCTGATATGTTCATTAAGCAAACAGAGTTAAACCATACTTTTGATTGCGCAGTGCTGAACCCTCTTTCTGTAGAAAATGCAAGTGGACATTCGGAGCGCTAAGAGGGTAATAGTGGAAAAAGGAATATATTCAAATATAAACTACACAGTAGCATTCTGTGAAAATTCTTTCTGTTCTGTGCATTCAACTAACAGAGTTGAACCTTACTTTTGATTGAGCCGTTCTGAAACACTCTTTCTGTAGAAACTGCAATTGGACATGCTAAGCGCTAAGAGGCCTACATTGGGAAAAAGAATATCTTCAAATAAAAACTACACAGATGCATTCTGTGAAACTTATTTCTGATATGTAAATTCAGTTAACAGAGATAAAACATATTTTTGATTGAGCAGTTATGAAACACTCTTTTTGTAGAAAATGCAAGTGGAGATTCGGAGCGCTAAGAGGGTAATAGTGGAAAAAGGAATGTCTTCAAATATAAACTACACAGAATCATTCGGTGAAACTTCTTTCTGATCTGTGCATTCAGCTAACAGAGTTAAACCATACTTTTGATTGAGCAGATCTGAACACTCTTTCTGTAGAAAATGCAACTGGACATTTGGAGCGCTAAGAGCGTAGTAGTGGAAAAAGGAATATATTCAAATATAAACTACACAGAAGCATTCTGTGAAACTTCTTTCTGATCTGAGCATTCAGCTAACAGAGTTAAACCATACTTTTGATTGAGCAGTTTTGAAACACTCTGTCTGTAGAAAATGCAGCTGGACATTCGTAGCGCTAAGTGGGTAATAGTGGAAAAAAGAATATGTTCAAATATAAACTACACAGAAGCATTGTATGAAACTTCTTTCTGTTCTGTGCATTCAACTAACAGAGTTGAACCTTACTTTTGATTGAGCCGTTCTGAAACACTCTTTCTGTAGAAACTGCAATTGGACATTCTGAGCGCTAAGAGGCCTATATTGGGAAAAAGAATGTCTACAAATAAAAACTACACAGAAGAATTGTGTGAAACTTCTTTCTGTTCTGTTTGTTCAACTAAAAGAGTTGAACCTTAGTTTTGATTGAGCCGTTCTGAAACACTCTTTCTGTAGAAAATGCAAGTGGAGATTCGGAGCGCTAAGAGGGTAATAGTGGAAAAAGGAATGTCTCCAAATATAAACTACACAGAATCATTCTGTGAAACTTCTTTCTGATCTGTGCATTCAGCTAACAGAGTTAAACCATACTTTTGATTGAGCAGATCTGAACACTCTTTCTGTAGAAAATGCAACTGGACATTTGGAGCGCTAAGAGAGTAGTAGTGGAAAAAGGAATATATTCAAATATAAACTACACAGAAGCATTCTGTGAAACTTCTTTCTGATCTGAGCATTCAGCTAACAGAGTTAAACCATACTTTTGATTGAGCAGTTTGGAAACTGTCTGTAGAAAATGCAACTGGACATTCGTAGCGCTAAGTGGGTAATAGTGGAAAAAAGAATATGTTCAAATATAAACTACACAGAAGGATTGTATGAAAATTCTTTCTGTTCTGTGCATTCAACTAACAGAGTTGAACCTTACTTTTGATTGAGCCTTTCTGAAACACTCTTTCTGTAGAAACTGCAATTGGACATTCTGAGCGCTAAGAGGCCTCTATTGGGAAAAATAATATCTTCAAATAAAAACTACACAGAAGCATTGTGTGAAACTTATTTCTGATATGTTCATTAAGATAACAGAGTTAAACCATACTTTTGATTGCGCAGTGCTGAACCCTCTTTCTGTAGAAAATGCAAGTGGACATTCGGAGCGCTAAGAGGGTAATAGTGGAAAAAGGACTATATTCAAATATAAACTACACAGTAGCAGTCTGTGAAAATTCTTTCTGTTCTGTGCATTCAACTAACAGAGTTGAACCTTACTTTTGATTGAGCCGTTCTGAAACACTCTTTCTGTAGAAACTGCAATTGGACATGCTAAGCGCTAAGAGGCCTACTTTGGGAAAAAGAATATCTTCAAATAAAAACTACACAGATGCATTCTGTGAAACTTATTTCTGATCTGTAAATTCAGTTAACAGAGATAAAACATATTTTTGATTGAGCAGTTATGAAACACTCTTTTTGTAGAAAATGCAAGTGGAGATTCGGAGCGCTAAGAGGGTAATAGTGGAAAAAGGAATGTCTTCAAATATAAACTACACAGAATCATTCGGTGAAACTTCTTTCTGATCTGTGCATTCAGCTAACTGAGTTAAACCATACTTTTGATTGAGCAGATCTGAACACTCTTTCTGTAGAAAATGCAACTGGACATTTGGAGCGCTAAGAGCGTAGTAGTGGAAAAAGGAATATATTCAAATATAAACTACACAGAAGCATTCTGTGAAACTTCTTTCTGATCTGAGCATTCAGCTAACAGAGTTAAACCATACTTTTGATTGAGCAGTTTTGAAACACTCTGTCTGTAGAAAATGCAACTGGACATTCGTAGCGCTAAGTGGGTAATAGTGGAAAAAAGAATATGTTCAAATATAAACTACACAGAAGCATTGTATGAAACTTATTTCTGTTCTGTGCATTCAACTAACAGAGTTGAACCTTACTTTTGATTGAGCCGTTCTGAAACACTCTTTCTGTAGAAACTGCAATTGGACATTCTGAGCGCTAAGAGGCCTATATTGGGAAAAAGAATGTCTACAAATAAAAACTACACAGAAGAATTGTGTGAAACTACTTTCTGTTCTGTTTGTTCAACTAAAAGAGTTGAACCTTAGTTTTGATTGAGCCGTTCTGAAACACTCTTTCTGTAGAAAATGCACGTGGAGATTCGGAGCGCTAAGAGGGTAATAGTGCAAAAAGGAATGTCTCCAAATATAAACTACATAGAATCATTCTGTGAAACTTCTTTCTGATCTGTGCATTCAGCTAACAGAGTTAAACCATACTTTTGATTGAGCAGATCTGAACACTCTTTCTGTAGAAAATGCAACTGGACATTTGGAGCGCTAAGAGAGTAGTAGTGGAAAAAGGAATATATTCAAATATAAACTACACAGAAGCATTCTGTGAAACTTCTTTCTGATCTGAGCATTCAGGTAACAGAGTTAAACCATACTTTTGATTGAGCAGTTTTGAAACACTCTGTCTGTAGAAAATGCAACTGGACATTCGTAGCGCTAAGTGAGTAATAGTGGAAAAAAAATATGTTCAAATATAAACTACACAGAAGCATTGTATGAAACATCTTTCTGTTCTGTGCATTCAACTAACAGAGTTGAACCTTACTTTTGATTGAGCCGTTCTGAAACACTCTTTCTGTAGAAACTGCAATTGGACATTCTGAGCGCTAGGAGGCCTATATTGGGAAAAAGAATGTCTACAAATAAAAACTACACAGAAGAATTGTGTGAAACTTCTTTCTGTTCTGTTTGTTCAACTAAAAGAGTTGAACCTTAGTTTTGATTGCGCCGTTCTGAAACACTCTTTCTGTAGAAAATGCAAGTGGAGATTCGGAGCGCTAAGAGGGTAACAGTGGAAAAAGGAATGTCTCCAAATATAAACTACACAGAATCATTCTGTGAAACTTCTTTCCGATCTGTGCATTCAGCTAACAGAGTTAAACCATACTTTTGATTGAGCAGATCTGAACACTCTTTCTGTAGAAAATGCAACTGGACATTTGGAGCGCTAAGAGAGATGTAGTGGAAAAAGGAATATATTCAAATATAAACTACACAGAAGCATTCTGTGAAACTTCTTTCTGATTTGAGCATTCAGCTGACAGAGTTAAACCATACTTTTGATTGAGCAGTTTTGAAACACTCTGTCTGTAGAAAATGCAACTGGACATTCGTAGCGCTAAGTGGGTAATAGTGGAAAAAAGAATATGTTCAAATATAAACTACACAGAAGGATTGTATGAAAATTCTTTCTGTTCTGTGCATTCAACTAACAGAGTTGAACCTTACTTTTGATTGAGCCTTTCTGAAACACTCTTTCTGTAGAAACTGCAATTGGACATTCTGAGCGCTAAGAGGCCTCTATTGGGAAAAATAATATCTTCAAATAAAAACTACACAGAAGCATTGTGTGAAACTTATTTCTGATATGTTCATTAAGATAACAGAGTTAAACCATACTTTTGATTGCGCAGTGCTGAACCCTCTTTCTGTAGAAAATGCAAGTGGACATTCGGAGCGCTAAGAGGGTAATAGTGGAAAAAGGACTATATTCAAATATAAACTACACAGTAGCAGTCTGTGAAAATTCTTTCTGTTCTGTGCATTCAACTAACAGAGTTGAACCTTACTTTTGATTGAGCCGTTCTGAAACACTCTTTCTGTAGAAACTGCAATTGGACATGCTAAGCGCTAAGAGGCCTACTTTGGGAAAAAGAATATCTTCAAATAAAAACTACACAGATGCATTCTGTGAAACTTATTTCTGATCTGTAAATTCAGTTAACAGAGATAAAACATATTTTTGATTGAGCAGTTATGAAACACTCTTTTTGTAGAAAATACAAGTGGAGATTCGGAGCGCTAAGGGGGTAATAGTGGAAAAAGTAATGTCTTCAAATATAAACTACACAGAATCATTCGGTGAAACTTCTTTCTGATCTGTGCATTCAGCTAACAGAGTTTAACCATACTTTTGATTGAGCAGATCTGAACACTCTTTCTGTAGAAAATGCAACTGGACATTTGGAGCGCTAAGAGCGTAGTAGTGGAAAAAGGAATATATTCAAATATAAACTACACAGAAGCATTCTGTGAAACTTCATTCTGATCTGAGCATTCAGCTAACAGAGTTAAACCATACTTTTGATTGAGCAGTTTTGAAACACTATGTCTGTAGAAAATGCAACTGGACATTCGTAGCGCTAAGTGGGTAATAGTGGAAAAAAGAATATGTTCAAATATAAACTACACAGAAGCATTGTATGAAACTTCTTTCTGTTCTGTGCATTCAACTAACAGAGTTGAACCTTACTTTTGATTGAGCCGTTCTGAAACACTCTTTCTGTAGAAACTGCAATTGGACATTCTGAGCGCTAAGAGGCCTATATTGGGAAAAAGAATGTCTACAAATAAAAACTACACAGCAGAATTGTGTGAAACTTCTTTCTGTTCTGTTTGTTCAACTAAAAGAGTTGAACGTTAGTTTTGATTGAGCCGTTCTGAAACACTCTTTCTGTAGAAAATGCAAGTGGAGATTCGGAGCGATAAGAGGGTAATAGTGGAAAAAGGAATGTCTCCAAATATAAACTACACAGAATCATTCTGTGAAACTTCTTTCTGATCTGTGCATTCAGCTAACAGAATTAAACCATACTTTTGATTGAGCAGATCTGAACACTCTTTCTGTAGAAAATGCAACTGGACATTTGGAGCGCTAAGAGAGTACTAGTGGAAAAAGGAATATATTCAAATATAAACTACACAGAAGCATTCTGTGAAACTTCTTTCTGATCTGAGCATTGAGCTAACAGAGTTAAACCATACTTTTGATTGAGCAGTTTTGAAACACTCTGTCTGTAGAAAATGCAACTGGACATTCGTAGGGCTAAGTGGGTAATAGTGGAAAAAAGAATATGTTCAAATATAAACTACACAGAAGCATTGTATGAAACTTCTTTCT
Source organism: Symphalangus syndactylus (assembly GCF_028878055.3). Lineage (NCBI taxonomy): Eukaryota > Metazoa > Chordata > Mammalia > Primates > Hylobatidae > Symphalangus > Symphalangus syndactylus. The sequence goes on along the minus strand of NC_072444.2, from coordinate 5,048,924 downwards.
GTTCTGTGCATTCAACTAACAGAGTTGAAACTTACTTTTGATTGAGCCGTTCTGAAACACTCTTTCTGTAGAAACTGCAATTGGACATTCTGAGCGCTAAGAGGCCTCTATAGGTAAAAATTATATCTTCAAATAAAAACTACACAGAAGCGTTGTGTGAAACTTATTTCTGATATGTTCATTAAGCTAACAGAGTTAAACCATACTTTTGATTGCGCAGTGCTGAACCCTCTTTCTGTGGAAAATGCAAGTGGACATTCGGAGCGCTAAGAGGCTAATAGTGGAAAAAGGAATATATTCAAATATAAACTACACAGTAGCATTCTGTGAAAATTCTTTCTGTTCTGTGCATTCAACTAACAGAGTTGAACCTTACTTTTGATTGAGCCGTTCTGAAACACTCTTTCTGTAGAAACTGCAATTGGACCTGCTAAGCGCTAAGAGGCCTACATTGGGAAAAAGAATATCTTCAAATAAAAACTACACAGATGCATTCTGTGAAACTTATTTCTGATCTGTAAATTCAGTTAACAGAGATAAAACATATTTTTGATTGAGCAGTTATGAAACACTCTTTTTGTAGAAAATGCAAGTGGAGATTCGGAGCGCTAAGAGGGTAATAGTGGAAAAAGGAATGTCTTCAAATATAAACTACACAGAATCATTCGGTGAAACTTCTTTCTGATCTGTGCATTCAGCTAACAGAGTTAAACCATACTTTTGATTGAGCAGATGTGAACACTCTTTCTGTAGAAAATGCAACTGGACAATTTGAGCGCTAAGAGCGTAGTAGTGGAAAAAGGAATATATTCAAATATAAACTACACAGAAGCATTCTGTGAAACTTCTTTCTGATCTGAGCATTCAGGTAACAGAGTTAAACCATACTTTTGATTGAGCAGTTTTGAAACACTCTGTCTGTTGAAAATGCAACTGGACATTCGTAGCGCTAAGTGAGTAATAGTGGAAAAAAAATATGTTCAAATATAAACTACACAGAAGCATTGTATGAAACATCTTTCTGTTCTGTGCATTCAACTAACAGAGTTGAACCTTACTTTTGATTGAGCCGTTCTGAAACACTCTTTCTGTAGAAACTGCAATTGGACATTCTGAGCGCTAGGAGGCCTATATTGGGAAAAAGAATGTCTACAAATAAAAACTACACAGAAGAATTGTGTGAAACTTCTTTCTGTTCTGTTTGTTCAACTAAAAGAGTTGAACCTTAGTTTTGATTGAGCCGTTCTGAAACACTCTTTCTGTAGAAAATGCAAGTGGAGATTCGGAGCGCTAAGAGGGTAATAGTGGAAAAAGAAATGTCTCCAAATATAAACTACACAGAATCATTCTGTGAAACTTCTTTCTGATCTGTGCATTCAGCTAACAGAGTTAAACCATAATTTTGATTGAGCAGATCTGAACACTCTTTCTGTAGAAAATGCAACTGGACATTTGGAGCGCTAAGAGAGTAGTAGTGGAAAAAGGAATATATTCAAATATAAACTACACAGAAGCATTCTGTGAAACTTCTTTCTGATCTGAGCATTCAGCTAACAGAGTTAAACCGTACTTTTGATTGAGCAGTTTTGAAACACTCTGTCTGTAGAAAATGCAACTGGACATTCGTAGCGCTAAGTGGGTAATAGTGGAAAAAAGAATATGTTCAAATATAAACTACACAGAAGCATTGTATGAAACTTCTTTCTGTTCTGTGCATTCAACTAACAGAGTTGAACCTTACTTTTGATTGAGCCTTTCTGAAACACTCTTTATGTAGAAACTGCAATTGGACATTCTGAGCGCTAAGAGGCCTCTATAGGGAAAAATAATATCTTCAAATAAAAACTACACAGAAGCATTGTGTGAAACTTATTTCTGATATGTTCATTAAGCAAACAGAGTTAAACCATACTTTTGATTGCGCAGTGCTGAACCCTCTTTCTGTAGAAAATGCAAGTGGACATTCGGAGCGCTAAGAGGGTAATAGTGGAAAAAGGAATATATTCAAATATAAACTACACAGTAGCATTCTGTGAAAATTCTTTCTGTTCTGTGCATTCAACTAACAGAGTTGAACCTTACTTTTGATTGAGCCGTTCTGAAACACTCTTTCTGTAGAAACTGCAATTGGACATGCTAAGCGCTAAGAGGCCTACATTGGGAAAAAGAATATCTTCAAATAAAAACTACACAGATGCATTCTGTGAAACTTATTTCTGATATGTAAATTCAGTTAACAGAGATAAAACATATTTTTGATTGAGCAGTTATGAAACACTCTTTTTGTAGAAAATGCAAGTGGAGATTCGGAGCGCTAAGAGGGTAATAGTGGAAAAAGGAATGTCTTCAAATATAAACTACACAGAATCATTCGGTGAAACTTCTTTCTGATCTGTGCATTCAGCTAACAGAGTTAAACCATACTTTTGATTGAGCAGATCTGAACACTCTTTCTGTAGAAAATGCAACTGGACATTTGGAGCGCTAAGAGCGTAGTAGTGGAAAAAGGAATATATTCAAATATAAACTACACAGAAGCATTCTGTGAAACTTCTTTCTGATCTGAGCATTCAGCTAACAGAGTTAAACCATACTTTTGATTGAGCAGTTTTGAAACACTCTGTCTGTAGAAAATGCAGCTGGACATTCGTAGCGCTAAGTGGGTAATAGTGGAAAAAAGAATATGTTCAAATATAAACTACACAGAAGCATTGTATGAAACTTCTTTCTGTTCTGTGCATTCAACTAACAGAGTTGAACCTTACTTTTGATTGAGCCGTTCTGAAACACTCTTTCTGTAGAAACTGCAATTGGACATTCTGAGCGCTAAGAGGCCTATATTGGGAAAAAGAATGTCTACAAATAAAAACTACACAGAAGAATTGTGTGAAACTTCTTTCTGTTCTGTTTGTTCAACTAAAAGAGTTGAACCTTAGTTTTGATTGAGCCGTTCTGAAACACTCTTTCTGTAGAAAATGCAAGTGGAGATTCGGAGCGCTAAGAGGGTAATAGTGGAAAAAGGAATGTCTCCAAATATAAACTACACAGAATCATTCTGTGAAACTTCTTTCTGATCTGTGCATTCAGCTAACAGAGTTAAACCATACTTTTGATTGAGCAGATCTGAACACTCTTTCTGTAGAAAATGCAACTGGACATTTGGAGCGCTAAGAGAGTAGTAGTGGAAAAAGGAATATATTCAAATATAAACTACACAGAAGCATTCTGTGAAACTTCTTTCTGATCTGAGCATTCAGCTAACAGAGTTAAACCATACTTTTGATTGAGCAGTTTGGAAACTGTCTGTAGAAAATGCAACTGGACATTCGTAGCGCTAAGTGGGTAATAGTGGAAAAAAGAATATGTTCAAATATAAACTACACAGAAGGATTGTATGAAAATTCTTTCTGTTCTGTGCATTCAACTAACAGAGTTGAACCTTACTTTTGATTGAGCCTTTCTGAAACACTCTTTCTGTAGAAACTGCAATTGGACATTCTGAGCGCTAAGAGGCCTCTATTGGGAAAAATAATATCTTCAAATAAAAACTACACAGAAGCATTGTGTGAAACTTATTTCTGATATGTTCATTAAGATAACAGAGTTAAACCATACTTTTGATTGCGCAGTGCTGAACCCTCTTTCTGTAGAAAATGCAAGTGGACATTCGGAGCGCTAAGAGGGTAATAGTGGAAAAAGGACTATATTCAAATATAAACTACACAGTAGCAGTCTGTGAAAATTCTTTCTGTTCTGTGCATTCAACTAACAGAGTTGAACCTTACTTTTGATTGAGCCGTTCTGAAACACTCTTTCTGTAGAAACTGCAATTGGACATGCTAAGCGCTAAGAGGCCTACTTTGGGAAAAAGAATATCTTCAAATAAAAACTACACAGATGCATTCTGTGAAACTTATTTCTGATCTGTAAATTCAGTTAACAGAGATAAAACATATTTTTGATTGAGCAGTTATGAAACACTCTTTTTGTAGAAAATGCAAGTGGAGATTCGGAGCGCTAAGAGGGTAATAGTGGAAAAAGGAATGTCTTCAAATATAAACTACACAGAATCATTCGGTGAAACTTCTTTCTGATCTGTGCATTCAGCTAACTGAGTTAAACCATACTTTTGATTGAGCAGATCTGAACACTCTTTCTGTAGAAAATGCAACTGGACATTTGGAGCGCTAAGAGCGTAGTAGTGGAAAAAGGAATATATTCAAATATAAACTACACAGAAGCATTCTGTGAAACTTCTTTCTGATCTGAGCATTCAGCTAACAGAGTTAAACCATACTTTTGATTGAGCAGTTTTGAAACACTCTGTCTGTAGAAAATGCAACTGGACATTCGTAGCGCTAAGTGGGTAATAGTGGAAAAAAGAATATGTTCAAATATAAACTACACAGAAGCATTGTATGAAACTTATTTCTGTTCTGTGCATTCAACTAACAGAGTTGAACCTTACTTTTGATTGAGCCGTTCTGAAACACTCTTTCTGTAGAAACTGCAATTGGACATTCTGAGCGCTAAGAGGCCTATATTGGGAAAAAGAATGTCTACAAATAAAAACTACACAGAAGAATTGTGTGAAACTACTTTCTGTTCTGTTTGTTCAACTAAAAGAGTTGAACCTTAGTTTTGATTGAGCCGTTCTGAAACACTCTTTCTGTAGAAAATGCACGTGGAGATTCGGAGCGCTAAGAGGGTAATAGTGCAAAAAGGAATGTCTCCAAATATAAACTACATAGAATCATTCTGTGAAACTTCTTTCTGATCTGTGCATTCAGCTAACAGAGTTAAACCATACTTTTGATTGAGCAGATCTGAACACTCTTTCTGTAGAAAATGCAACTGGACATTTGGAGCGCTAAGAGAGTAGTAGTGGAAAAAGGAATATATTCAAATATAAACTACACAGAAGCATTCTGTGAAACTTCTTTCTGATCTGAGCATTCAGGTAACAGAGTTAAACCATACTTTTGATTGAGCAGTTTTGAAACACTCTGTCTGTTGAAAATGCAACTGGACATTCGTAGCGCTAAGTGAGTAATAGTGGAAAAAAAATATGTTCAAATATAAACTACACAGAAGCATTGTATGAAACATCTTTCTGTTCTGTGCATTCAACTAACAGAGTTGAACCTTACTTTTGATTGAGCCGTTCTGAAACACTCTTTCTGTAGAAACTGCAATTGGACATTCTGAGCGCTAGGAGGCCTATATTGGGAAAAAGAATGTCTACAAATAAAAACTACACAGAAGAATTGTGTGAAACTTCTTTCTGTTCTGTTTGTTCAACTAAAAGAGTTGAACCTTAGTTTTGATTGCGCCGTTCTGAAACACTCTTTCTGTAGAAAATGCAAGTGGAGATTCGGAGCGCTAAGAGGGTAACAGTGGAAAAAGGAATGTCTCCAAATATAAACTACACAGAATCATTCTGTGAAACTTCTTTCCGATCTGTGCATTCAGCTAACAGAGTTAAACCATACTTTTGATTGAGCAGATCTGAACACTCTTTCTGTAGAAAATGCAACTGGACATTTGGAGCGCTAAGAGAGATGTAGTGGAAAAAGGAATATATTCAAATATAAACTACACAGAAGCATTCTGTGAAACTTCTTTCTGATTTGAGCATTCAGCTGACAGAGTTAAACCATACTTTTGATTGAGCAGTTTTGAAACACTCTGTCTGTAGAAAATGCAACTGGACATTCGTAGCGCTAAGTGGGTAATAGTGGAAAAAAGAATATGTTCAAATATAAACTACACAGAAGGATTGTATGAAAATTCTTTCTGTTCTGTGCATTCAACTAACAGAGTTGAACCTTACTTTTGATTGAGCCTTTCTGAAACACTCTTTCTGTAGAAACTGCAATTGGACATTCTGAGCGCTAAGAGGCCTCTATTGGGAAAAATAATATCTTCAAATAAAAACTACACAGAAGCATTGTGTGAAACTTATTTCTGATATGTTCATTAAGATAACAGAGTTAAACCATACTTTTGATTGCGCAGTGCTGAACCCTCTTTCTGTAGAAAATGCAAGTGGACATTCGGAGCGCTAAGAGGGTAATAGTGGAAAAAGGACTATATTCAAATATAAACTACACAGTAGCAGTCTGTGAAAATTCTTTCTGTTCTGTGCATTCAACTAACAGAGTTGAACCTTACTTTTGATTGAGCCGTTCTGAAACACTCTTTCTGTAGAAACTGCAATTGGACATGCTAAGCGCTAAGAGGCCTACTTTGGGAAAAAGAATATCTTCAAATAAAAACTACACAGATGCATTCTGTGAAACTTATTTCTGATCTGTAAATTCAGTTAACAGAGATAAAACATATTTTTGATTGAGCAGTTATGAAACACTCTTTTTGTAGAAAATACAAGTGGAGATTCGGAGCGCTAAGGGGGTAATAGTGGAAAAAGTAATGTCTTCAAATATAAACTACACAGAATCATTCGGTGAAACTTCTTTCTGATCTGTGCATTCAGCTAACAGAGTTTAACCATACTTTTGATTGAGCAGATCTGAACACTCTTTCTGTAGAAAATGCAACTGGACATTTGGAGCGCTAAGAGCGTAGTAGTGGAAAAAGGAATATATTCAAATATAAACTACACAGAAGCATTCTGTGAAACTTCATTCTGATCTGAGCATTCAGCTAACAGAGTTAAACCATACTTTTGATTGAGCAGTTTTGAAACACTATGTCTGTAGAAAATGCAACTGGACATTCGTAGCGCTAAGTGGGTAATAGTGGAAAAAAGAATATGTTCAAATATAAACTACACAGAAGCATTGTATGAAACTTCTTTCTGTTCTGTGCATTCAACTAACAGAGTTGAACCTTACTTTTGATTGAGCCGTTCTGAAACACTCTTTCTGTAGAAACTGCAATTGGACATTCTGAGCGCTAAGAGGCCTATATTGGGAAAAAGAATGTCTACAAATAAAAACTACACAGCAGAATTGTGTGAAACTTCTTTCTGTTCTGTTTGTTCAACTAAAAGAGTTGAACGTTAGTTTTGATTGAGCCGTTCTGAAACACTCTTTCTGTAGAAAATGCAAGTGGAGATTCGGAGCGATAAGAGGGTAATAGTGGAAAAAGGAATGTCTCCAAATATAAACTACACAGAATCATTCTGTGAAACTTCTTTCTGATCTGTGCATTCAGCTAACAGAATTAAACCATACTTTTGATTGAGCAGATCTGAACACTCTTTCTGTAGAAAATGCAACTGGACATTTGGAGCGCTAAGAGAGTACTAGTGGAAAAAGGAATATATTCAAATATAAACTACACAGAAGCATTCTGTGAAACTTCTTTCTGATCTGAGCATTGAGCTAACAGAGTTAAACCATACTTTTGATTGAGCAGTTTTGAAACACTCTGTCTGTAGAAAATGCAACTGGACATTCGTAGGGCTAAGTGGGTAATAGTGGAAAAAAGAATATGTTCAAATATAAACTACACAGAAGCATTGTATGAAACTTCTTTCTGTTCTGTGCATTCAACTAACAGAGTTGAAACTTACTTTTGATTGAGCCGTTCTGAAACACTCTTTCTGTAGAAACTGCAATTGGACATTCTGAGCGCTAAGAGGCCTCTATAGGTAAAAATTATATCTTCAAATAAAAACTACACAGAAGCGTTGTGTGAAACTTATTTCTGATATGTTCATTAAGCTAACAGAGTTAAACCATACTTTTGATTGCGCAGTGCTGAACCCTCTTTCTGTGGAAAATGCAAGTGGACATTCGGAGCGCTAAGAGGCTAATAGTGGAAAAAGGAATATATTCAAATATAAACTACACAGTAGCATTCTGTGAAAATTCTTTCTGTTCTGTGCATTCAACTAACAGAGTTGAACCTTACTTTTGATTGAGCCGTTCTGAAACACTCTTTCTGTAGAAACTGCAATTGGACCTGCTAAGCGCTAAGAGGCCTACATTGGGAAAAAGAATATCTTCAAATAAAAACTACACAGATGCATTCTGTGAAACTTATTTCTGATCTGTAAATTCAGTTAACAGAGATAAAACATATTTTTGATTGAGCAGTTATGAAACACTCTTTTTGTAGAAAATGCAAGTGGAGATTCGGAGCGCTAAGAGGGTAATAGTGGAAAAAGGAATGTCTTCAAATATAAACTACACAGAATCATTCGGTGAAACTTCTTTCTGATCTGTGCATTCAGCTAACAGAGTTAAACCATACTTTTGATTGAGCAGATGTGAACACTCTTTCTGTAGAAAATGCAACTGGACAATTTGAGCGCTAAGAGCGTAGTAGTGGAAAAAGGAATATATTCAAATATAAACTACACAGAAGCATTCTGTGAAACTTCTTTCTGATCTGAGCATTCAGGTAACAGAGTTAAACCATACTTTTGATTGAGCAGTTTTGAAACACTCTGTCTGTTGAAAATGCAACTGGACATTCGTAGCGCTAAGTGAGTAATAGTGGAAAAAAAATATGTTCAAATATAAACTACACAGAAGCATTGTATGAAACATCTTTCTGTTCTGTGCATTCAACTAACAGAGTTGAACCTTACTTTTGATTGAGCCGTTCTGAAACACTCTTTCTGTAGAAACTGCAATTGGACATTCTGAGCGCTAGGAGGCCTATATTGGGAAAAAGAATGTCTACAAATAAAAACTACACAGAAGAATTGTGTGAAACTTCTTTCTGTTCTGTTTGTTCAACTAAAAGAGTTGAACCTTAGTTTTGATTGAGCCGTTCTGAAACACTCTTTCTGTAGAAAATGCAAGTGGAGATTCGGAGCGCTAAGAGGGTAATAGTGGAAAAAGAAATGTCTCCAAATATAAACTACACAGAATCATTCTGTGAAACTTCTTTCTGATCTGTGCATTCAGCTAACAGAGTTAAACCATAATTTTGATTGAGCAGATCTGAACACTCTTTCTGTAGAAAATGCAACTGGACATTTGGAGCGCTAAGAGAGTAGTAGTGGAAAAAGGAATATATTCAAATATAAACTACACAGAAGCATTCTGTGAAACTTCTTTCTGATCTGAGCATTCAGCTAACAGAGTTAAACCGTACTTTTGATTGAGCAGTTTTGAAACACTCTGTCTGTAGAAAATGCAACTGGACATTCGTAGCGCTAAGTGGGTAATAGTGGAAAAAAGAATATGTTCAAATATAAACTACACAGAAGCATTGTATGAAACTTCTTTCTGTTCTGTGCATTCAACTAACAGAGTTGAACCTTACTTTTGATTGAGCCTTTCTGAAACACTCTTTATGTAGAAACTGCAATTGGACATTCTGAGCGCTAAGAGGCCTCTATAGGGAAAAATAATATCTTCAAATAAAAACTACACAGAAGCATTGTGTGAAACTTATTTCTGATATGTTCATTAAGCAAACAGAGTTAAACCATACTTTTGATTGCGCAGTGCTGAACCCTCTTTCTGTAGAAAATGCAAGTGGACATTCGGAGCGCTAAGAGGGTAATAGTGGAAAAAGGAATATATTCAAATATAAACTACACAGTAGCATTCTGTGAAAATTCTTTCTGTTCTGTGCATTCAACTAACAGAGTTGAACCTTACTTTTGATTGAGCCGTTCTGAAACACTCTTTCTGTAGAAACTGCAATTGGACATGCTAAGCGCTAAGAGGCCTACATTGGGAAAAAGAATATCTTCAAATAAAAACTACACAGATGCATTCTGTGAAACTTATTTCTGATATGTAAATTCAGTTAACAGAGATAAAACATATTTTTGATTGAGCAGTTATGAAACACTCTTTTTGTAGAAAATGCAAGTGGAGATTCGGAGCGCTAAGAGGGTAATAGTGGAAAAAGGAATGTCTTCAAATATAAACTACACAGAATCATTCGGTGAAACTTCTTTCTGATCTGTGCATTCAGCTAACAGAGTTAAACCATACTTTTGATTGAGCAGATCTGAACACTCTTTCTGTAGAAAATGCAACTGGACATTTGGAGCGCTAAGAGCGTAGTAGTGGAAAAAGGAATATATTCAAATATAAACTACACAGAAGCATTCTGTGAAACTTCTTTCTGATCTGAGCATTCAGCTAACAGAGTTAAACCATACTTTTGATTGAGCAGTTTTGAAACACTCTGTCTGTAGAAAATGCAGCTGGACATTCGTAGCGCTAAGTGGGTAATAGTGGAAAAAAGAATATGTTCAAATATAAACTACACAGAAGCATTGTATGAAACTTCTTTCTGTTCTGTGCATTCAACTAACAGAGTTGAACCTTACTTTTGATTGAGCCGTTCTGAAACACTCTTTCTGTAGAAACTGCAATTGGACATTCTGAGCGCTAAGAGGCCTATATTGGGAAAAAGAATGTCTACAAATAAAAACTACACAGAAGAATTGTGTGAAACTTCTTTCTGTTCTGTTTGTTCAACTAAAAGAGTTGAACCTTAGTTTTGATTGAGCCGTTCTGAAACACTCTTTCTGTAGAAAATGCAAGTGGAGATTCGGAGCGCTAAGAGGGTAATAGTGGAAAAAGGAATGTCTCCAAATATAAACTACACAGAATCATTCTGTGAAACTTCTTTCTGATCTGTGCATTCAGCTAACAGAGTTAAACCATACTTTTGATTGAGCAGATCTGAACACTCTTTCTGTAGAAAATGCAACTGGACATTTGGAGCGCTAAGAGAGTAGTAGTGGAAAAAGGAATATATTCAAATATAAACTACACAGAAGCATTCTGTGAAACTTCTTTCTGATCTGAGCATTCAGCTAACAGAGTTAAACCATACTTTTGATTGAGCAGTTTGGAAACTGTCTGTAGAAAATGCAACTGGACATTCGTAGCGCTAAGTGGGTAATAGTGGAAAAAAGAATATGTTCAAATATAAACTACACAGAAGGATTGTATGAAAATTCTTTCTGTTCTGTGCATTCAACTAACAGAGTTGAACCTTACTTTTGATTGAGCCTTTCTGAAACACTCTTTCTGTAGAAACTGCAATTGGACATTCTGAGCGCTAAGAGGCCTCTATTGGGAAAAATAATATCTTCAAATAAAAACTACACAGAAGCATTGTGTGAAACTTATTTCTGATATGTTCATTAAGATAACAGAGTTAAACCATACTTTTGATTGCGCAGTGCTGAACCCTCTTTCTGTAGAAAATGCAAGTGGACATTCGGAGCGCTAAGAGGGTAATAGTGGAAAAAGGACTATATTCAAATATAAACTACACAGTAGCAGTCTGTGAAAATTCTTTCTGTTCTGTGCATTCAACTAACAGAGTTGAACCTTACTTTTGATTGAGCCGTTCTGAAACACTCTTTCTGTAGAAACTGCAATTGGACATGCTAAGCGCTAAGAGGCCTACTTTGGGAAAAAGAATATCTTCAAATAAAAACTACACAGATGCATTCTGTGAAACTTATTTCTGATCTGTAAATTCAGTTAACAGAGATAAAACATATTTTTGATTGAGCAGTTATGAAACACTCTTTTTGTAGAAAATGCAAGTGGAGATTCGGAGCGCTAAGAGGGTAATAGTGGAAAAAGGAATGTCTTCAAATATAAACTACACAGAATCATTCGGTGAAACTTCTTTCTGATCTGTGCATTCAGCTAACTGAGTTAAACCATACTTTTGATTGAGCAGATCTGAACACTCTTTCTGTAGAAAATGCAACTGGACATTTGGAGCGCTAAGAGCGTAGTAGTGGAAAAAGGAATATATTCAAATATAAACTACACAGAAGCATTCTGTGAAACTTCTTTCTGATCTGAGCATTCAGCTAACAGAGTTAAACCATACTTTTGATTGAGCAGTTTTGAAACACTCTGTCTGTAGAAAATGCAACTGGACATTCGTAGCGCTAAGTGGGTAATAGTGGAAAAAAGAATATGTTCAAATATAAACTACACAGAAGCATTGTATGAAACTTATTTCTGTTCTGTGCATTCAACTAACAGAGTTGAACCTTACTTTTGATTGAGCCGTTCTGAAACACTCTTTCTGTAGAAACTGCAATTGGACATTCTGAGCGCTAAGAGGCCTATATTGGGAAAAAGAATGTCTACAAATAAAAACTACACAGAAGAATTGTGTGAAACTACTTTCTGTTCTGTTTGTTCAACTAAAAGAGTTGAACCTTAGTTTTGATTGAGCCGTTCTGAAACACTCTTTCTGTAGAAAATGCACGTGGAGATTCGGAGCGCTAAGAGGGTAATAGTGCAAAAAGGAATGTCTCCAAATATAAACTACATAGAATCATTCTGTGAAACTTCTTTCTGATCTGTGCATTCAGCTAACAGAGTTAAACCATACTTTTGATTGAGCAGATCTGAACACTCTTTCTGTAGAAAATGCAACTGGACATTTGGAGCGCTAAGAGAGTAGTAGTGGAAAAAGGAATATATTCAAATATAAACTACACAGAAGCATTCTGTGAAACTTCTTTCTGATCTGAGCATTCAGGTAACAGAGTTAAACCATACTTTTGATTGAGCAGTTTTGAAACACTCTGTCTGTTGAAAATGCAACTGGACATTCGTAGCGCTAAGTGAGTAATAGTGGAAAAAAAATATGTTCAAATATAAACTACACAGAAGCATTGTATGAAACATCTTTCTGTTCTGTGCATTCAACTAACAGAGTTGAACCTTACTTTTGATTGAGCCGTTCTGAAACACTCTTTCTGTAGAAACTGCAATTGGACATTCTGAGCGCTAGGAGGCCTATATTGGGAAAAAGAATGTCTACAAATAAAAACTACACAGAAGAATTGTGTGAAACTTCTTTCTGTTCTGTTTGTTCAACTAAAAGAGTTGAACCTTAGTTTTGATTGCGCCGTTCTGAAACACTCTTTCTGTAGAAAATGCAAGTGGAGATTCGGAGCGCTAAGAGGGTAACAGTGGAAAAAGGAATGTCTCCAAATATAAACTACACAGAATCATTCTGTGAAACTTCTTTCCGATCTGTGCATTCAGCTAACAGAGTTAAACCATACTTTTGATTGAGCAGATCTGAACACTCTTTCTGTAGAAAATGCAACTGGACATTTGGAGCGCTAAGAGAGATGTAGTGGAAAAAGGAATATATTCAAATATAAACTACACAGAAGCATTCTGTGAAACTTCTTTCTGATTTGAGCATTCAGCTGACAGAGTTAAACCATACTTTTGATTGAGCAGTTTTGAAACACTCTGTCTGTAGAAAATGCAACTGGACATTCGTAGCGCTAAGTGGGTAATAGTGGAAAAAAGAATATGTTCAAATATAAACTACACAGAAGGATTGTATGAAAATTCTTTCTGTTCTGTGCATTCAACTAACAGAGTTGAACCTTACTTTTGATTGAGCCTTTCTGAAACACTCTTTCTGTAGAAACTGCAATTGGACATTCTGAGCGCTAAGAGGCCTCTATTGGGAAAAATAATATCTTCAAATAAAAACTACACAGAAGCATTGTGTGAAACTTATTTCTGATATGTTCATTAAGATAACAGAGTTAAACCATACTTTTGATTGCGCAGTGCTGAACCCTCTTTCTGTAGAAAATGCAAGTGGACATTCGGAGCGCTAAGAGGGTAATAGTGGAAAAAGGACTATATTCAAATATAAACTACACAGTAGCAGTCTGTGAAAATTCTTTCTGTTCTGTGCATTCAACTAACAGAGTTGAACCTTACTTTTGATTGAGCCGTTCTGAAACACTCTTTCTGTAGAAACTGCAATTGGACATGCTAAGCGCTAAGAGGCCTACTTTGGGAAAAAGAATATCTTCAAATAAAAACTACACAGATGCATTCTGTGAAACTTATTTCTGATCTGTAAATTCAGTTAACAGAGATAAAACATATTTTTGATTGAGCAGTTATGAAACACTCTTTTTGTAGAAAATGCAAGTGGAGATTCGGAGCGCTAAGAGGGTAATAGTGGAAAAAGGAATGTCTTCAAATATAAACTACACAGAATCATTCGGTGAAACTTCTTTCTGATCTGTGCATTCAGCTAACTGAGTTAAACCATACTTTTGATTGAGCAGATCTGAACACTCTTTCTGTAGAAAATGCAACTGGACATTTGGAGCGCTAAGAGCGTAGTAGTGGAAAAAGGAATATATTCAAATATAAACTACACAGAAGCATTCTGTGAAACTTCTTTCTGATCTGAGCATTCAGCTAACAGAGTTAAACCATACTTTTGATTGAGCAGTTTTGAAACACTCTGTCTGTAGAAAATGCAACTGGACATTCGTAGCGCTAAGTGGGTAATAGTGGAAAAAAGAATATGTTCAAATATAAACTACACAGAAGCATTGTATGAAACTTATTTCTGTTCTGTGCATTCAACTAACAGAGTTGAACCTTACTTTTGATTGAGCCGTTCTGAAACACTCTTTCTGTAGAAACTGCAATTGGACATTCTGAGCGCTAAGAGGCCTATATTGGGAAAAAGAATGTCTACAAATAAAAACTACACAGAAGAATTGTGTGAAACTACTTTCTGTTCTGTTTGTTCAACTAAAAGAGTTGAACCTTAGTTTTGATTGAGCCATTCTGAAACACTCTTTCTGTAGAAAATGCACGTGGAGATTCGGAGCGCTAAGAGGGTAATAGTGCAAAAAGGAATGTCTCCAAATATAAACTACATAGAATCATTCTGTGAAACTTCTTTCTGATCTGTGCATTCAGCTAACAGAGTTAAACCATACTTTTGATTGAGCAGATCTGAACACTCTTTCTGTAGAAAATGCAAATGGACATTTGGAGCGCTAAGAGAGTAGTAGTGGAAAAAGGAATATATTCAAATATAAACTACACAGAAGCATTCTGTGAAACTTCTTTCTGATCTGAGCATTCAGGTAACAGAGTTAAACCATACTTTTGATTGAGCAGTTTTGAAACACTCTTTCTGTTGAAAATGCAACTGGACATTCGTAGCGCTAAGTGAGTAATAGTGGAAAAAAAATATGTTCAAATATAAACTACACAGAAGCATTGTATGAAACATCTTTCTGTTCTGTGCATTCAACTAACAGAGTTGAACCTTACTTTTGATTGAGCCGTTCTGAAACACTCTTTCTGTAGAAACTGCAATTGGACATTCTGAGCGCTAGGAGGCCTATATTGGGAAAAAGAATGTCTACAAATAAAAACTACACAGAAGAATTGTGTGAAACTTCTTTCTGTTCTGTTTGTTCAACTAAAAGAGTTGAACCTTAGTTTTGATTGCGCCGTTCTGAAACACTCTTTCTGTAGAAAATGCAAGTGGAGATTCGGAGCGCTAAGAGGGTAACAGTGGAAAAAGGAATGTCTCCAAATATAAACTACACAGAATCATTCTGTGAAACTTCTTTCCGATCTGTGCATTCAGCTAACAGAGTTAAACCATACTTTTGATTGAGCAGATCTGAACACTCTTTCTGTAGAAAATGCAACTGGACATTTGGAGCGCTAAGAGAGATGTAGTGGAAAAAGGAATATATTCAAATATAAACTACACAGAAGCATTCTGTGAAACTTCTTTCTGATTTGAGCATTCAGCTGACAGAGTTAAACCATACTTTTGATTGAGCAGTTTTGAAACACTCTGTCTGTAGAAAATGCAACTGGACATTCGTAGAGCTAAGTGGGTAATAGTGGAAAAAAGAATATGTTCAAATATAAACTACACAGAAGCATTGTATGAAACTTCTTTCTGTTCTGTGCATTCAACTAACAGAGTTGAACCTTACTTTTGATTGAGCCTTTCTGAAACACTCTTTCTGTAGAAACTGCAATTGGAAATTCTGAGTGCTAAGAGGCCTCTATTGGGAAAAATAATATCTTCAAATAAAAACTTCACAGAAGCATTGTGTGAATCTTATTTCTGATATGTTCATTAAGCTAACATAGTTAAACCATACTTTTGATTGCGCAGTTCTGAACCCTCTTTCTGTAGAAAATGCAAGTGGACATTCGGAGCGCTAAGAGGGTAATAGTGGAAAAAGGACTATATTCAAATATAAACTACACAGTAGCATTCTGTGAAAATTCTTTCTGTTCTGTGCATTCAACTAACAGAGTTGAACCTTACTTTTGATTGAGCCGTTCTGAAACACTCTTTCTGTAGAAACTGCAATTGGACATGCTAAGCGCTAAGAGGCCTACTTTGGGAAAAAGAATATCTTCAAATAAAAACTACACAGATGCATTCTGTGAAACTTATTTCTGATCTGTAAATTCAGTTAACAGAGATAAAACATATTTTTGATTGAGCAGTTATGAAACACTCTTTTTGTAGAAAATACAAGTGGAGATTCGGAGCGCTAAGAGGGTAATAGTGGAAAAAGGAATGTCTTCAAATATAAACTACACAGAATCATTCGGTGAAACTTCTTTCTGATCTGTGCATTCAGCTAACAGAGTTAAACCATACTTTTGATTGAGCAGATCTGAACACTCTTTCTGTAGAAAATGCAACTGGACATTTGGAGCGCTAAGAGCGTAGTAGTGGAAAAAGGAATATATTCAAATATAAACTACACAGAAGCATTCTGTGAAACTTCTTTCTGATCTGAGCATTCAGCTAACAGAGTTAAACCATACTTTTGATTGAGCAGTTTTGAAACACTCTGTCTGTAGAAAATGCGACTGGACATTCGTAGCGCTAAGTGGGTAATAGTGGAAAAAAGAATATGTTCAAATATAAACTACACAGAAGCATTGTATGAAACTTCTTTCTGTTCTGTGCATTCAACTAACAGAGTTGAACCTTACTTTTGATTGAGCCGTTCTGAAACACTCTTTCTGTAGAAACTGCAATTGGACATTCTGAGCGCTAAGAGGCCTATATTGGGAAAAAGAATGTCTACAAATAAAAACTACACAGAAGAATTGTGTGAAAATTCTTTCTGTTCTGTTTGTTCAACTAAAAGAGTTGAACCTTAGTTTTGATTGAGCCGTTCTGAAACACTCTTTCTGTAGAAAATGCAAGTGGAGATTCGGAGCGCTAAGAGGGTAATAGTGGAAAAAGGAATGTCTCCAAATATAAACTACACAGAATCATTCTGTGAAACTTCTTTCTGATCTGTGCATTCAGCTAACAGATTTAAACCATACTTTTGATTGAGCAGATCTGAACACTCTTTCTGTAGAAAATGTAACTGGACATTTGGAGCTCTAAGAGAGTAGTAGTGGAAAAAGGAATATATCCAAATATAAACTACACAGAAGCATTCTGTGAAACTTCTTTCTGATCTGAGCATTCAGCTAACAGAGTTAAACCATACTTTTGATTGAGCAGTTTTGAAACACTCTGTCTGTAGAAAATGCGACTGGACATTCGTAGCGCTAAGTGGGTAATAGTGGAAAAAAGAATATGTTCAAATATAAACTACACAGAAGCATTGTATGAAACTTCTTTCTGTTCTGTGCATTCAACTAACAGAGTTGAACCTTACTTTTGATTGAGTCTTTCTGAAACACTCTTTCTGTAGAAACTGCAATTGGACATTCTGAGCGCTAAGAGGCCTCTATTGGGAAAAATAATATCTTCAAATAAAAACTACACAGAAGCATTGTGTGAAACTTATTTCTGATATGTTCATTAAGCTAACAGAGTTAAACCATACTTTTGATTGCGCAGTGCTGAACCCTCTTTCTGTAGAAAATGCAAGTGGACATTCGGAGCGCTAAGAGGGTAATAGTGGAAAAAGGACTATATTCAAATATAAACTACACAGTAGCATTCTGTGAAAATACTTTCTGTTCTGTGCATTCAACTAACAGAGTTGAACCTTACTTTTGATTGAGTCGTTCTGAAACACTCTTTCTGTAGAAACTGCAATTGGACATGCTAAGCGCTAAGAGGCCTACTTTGGGAAAAAGAATATCTTCAAATAAAAACTACACAGATGCATTCTGTGAAACTTATTTCTGATATGTAAATTCAGTTAAAAGAGATAAAACATATTTTTGATTGAGCAGTTATGAAACACTCTTTTTGTAGAAAATACAAGTGGAGATTCGGAGCGCTAAGAGGGTAATAGTGGAAAAAGGAATGTCTTCAAATATAAACTACACAGAATCATTCGGTGAAACTTCTTTCTGATCTGTGCATTCAGCTAACAGAGTTAAACCATACTTTTGATTGAGCAGATCTGAACACTCTTTCTGTAGAAAATGCAACTGGACATTTGGAGCGCTAAGAGCGTAGTAGTGGAAAAAGGAATATATTCAAATATAAACTACACAGAAGCATTCTGTGAAACTTCTTTCTGATCTGAGCATTCAGCTAACAGAGTTAAACCATACTTTTGATTGAGCAGTTTTGAAACACTCTGTCTGTAGAAAATGCAACTGGACATTCGTAGCGCTAAGTGGGTAATAGTGGAAAAAAGAATATGTTCAAATATAAACTACACAGAAGCATTGTATGAAACTTCTTTCTTTTCTGTGCATTCAACTAACAGAGTTCAACCTTACTTTTGATTGAGCCGTTCTGAAACACTCTTTCTGTAGAAACTGCAATTGGACATTCTGAGCGCTAAGAGGCCTATATTGGGAAAAAGAATGTCTACAAATAAAAACAACACAGAAGAATTGTGTGAAACTTCTTTCTGTTCTGTTTGTTCAACTAAAAGAGTTGAACCTTAGTTTTGATTGAGCCGTTCTGAAACACTCTTTCTGTAGAAAATGCAAGTGGAGATTCGGAGCGCTAAGAGGGTAATAGTGGAAAAAGGAATGTCTCCAAATATAAACTACACAGAATCATTCTGTGAAACTTATTTCTGATCTGTGCATTCAGCTAACAGTGTTAAACCATACTTTTGATTGAGCAGATCTGAACACTCTTTCTGTAGAAAATGCAACTGGACATTTGGAGCGCTAAGAGAGTAGTAGTGGAAAAAGGAATATATTCAAATATAAACTACACAGAAGCATTCTGTGAAACTTCTTTCTGATCTGAGCATTCAGCTAACAGAGTTAAACCATACTTTTGATTGAGCAGTTTTGAAACACTCTGTCTGTAGAAAATGCAACTGGACATTCCTAGCGCTAAGTGGGTAATAGTGGAAAAAAGAATATGTTCAAATATAAACTACACAGAAGCAGTGTATGAAACTTCTTTCTGTTCTGTGCATTCAACTAACAGAGTTGAACCTTACTTTTGATTGAGCCTTTCTGAAACACTCTTTCTGTAGAAACTGCAATTGGACATTCTGAGCGCTAAGAGGCCTCTATTGGGAAAAATAATATCTTCAAATAAAAACTACACAGAAGCATTGTGTGAAATTATTTCTGATATGTTCATTAAGCTAACAGAGTTAAACCATACTTTTGATTGCGCAGTGCTGAACCCTCTTTCTGTAGAAAATGCAAGTGGACATTCGGAGCGCTAAGAGGGTAATAGTGGAAAAAGGACTATATTCAAATATAAACTGCACAGTAGCATTCTGTGAAAATTCTTTCTGTTCTGTGCATTCAACTAACAGAGTTGAACCTTACTTTTGATTGAGCCGTTCTGAAACACTCTTTCTGTAGAAACTGCAATTGGACATGCTAAGCGCTAAGAGGCCTACTTTGGGAAAAAGAATATCTTCAAATAAAAACTACACAGATGCATTCTGTGAAACTTATTTCTGATCTGTAAATTCAGTTAACAGAGATAAAACATATTTTTGATTGAGCAGTTATGAAACACTCTTTTTGTAGAAAATACAAGTGGAGATTCGGAGCGCTAAGGGGGTAATAGTGGAAAAAGTAATGTCTTCAAATATAAACTACACAGAATCATTCGGTGAAACTTCTTTCTGATCTGTGCATTCAGCTAACAGAGTTTAACCATACTTTTGATTGAGCAGATCTGAACACTCTTTCTGTAGAAAATGCAACTGGACATTTGGAGCGCTAAGAGCGTAGTAGTGGAAAAAGGAATATATTCAAATATAAACTACACAGAAGCATTCTGTGAAACTTCATTCTGATCTGAGCATTCAGCTAACAGAGTTAAACCATACTTTTGATTGAGCAGTTTTGAAACACTATGTCTGTAGAAAATGCAACTGGACATTCGTAGCGCTAAGTGGGTAATAGTGGAAAAAAGAATATGTTCAAATATAAACTACACAGATCATTGTATGAAACTTCTTTCTGTTCTGTGCATTCAACTAACAGAGTTGAACCTTACTTTTGATTGAGCCGTTCTGAAACACTCTTTCTGTAGAAACTGCAATTGGACATTCTGAGCGCTAAGAGGCCTATATTGGGAAAAAGAATGTCTACAAATAAAAACTACACAGCAGAATTGTGTGAAACTTCTTTCTGTTCTGTTTGTTCAACTAAAAGAGTTGAACGTTAGTTTTGATTGAGCCGTTCTGAAACACTCTTTCTGTAGAAAATGCAAGTGGAGATTCGGAGCGCTAAGAGGGTAATAGTGGAAAAAGGAATGTCTCCAAATATAAACTACACAGAATCATTCTGTGAAACTTCTTTCTGATCTGTGCATTCAGCTAACAGAATTAAACCATACTTTTGATTGAGCAGATCTGAACACTCTTTCTGTAGAAAATGCAACTGGACATTTGGAGCGCTAAGAGAGTACTAGTGGAAAAAGGAATATATTCAAATATAAACTACACAGAAGCATTCTGTGAAACTTCTTTCTGATCTGAGCATTGAGCTAACAGAGTTAAACCATACTTTTGATTGAGCAGTTTTGAAACACTCTGTCTGTAGAAAATGCAACTGGACATTCGTAGGGCTAAGTGGGTAATAGTGGAAAAAAGAATATGTTCAAATATAAACTACACAGAAGCATTGTATGAAACTTCTTTCTGTTCTGTGCATTCAACTAACAGAGTTGAAACTTACTTTTGATTGAGCCGTTCTGAAACACTATTTCTGTAGAAACTGCAATTGGACATTCTGAGCGCTAAGAGGCCTCTATAGGTAAAAATTATATCTTCAAATAAAAACTACACAGAAGCGTTGTGTGAAACTTATTTCTGATATGTTCATTAAGCTAACAGAGTTAAACCATACTTTTGATTGCGCAGTGCTGAACCCTCTTTCTGTGGAAAATGCAAGTGGACATTCGGAGCGCTAAGAGGCTAATAGTGGAAAAAGGAATATATTCAAATATAAACTACACAGTAGCATTCTGTGAAAATTCTTTCTGTTCTGTGCATTCAACTAACAGAGTTGAACCTTACTTTTGATTGAGCCGTTCTGAAACACTCTTTCTGTAGAAACTGCAATTGGACCTGCTAAGCGCTAAGAGGCCTACATTGGGAAAAAGAATATCTTCAAATAAAAACTACACAGATGCATTCTGTGAAACTAATTTCTGATCTGTAAATTCAGTTAACAGAGATAAAACATATTTTTGATTGAGCAGTTATGAAACACTCTTTTTGTAGAAAATGCAAGTGGAGATTCGGAGCGCTAAGAGGGTAATAGTGGAAAAAGGAATGTCTTCAAATATAAACTACACAGAATCATTCGGTGAAACTTCTTTCTGATCTGTGCATTCAGCTAACAGAGTTAAACCATACTTTTGATTGAGCAGATGTGAACACTCTTTCTGTAGAAAATGCAACTGGACAATTTGAGCGCTAAGAGCGTAGTAGTGGAAAAAGGAATATATTCAAATATAAACTACACAGAAGCATTCTGTGAAACTTCTTTCTGATCTGAGCATTCAGGTAACAGAGTTAAACCATACTTTTGATTGAGCAGTTTTGAAACACTCTGTCTGTTGAAAATGCAACTGGACATTCGTAGCGCTAAGTGAGTAATAGTGGAAAAAAAATATGTTCAAATATAAACTACACAGAAGCATTGTATGAAACATCTTTCTGTTCTGTGCATTCAACTAACAGAGTTGAACCTTACTTTTGATTGAGCCGTTCTGAAACACTCTTTCTGTAGAAACTGCAATTGGACATTCTGAGCGCTAGGAGGCCTATATTGGGAAAAAGAATGTCTACAAATAAAAACTACACAGAAGAATTGTGTGAAACTTCTTTCTGTTCTGTTTGTTCAACTAAAAGAGTTGAACCTTAGTTTTGATTGAGCCGTTCTGAAACACTCTTTCTGTAGAAAATGCAAGTGGAGATTCGGAGCGCTAAGAGGGTAATAGTGGAAAAAGAAATGTCTCCAAATATAAACTACACAGAATCATTCTGTGAAACTTCTTTCTGATCTGTGCATTCAGCTAACAGAGTTAAACCATAATTTTGATTGAGCAGATCTGAACACTCTTTCTGTAGAAAATGCAACTGGACATTTGGAGCGCTAAGAGAGTAGTAGTGGAAAAAGGAATATATTCAAATATAAACTACACAGAAGCATTCTGTGAAACTTCTTTCTGATCTGAGCATTCAGCTAACAGAGTTAAACCGTACTTTTGATTGAGCAGTTTTGAAACACTCTGTCTGTAGAAAATGCAACTGGACATTCGTAGCGCTAAGTGGGTAATAGTGGAAAAAAGAATATGTTCAAATATAAACTACACAGAAGGATTGTATGAAAATTCTTTCTGTTCTGTGCATTCAACTAACAGAGTTGAACCTTTCTTTTGATTGAGCCTTTCTGAAACACTCTTTCTGTAGAAACTGCAATTGGACATTCTGAGCGCTAAGAGGCCTCTATTGGGAAAAATAATATCTTCAAATAAAAACTACACAGAAGCATTGTGTGAAACTTATTTCTGATATGTTCATTAAGATAACAGAGTTAAACCATACTTTTGATTGCGCAGTGCTGAACCCTCTTTCTGTAGAAAATGCAAGTGGACATTCGGAGCGCTAAGAGGGTAATAGTGGAAAAAGGACTATATTCAAATATAAACTACACAGTAGCAGTCTGTGAAAATTCTTTCTGTTCTGTGCATTCAACTAACAGAGTTGAACCTTACTTTTGATTGAGCCGTTCTGAAACACTCTTTCTGTAGAAACTGCAATTGGACATGCTAAGCGCTAAGAGGCCTACTTTGGCAAAAAGAATATCTTCAAATAAAAACTACACAGATGCATTCTGTGAAACTTATTTCTGATCTGTAAATTCAGTTAACAGAGATAAAACATATTTTTGATTGAGCAGTTATGAAACACTCTTTTTGTAGAAAATGCAAGTGGAGATTCGGAGCGCTAAGAGGGTAATAGTGGAAAAAGGAATGTCTTAAAATATAAACTACACAGAATCATTCGGTGAAACTTCTTTCTGATCTGTGCATTCAGCTAACAGAGTTAAACCATACTTTTGATTGAGCAGATCTGAACACTCTTTCTGTAGAAAATGCAACTGGACATTTGGAGCGCTAAGAGCGTAGTAGTGGAAAAAGGAATATATTCAAATATAAACTACACAGAAGCATTCTGTGAAACTTCTTTCTGATCTGAGCATTCAGCTAACAGAGTTAAACCATACTTTTGATTGAGCAGTTTTGAAACACTCTGTCTGTAGAAAATGCAACTGGACATTCGTAGCGCTAAGTGGGTAATAGTGGAAAAAAGAATATGTTCAAATATAAACTACACAGAAGCATTGTATGAATCTTCTTTCTGTTCTGTGCATTCAACTAACAGAGTTGAACCTTACTTTTGATTGAGCCGTTCTGAAACACTCTTTCTGTAGAAACTGCAATTGGACATTCTGAGCGCTAAGAGGCCTATATTGGGAAAAAGAATGTCTACAAATAAAAACTACACAGAAGAATTGTGTGAAACTACTTTCTGTTCTGTTTGTTCAACTAAAAGAGTTGAACCTTAGTTTTGATTGAGCCGTTCTGAAACACTCTTTCTGTAGAAAATGCACGTGGAGATTCGGAGCGCTAAGAGGGTAATAGTGGAAAAAGGAATGTCTCCAAATATAAACTACATAGAATCATTCTGTGAAACTTCTTTCTGATCTGTGCATTCAGCTAACAGAGTTAAACCATACTTTTGATTGAGCAGATCTGAACACTCTTTCTGTAGAAAATGCAACTGGACATTTGGAGCGCTAAGAGAGTAGTAGTGGAAAAAGGAATATATTCAAATATAAACTACACAGAAGCATTCTGTGAAACTTCTTTCTGATCTGAGCATTCAGCTAACAGAGTTAAACCGTACTTTTGATTGAGCAGTTTTGAAACACTCTGTCTGTAGAAAATGCAACTGGACATTCGTAGCTCTAAGTGGGTAATAGTGGAAAAAAGAATATGTTCAAATATAAACTACACAGAAGCATTGTATGAAACTTCTTTCTGTTCTGTGCATTCAACTAACAGAGTTGAACCTTACTTTTGATTGAGCCTTTCTGAAACACTCTTTCTGTAGAAACTGCAATTGGACATTCTGAGCGCTAAGAGGCCTCTATAGGGAAAAATAATATCTTCAAATAAAAACTACACAGAAGCATTGTGTGAAACTTATTTCTGATATGTTCATTAAGCTAACAGAGTTAAACCATACTTTTGATTGCGCAGTGCTGAACCCTCTTTCTGTAGAAAATGCAAGTGGACATTCGGAGCGCTAAGAGGGTAATAGTGGAAAAAGGAATATATTCAAATATAAACTACACAGTAGCATTCTGTGAAAATTCTTTCTGTTCTGTGCATTCAACTAACAGAGTTGAACCTTACTTTTGATTGAGCCGTTCTGAAACACTCTTTCTGTAGAAACTGCAATTGGACATGCTAAGCGCTAAGAGGCCTACATTGGGAAAAAGAATATCTTCAAATAAAAACTACACAGATGCATTCTGTGAAACTTATTTCTGATATGTAAATTCAGTTAACAGAGATAAAACATATTTTTGATTGAGCAGTTATGAAACACTCTTTTTGTAGAAAATGCAAGTGGAGATTCGGAGCGCTAAGAGGGTAATAGTGGAAAAAGGAATGTCTTCAAATATAAACTACACAGAATCATTCGGTGAAACTTATTTCTGATCTGTGCATTCAGCTAACAGAGTTAAACCATACTTTTGATTGAGCAGATCTGAACACTCTTTCTGTAGAAAATGCAACTGGACATTTGGAGCGCTAAGAGCGTAGTAGTGGAAAAAGGAATATATTCAAATATAAACTACACAGAAGTATTCTGTGAAACTTCTTTCTGATCTGAGCATTCAGCTAACAGAGTTAAACCATACTTTTGATTGAGCAGTTTTGAAACACTCTGTCTGTAGAAAATGCAACTGGACATTCGTAGCGCTAAGTGGGTAATAGTGGAAAAAAGAATATGTTCAAATATAAACTACACAGAAGCATTGTATGAAACTTCTTTCTGTTCTGTGCATTCAACTAACAGAGTTGAACCTTACTTTTGATTGAGCCGTTCTGAAACACTCTTTCTGTAGAAACTGCAATTGGACATTCTGAGCGCTAAGAGGCCTATATTGGGAAAAAGAATGTCTACAAATAAAAACTACACAGAAGAATTGTGTGAAACTTCTTTCTGTTCTGTTTGTTCAACTAAAAGAGTTGAACCTTAGTTTTGATTGAGCCGTTCTGAAACACTCTTTCTGTAGAAAATGTAAGTGGAGATTCGGAGCGCTAAGAGGGTAATAGTGGAAAAAGGAATGTCTCCAAATATAAACTACACAGAATCATTCTGTGAAACTTCTTTCTGATCTGTGCATTCAGCTAACAGAGTTAAACCATACTTTTGATTGAGCAGATCTGAACACTCTTTCTGTAGAAAATGCAACTGGACATTTGGAGGGCTAAGAGAGTAGTAGTGGAAAAAGGAATATATTCAAATATAAACTACACAGAAGCATTCTGTGAAACTTCTTTCTGATCTGAGCATTCAGCTAACAGAGTTAAACCATACTGTTGATTGAGCAGTTTTGAAACACTCTGTCTGTAGAAAATGCAACTGGACATTCGTAGCGCTAAGTGGGTAATAGTGGAAAAAAGAATATGTTCAAATATAAACTACACAGAAGCATTGTATGAAACTTCTTTCTGTTCTGTGCATTCAACTAACAGAGTTGAACCTTACTTTTGATTGAGCCTTTCTGAAACACTCTTTCTGTAGAAACTGCAATTGGACATTCTGAGCGCTAAGAGGACTCTATTGGGAAAAATAATATCTTCAAATAAAAACTACACAGAAGCATTGTGTGAAACTTATTTCTGATATGTTCATTAAGCTAACAGAGTTAAACCATACTTTTGATTGCGCAGTGCTGAACCCTCTTTCTGTAGAAAATGCAAGTGGACATTCGGAGCGCTAAGAGGGTAATAGTGGAAAAAGGACTATATTCAAATATAAACTACACAGTAGCAGTCTGTGAAAATTCTTTCTGTTCTGTGCATTCAACTAACAGAGTTGAACCTTACTTTTGATTGAGCCGTTCTGAAACACTCTTTCTGTAGAAACTGCAATTGGACATGCTAAGCGCTAAGAGGGCTACTTTGGGAAAAAGAATATCTTCAAATAAAAACTACACAGATGCATTCTGTGAAACTTATTTCTGATCTGTAAATTCAGTTAACAGAGGTAAAACATATTTTTGATTGAGCAGTTATGAAACACTCTTTTTGTAGAAAATACAAGTGGAGATTCGGAGCGCTAAGTGGGTAATAGTGGAAAAAGGAATGTCTTCAAATATAAACAACACAGAATCATTCGGTGAAACTTCTTTCTGATCTGTGCATTCAGCTAACAGAGTTAAACCATACTTTTGATTGAGCAGATCTGAACACTCTTTCTGTAGAAAATGCAACTGGACATTTGAGCGCTAAGAGCGTAGTAGTTGAAAAAGGAATATATTCAAATATAAACTACACAGAAGCATTCTGTGAAACTTCTTTCTGATCTGAGCATTCAGCTAACAGAGTTAAACCATACTTTTGATTGAGCAGTTTTGAAACACTCTGTCTGTAGAAAATGCAACTGGACATTCGTAGCGCTAAGTGGGTAATAGTGGAAAAAAGAATATGTTCAAATATAAACTACACAGAACCATTGTATGAAACTTCTTTCTGTTCTGTGCATTCAACTAACAGAGTTGAACCTTACATTTGATTGAGCCTTTCAGAAACACTCTTTCTGTAGAAACTGCAATTGGACATTCTGAGCGCTAAGAGGCCTCTATTGGGAAAAATAATATCTTCAAATAAAAACTACACAGAAGCATTGTGTGAAACTGATTTCTGATATGTTCATTAAGCTAACAGAGTTAAACCATACTTTTGATTGCGCAGTTCAGAACACTCTTTCTGTAGAAAATGCAAGTGGACATTCGGAGCGCTAAGAGGGTAATAGTGGAAAAAGGAATATATTCAAATATAAACTACACAGTAGCATTCTGTGAAAATTCTTTCTGTTCTGTGCATTCAACTAACAGAGTTGAACCTTACTTTTGATTGAGCCGTTCTGAAACACTCTTTCTGTAGAAACTGCAATTGGACATGCTAAGCGCTAAGAGGCCTATATTGGGAAAAAGAATATCTTCAAATAAAAACTACACAGATGCATTCTGTGAAACTTATTTCTGATCTGTAAATTCAGTTAACAGAGATAAAACATATTTTTGATTGAGCAGTTATGAAACACTCTTTTTGTAGAAAATGCAAGTGGAGATTCGGAGCGCTAAGAGGGTAATAGTGGAAAAAGGAATGTCTTCAAATATAAACTACACAGAATCATTCGGTGAAACTTCTTTCTGATCTGTGCATTCAGCTAACAGAGTTAAACCATACTTTTGATTGAGCAGATCTGAACACTCTTTCTGTAGAAAATGCAACTGGACATTTGGAGCGCTAAGAGCGTAGTAGTGGAAAAAGGAATATATTCAAATATAAACTACACAGAAGCATTCTGTGAAACTTCTTTCTGATCTGAGCATTCAGCTAACAGTGTTAAACGATACTTTTGATTGAGCAGTTTTGAAACACTCTGTCTGTAGAAAATGCAACTGGACATTCGTAGCGCTAAGTGGGTAATTGTGGAAAAAAGAATATGTTCAAATATAAACTACACAGAAGCATTGTATGAAACTTCTTTCTGTTCTGTGCATTCAACTAACAGAGTTGAACCTTACTTTTGATTGAGCCTTTCTGAAACACTGTTTCTGTAGAAACTGCAATTGGACATTCTGAGCGCTAAGAGGCCTCTATTGGGAAAAATAATATCTTCAAATAAAAACTACACAGAAGCATTGTGTGAAACTTATTTCTGATATGTTCATTAAGCTAACAGAGTTAAACCATACTTTTGATTGCGCAGTTCTGAACACTCTTTCTGTAGAAAATGCAAGTGGACATTCGGAGCGCTAAGAGGGTAATAGTGGAAAAAGGAATATATTCAAATATAAACTACACAGTAGCATTCTGTGAAAATTCTTTCTGTTCTGTGCATTCAACTAACAGAGTTGAACCTTACTTTTGATTGAGCCGTTCTGAAACACTCTTTCTGTAGAAACTGCAATTGGACATGCTAAGCGCTAAGAGGCCTACATTGGGAAAAACAATATCTTCAAATAAAAACTACACAGATGCATTCTGTGAAACTTATTTCTGATCTGTAAATTCAGTTAACAGAGATAAAACATATTTTTGATTGAGCAGTTATGAAACACTCTTTTTGTAGAAAATGCAAGTGGAGATTCGGAGCGCTAAG
The DNA here is from genome assembly GCF_028878055.3 of Symphalangus syndactylus. Lineage (NCBI taxonomy): Eukaryota > Metazoa > Chordata > Mammalia > Primates > Hylobatidae > Symphalangus > Symphalangus syndactylus. The sequence goes on along the minus strand of NC_072444.2, from coordinate 5,020,333 downwards.
AGTGTAATAGTGGAAAAAGGAATGTCTTCAAATATAAACTACACAGAATCATTCGGTGAAACTTCTTTCTGATCTGTGCATTCAGCTAAAAGAGTTAAACCATACTTTTGATTGAGCAGATCTGAACACTCTTTCTGTAGAAAATGCAACTGGACATTTGGAGCGCTAAGAGCGTAGTAGTGGAAAAAGGAATATATTCAAATATAAACTACACAGAAGCATTCTGTGAAACTTCTTTCTGATCTGAGCATTCAGCTAACGGAGTTAAACCATACTTTTGATTGAGCAGTTTTGAAACACTCTGTCTGTAGAAAATGCAACTGGACATTCGTAGCGCTAAGTGGGTAATAGTGGAAAAAAGAATATGTTCAAATATAAACTACACAGAAGCATTGTATGAAACTTCTTTCTGTTCTGTGCATTCAACTAACAGAGTTCAACCTTACTTTTGATTGAGCCGTTCTGAAACACTCTTTCTGTAGAAACTGCAATTGGACATTCTGAGCGCTAAGAGGCCTATATTGGGAAAAAGAATGTCTACAAATAAAAACTACACAGAAGAATTGTGTGAAACATCTTTCTCTTCTGTTTGTTCAACTAAAAGAGTTGAACCTTAGTTTTGATTGAGCCGTTCTGAAACACTCTTTCTGTAGAAAATGCAAGTGGAGATTCGGAGCGCTAAGAGGGTAATAGTGGAAAAAGAAATGTCTCCAAATATAAACTACACAGAATCATTCTGTGAAACTTCTTTCTGATCTGTGCATTCAGCTAACAGAGTTAAACCATAATTTTGATTGAGCAGATCTGAACACTCTTTCTGTAGAAAATGCAACTGGACATTTGGAGCGCTAAGAGAGTAGTAGTGGAAAAAGGAATATATTCAAATATAAACTACACAGAAGCATTCTGTGAAACTTCTTTCTGATCTGAGCATTCAGCTAACAGAGTTAAACCGTACTTTTGATTGAGCAGTTTTGAAACACTCTGTCTGTAGAAAATGCAACTGGACATTCGTAGCGCTAAGTGGGTAATAGTGGAAAAAAGAATATGTTCAAATATAAACTACACAGAAGCATTGTATGAAACTTCTTTCTGTTCTGTGCATTCAACTAACAGAGTTGAACCTTACTTTTGATTGAGCCTTTCTGAAACACTCTTTCTGTAGAAACTGCAATTGGACATTCTGAGCGCTAAGAGGCCTCTATAGGGAAAAATAATATCTTCAAATAAAAACTACACAGAAGCATTGTGTGAAACTTATTTCTGATATGTTCATTAAGCTAACAGAGTTAAACCATACTTTTGATTGCGCAGTGCTGAACCCTCTTTCTGTAGAAAATGCAAGTGGACATTCGGAGCGCTAAGAGGGTAATAGTGGAAAAAGGAATATATTCAAATATAAACTACACAGTAGCATTCTGTGAAAATTCTTTCTGTTCTGTGCATTCAACTAACAGAGTTGAACCTTACTTTTGATTGAGCCGTTCTGAAACACTCTTTCTGTAGAAACTGCAATTGGACATGCTAAGCGCTAAGAGGCCTACATTGGGAAAAAGAATATCTTCAAATAAAAACTACACAGATGCATTCTGTGAAACTTATTTCTGATATGTAAATTCAGTTAACAGAGATAAAACATATTTTTGATTGAGCAGTTATGAAACACTCTTTTTGTAGAAAATGCAAGTGGAGATTCGGAGCGCTAAGAGGGTAATAGTGGAAAAAGGAATGTCTTCAAATATAAACTACACAGAATCATTCGGTGAAACTTCTTTCTGATCTGTGCATTCAGCTAACAGAGTTAAACCATACTTTTGATTGAGCAGATCTGAACACTCTTTCTGTAGAAAATGCAACTGGACATTTGGAGCGCTATGAGCGTAGTAGTGGAAAAAGGAATATATTCAAATATAAACTACACAGAAGCATTCTGTGAAACTTCTTTCTGATCTGAGCATTCAGCTAACAGAGTTAAACCATACTTTTGATTGAGCAGTTTTGAAACACTCTGTCTGTAGAAAATGCAGCTGGACATTCGTAGCGCTAAGTGGGTAATAGTGGAAAAAAGAATATGTTCAAATATAAACTACACAGAAGCATTGTATGAAACTTCTTTCTGTTCTGTGCATTCAACTAACAGAGTTGAACCTTACTTTTGATTGAGCCGTTCTGAAACACTCTTTCTGTAGAAACTGCAATTGGACATTCTGAGCGCTAAGAGGCCTATATTGGGAAAAAGAATGTCTACAAATAAAAACTACACAGAAGAATTGTGTGAAACTTCTTTCTGTTCTGTTTGTTCAACTAAAAGAGTTGAACCTTAGTTTTGATTGAGCCGTTCTGAAACACTCTTTCTGTAGAAAATGCAAGTGGAGATTCGGAGCGCTAAGAGGGTAATAGTGGAAAAAGGAATGTCTCCAAATATAAACTACACAGAATCATTCTGTGAAACTTCTTTCTGATCTGTGCATTCAGCTAACAGAGTTAAACCATACTTTTGATTGAGCAGATCTGAACACTCTTTCTGTAGAAAATGCAACTGGACATTTGGAGCGCTAAGAGAGTAGTAGTGGAAAAAGGAATATATTCAAATATAAACTACACAGAAGCATTCTGTGAAACTTCTTTCTGATCTGAGCATTCAGCTAACAGAGTTAAACCATACTTTTGATTGAGCAGTTTTGAAACTGTCTGTAGAAAATGCAACTGGACATTCGTAGCGCTAAGTGGGTAATAGTGGAAAAAAGAATATGTTCAAATATAAACTACACAGAAGGATTGTATGAAAATTCTTTCTGTTCTGTGCATTCAACTAACAGAGTTGAACCTTTCTTTTGATTGAGCCTTTCTGAAACACTCTTTCTGTAGAAACTGCAATTGGACATTCTGAGCGCTAAGAGGCCTCTATTGGGAAAAATAATATCTTCAAATAAAAACTACACAGAAGCATTGTGTGAAACTTATTTCTGATATGTTCATTAAGATAACAGAGTTAAACCATACTTTTGATTGCGCAGTGCTGAACCCTCTTTCTGTAGAAAATGCAAGTGGACATTCGGAGCGCTAAGAGGGTAATAGTGGAAAAAGGACTATATTCAAATATAAACTACACAGTAGCAGTCTGTGAAAATTCTTTCTGTTCTGTGCATTCAACTAACAGAGTTGAACCTTACTTTTGATTGAGCCGTTCTGAAACACTCTTTCTGTAGAAACTGCAATTGGACATGCTAAGCGCTAAGAGGCCTACTTTGGCAAAAAGAATATCTTCAAATAAAAACTACACAGATGCATTCTGTGAAACTTATTTCTGATCTGTAAATTCAGTTAACAGAGATAAAACATATTTTTGATTGAGCAGTTATGAAACACTCTTTTTGTAGAAAATGCAAGTGGAGATTCGGAGCGCTAAGAGGGTAATAGTGGAAAAAGGAATGTCTTAAAATATAAACTACACAGAATCATTCGGTGAAACTTCTTTCTGATCTGTGCATTCAGCTAACAGAGTTAAACCATACTTTTGATTGAGCAGATCTGAACACTCTTTCTGTAGAAAATGCAACTGGACATTTGGAGCGCTAAGAGCGTAGTAGTGGAAAAAGGAATATATTCAAATATAAACTACACAGAAGCATTCTGTGAAACTTCTTTCTGATCTGAGCATTCAGCTAACAGAGTTAAACCATACTTTTGATTGAGCAGTTTTGAAACACTCTGTCTGTAGAAAATGCAACTGGACATTCGTAGCGCTAAGTGGGTAATAGTGGAAAAAAGAATATGTTCAAATATAAACTACACAGAAGCATTGTATGAATCTTCTTTCTGTTCTGTGCATTCAACTAACAGAGTTGAACCTTACTTTTGATTGAGCCGTTCTGAAACACTCTTTCTGTAGAAACTGCAATTGGACATTCTGAGCGCTAAGAGGCCTATATTGGGAAAAAGAATGTCTACAAATAAAAACTACACAGAAGAATTGTGTGAAACTACTTTCTGTTCTGTTTGTTCAACTAAAAGAGTTGAACCTTAGTTTTGATTGAGCCGTTCTGAAACACTCTTTCTGTAGAAAATGCACGTGGAGATTCGGAGCGCTAAGAGGGTAATAGTGGAAAAAGGAATGTCTCCAAATATAAACTACATAGAATCATTCTGTGAAACTTCTTTCTGATCTGTGCATTCAGCTAACAGAGTTAAACCATACTTTTGATTGAGCAGATCTGAACACTCTTTCTGTAGAAAATGCAACTGGACATTTGGAGCGCTAAGAGAGTAGTAGTGGAAAAAGGAATATATTCAAATATAAACTACACAGAAGCATTCTGTGAAACTTCTTTCTGATCTGAGCATTCAGCTAACAGAGTTAAACCGTACTTTTGATTGAGCAGTTTTGAAACACTCTGTCTGTAGAAAATGCAACTGGACATTCGTAGCGCTAAGTGGGTAATAGTGGAAAAAAGAATATGTTCAAATATAAACTACACAGAAGCATTGTATGAAACTTCTTTCTGTTCTGTGCATTCAACTAACAGAGTTGAACCTTACTTTTGATTGAGCCTTTCTGAAACACTCTTTCTGTAGAAACTGCAATTGGACATTCTGAGCGCTAAGAGGCCTCTATAGGGAAAAATAATATCTTCAAATAAAAACTACACAGAAGCATTGTGTGAAACTTATTTCTGATATGTTCATTAAGCTAACAGAGTTAAACCATACTTTTGATTGCGCAGTGCTGAACCCTCTTTCTGTAGAAAATGCAAGTGGACATTCGGAGCGCTAAGAGGGTAATAGTGGAAAAAGGAATATATTCAAATATAAACTACACAGTAGCATTCTGTGAAAATTCTTTCTGTTCTGTGCATTCAACTAACAGAGTTGAACCTTACTTTTGATTGAGCCGTTCTGAAACACTCTTTCTGTAGAAACTGCAATTGGACATGCTAAGCGCTAAGAGGCCTACATTGGGAAAAAGAATATCTTCAAATAAAAACTACACAGATGCATTCTGTGAAACTTATTTCTGATATGTAAATTCAGTTAACAGAGATAAAACATATTTTTGATTGAGCAGTTATGAAACACTCTTTTTGTAGAAAATGCAAGTGGAGATTCGGAGCGCTAAGAGGGTAATAGTGGAAAAAGGAATGTCTTCAAATATAAACTACACAGAATCATTCGGTGAAACTTATTTCTGATCTGTGCATTCAGCTAACAGAGTTAAACCATACTTTTGATTGAGCAGATCTGAACACTCTTTCTGTAGAAAATGCAACTGGACATTTGGAGCGCTAAGAGCGTAGTAGTGGAAAAAGGAATATATTCAAATATAAACTACACAGAAGTATTCTGTGAAACTTCTTTCTGATCTGAGCATTCAGCTAACAGAGTTAAACCATACTTTTGATTGAGCAGTTTTGAAACACTCTGTCTGTAGAAAATGCAACTGGACATTCGTAGCGCTAAGTGGGTAATAGTGGAAAAAAGAATATGTTCAAATATAAACTACACAGAAGCATTGTATGAAACTTCTTTCTGTTCTGTGCATTCAACTAACAGAGTTGAACCTTACTTTTGATTGAGCCGTTCTGAAACACTCTTTCTGTAGAAACTGCAATTGGACATTCTGAGCGCTAAGAGGCCTATATTGGGAAAAAGAATGTCTACAAATAAAAACTACACAGAAGAATTGTGTGAAACTTCTTTCTGTTCTGTTTGTTCAACTAAAAGAGTTGAACCTTAGTTTTGATTGAGCCGTTCTGAAACACTCTTTCTGTAGAAAATGTAAGTGGAGATTCGGAGCGCTAAGAGGGTAATAGTGGAAAAAGGAATGTCTCCAAATATAAACTACACAGAATCATTCTGTGAAACTTCTTTCTGATCTGTGCATTCAGCTAACAGAGTTAAACCATACTTTTGATTGAGCAGATCTGAACACTCTTTCTGTAGAAAATGCAACTGGACATTTGGAGGGCTAAGAGAGTAGTAGTGGAAAAAGGAATATATTCAAATATAAACTACACAGAAGCATTCTGTGAAACTTCTTTCTGATCTGAGCATTCAGCTAACAGAGTTAAACCATACTGTTGATTGAGCAGTTTTGAAACACTCTGTCTGTAGAAAATGCAACTGGACATTCGTAGCGCTAAGTGGGTAATAGTGGAAAAAAGAATATGTTCAAATATAAACTACACAGAAGCATTGTATGAAACTTCTTTCTGTTCTGTGCATTCAACTAACAGAGTTGAACCTTACTTTTGATTGAGCCTTTCTGAAACACTCTTTCTGTAGAAACTGCAATTGGACATTCTGAGCGCTAAGAGGACTCTATTGGGAAAAATAATATCTTCAAATAAAAACTACACAGAAGCATTGTGTGAAACTTATTTCTGATATGTTCATTAAGCTAACAGAGTTAAACCATACTTTTGATTGCGCAGTGCTGAACCCTCTTTCTGTAGAAAATGCAAGTGGACATTCGGAGCGCTAAGAGGGTAATAGTGGAAAAAGGACTATATTCAAATATAAACTACACAGTAGCAGTCTGTGAAAATTCTTTCTGTTCTGTGCATTCAACTAACAGAGTTGAACCTTACTTTTGATTGAGCCGTTCTGAAACACTCTTTCTGTAGAAACTGCAATTGGACATGCTAAGCGCTAAGAGGGCTACTTTGGGAAAAAGAATATCTTCAAATAAAAACTACACAGATGCATTCTGTGAAACTTATTTCTGATCTGTAAATTCAGTTAACAGAGGTAAAACATATTTTTGATTGAGCAGTTATGAAACACTCTTTTTGTAGAAAATACAAGTGGAGATTCGGAGCGCTAAGTGGGTAATAGTGGAAAAAGGAATGTCTTCAAATATAAACAACACAGAATCATTCGGTGAAACTTCTTTCTGATCTGTGCATTCAGCTAACAGAGTTAAACCATACTTTTGATTGAGCAGATCTGAACACTCTTTCTGTAGAAAATGCAACTGGACATTTGAGCGCTAAGAGCGTAGTAGTTGAAAAAGGAATATATTCAAATATAAACTACACAGAAGCATTCTGTGAAACTTCTTTCTGATCTGAGCATTCAGCTAACAGAGTTAAACCATACTTTTGATTGAGCAGTTTTGAAACACTCTGTCTGTAGAAAATGCAACTGGACATTCGTAGCGCTAAGTGGGTAATAGTGGAAAAAAGAATATGTTCAAATATAAACTACACAGAACCATTGTATGAAACTTCTTTCTGTTCTGTGCATTCAACTAACAGAGTTGAACCTTACATTTGATTGAGCCTTTCAGAAACACTCTTTCTGTAGAAACTGCAATTGGACATTCTGAGCGCTAAGAGGCCTCTATTGGGAAAAATAATATCTTCAAATAAAAACTACACAGAAGCATTGTGTGAAACTGATTTCTGATATGTTCATTAAGCTAACAGAGTTAAACCATACTTTTGATTGCGCAGTTCAGAACACTCTTTCTGTAGAAAATGCAAGTGGACATTCGGAGCGCTAAGAGGGTAATAGTGGAAAAAGGAATATATTCAAATATAAACTACACAGTAGCATTCTGTGAAAATTCTTTCTGTTCTGTGCATTCAACTAACAGAGTTGAACCTTACTTTTGATTGAGCCGTTCTGAAACACTCTTTCTGTAGAAACTGCAATTGGACATGCTAAGCGCTAAGAGGCCTATATTGGGAAAAAGAATATCTTCAAATAAAAACTACACAGATGCATTCTGTGAAACTTATTTCTGATCTGTAAATTCAGTTAACAGAGATAAAACATATTTTTGATTGAGCAGTTATGAAACACTCTTTTTGTAGAAAATGCAAGTGGAGATTCGGAGCGCTAAGAGGGTAATAGTGGAAAAAGGAATGTCTTCAAATATAAACTACACAGAATCATTCGGTGAAACTTCTTTCTGATCTGTGCATTCAGCTAACAGAGTTAAACCATACTTTTGATTGAGCAGATCTGAACACTCTTTCTGTAGAAAATGCAACTGGACATTTGGAGCGCTAAGAGCGTAGTAGTGGAAAAAGGAATATATTCAAATATAAACTACACAGAAGCATTCTGTGAAACTTCTTTCTGATCTGAGCATTCAGCTAACAGTGTTAAACGATACTTTTGATTGAGCAGTTTTGAAACACTCTGTCTGTAGAAAATGCAACTGGACATTCGTAGCGCTAAGTGGGTAATTGTGGAAAAAAGAATATGTTCAAATATAAACTACACAGAAGCATTGTATGAAACTTCTTTCTGTTCTGTGCATTCAACTAACAGAGTTGAACCTTACTTTTGATTGAGCCTTTCTGAAACACTGTTTCTGTAGAAACTGCAATTGGACATTCTGAGCGCTAAGAGGCCTCTATTGGGAAAAATAATATCTTCAAATAAAAACTACACAGAAGCATTGTGTGAAACTTATTTCTGATATGTTCATTAAGCTAACAGAGTTAAACCATACTTTTGATTGCGCAGTTCTGAACACTCTTTCTGTAGAAAATGCAAGTGGACATTCGGAGCGCTAAGAGGGTAATAGTGGAAAAAGGAATATATTCAAATATAAACTACACAGTAGCATTCTGTGAAAATTCTTTCTGTTCTGTGCATTCAACTAACAGAGTTGAACCTTACTTTTGATTGAGCCGTTCTGAAACACTCTTTCTGTAGAAACTGCAATTGGACATGCTAAGCGCTAAGAGGCCTACATTGGGAAAAACAATATCTTCAAATAAAAACTACACAGATGCATTCTGTGAAACTTATTTCTGATCTGTAAATTCAGTTAACAGAGATAAAACATATTTTTGATTGAGCAGTTATGAAACACTCTTTTTGTAGAAAATGCAAGTGGAGATTCGGAGCGCTAAGAGTGTAATAGTGGAAAAAGGAATGTCTTCAAATATAAACTACACAGAATCATTCGGTGAAACTTCTTTCTGATCTGTGCATTCAGCTAAAAGAGTTAAACCATACTTTTGATTGAGCAGATCTGAACACTCTTTCTGTAGAAAATGCAACTGGACATTTGGAGCGCTAAGAGCGTAGTAGTGGAAAAAGGAATATATTCAAATATAAACTACACAGAAGCATTCTGTGAAACTTCTTTCTGATCTGAGCATTCAGCTAACGGAGTTAAACCATACTTTTGATTGAGCAGTTTTGAAACACTCTGTCTGTAGAAAATGCAACTGGACATTCGTAGCGCTAAGTGGGTAATAGTGGAAAAAAGAATATGTTCAAATATAAACTACACAGAAGCATTGTATGAAACTTCTTTCTGTTCTGTGCATTCAACTAACAGAGTTCAACCTTACTTTTGATTGAGCCGTTCTGAAACACTCTTTCTGTAGAAACTGCAATTGGACATTCTGAGCGCTAAGAGGCCTATATTGGGAAAAAGAATGTCTACAAATAAAAACTACACAGAAGAATTGTGTGAAACATCTTTCTCTTCTGTTTGTTCAACTAAAAGAGTTGAACCTTAGTTTTGATTGAGCCGTTCTGAAACACTCTTTCTGTAGAAAATGCAAGTGGAGATTCGGAGCGCTAAGAGGGTAATAGTGGAAAAAGGAATGTCTCCAAATATAAACTACACAGAATCATTCTGTGAAACTTCTTTCTGATCTGTGCATTCAGCTAACAGTGTTAAACCATACTTTTGATTGAGCAGATCTGAACACTCTTTCTGTAGAAAATGCAACTGGACATTTGGAGCGCTAAGAGAGTAGTAGTGGAAAAAGGAATATATTCAAATATAAACTACACAGAAGCATTCTGTGAAACTTCTTTCTGATCTGAGCATTCAGCTAACAGAGTTAAACCATACTTTTGATTGAGCAGTTTTGAAACACTCTGTCTGTAGAAAATGCAACTGGACATTTGGAGCGCTAAGAGCGTAGTAGTGGAAAAAGGAATATATTCAAATATAAACTACACAGAAGTATTCTGTGAAACTTCTTTCTGATCTGAGCATTCAGCTAACAGAGTTAAACCATACTTTTGATTGAGCAGTTTTGAAACACTCTGTCTGTAGAAAATGCAACTGGACATTCGTAGCGCTAAGTGGGTAATAGTGGAAAAAAGAATATGTTCAAATATAAACTACACAGAAGCATTGTATGAAACTTCTTTCTGTTCTGTGCATTCAACTAACAGAGTTGAACCTTACTTTTGATTGAGCCGTTCTGAAACACTCTTTCTGTAGAAACTGCAATTGGACATTCTGAGCGCTAAGAGGCCTATATTGGGAAAAAGAATGTCTACAAATAAAAACTACACAGAAGAATTGTGTGAAACTTCTTTCTGTTCTGTTTGTTCAACTAAAAGAGTTGAACCTTAGTTTTGATTGAGCCGTTCTGAAACACTCTTTCTGTAGAAAATGTAAGTGGAGATTCGGAGCGCTAAGAGGGTAATAGTGGAAAAAGGAATGTCTCCAAATATAAACTACACAGAATCATTCTGTGAAACTTCTTTCTGATCTGTGCATTCAGCTAACAGAGTTAAACCATACTTTTGATTGAGCAGATCTGAACACTCTTTCTGTAGAAAATGCAACTGGACATTTGGAGGGCTAAGAGAGTAGTAGTGGAAAAAGGAATATATTCAAATATAAACTACACAGAAGCATTCTGTGAAACTTCTTTCTGATCTGAGCATTCAGCTAACAGAGTTAAACCATACTGTTGATTGAGCAGTTTTGAAACACTCTGTCTGTAGAAAATGCAACTGGACATTCGTAGCGCTAAGTGGGTAATAGTGGAAAAAAGAATATGTTCAAATATAAACTACACAGAAGCATTGTATGAAACTTCTTTCTGTTCTGTGCATTCAACTAACAGAGTTGAACCTTACTTTTGATTGAGCCTTTCTGAAACACTCTTTCTGTAGAAACTGCAATTGGACATTCTGAGCGCTAAGAGGACTCTATTGGGAAAAATAATATCTTCAAATAAAAACTACACAGAAGCATTGTGTGAAACTTATTTCTGATATGTTCATTAAGCTAACAGAGTTAAACCATACTTTTGATTGCGCAGTGCTGAACCCTCTTTCTGTAGAAAATGCAAGTGGACATTCGGAGCGCTAAGAGGGTAATAGTGGAAAAAGGACTATATTCAAATATAAACTACACAGTAGCAGTCTGTGAAAATTCTTTCTGTTCTGTGCATTCAACTAACAGAGTTGAACCTTACTTTTGATTGAGCCGTTCTGAAACACTCTTTCTGTAGAAACTGCAATTGGACATGCTAAGCGCTAAGAGGGCTTCTTTGGGAAAAAGAATATCTTCAAATAAAAACTACACAGATGCATTCTGTGAAACTTATTTCTGATCTGTAAATTCAGTTAACAGAGGTAAAACATATTTTTGATTGAGCAGTTATGAAACACTCTTTTTGTAGAAAATACAAGTGGAGATTCGGAGCGCTAAGTGGGTAATAGTGGAAAAAGGAATGTCTTCAAATATAAACAACACAGAATCATTCGGTGAAACTTCTTTCTGATCTGTGCATTCAGCTAACAGAGTTAAACCATACTTTTGATTGAGCAGATCTGAACACTCTTTCTGTAGAAAATGCAACTGGACATTTGGAGCGCTAAGAGCGTAGTAGTTGAAAAAGTAATATATTCAAATATAAACTACACAGAAGCATTCTCTGAAACTTCTTTCTGATCTGAGCATTCAGCTAACAGAGTTAAACCATACTTTTGATTGAGCAGTTTTGAAACACTCTGTCTGTAGAAAATGCAACTGGACATTCGTAGCGCTAAGTGGGTAATAGTGGAAAAAAGAATATGTTCAAATATAAACTACACAGAAGCATTGTATGAAACTTCTTTCTGTTCTGTGCATTCAACTAACAGAGTTGAACCTTACATTTGATTGAGCCTTTCAGAAACACTCTTTCTGTAGAAACTGCAATTGGACATTCTGAGCGCTAAGAGGCCTCTATTGGGAAAAATAATATCTTCAAATAAAAACTACACAGAAGCATTGTGTGAAACTGATTTCTGATATGTTCATTAAGCTAACAGAGTTAAACCATACTTTTGATTGCGCAGTTCAGAACACTCTTTCTGTAGAAAATGCAAGTGGACATTCGGAGCGCTAAGAGGGTAATAGTGGAAAAAGGAATATATTCAAATATAAACTACACAGTAGCATTCTGTGAAAATTCTTTCTGTTCTGTGCATTCAACTAACAGAGTTGAACCTTACTTTTGATTGAGCCGTTCTGAAACACTCTTTCTGTAGAAACTGCAATTGGACATGCTAAGCGCTAAGAGGCCTACATTGGGAAAAAGAATATCTTCAAATAAAAACTACACAGATGCATTCTGTGAAACTTATTTCTGATCTGTAAATTCAGTTAACAGAGATAAAACATATTTTTGATTGAGCAGTTATGAAACACTCTTTTTGTAGAAAATGCAAGTGGAGATTCGGAGCGCTAAGAGGGTAATAGTGGAAAAAGGAATGTCTTCAAATATAAACTACACAGAATCATTCGGTGAAACTTCTTTCTGATCTGTGCATTCAGCTAACAGAGTTAAACCATACTTTTGATTGAGCAGATCTGAACACTCTTTCTGTAGAAAATGCAACTGGACATTTGGAGCGCTAAGAGCGTAGTAGTGGAAAAAGGAATATATTCAAATATAAACTACACAGAAGCATTCTGTGAAACTTCTTTCTGATCTGAGCATTCAGCTAACAGTGTTAAACGATACTTTTGATTGAGCAGTTTTGAAACACTCTGTCTGTAGAAAATGCAACTGGACATTCGTAGCGCTAAGTGGGTAATTGTGGAAAAAAGAATATGTTCAAATATAAACTACACAGAAGCATTGTATGAAACTTCTTTCTGTTCTGTGCATTCAACTAACAGAGTTGAACCTTACTTTTGATTGAGCCTTTCTGAAACACTGTTTCTGTAGAAACTGCAATTGGACATTCTGAGCGCTAAGAGGCCTCTATTGGGAAAAATAATATCTTCAAATAAAAACTACACAGAAGCATTGTGTGAAACTTATTTCTGATATGTTCATTAAGCTAACAGAGTTAAACCATACTTTTGATTGCGCAGTTCTGAACACTCTTTCTGTAGAAAATGCAAGTGGACATTCGGAGCGCTAAGAGGGTAATAGTGGAAAAAGGAATATATTCAAATATAAACTACACAGTAGCATTCTGTGAAAATTCTTTCTGTTCTGTGCATTCAACTAACAGAGTTGAACCTTACTTTTGATTGAGCCGTTCTGAAACACTCTTTCTGTAGAAACTGCAATTGGACATGCTAAGCGTAAGAGGCCTACATTGGGAAAAACAATATATTCAAATAAAAACTACACAGATGCATTCTGTGAAACTTATTTCTGATCTGTAAATTCAGTTAACAGAGATAAAACATATTTTTGATTGAGCAGTTATGAAACACTCTTTTTGTAGAAAATGCAAGTGGAGATTCGGAGCGCTAAGAGTGTAATAGTGGAAAAAGGAATGTCTTCAAATATAAACTACACAGAATCATTCGGTGAAACTTCTTTCTGATCTGTGCATTCAGCTAAAAGAGTTAAACCATACTTTTGATTGAGCAGATCTGAACACTCTTTCTGTAGAAAATGCAACTGGACATTTGGAGCGCTAAGAGCGTAGTAGTGGAAAAAGGAATATATTCAAATATAAACTACACAGAAGCATTCTGTGAAACTTCTTTCTGATCTGAGCATTCAGCTAACGGAGTTAAACCATACTTTTGATTGAGCAGTTTTGAAACACTCTGTCTGTAGAAAGTGCAACTGGACATTCGTAGCGCTAACTGGGTAATAGTGGAAAAAAGAATATGTTCAAATATAAACTACACAGAAGCATTCTATGAAACTTCTTTCTGTTCTGTGCATTCAACTAACAGAGTTGAACCTTACTTTTGATTGAGCCTTTCTGAAACACTCTTTCTGTAGAAACTGCAATTGGACATTCTGAGCGCTAAGAGGCCTATATTGGGAAAAAGAATGTCTAGAAATAAAAACTACACAGAAGAATTGTGTGAAACTTCTTTCTGTTCTGTTTGTTCAACTAAAAGAGTTGACCCTTAGTTTTGATTGAGCCGTACTGAAACACTCTTTCTGTAGAAAATGCAAGTGGAGATTCGGAGCGCTAAGAGGGTAATAGTGGAAAAAGGAATGTCTCCAAATATAAACTACACAGAATCATTCTGTGAAACTTCTTTCTGATCTGTGCATTCAGCTAACAGAGTTAAACCATACTTTTGATTGAGCAGATCTGAACACTCTTTCTGTAGAAAATGCAACTGGACATTTGGAGCGCTAAGAGATTAGTAGTGGAAAAAGGAATATATTCAAATATAAACTACACAGAAGCATTCTGTGAAACTTCTTTCTGATCTGAGCATTCAGCTAACAGAGTTAAACCATACTTTTGATTGAGCAGTTTTGAAACACTCTGTCTGTAGAAAATGCAACTGGACATTCGTAGTGCTAAGTGGGTAATAGTGGAAAAAAGAATATGTTCAAATATAAACTACACAGAAGCATTGTATGAAACTTCTTTCTGTTCTGTGCATTCAACTAACAGAGTTGAACCTTACTTTTGATTGAGCCTTTCTGAAACACTCTTTCTGTAGAAACTGCAATTGGACATTCTGAGCGCTAAGAGGCCTATATTGGGAAAAATAATATCTTCAAATAAAAACTACACAGAAGCATTGTGTGAAACTTATTTCTGATATGTTCATTAAGCTAACAGAGTTAAACCATACTTTTGATTGCGCAGTGCTGAACCCTCTTTCTGTAGAAAATGCAAGTGGACATTCGGAGCGCTAAGAGGGTAATAGTGGAAAAAGGAATATATTCAAATATAAACTACACAGTAGCATTCTGTGAAAATTCTTTCTGTTCTGTGCATTCAACTAACAGAGTTGAACCTTACTTTTGATTGAGCCGTTCTGAAACACTCTTTCTGTAGAAACTGCAATTGGACATTCTGAGCGCTAAGAGGCCTATATTGGGAAAAAGAATATCTTCAAATAAAAACTACACAGATGCATTCTGTGAAACTTATTTCTGATCTGTAAATTCAGTTAACAGAGATAAAACATATTTTTGATTGAGCAGTTATGAAACACTCTTTTTGTAGAAAATGCAAGTGGAGATTCGGAGCGCTAAGAGGGTAATAGTGGAAAAAGGAATGTCTTCAAATATAAACTACACAGAATCATTCGGTGAAACTTCTTTCTGATCTGTGCATTCAGCTAACAGAGTTAAACCATACTTTTGATTGAGCAGATCTGAACACTCTTTCTGTAGAAAATGCAACTGGACATTTGGAGCGCTAAGAGCGTAGTAGTGGAAAAAGGAATATATTCAAATATAAACTACACAGAAGCATTCTGTGAAACTTCTTTCTGATCTGAGCATTCAGCTAACAGTGTTAAACGATACTTTTGATTGAGCAGTTTTGAAACACTCTGTCTGTAGAAAATGCAACTGGACATTCGTAGCGCTAAGTGGGTAATTGTGGAAAAAAGAATATGTTCAAATATAAACTACACAGAAGCATTGTATGAAACTTCTTTCTGTTCTGTGCATTCAACTAACAGAGTTGAACCTTACTTTTGATTGAGCCTTTCTGAAACACTGTTTCTGTAGAAACTGCAATTGGACATTCTGAGCGCTAAGAGGCCTGTATTGGGAAAAATAATATCTTCAAATAAAAACTACACAGAAGCATTGTGTGAAACTTATTTCTGATATGTTCATTAAGCTAACAGAGTTAAACCATACTTTTGATTGCGCAGTTCTGAACACTCTTTCTGTAGAAAATGCAAGTGGACATTCGGAGCGCTAAGAGGGTAATAGTGGAAAAAGGAATATATTCAAATATAAACTACACAGTAGCATTCTGTGAAAATTCTTTCTGTTCTGTGCATTCAACTAACAGAGTTGAACCTTACTTTTGATTGAGCCGTTCTGTAACACTCTTTCTGTAGAAACTGCAATTGGACATGCTAAGCGCTAAGAGGCCTACATTGGGAAAAACAATATCTTCAAATAAAAACTACACAGATGCATTCTGTGAAACTTATTTCTGATCTGTAAATTCAGTTAACAGAGATAAAACATATTTTTGATTGAGCAGTTATGAAACACTCTTTTTGTAGAAAATGCAAGTGGAGATTCGGAGCGCTAAGAGTGTAATAGTGGAAAAAGGAATGTCTTCAAATATAAACTACACAGAATCATTCGGTGAAACTTCTTTCTGATCTGTGCATTCAGCTAAAAGAGTTAAACCATACTTTTGATTGAGCAGATCTGAACACTCTTTCTGTAGAAAATGCAACTGGACATTTGGAGCGCTAAGAGCGTAGTAGTGGAAAAAGGAATATATTCAAATATAAACTACACAGAAGCATTCTGTGAAACTTCTTTCTGATCTGAGCATTCAGCTAACGGAGTTAAACCATACTTTTGATTGAGCAGTTTTGAAACACTCTGTCTGTAGAAAATGCAACTGGACATTCGTAGCGCTAAGTGGGTAATAGTGGAAAAAAGAATATGTTCAAATATAAACTACACAGAAGCATTGTATGAAACTTCTTTCTGTTCTGTGCATTCAACTAACAGAGTTCAACCTTACTTTTGATTGAGCCGTTCTGAAACACTCTTTCTGTAGAAACTGCAATTGGACATTCTGAGCGCTAAGAGGCCTATATTGGGAAAAAGAATGTCTACAAATAAAAACTACACAGAAGAATTGTGTGAAACATCTTTCTCTTCTGTTTGTTCAACTAAAAGAGTTGAACCTTAGTTTTGATTGAGCCGTTCTGAAACACTCTTTCTGTAGAAAATGCAAGTGGAGATTCGGAGCGCTAAGAGGGTAATAGTGGAAAAAGGAATGTCTCCAAATATAAACTACACAGAATCATTCTGTGAAACTTCTTTCTGATCTGTGCATTCAGCTAACAGTGTTAAACCATACTTTTGATTGAGCAGATCTGAACACTCTTTCTGTAGAAAATGCAACTGGACATTTGGAGCGCTAAGAGAGTAGTAGTGGAAAAAGGAATATATTCAAATATAAACTACACAGAAGCATTCTGTGAAACTTCTTTCTGATCTGAGCATTCAGCTAACAGAGTTAAACCATACTTTTGATTGAGCAGTTTTGAAACACTCTGTCTGTAGAAAATGCAACTGGACATTTGGAGCGCTAAGAGCGTAGTAGTGGAAAAAGGAATATATTCAAATATAAACTACACAGAAGTATTCTGTGAAACTTCTTTCTGATCTGAGCATTCAGCTAACAGAGTTAAACCATACTTTTGATTGAGCAGTTTTGAAACACTCTGTCTGTAGAAAATGCAACTGGACATTCGTAGCGCTAAGTGGGTAATAGTGGAAAAAAGAATATGTTCAAATATAAACTACACAGAAGCATTGTATGAAACTTCTTTCTGTTCTGTGCATTCAACTAACAGAGTTGAACCTTACTTTTGATTGAGCCGTTCTGAAACACTCTTTCTGTAGAAACTGCAATTGGACATTCTGAGCGCTAAGAGGCCTATATTGGGAAAAAGAATGTCTACAAATAAAAACTACACAGAAGAATTGTGTGAAACTTCTTTCTGTTCTGTTTGTTCAACTAAAAGAGTTGAACCTTAGTTTTGATTGAGCCGTTCTGAAACACTCTTTCTGTAGAAAATGTAAGTGGAGATTCGGAGCGCTAAGAGGGTAATAGTGGAAAAAGGAATGTCTCCAAATATAAACTACACAGAATCATTCTGTGAAACTTCTTTCTGATCTGTGCATTCAGCTAACAGTGTTAAACCATACTTTTGATTGAGCAGATCTGAACACTCTTTCTGTAGAAAATGCAACTGGACATTTGGAGGGCTAAGAGAGTAGTAGTGGAAAAAGGAATATATTCAAATATAAACTACACAGAAGCATTCTGTGAAACTTCTTTCTGATCTGAGCATTCAGCTAACAGAGTTAAACCATACTGTTGATTGAGCAGTTTTGAAACACTCTGTCTGTAGAAAATGCAACTGGACATTCGTAGCGCTAAGTGGGTAATAGTGGAAAAAAGAATATGTTCAAATATAAACTACACAGAAGCATTGTATGAAACTTCTTTCTGTTCTGTGCATTCAACTAACAGAGTTGAACCTTACTTTTGATTGAGCCTTTCTGAAACACTCTTTCTGTAGAAACTGCAATTGGACATTCTGAGCGCTAAGAGGACTCTATTGGGAAAAATAATATCTTCAAATAAAAACTACACAGAAGCATTGTGTGAAACTTATTTCTGATATGTTCATTAAGCTAACAGAGTTAAACCATACTTTTGATTGCGCAGTGCTGAACCCTCTTTCTGTAGAAAATGCAAGTGGACATTCGGAGCGCTAAGAGGGTAATAGTGGAAAAAGGACTATATTCAAATATAAACTACACAGTAGCAGTCTGTGAAAATTCTTTCTGTTCTGTGCATTCAACTAACAGAGTTGAACCTTACTTTTGATTGAGCCGTTCTGAAACACTCTTTCTGTAGAAACTGCAATTGGACATGCTAAGCGCTAAGAGGGCTTCTTTGGGAAAAAGAATATCTTCAAATAAAAACTACACAGATGCATTCTGTGAAACTTATTTCTGATCTGTAAATTCAGTTAACAGAGGTAAAACATATTTTTGATTGAGCAGTTATGAAACACTCTTTTTGTAGAAAATACAAGTGGAGATTCGGAGCGCTAAGTGGGTAATAGTGGAAAAAGGAATGTCTTCAAATATAAACAACACAGAATCATTCGGTGAAACTTCTTTCTGATCTGTGCATTCAGCTAACAGAGTTAAACCATACTTTTGATTGAGCAGATCTGAACACTCTTTCTGTAGAAAATGCAACTGGACATTTGGAGCGCTAAGAGCGTAGTAGTTGAAAAAGTAATATATTCAAATATAAACTACACAGAAGCATTCTCTGAAACTTCTTTCTGATCTGAGCATTCAGCTAACAGAGTTAAACCATACTTTTGATTGAGCAGTTTTGAAACACTCTGTCTGTAGAAAATGCAACTGGACATTCGTAGCGCTAAGTGGGTAATAGTGGAAAAAAGAATATGTTCAAATATAAACTACACAGAAGCATTGTATGAAACTTCTTTCTGTTCTGTGCATTCAACTAACAGAGTTGAACCTTACATTTGATTGAGCCTTTCAGAAACACTCTTTCTGTAGAAACTGCAATTGGACATTCTGAGCGCTAAGAGGCCTCTATTGGGAAAAATAATATCTTCAAATAAAAACTACACAGAAGCATTGTGTGAAACTGATTTCTGATATGTTCATTAAGCTAACAGAGTTAAACCATACTTTTGATTGCGCAGTTCAGAACACTCTTTCTGTAGAAAATGCAAGTGGACATTCGGAGCGCTAAGAGGGTAATAGTGGAAAAAGGAATATATTCAAATATAAACTACACAGTAGCATTCTGTGAAAATTCTTTCTGTTCTGTGCATTCAACTAACAGAGTTGAACCTTACTTTTGATTGAGCCGTTCTGAAACACTCTTTCTGTAGAAACTGCAATTGGACATGCTAAGCGCTAAGAGGCCTACATTGGGAAAAAGAATATCTTCAAATAAAAACTACACAGATGCATTCTGTGAAACTTATTTCTGATCTGTAAATTCAGTTAACAGAGATAAAACATATTTTTGATTGAGCAGTTATGAAACACTCTTTTTGTAGAAAATGCAAGTGGAGATTCGGAGCGCTAAGAGGGTAATAGTGGAAAAAGGAATGTCTTCAAATATAAACTACACAGAATCATTCGGTGAAACTTCTTTCTGATCTGTGCATTCAGCTAACAGAGTTAAACCATACTTTTGATTGAGCAGATCTGAACACTCTTTCTGTAGAAAATGCAACTGGACATTTGGAGCGCTAAGAGCGTAGTAGTGGAAAAAGGAATATATTCAAATATAAACTACACAGAAGCATTCTGTGAAACTTCTTTCTGATCTGAGCATTCAGCTAACAGTGTTAAACGATACTTTTGATTGAGCAGTTTTGAAACACTCTGTCTGTAGAAAATGCAACTGGACATTCGTAGCGCTAAGTGGGTAATTGTGGAAAAAAGAATATGTTCAAATATAAACTACACAGAAGCATTGTATGAAACTTCTTTCTGTTCTGTGCATTCAACTAACAGAGTTGAACCTTACTTTTGATTGAGCCTTTCTGAAACACTGTTTCTGTAGAAACTGCAATTGGACATTCTGAGCGCTAAGAGGCCTCTATTGGGAAAAATAATATCTTCAAATAAAAACTACACAGAAGCATTGTGTGAAACTTATTTCTGATATGTTCATTAAGCTAACAGAGTTAAACCATACTTTTGATTGCGCAGTTCTGAACACTCTTTCTGTAGAAAATGCAAGTGGACATTCGGAGCGCTAAGAGGGTAATAGTGGAAAAAGGAATATATTCAAATATAAACTACAGAGTAGCATTCTGTGAAAATTCTTTCTGTTCTGTGCATTCAACTAACAGAGTTGAACCTTACTTTTGATTGAGCCGTTCTGAAACACTCTTTCTGTAGAAACTGCAATTGGACATGCTAAGCGTAAGAGGCCTACATTGGGAAAAACAATATATTCAAATAAAAACTACACAGATGCATTCTGTGAAACTTATTTCTGATCTGTAAATTCAGTTAACAGAGATAAAACATATTTTTGATTGAGCAGTTATGAAACACTCTTTTTGTAGAAAATGCAAGTGGAGATTCGGAGCGCTAAGAGTGTAATAGTGGAAAAAGGAATGTCTTCAAATATAAACTACACAGAATCATTCGGTGAAACTTCTTTCTGATCTGTGCATTCAGCTAAAAGAGTTAAACCATACTTTTGATTGAGCAGATCTGAACACTCTTTCTGTAGAAAATGCAACTGGACATTTGGAGCGCTAAGAGCGTAGTAGTGGAAAAAGGAATATATTCAAATATAAACTACACAGAAGCATTCTGTGAAACTTCTTTCTGATCTGAGCATTCAGCTAACGGAGTTAAACCATACTTTTGATTGAGCAGTTTTGAAACACTCTGTCTGTAGAAAGTGCAACTGGACATTCGTAGCGCTAACTGGGTAATAGTGGAAAAAAGAATATGTTCAAATATAAACTACACAGAAGCATTCTATGAAACTTCTTTCTGTTCTGTGCATTCAACTAACAGAGTTGAACCTTACTTTTGATTGAGCCTTTCTGAAACACTCTTTCTGTAGAAACTGCAATTGGACATTCTGAGCGCTAAGAGGCCTATATTGGGAAAAAGAATGTCTAGAAATAAAAACTACACAGAAGAATTGTGTGAAACTTCTTTCTGTTCTGTTTGTTCAACTAAAAGAGTTGACCCTTAGTTTTGATTGAGCCGTACTGAAACACTCTTTCTGTAGAAAATGCAAGTGGAGATTCGGAGCGCTAAGAGGGTAATAGTGGAAAAAGGAATGTCTCCAAATATAAACTACACAGAATCATTCTGTGAAACTTCTTTCTGATCTGTGCATTCAGCTAACAGAGTTAAACCATACTTTTGATTGAGCAGATCTGAACACTCTTTCTGTAGAAAATGCAACTGGACATTTGGAGCGCTAAGAGATTAGTAGTGGAAAAAGGAATATATTCAAATATAAACTACACAGAAGCATTCTGTGAAACTTCTTTCTGATCTGAGCATTCAGCTAACAGAGTTAAACCATACTTTTGATTGAGCAGTTTTGAAACACTCTGTCTGTAGAAAATGCAACTGGACATTCGTAGTGCCAAGTGGGTAATAGTGGAAAAAAGAATATGTTCAAATATAAACTACACAGAAGCATTGTATGAAACTTCTTTCTGTTCTGTGCATTCAACTAACAGAGTTGAACCTTACTTTTGATTGAGCCTTTCTGAAACACTCTTTCCGTAGAAACTGCAATTGGACATTCTGAGCGCTAAGAGGCCTCTATTGGGAAAAATAATATCTTCAAATAAAAACTACACAGAAGCATTGTGTGAAACTTATTTCTGATATGTTCATTAAGCTAACAGAGTTAAACCATACTTTTGATTGCGCAGTTCTGAACACTCTTTCTGTAGAAAATGCAAGTGGACATTCGGAGCGCTAAGAGGGTAATAGTGGAAAAAGGAATATATTAAAATATAAACTACACAGTAGCATTCTGTGAAAATTCTTTCTGTTCTGTGCATTCAATTAACAGAGTTGAACCTTACTTTTGATTGAGCCGTTCTGAAACACTCTTTCTGTAGAAACTGCAATTGGACATGCTAAGCGCTAAGAGGCCTACATTGGGAAAAAGAATATCTTCAAATAAAAACTACACAGATGCATTCTGTGAAACTTATTTCTGATCTGTAAATTCAGGTAACAGAGATAAAACATATTTTTGATTGAGCAGTTATGAAACACTCTTTTTGTAGAAAATGAAAGTGGAGATTCGGAGCGCTAAGAGGGTAATAGTGGAAAAAGGAATGTCTTCAAATATAAACTACAAAGAATCATTCGGTGAAACTTCTTTCTGATCTGTGCATTCAGCTAACAGAGTTAAGCCATACTTTTGATTGAGCAGATCTGAACACTCTTTCTGTAGAAAATGCAACTGGACATTTGGAGCGCTAAGAGCGTAGTAGTGGAAAAAGGAATATATTCAAATATAAACTACACAGAAGCATTCTGTGAAACTTCTTTCTGATCTGAGCATTCAGCTAACAGAGATAAACCATACTTTTGATTGAGCAGTTTTGAAACACTCTGTCTGTAGAAAATGCAACTGGACATTCGTAGCGCTAAGTGGGTAATAGTGGAAAAAAGAATATGTTCAAATATAAACTAAACGAAGCATTGTATGAAACTTCTTTCTGTTCTGTGCATTCAACTAACAGAGTTGAACCTTACTTTTGATTGAGCCGTTCTGAAACACTCTTTCTGTAGAAACTGCAATTGGACATTCTGAGCGCAAAGAGGCCTATATTGGGAAAAAGAATGTCTACAAATAAAAACTACACAGAAGAATTGTGTGAAACTTCTTTTTGTTCTGTTTGTTCAACTAAAGGAGTTGAAAATTAGTTTTGATTGAGCCGTTCTGAAACACTCTTTCTGTAGAAAATGCAAGTGGAGATTCGGAGCGCTAAGAGGGTAATAGTGGAAAAAGGAATGTCTACAAATATAAACTACACAGAATCATTCTGTGAAACTTCTTTCTGATCTGAGCATTCAGCTAACAGAGTTAAACCATACTTTTGATTGAGCAGTTTTGAAACACTCTGTCTGTAGAAAATGCAACTGGACATTCGTAGCGCTAAGTGGGTAATAGTGGAAAAAAGAATATGTTCAAATATAAACTACACAGAAGCATTGTATGAAACTTCTTTCTGTTCTGTGCATTCAACTAACCGAGTTGAACCTTACTTTTGATTGAGCCGTTCTGAAACACTCTTTCTGTAGAAACTGCAATTGGACATTCTGAGCGCTAAGAGGCCTATATTGGGAAAAAGAATGTCTACAAATAAAAACTACACAGAAGAATTGTGTGAAACTTCTTTCTGTTCTGTTTGTTCAACTAAAAGAGTTGAACCTTAGTTTTGATTGAGCCGTTCTGAAACACTCTTTCTGTAGAAAATGTAAGTGGAGATTCGGAGCGCTAAGAGGGTAATAGTGGAAAAAGGAATGTCTCCAAATATAAACTACACAGAATCATTCTGTGAAACTTCTTTCTGATCTGTGCATTCAGCTAACAGAGTTAAACCATACTTTTGATTGAGCAGATCTGAACACTCTTTCTGTAGAAAATGCAACTGGACATTTGGAGGGCTAAGAGAGTAGTAGTGGAAAAAGGAATATATTCAAATATAAACTACACAGAAGCATTCTGTGAAACTTCTTTCTGATCTGAGCATTCAGCTAACAGAGTTAAACCATACTGTTGATTGAGCAGTTTTGAAACACTCTGTCTGTAGAAAATGCAACTGGACATTCGTAGCGCTAAGTGGGTAATAGTGGAAAAAAGAATATGTTCAAATATAAACTACACAGAAGCATTGTATGAAACTTCTTTCTGTTCTGTGCATTCAACTAACAGAGTTGAACCTTACTTTTGATTGAGCCTTTCTGAAACACTCTTTCTGTAGAAACTGCAATTGGACATTCTGAGCGCTAAGAGGACTCTATTGGGAAAAATAATATCTTCAAATAAAAACTACACAGAAGCATTGTGTGAAACTTATTTCTGATATGTTCATTAAGCTAACAGAGTTAAACCATACTTTTGATTGCGCAGTGCTGAACCCTCTTTCTGTAGAAAATGCAAGTGGACATTCGGAGCGCTAAGAGGGTAATAGTGGAAAAAGGACTATATTCAAATATAAACTACACAGTAGCAGTCTGTGAAAATTCTTTCTGTTCTGTGCATTCAACTAACAGAGTTGAACCTTACTTTTGATTGAGCCGTTCTGAAACACTCTTTCTGTAGAAACTGCAATTGGACATGCTAAGCGCTAAGAGGGCTTCTTTGGGAAAAAGAATATCTTCAAATAAAAACTACACAGATGCATTCTGTGAAACTTATTTCTGATCTGTAAATTCAGTTAACAGAGGTAAAACATATTTTTGATTGAGCAGTTATGAAACACTCTTTTTGTAGAAAATACAAGTGGAGATTCGGAGCGCTAAGTGGGTAATAGTGGAAAAAGGAATGTCTTCAAATATAAACAACACAGAATCATTCGGTGAAACTTCTTTCTGATCTGTGCATTCAGCTAACAGAGTTAAACCATACTTTTGATTGAGCAGATCTGAACACTCTTTCTGTAGAAAATGCAACTGGACATTTGGAGCGCTAAGAGCGTAGTAGTTGAAAAAGTAATATATTCAAATATAAACTACACAGAAGCATTCTCTGAAACTTCTTTCTGATCTGAGCATTCAGCTAACAGAGTTAAACCATACTTTTGATTGAGCAGTTTTGAAACACTCTGTCTGTAGAAAATGCAACTGGACATTCGTAGCGCTAAGTGGGTAATAGTGGAAAAAAGAATATGTTCAAATATAAACTACACAGAAGCATTGTATGAAACTTCTTTCTGTTCTGTGCATTCAACTAACAGAGTTGAACCTTACATTTGATTGAGCCTTTCAGAAACACTCTTTCTGTAGAAACTGCAATTGGACATTCTGAGCGCTAAGAGGCCTCTATTGGGAAAAATAATATCTTCAAATAAAAACTACACAGAAGCATTGTGTGAAACTGATTTCTGATATGTTCATTAAGCTAACAGAGTTAAACCATACTTTTGATTGCGCAGTTCAGAACACTCTTTCTGTAGAAAATGCAAGTGGACATTCGGAGCGCTAAGAGGGTAATAGTGGAAAAAGGAATATATTCAAATATAAACTACACAGTAGCATTCTGTGAAAATTCTTTCTGTTCTGTGCATTCAACTAACAGAGTTGAACCTTACTTTTGATTGAGCCGTTCTGAAACACTCTTTCTGTAGAAACTGCAATTGGACATGCTAAGCGCTAAGAGGCCTACATTGGGAAAAAGAATATCTTCAAATAAAAACTACACAGATGCATTCTGTGAAACTTATTTCTGATCTGTAAATTCAGTTAACAGAGATAAAACATATTTTTGATTGAGCAGTTATGAAACACTCTTTTTGTAGAAAATGCAAGTGGAGATTCGGAGCGCTAAGAGGGTAATAGTGGAAAAAGGAATGTCTTCAAATATAAACTACACAGAATCATTCGGTGAAACTTCTTTCTGATCTGTGCATTCAGCTAACAGAGTTAAACCATACTTTTGATTGAGCAGATCTGAACACTCTTTCTGTAGAAAATGCAACTGGACATTTGGAGCGCTAAGAGCGTAGTAGTGGAAAAAGGAATATATTCAAATATAAACTACACAGAAGCATTCTGTGAAACTTCTTTCTGATCTGAGCATTCAGCTAACAGTGTTAAACGATACTTTTGATTGAGCAGTTTTGAAACACTCTGTCTGTAGAAAATGCAACTGGACATTCGTAGCGCTAAGTGGGTAATTGTGGAAAAAAGAATATGTTCAAATATAAACTACACAGAAGCATTGTATGAAACTTCTTTCTGTTCTGTGCATTCAACTAACAGAGTTGAACCTTACTTTTGATTGAGCCTTTCTGAAACACTGTTTCTGTAGAAACTGCAATTGGACATTCTGAGCGCTAAGAGGCCTCTATTGGGAAAAATAATATCTTCAAATAAAAACTACACAGAAGCATTGTGTGAAACTTATTTCTGATATGTTCATTAAGCTAACAGAGTTAAACCATACTTTTGATTGCGCAGTTCTGAACACTCTTTCTGTAGAAAATGCAAGTGGACATTCGGAGCGCTAAGAGGGTAATAGTGGAAAAAGGAATATATTCAAATATAAACTACACAGTAGCATTCTGTGAAAATTCTTTCTGTTCTGTGCATTCAGCTAACAGAGTTGAACCTTACTTTTGATTGAGCCGTTCTGAAACACTCTTTCTGTAGAAACTGCAATTGGACATGCTAAGCGTAAGAGGCCTACATTGGGAAAAACAATATATTCAAATAAAAACTACACAGATGCATTCTGTGAAACTTATTTCTGATCTGTAAATTCAGTTAACAGAGATAAAACATATTTTTGATTGAGCAGTTATGAAACACTCTTTTTGTAGAAAATGCAAGTGGAGATTCGGAGCGCTAAGAGTGTAATAGTGGAAAAAGGAATGTCTTCAAATATAAACTACACAGAATCATTCGGTGAAACTTCTTTCTGATCTGTGCATTCAGCTAAAAGAGTTAAACCATACTTTTGATTGAGCAGATCTGAACACTCTTTCTGTAGAAAATGCAACTGGACATTTGGAGCGCTAAGAGCGTAGTAGTGGAAAAAGGAATATATTCAAATATAAACTACACAGAAGCATTCTGTGAAACTTCTTTCTGATCTGAGCATTCAGCTAACGGAGTTAAACCATACTTTTGATTGAGCAGTTTTGAAACACTCTGTCTGTAGAAAATGCAACTGGACATTCGTAGCGCTAAGTGGGTAATAGTGGAAAAAAGAATATGTTCAACTATAAACTACACAGAAGCATTGTATGAAACTTCTTTCTGTTCTGTGCATTCAACTAACAGAGTTCAACCTTACTTTTGATTGAGCCGTTCTGAAACACTCTTTCTGTAGAAACTGCAATTGGACATTCTGAGCGCTAAGAGGCCTATATTGGGAAAAAGAATGTCTACAAATAAAAACTACACAGAAGAATTGTGTGAAACATCTTTCTCTTCTGTTTGTTCAACTAAAAGAGTTGAACCTTAGTTTTGATTGAGCCGTTCTGAAACACTCTTTCTGTAGAAAATGCAAGTGGAGATTCGGAGCGCTAAGAGGGTAATAGTGGAAAAAGGAATGTCTCCAAATATAAACTACACAGAATCATTCTGTGAAACTTCTTTCTGATCTGTGCATTCAGCTAACAGAGTTAAACCATACTTTTGATTGAGCAGATCTGAACACTCTTTCTGTAGAAAATGCAACTGGACATTTGGAGCGCTAAGAGAGTAGTAGTGGAAAAAGGAATATATTCAAATATAAACTACACAGAAGCATTCTGTGAAACTTCTTTCTGATCTGAGCATTCAGCTAACAGAGTTAAACCATACTTTTGATTGAGCAGTTTTGAAACACTCTGTCTGTAGAAAATGCAACTGGACATTCGTAGCGCTAAGTGGGTAATAGTGGAAAAAAGAATATGTTCAAATATAAACTACACAGAAGCATTGTATGAAACTTCTTTCTATTCTGTTCATTCAAATAACAGAGTTGAACCTTACTTTTGATTGAGCCGTTCTGAAACACTCTTTCTGTAGAAACTGCAATTGGACATTCTGAGCGCAAAGAGGCCTATATTGGGAAAAAGAATGTCTACAAATAAAAACTACACAGAAGAATTGTGTGAAACTACTTTCTGTTCTGTTTGTTCAACTAAAAGAGTTGAACCTTAGTTTTGATTGAGCCGTTCTGAAACACTCTTTCTGTAGAAAATGCAAGTGGAGATTCGGAGCGCTAAGAGGGTAATAGTGGAAAAAGGAATGTCTCCAAATATAAACTACACAGAATCATTCTGTGAAACATATTTTTGATCTGTGCATTTAGCTAACCGAGTTAAACCATACTTTTGATTGAGCAGATCTGAACACTCTTTCTGTAGAAAATGCAACTGGACATTTGGAGCGCTAAGAGAGTAGTAGTGGAAAAAGGAATATATTCAAATATAAACTACACAGAAGCATTCTGTGAAACTTCTTTCTGATCTGAGCATTCAGCTAACAGAGTTAAACCATACTTTTGATTGAGCAGTTTTGAAACACTCTGTCTGTAGAAAATGCAACTGGACATTCGTAGCGCTAAGTGGGTAATAGTGGAAAAAAGAATATGTTCAAATATAAACTACACAGAAGCATTGTATGAAACTTCTTTCTGTTCTGTGCATTCAACTAACAGAGTTGAACGTTACTTTTGATTGAGCCTTTCTGAAACACTCTTTCTGTAGAAACTGCAATTGGACATTCTGAGCGCTATGAGGCCTCTATTGGGAAAAATAATAACTTCAAATAAAAACTACACAGAAGCATTGTGTGAAACATATTTCTGATATGTTCATTAAGCTAACAGAGTTAAACCATACTTTTGATTGCGCAGTTCTGAACACTCTTTCTGTAGAAAATGCAAGTGGACATTCAGAGCGCTAAGAGGGTAATAGTGGAAAAAGGAATATATTGAAATATAAACTACACAGTAGCATTCTGTGAAAATTCTTTCTGTTCTGTGCATTCAACTAACAGAGTTGAACCTTACTTTTGATTGAGCCGTTCTGAAACACTCTTTCTGTAGAAACTGCAATTGGACATGCTAAGCGCTAAGAGGCCTACATTGGGAAAAAGAATATCTTCAAATAAAAACTACACAGATGCATTCTGTGAAACTTATTTCTGATCTGTAAATTCAGTTAACAGAGATAAAACATGTTTTGGATTGAGCAGTTATGAAACACTCTTTTTGTGGAAAATGCAAGTGGAGATTCGGAGCGCTAAGAGGGTAATAGTGGAAAAAGGAATGTCTTCAAATATAAACTACACAGAATCATTCGGTGAAACTTCTCTCTGATCTGTGCATTCAGCTAACAGAGTTAAACCATACTTTTGATTGAGCAGATCTGAACACTCTTTCTGTAGAAAATGCAACTGGACATTTGGAGCGCTAATAGCGTAGTAGTGGAAAAAGGAATATATTCAAATATAAACTACACAGAAGCATTCTGTGAAACTTCTTTCTGATCTGAGCATTCAGCTAACAGAGTTAAACCATACTTTTGATTGAGCAGTTTTGAAACACTCTGTCTGTAGAAAGTGCAACTGGACATTCGTAGCGCTAACTGGGTAATAGTGGAAAAAAGAATATGTTCAAATATAAACTACACAGAAGCATTCTATGAAACTTCTTTCTGTTCTGTGCATTCAACTAACAGAGTTGAACCTTACTTTTGATTGAGCCTTTCTGAAACACTCTTTCTGTAGAAACTGCAATTGGACATTCTGAGCGCTAAGAGGCCTATATTGGGAAAAAGAATGTCTAGAAATAAAAACTACACAGAAGAATTGTGTGAAACTTCTTTCTGTTCTGTTTGTTCAACTAAAAGAGTTGACCCTTAGTTTTGATTGAGCCGTACTGAAACACTCTTTCTGTAGAAAATGCAAGTGGAGATTCGGAGCGCTAAGAGGGTAATAGTGGAAAAAGGAATGTCTCCAAATATAAACTACACAGAATCATTCTGTGAAACTTCTTTCTGATCTGTGCATTCAGCTAACAGAGTTAAACCATACTTTTGATTGAGCAGATCTGAACACTCTTTCTGTAGAAAATGCAACTGGACATTTGGAGCGCTAAGAGATTAGTAGTGGAAAAAGGAATATATTCAAATATAAACTACACAGAAGCATTCTGTGAAACTTCTTTCTGATCTGAGCATTCAGCTAACAGAGATAAACCATACTTTTGATTGAGCAGTTTTGAAACACTCTGTCTGTAGAAAATGCAACTGGACATTCGTAGCGCTAAGTGGGTAATAGTGGAAAAAAGAATATGTTCAAATATAAACTAAACGAAGCATTGTATGAAACTTCTTTCTGTTCTGTGCATTCAACTAACAGAGTTGAACCTTACTTTTGATTGAGCCGTTCTGAAACACTCTTTCTGTAGAAACTGCAATTGGACATTCTGAGCGCTAAGAGGCCTATATTGGGAAAAAGAATGTCTACAAATAAAAACTACACAGAAGAATTGTGTGAAACTTCTTTCTGTTCTGTTTGTTCAACTAAAAGAGTTGAACCTTAGTTTTGATTGAGCCGTTCTGAAACACTCTTTCTGTAGAAAATGTAAGTGGAGATTCGGAGCGCTAAGAGGGTAATAGTGGAAAAAGGAATGTCTCCAAATATAAACTACACAGAATCATTCTGTGAAACTTCTTTCTGATCTGTGCATTCAGCTAACAGAGTTAAACCATACTTTTGATTGAGCAGATCTGAACACTCTTTCTGTAGAAAATGCAACTGGACATTTGGAGGGCTAAGAGAGTAGTAGTGGAAAAAGGAATATATTCAAATATAAACTACACAGAAGCATTCTGTGAAACTTCTTTCTGATCTGAGCATTCAGCTAACAGAGTTAAACCATACTGTTGATTGAGCAGTTTTGAAACACTCTGTCTGTAGAAAATGCAACTGGACATTCGTAGCGCTAAGTGGGTAATAGTGGAAAAAAGAATATGTTCAAATATAAACTACACAGAAGCATTGTATGAAACTTCTTTCTGTTCTGTGCATTCAACTAACAGAGTTGAACCTTACTTTTGATTGAGCCTTTCTGAAACACTCTTTCTGTAGAAACTGCAATTGGACATTCTGAGCGCTAAGAGGACTCTATTGGGAAAAATAATATCTTCAAATAAAAACTACACAGAAGCATTGTGTGAAACTTATTTCTGATATGTTCATTAAGCTAACAGAGTTAAACCATACTTTTGATTGCGCAGTGCTGAACCCTCTTTCTGTAGAAAATGCAAGTGGACATTCGGAGCGCTAAGAGGGTAATAGTGGAAAAAGGACTATATTCAAATATAAACTACACAGTAGCAGTCTGTGAAAATTCTTTCTGTTCTGTGCATTCAACTAACAGAGTTGAACCTTACTTTTGATTGAGCCGTTCTGAAACACTCTTTCTGTAGAAACTGCAATTGGACATGCTAAGCGCTAAGAGGGCTTCTTTGGGAAAAAGAATATCTTCAAATAAAAACTACACAGATGCATTCTGTGAAACTTATTTCTGATCTGTAAATTCAGTTAACAGAGGTAAAACATATTTTTGATTGAGCAGTTATGAAACACTCTTTTTGTAGAAAATACAAGTGGAGATTCGGAGCGCTAAGTGGGTAATAGTGGAAAAAGGAATGTCTTCAAATATAAACAACACAGAATCATTCGGTGAAACTTCTTTCTGATCTGTGCATTCAGCTAACAGAGTTAAACCATACTTTTGATTGAGCAGATCTGAACACTCTTTCTGTAGAAAATGCAACTGGACATTTGGAGCGCTAAGAGCGTAGTAGTTGAAAAAGTAATATATTCAAATATAAACTACACAGAAGCATTCTCTGAAACTTCTTTCTGATCTGAGCATTCAGCTAACAGAGTTAAACCATACTTTTGATTGAGCAGTTTTGAAACACTCTGTCTGTAGAAAATGCAACTGGACATTCGTAGCGCTAAGTGGGTAATAGTGGAAAAAAGAATATGTTCAAATATAAACTACACAGAAGCATTGTATGAAACTTCTTTCTGTTCTGTGCATTCAACTAACAGAGTTGAACCTTACATTTGATTGAGCCTTTCAGAAACACTCTTTCTGTAGAAACTGCAATTGGACATTCTGAGCGCTAAGAGGCCTCTATTGGGAAAAATAATATCTTCAAATAAAAACTACACAGAAGCATTGTGTGAAACTGATTTCTGATATGTTCATTAAGCTAACAGAGTTAAACCATACTTTTGATTGCGCAGTTCAGAACACTCTTTCTGTAGAAAATGCAAGTGGACATTCGGAGCGCTAAGAGGGTAATAGTGGAAAAAGGAATATATTCAAATATAAACTACACAGTAGCATTCTGTGAAAATTCTTTCTGTTCTGTGCATTCAACTAACAGAGTTGAACCTTACTTTTGATTGAGCCGTTCTGAAACACTCTTTCTGTAGAAACTGCAATTGGACATGCTAAGCGCTAAGAGGCCTACATTGGGAAAAAGAATATCTTCAAATAAAAACTACACAGATGCATTCTGTGAAACTTATTTCTGATCTGTAAATTCAGTTAACAGAGATAAAACATATTTTTGATTGAGCAGTTATGAAACACTCTTTTTGTAGAAAATGCAAGTGGAGATTCGGAGCGCTAAGAGGGTAATAGTGGAAAAAGGAATGTCTTCAAATATAAACTACACAGAATCATTCGGTGAAACTTCTTTCTGATCTGTGCATTCAGCTAACAGAGTTAAACCATACTTTTGATTGAGCAGATCTGAACACTCTTTCTGTAGAAAATGCAACTGGACATTTGGAGCGCTAAGAGCGTAGTAGTGGAAAAAGGAATATATTCAAATATAAACTACACAGAAGCATTCTGTGAAACTTCTTTCTGATCTGAGCATTCAGCTAACAGTGTTAAACGATACTTTTGATTGAGCAGTTTTGAAACACTCTGTCTGTAGAAAATGCAACTGGACATTCGTAGCGCTAAGTGGGTAATTGTGGAAAAAAGAATATGTTCAAATATAAACTACACAGAAGCATTGTATGAAACTTCTTTCTGTTCTGTGCATTCAACTAACAGAGTTGAACCTTACTTTTGATTGAGCCTTTCTGAAACACTGTTTCTGTAGAAACTGCAATTGGACATTCTGAGCGCTAAGAGGCCTCTATTGGGAAAAATAATATCTTCAAATAAAAACTACACAGAAGCATTGTGTGAAACTTATTTCTGATATGTTCATTAAGCTAACAGAGTTAAACCATACTTTTGATTGCGCAGTTCTGAACACTCTTTCTGTAGAAAATGCAAGTGGACATTCGGAGCGCTAAGAGGGTAATAGTGGAAAAAGGAATATATTCAAATATAAACTACACAGTAGCATTCTGTGAAAATTCTTTCTGTTCTGTGCATTCAGCTAACAGAGTTGAACCTTACTTTTGATTGAGCCGTTCTGAAACACTCTTTCTGTAGAAACTGCAATTGGACATGCTAAGCGTAAGAGGCCTACATTGGGAAAAACAATATATTCAAATAAAAACTACACAGATGCATTCTGTGAAACTTATTTCTGATCTGTAAATTCAGTTAACAGAGATAAAACATATTTTTGATTGAGCAGTTATGAAACACTCTTTTTGTAGAAAATGCAAGTGGAGATTCGGAGCGCTAAGAGTGTAATAGTGGAAAAAGGAATGTCTTCAAATATAAACTACACAGAATCATTCGGTGAAACTTCTTTCTGATCTGTGCATTCAGCTAAAAGAGTTAAACCATACTTTTGATTGAGCAGATCTGAACACTCTTTCTGTAGAAAATGCAACTGGACATTTGGAGCGCTAAGAGCGTAGTAGTGGAAAAAGGAATATATTCAAATATAAACTACACAGAAGCATTCTGTGAAACTTCTTTCTGATCTGAGCATTCAGCTAACGGAGTTAAACCATACTTTTGATTGAGCAGTTTTGAAACACTCTGTCTGTAGAAAATGCAACTGGACATTCGTAGCGCTAAGTGGGTAATAGTGGAAAAAAGAATATGTTCAACTATAAACTACACAGAAGCATTGTATGAAACTTCTTTCTGTTCTGTGCATTCAACTAACAGAGTTCAACCTTACTTTTGATTGAGCCGTTCTGAAACACTCTTTCTGTAGAAACTGCAATTGGACATTCTGAGCGCTAAGAGGCCTATATTGGGAAAAAGAATGTCTACAAATAAAAACTACACAGAAGAATTGTGTGAAACATCTTTCTCTTCTGTTTGTTCAACTAAAAGAGTTGAACCTTAGTTTTGATTGAGCCGTTCTGAAACACTCTTTCTGTAGAAAATGCAAGTGGAGATTCGGAGCGCTAAGAGGGTAATAGTGGAAAAAGGAATGTCTCCAAATATAAACTACACAGAATCATTCTGTGAAACTTCTTTCTGATCTGTGCATTCAGCTAACAGAGTTAAACCATACTTTTGATTGAGCAGATCTGAACACTCTTTCTGTAGAAAATGCAACTGGACATTTGGAGCGCTAAGAGAGTAGTAGTGGAAAAAGGAATATATTCAAATATAAACTACACAGAAGCATTCTGTGAAACTTCTTTCTGATCTGAGCATTCAGCTAACAGAGTTAAACCATACTTTTGATTGAGCAGTTTTGAAACACTCTGTCTGTAGAAAATGCAACTGGACATTCGTAGCGCTAAGTGGGTAATAGTGGAAAAAAGAATATGTTCAAATATAAACTACACAGAAGCATTGTATGAAACTTCTTTCTATTCTGTTCATTCAAATAACAGAGTTGAACCTTACTTTTGATTGAGCCGTTCTGAAACACTCTTTCTGTAGAAACTGCAATTGGACATTCTGAGCGCAAAGAGGCCTATATTGGGAAAAAGAATGTCTACAAATAAAAACTACACAGAAGAATTGTGTGAAACTACTTTCTGTTCTGTTTGTTCAACTAAAAGAGTTGAACCTTAGTTTTGATTGAGCCGTTCTGAAACACTCTTTCTGTAGAAAATGCAAGTGGAGATTCGGAGCGCTAAGAGGGTAATAGTGGAAAAAGGAATGTCTCCAAATATAAACTACACAGAATCATTCTGTGAAACATATTTTTGATCTGTGCATTTAGCTAACCGAGTTAAACCATACTTTTGATTGAGCAGATCTGAACACTCTTTCTGTAGAAAATGCAACTGGACATTTGGAGCGCTAAGAGAGTAGTAGTGGAAAAAGGAATATATTCAAATATAAACTACACAGAAGCATTCTGTGAAACTTCTTTCTGATCTGAGCATTCAGCTAACAGAGTTAAACCATACTTTTGATTGAGCAGTTTTGAAACACTCTGTCTGTAGAAAATGCAACTGGACATTCGTAGCGCTAAGTGGGTAATAGTGGAAAAAAGAATATGTTCAAATATAAACTACACAGAAGCATTGTATGAAACTTCTTTCTGTTCTGTGCATTCAACTAACAGAGTTGAACGTTACTTTTGATTGAGCCTTTCTGAAACACTCTTTCTGTAGAAACTGCAATTGGACATTCTGAGCGCTATGAGGCCTCTATTGGGAAAAATAATAACTTCAAATAAAAACTACACAGAAGCATTGTGTGAAACATATTTCTGATATGTTCATTAAGCTAACAGAGTTAAACCATACTTTTGATTGCGCAGTTCTGAACACTCTTTCTGTAGAAAATGCAAGTGGACATTCAGAGCGCTAAGAGGGTAATAGTGGAAAAAGGAATATATTGAAATATAAACTACACAGTAGCATTCTGTGAAAATTCTTTCTGTTCTGTGCATTCAACTAACAGAGTTGAACCTTACTTTTGATTGAGCCGTTCTGAAACACTCTTTCTGTAGAAACTGCAATTGGACATGCTAAGCGCTAAGAGGCCTACATTGGGAAAAAGAATATCTTCAAATAAAAACTACACAGATGCATTCTGTGAAACTTATTTCTGATCTGTAAATTCAGTTAACAGAGATAAAACATGTTTTGGATTGAGCAGTTATGAAACACTCTTTTTGTGGAAAATGCAAGTGGAGATTCGGAGCGCTAAGAGGGTAATAGTGGAAAAAGGAATGTCTTCAAATATAAACTACACAGAATCATTCGGTGAAACTTCTCTCTGATCTGTGCATTCAGCTAACAGAGTTAAACCATACTTTTGATTGAGCAGATCTGAACACTCTTTCTGTAGAAAATGCAACTGGACATTTGGAGCGCTAATAGCGTAGTAGTGGAAAAAGGAATATATTCAAATATAAACTACACAGAAGCATTCTGTGAAACTTCTTTCTGATCTGAGCATTCAGCTAACAGAGTTAAACCATACTTTTGATTGAGCAGTTTTGAAACACTCTGTCTGTAGAAAGTGCAACTGGACATTCGTAGCGCTAACTGGGTAATAGTGGAAAAAAGAATATGTTCAAATATAAACTACACAGAAGCATTCTATGAAACTTCTTTCTGTTCTGTGCATTCAACTAACAGAGTTGAACCTTACTTTTGATTGAGCCTTTCTGAAACACTCTTTCTGTAGAAACTGCAATTGGACATTCTGAGCGCTAAGAGGCCTATATTGGGAAAAAGAATGTCTAGAAATAAAAACTACACAGAAGAATTGTGTGAAACTTCTTTCTGTTCTGTTTGTTCAACTAAAAGAGTTGACCCTTAGTTTTGATTGAGCCGTACTGAAACACTCTTTCTGTAGAAAATGCAAGTGGAGATTCGGAGCGCTAAGAGGGTAATAGTGGAAAAAGGAATGTCTCCAAATATAAACTACACAGAATCATTCTGTGAAACTTCTTTCTGATCTGTGCATTCAGCTAACAGAGTTAAACCATACTTTTGATTGAGCAGATCTGAACACTCTTTCTGTAGAAAATGCAACTGGACATTTGGAGCGCTAAGAGATTAGTAGTGGAAAAAGGAATATATTCAAATATAAACTACACAGAAGCATTCTGTGAAACTTCTTTCTGATCTGAGCATTCAGCTAACAGAGATAAACCATACTTTTGATTGAGCAGTTTTGAAACACTCTGTCTGTAGAAAATGCAACTGGACATTCGTAGCGCTAAGTGGGTAATAGTGGAAAAAAGAATATGTTCAAATATAAACTAAACGAAGCATTGTATGAAACTTCTTTCTGTTCTGTGCATTCAACTAACAGAGTTGAACCTTACTTTTGATTGAGCCGTTCTGAAACACTCTTTCTGTAGAAACTGCAATTGGACATTCTGAGCGCAAAGAGGCCTATATTGGGAAAAAGAATGTCTACAAATAAAAACTACACAGAAGAATTGTGTGAAACTTCTTTTTGTTCTGTTTGTTCAACTAAAGGAGTTGAAACTTAGTTTTGATTGAGCCGTTCTGAAACACTCTTTCTGTAGAAAATGCAAGTGGAGATTCGGAGCGCTAAGAGGGTAATAGTGGAAAAAGGAATGTCTACAAATATAAACTACACAGAATCATTCTGTGAAACTTCTTTCTGATCTGAGCATTCAGCTAACAGAGTTAAACCATACTTTTGATTGAGCAGTTTTGAAACACTCTGTCTGTAGAAAATGCAACTGGACATTCGTAGCGCTAAGTGGGTAATAGTGGAAAAAAGAATATGTTCAAATATAAACTACACAAAAGCATTGTATGAAACTACTTTCTGTTCTGTGCATTCAACTAGCAGAGTTGAACCTTACTTTTGATTGAGCCTTTCTGAAACACTCTTTCTGTAGAAACTGCAATTGGACATTCTGAGCGCTAAGAGGCCTCTATTGGGAAAAATAATATCTTCAAATAAAAACTACACAGAAGCATTGTGTGAAACTTATTTCTGATATGTTCATTAAGCTAACAGAGTTAAACCATACTTTTGATTGCGCAGTTCTGAACACTCTTTCTGTAGAAAATGCAAGTGGACATTCGGAGCGCTAAGAGGGTAATAGTGGAAAAAGGAATATATTCAAATATAAACTACACAGTAGCATTCTGTGAAAATTCTTTCTGTTCTGTGCATTCAACTAACAGAGTTGAACCTTACTTTTGATTGAGCCGTTCTGAAACACTCTTTCTGTAGAAACTGCAATTGGACATGCTAAGCGCTAAGAGGCCTACATTGGGAAAAAGAATATCTTCAAATAAAAACTACACAGATGCATTCTGTGAAACTTATTTCTGATCTGTAAATTCAGTTAACAGAGATAAAACATATTTTTGATTGAGCAGTTATGAAACACTGTTTTTGTAAAAAATGCAAGTGGAGATTCGGAGCGCTAAGAGGGTAATAGTGGAAAAAGGAATGTCTTCAAATATAAACTACACAGAAGCATTCTGTGAAACTTCTTTCTGATCTGAGCATTCAGCTAACAGAGTTAAACCATACTTTTGATTGAGCAGTTTTGAAACACTCTGTCTGTAGAAAATGCAACTGGACATTCGTAGTGCCAAGTGGGTAATAGTGGAAAAAAGAATATGTTCAAATATAAACTACACAGAAGCATTGTATGAAACTTCTTTCTGTTCTGTGCATTCAACTAACAGAGTTGAACCTTACTTTTGATTGAGCCTTTCTGAAACACTCTTTCCGTAGAAACTGCAATTGGACATTCTGAGCGCTAAGAGGCCTCTATTGGGAAAAATAATATCTTCAAATAAAAACTACACAGAAGCATTGTGTGAAACTTATTTCTGATATGTTCATTAAGCTAACAGAGTTAAACCATACTTTTGATTGCGCAGTTCTGAACACTCTTTCTGTAGAAAATGCAAGTGGACATTCGGAGCGCTAAGAGGGTAATAGTGGAAAAAGGAATATATTAAAATATAAACTACACAGTAGCATTCTGTGAAAATTCTTTCTGTTCTGTGCATTCAATTAACAGAGTTGAACCTTACTTTTGATTGAGCCGTTCTGAAACACTCTTTCTGTAGAAACTGCAATTGGACATGCTAAGCGCTAAGAGGCCTACATTGGGAAAAAGAATATCTTCAAATAAAAACTACACAGATGCATTCTGTGAAACTTATTTCTGATCTGTACATTCAGTTAACAGAGATAAAACATATTTTTGATTCAGCACTTATGAAACACTCTTTTTGTAGAAAATGCAAGTGGAGATTCGGAGCGCTAAGAGGGTAATAGTGGAAAAAGGAATGTCTTCAAATATAAACTACACAGAATCATTCGGTGAAACTTCTTTCTGATCTGTGCATTCAGCTAACAGAGTTAAACCATACTTTTGATTGAGCAGATCTGAACACTCTTTCTGTAGAAAATGCAACTGGACATTTGGAGCGCTAAGAGCGTGGTAGTGGAAAAAGGAATATATTCAAATATAAACTACACAGAAGCATTCTGTGAAACTACTTTCTGATCTGAGCATTCAGCTAACAGATTTAAACCATACTTTTGATTGAGCAGTTTTGAAACACTCTGTCTGTAGAAAATGCAACTGGACATTCGTAGCGCTAATTGGGTAATAGAGGAAAAAAGAATATGTTCAAATATAAACTACACAGAAGCATTGTATGAAACTTCTTTCTGTTCTGTGCATTCAACTAACAGAGTTGAACCTTACTTTTGATTGAGCCGTTCTGAAACACTCTTTCTGTAGAAACTGCAATTGGACATTCTGAGCGCTAAGAGGCCTATATTGGGAAAAGGAATGTCTACAAATAAAAACTACACAGAAGAATTGTGTGAAACTTCTTTCTGTTCTGTTTGTTCAACTAAAAGAGTTGAACCTTAGTTTTGATTGAGCCGTTCTGAAACACTCTTTCTGTAGAAAATGCAAGTGGAGATTCGGAGCGCTAAGAGGGTAATAGTGGAAAAAGGAATGTCTACAAATATAAACTACACAGAATCATTCTGTGAAACTTCTTTCTGATCCGTGCATTCAGCTAACAGAGTATAACCATTCTTTTGATTGAGCAGTTTTGAAACACTCTGTCTGTAGAAAATGCAACTGGACATTCGTAGCGCTAAGTGGGTAATAGTGGAAAAAAGAATATGTTCAAATATAAACTACACAGAAGCATTGTATGAAACTTCTTTCTGTTCTGTGCATTCAACTAACAGAGTTGAACCTTACTTTGATTGAGCCTTTCTGAAACACTCTTTCTGTTGAAACTGCTATTGGACATTCTGAGCGCTAAGAGGCCTCTATTGGGAAAAATAATATCTTCAAATAAAAACTACACAGATGCATTCTGTGAAACTTATTTCTGATCTCTAAATTCAGTTAACAGAGATAAAACATATTTTTGATTGAGCAGTTATGAAACACTCTTTTTGTAGAAAATGCAAGTGGAGATTCGGAGCGCTAAGAGGGTAATAGTGGAAAAAGGAATGTCTTCAAATATAAACTACACAGAATCATTCGGTGAAACTTCTTTCTGATCTGTGCATTCAGCTAACAGAGTTAAACCATACTTTTGATTGAGCAGATCTGAACACTCTTTCTGTAGAAAATGCAACTGGACATTTGGAGCGCTAAGAGCGTAGTAGTGGAAAAAGGAATATATTCAAATATAAACTACACAGAAGCATTCTGTGAAACTTCTTTCTGATCTGAGCATTCAGCTAACAGAGTTAAACCATACTTTTGATTGAGCAGTCTTGAAACACTCTGTCTGTAGAAAATGCAACTGGACATTCGTAGCGCTAAGTGGGTAATAGTGGAAAAAAGAATATGTTCAAATATAAACTACACAGAAGCATTGTATGAAACTTCTTTCTGTTCTGTGCATTCAACTAACAGGGTTGAACCTTACTTTTGATTGAGCCGTTCTGAAACCCTCTTTCTGTAGAAACTGCAATTGGACATTCTGAGCGCTAAGAGGCCTATATTGGGAAAAAGAATGTCTACAAATAAAAACTACACAGAAGAATTGTGTGAAACTTCTTTCTGTTCTGTTTGTTCAACTAAAAGAGTTGAACCTTAGTTTTGATTGAGCCGTTCTGAAACACTCTTTCTGTAGAAAATGCAAGTGGAGATTCGGAGCGCTAAGAGGGTAATAGTGGAAAAAGGAATGTCTCCAAACATAAACTACACAGAATCATTCTGTGAAACTTCTTTCTGATCTGTGCATTCAGCTAACAGAGTTAAAACATACTTTTGATTGAGCAGATCTGAACACTCTTTCTGTAGAAAATGCAACTGGACCTTTGGAGCGCTAAGAGAGTAGTAGTGGAAAAAGGAATATATTCAAATATAAACTACACAGAAGCATTCTGTGAAACTTCTTTCTGATCTGAGCATTCAGCTAACAGATTTAAAACATACTTTTGATTGAGCAGTTTTGAAACACTCTGTCTGTAGAAAATGCAACTGGACATTCGTAGCGCCAAGTGGGTAATAGTGGAAAAAAGAATATGTTCAAATATAAACTACACAGAAGCATTGTTTGAAATTTCTTTCTGTTCTGTGCATTCAACTAACAGAGTTGAACCTTACTTTTGATTGAGCCTTTCTGAAACACTCTTTCTGTAGAAACTGCAATTGGACATTCTGAGCGCTAAGAGGCCTATATTGGGAAAAATAATATCTTCAAATAAAAACTACACTGAGGCATTGTGTGAAACTTATTTCTGATATGTTCATTAAGCTAACAGAGTTACACCATACTTTTGATTGCGCAGTTCTGAACACTCTTTCTGTAGAAAATGCAAGTGGACATTCGTAGCGCTAAGAGGGTAATAGTGGAGAAAGGAATATATTCAAATATAAACTACACAGTAGCATTCTGTGAAAATTCTTTCTGTTCTGTGCATTCAACTAACAGAGTTGAACCTTACTTTTGATTGAGCCGTTCTGAAACACTCTTTCTGTAGAAACTGCAATTGGACATGCTAAGCGCTAAGAGGCCTACATTGGGAAAAAGAATATCTTCAAATAAAAAGTACACAGATGCATTCTGTGAAACTTATTTCTGATCTGTAAATTCAGTTAACAGAGATAAAACATATTTTTGATTGAGCAGTTATGAAACACTCTTTTTGTAGAAAATGCAAGTGGAGATTCGGAGCGCTAAGAGGGTAATAGTGGAAAAAGGAATGTCTTCAAATATAAACTACACAGAATCATTCGGTGAAACTTCTTTCTGATCTGTGCATTCAGCTAACACAGTTAAACCATACTTTTGATTGAGCAGATCTGAACACTCTTTCTGTAGAAAATGCAACTGGACATTTAGAGCGCTAAGAGCGTAGTAGTGGAAAAAGGAATATATTCAAATATAAACTACACAGAAGCATTCTGTGAAACTTCTTTCTGATCTGAGCATACAGCTAACAGAGTTAAACCATACTTTTGATTGAGCAGTTTTGAAACACTCTTTCTGTAGAAAATGCAACTGGACATTCGTAGCGCCAAGTGGGTAATAGTGGAAAAAAGAATATGTTCAAATATAAACTACACAGAAGCATTGTATGAAACTTCTTTCTGTTCTGTGCATTCAACTAACAGAGTTGAACCTTACTTTTGATTGAGCCTTTCTGAAACACTCTTTCTGTAGAAACTGCAATTGGACATTCTGAGCGCTAAGAGGCCTATATTGGGAAAAATAATATCTTCAAATAAAAACTACACAGAAGCATTGTGTGAAACTTATTTCTGATATGTTCATTAAGCTAACAGAGTTAAACCATACTTTTGATTGTGCAGTTCTGAACACTCTTTCTGTAGAAAATGCAAGTGGACATTCGGAGCAGTAAGAGGGTAATAGTGGAAAAAGGAATATATTCAAATATAAACTACACAGTAGCATTCTGTGAAAATTCTTTCTGTTCTGTGCATTCAACTAACAGAGTTGAACCTTACTTTTGATTGAGCCGTTCTGAAACACTCTTTCTGTAGAAACTGCAATTGGACATGCTAAGCGCTAAGAGGCCTACATTGGGAAAAAGAATATCTTCAAATAAAAACTACACAGACGCATTCTGTGAAACTTATTTCTGATCTGTAAATTCAGTTAACAGAGATAAAACATATTTTTGATTGAGCAGTTATGAAACACTCTTTTTGTAGAAAATGCAAGTGGAGATTCGGAGCGCTAAGAGGGTAATAGTGGAAAAAGGAATGTCTTAAAATATAAACTACACAGAATCATTCGGTGAAACTTCTTTCTGATCTGTGCATTCAGCTAACAGAGTTAAACCATACTTTTGATTGAGCAGATCTGAACACTCTTTCTGTAGAAAATGCAACTGGACATTTGGAGCGCTAAGAGCGTAGTAGTGGAAAAAGGAATATATTCAAATATAAACTACACAGAAGCATTCTGTGAAACTTCTTTCTGATCTGAGCATTCAGCTAACAGAGTTAAACCATACTTTTGATTGAGCAGTTTTGAAACACTCTGTCTGTAGAAAATGCAACTGGACATTCGTAGCGCTAAGTGGGTAATAGTGGAAAAAAGAATATGTTCAAATATGAACTACACAGAAGCATTGTATGAAACTTCTTTCTGTTCTGCGCATTCAACTAACAGAGTTGAACCTTACTTTTGATTGAGCCGTTCTGAAACACTCTTTCTGTAGAAACTGCAATTGGACATTCTGAGCGCTAAGTGGCCTATATTGGGAAAAAGAATGTCTACAAATAAAAACTACACAGAAGAATTGTGTGAAACTTCTTTCTGTTCTGTTTGTTCAACTAAAAGAGACGAACCTTAGTTTTGATTGAGCCGTTCTGAAACACTCTTTCTGTAGAAAATGCAAGTGGAGATTCGGAGCGCTAAGAGGGTAATAGTGGAAAAAGGAATGTCTCCAAATATAAATTAAACAGAATCATTCTGTGAAACTTCTTTCTGATCTGTGCATTCAGCTAACAGAGTTAAACCATACTTTTGATTGAGCAGATCTGAACACTCTTTCTGTAGAAAATGCAACTGGACATTTGGAGCGCTAAGAGAGTAGTAGTGGAAAAAGGAATATATTCAAATATAAACTACACAGAAGCATTCTGTGAAACTACTTTCTGATCTGAGCATTCAGCTAACAGAGTTAAACCATACTTTTGATTGAGCAGTTTTGAAACACTCTGTCTGTAGAAAATGCAACTGGACATTCGTAGCGCTAAGTGGGTATTAGTGGAAAAAAGAATATGTTCAAATATAAACTACACAGAAGCATTGTATGAAACTACTTTCTGTTCTGTGCATTCAACTAACAGAGTTGAAACTTACTTTTGATTGGGCCTTTCTGAAACACTCTTTCTGTAGAAACTGCAATTGGACATTCTGAGCACGAAGAGGCCTATATTGGGAAAAATAATATCTTCAAATAAAAACTACACAGAATCATTGTGTGAAACTTATTTCTGATATGTTCATTAAGCTAACAGAGTTAAACCATACTTTTGATTGCGCAGTTCTGAACACTCTTTCTGTAGAAAATTGAAGTGGACATTCGGAGCGCTAAGAGGGTAATAGTGGAAAAAGGAATATATTCAAATATAAACTACACAGTAGCATTCTGTGAAAATTCTTTCTGTTATGTGCATTCAACTAACAGAGTTGAACCTTACATTTG
Source organism: Symphalangus syndactylus (assembly GCF_028878055.3). Taxonomy (NCBI): domain Eukaryota; kingdom Metazoa; phylum Chordata; class Mammalia; order Primates; family Hylobatidae; genus Symphalangus; species Symphalangus syndactylus. Next base: position 4,975,852 of record NC_072444.2, on the reverse strand, counting down.
ATTGAGCCGTTCTGAAACACTCTTTCTGTAGAAACTGCAATTGGACATGCTAAGCGCTAACAGGCCTACATTGGGAAAAAGAATATCTTCAAATAAAAACTACACAGATGCATTCTGTGAAACTTATTTCTGATCTGTAAATTCAGTTAACAGAGATAAAACATATTTTTGATTGAGCAGTTATGAAACACTCTTTTTGTAGAAAATGCAAGTGGAGATTCGGAGCGCTAAGAGGGTAATAGTGGAAAAAGGAATGTCTTCAAATATAAACTACACAGAATCATTCGGTGAAAGTTCTTTCTGATCTGTGCATTCAGCTAACAGAGTTAAACCATACTTTTGATTGAGCAGATCTGAACACTCTTTCTGTAGAAAATGCAACTGGACATTTGGAGCGCTAAGAGCGTAGTAGTGGAAAAAGGAATATATTCAAATATAAACTACACAGAAGCATTCTGTGAAACTTCTTTCTGATCTGAGCATTCAGCTAACAGAGTTAAACCATACTTTTGATTGAGCAGTTTTGAAACACTCTGTCTGTAGAAAATGCAACTGGACATTCGTAGCGCTAAGTGGGTAATAGTGGAAAAAAGAATATGTTCAAATATGAACTACACAGAAGCATTGTATGAAACTTCTTTCTGTTCTGTGCATTCAACTAACAGAGTTGAACCTTACTTTTGATTGAGCCGTTCTGAAACACTCTTTCTGTAGAAACTGCAATTGGACATTCTGAGCGCTAAGTGGCCTATATTGGGAAAAAGAATGTCTACAAATAAAAACTACACAGAAGAATTGTGTGAAACTTCTTTCTGTTCTGTTTGTTCAACTAAAAGAGTTGAACCTTAGTTTTGATTGAGCCGTTCTGAAACACTCTTTCTGTAGAAAATGCAAGTGGAGATTCGGAGCGCTAAGAGGGTAATAGTGGAAAAAGGAATGTCTCCAAATATAAATTACACAGAATCATTCTGTGAAACTTCTTTCTGATCTGTGCATTCAGCTAACAGAGTTAAAACATACTTTTGATTGAGCAGATCTGAACACTCTTTCTGTAGAAAATGCAACTGGACATTTGGAGCGCTAAGAGAGTAGTAGTGGAAAATGGAATATATTCAAATATAAACTACACAGAAGCATTCTGTGAAACTTCTTTCTGATCTGAGCATTCAGCTAACAGAGTTAAACCATACTTTTGATTCAGCAGTTTTGAAACACTCTGTCTGTAGAAAATGCAACTGGACATTCGTAGCGCTAAGTGGGTAATAGTGGAAAAAAGAATATGTTCAAATATAAACTACACAGAAGCATTGTATGAAACTTCTTTCTGTTCTGTGCATTCAACTAACAGAGTTGAACCTTACTTTTGATTGAGCCTTTCTGAAACACTCTTTCTGTAGAAACTGCAATTGGACATTCTGAGCGCGAAGAGGCCTATATTGGGAAAAATAATATCTTCAAATAAAAACTACACAGAAGCATTGTGTGAAACTTATTTCTGATATGTTCATTAAGCTAACAGAGTTAAACCATACTTTTGATTGCGCAGTTCTGAACACTCTTTCTGTAGAAAATTGAAGTGGACATTCGGAGCGCTAAGAGGGTAATAGTGGAAAAAGGAATATATTCAAATATAAACTTCACAGTAGCATTCTGTGAAAATTCTTTCTGTTCTGTGCATTCAACTAACAGAGTTGAACCTTACATTTGATTGAGCCGTTCTGAAACACTCTTTCTGTAGAAACTGCAATTGGACATGCTAAGCGCTAAGAGGCCTACATTGGGAAAAAGAATATCTTCAAATAAAAACTACACAGATGCATTCTGTGAAACTTATTTCTGATCTGTAAATTCAGTTAACAGAGATAAAACATATTTTTGATTGAGCAGTTATGAAACACTCTTTTTGTAGAAAATGCAAGTGGAGATTCGGAGCGCTAAGAGGGTAATAGTGGAAAAAGGAATGTCTTCAAATATAAACTACACAGAATCATTCGGTGAAAGTTCTTTCTGATCTGTGCATTCAGCTAACAGAGTTAAACCATAATTTTGATTGAGCAGATCTGAACACTCTTTCTGTAGAAAATGCAACTGGGCATTTGGAGCGCTAAGAGCGTAGTAGTGGAAAAAGGAATATATTCAAATATAAACTACACAGAAGCATTCTGTGAAACTTCTTTCTGATCTGAGCATTCAGCTAACAGAGTTAAACCATACTTTTGATTGAGCAGTTTTGAAACACTCTGTCTGTAGAAAATGCAACTGGACATTCGTAGCGCTAAGGGGGTAATAGTGGAAAAAAGAATATGTTCAAATATAAACTACACAGAAGCATTGTATTAAACTTCTTTCTGTTCTGTGCATTCAACTAACAGAGTTGAACCATACTTTTGATTGAGCCGTTCTGAAACACTCTTTCTGTAGAAACTGCAATTGGACATTCTTAGCGCTAAGAGGCCTATATTGGGAAAAAGAATGTCTACAAATAAAAACTACACAGAAGAATTTTGTGAAACTTCTTTCTGTTCTGTTTGTTCAACTAAAAGAGTTGAACATTAGTTTTGATTGAGCCGTTCTGAAACACTCTTTCTGTAGAAAATGCAAGTGGAGATTCGGAGCGCTAAGAGGGTAATAGTGGAAAAAGGAATGACTCCAAATATAAACTACACAGAATCATTCTTTGAAACTTCTTTCTGATCTGTGCATTCAGCTAACAGAGTTAAAACATACTTTTGATTGTGCAGTTCTGAACACTCTTTCTGTAGAAAATGCAAGTGGACATTCAGAGCGCTAAGAGGGTAATAGTGGAAAAAGGAATATATTCAAATATAAACTACACAGTAGCATTCTGTGAAAATTCTTTCTGTTCTGTGCATTCAACTAACAGAGTTGAACCTTACTTTTGATTGAGCCGTTCTGAAACACTCTTTCTGTAGAAACTGCAATTGGGCATGCTAAGCGCTAAGAGGCCTACATTGGGAAAAACAATATCTTCAAATAAAAACTACACAGATGCATTCTCTGAAACATATTTCTGATCTGTAAATTCAGTTAACAGAGATAAAACATATTTTTGATTGAGCAGTTATGAAACACTCTTTTTGTAGAAAATGCAAGTGGAGTTTCGGAGCGCTAAGAGGGTAATAGTGGAAAAAGGAATGTCTTCAAATATAAACTACACAGAATCATTCGGTGAAACTTCTTTCTGATCTGTGCATTCAGCTAACAGAGTTAAACCATACTTTTGATTGAGCAGATCTGAACACTCTTTCTGTAGAAAATGTAACTGGACATTTGGAGCGCTAAGAGCGTAATAGTGGAAAAAGGAATATATTCAAATATAAACTACACAGAAGCATTCTGTGAAAATTTTTCTGATCTGAGCATTCAGCTAACAGAGTTAAACCATACTTTTGATTGAGCAGTTTTGAAACACTCTGTCTGTAGAAAATGCAACTGGACATTCGTAGCGCTAAGTGGGTAATAGTGGAAAAAAGAATATGTTCAAATATAAACTACACAGAAGCATTGTATGAAACTTCTTTCTGTTCTGTGCATTCAACTAACAGAGTTGAACCTTACTTTTGATTGAGCCGTTCTGAAACATTCTTTCTGTAGAAACTGCAATTGGACATTCTGAGCGCTAAGAGGCCTATATTGGGAAAAAGAATGTCTACAAATAAAAACTACACAGAAGAATTGTGTGAAACTTCTTTCTGTTCTGTTTGTTCAACTAAAAGAGTTGAACATTAGTTTTGTTTGAGCCGTTCTGAAACACTCTTTCTGTAGAAAATGCAAGTGGAGATTCGGAGCGCTAAGAGGGTAATAGTGGAAAAAGGAATGACTCCAAATATAAACTACACAGAATCATTCTTTGAATCTTCTTTCTGATCTGTGCATTCAGCTAACAGAGATAAAACATACTTTTGATTGTGCAGTTCTGAACACTCTTTCTGTAGAAAATGCAAGTGGACATTCGGAGCGCTAAGAGGGTAATAGTGGAAAAAGGAATATATTCAAATATAAACTACACAGTAGCATTCTGTGAAAATTCTTTCTGTTCTGTGCATTCAACTAACAGAGTTGAACCTTACTTTTGATTGAGCCGTTCTGAAACACTCTTTCTGTAGAAACTGCAATTGGACATGCTAAGCGCTAAGAGGCCTACATTGGGAAAAAGAATATCTTCAAATAAAAACTACACAGATGCATTCTGTGAAACTTATTTCTGATCTGTAAATTCAGTTAACAGAGATAAAACATATTTTTGATTGAGCAGTTATGAAACACTCTTTTTGTAGAAAATGCAAGTGGAGATTCGGAGCGCTAAGAGGGTAATAGTGGAAAAAGGAATGTCTTCAAATATAAACTACACAGAATCATTCGGTGAAAGTTCTTTCTGATCTGTGCATTCAGCTAACAGAGTTAAACCATAATTTTGATTGAGCAGATCTGAACACTCTTTCTGTAGAAAATGCAACTGGACATTTGGAGCGCTAAGAGCGTAGTAGTGGAAAAAGGAATATATTCAAATATAAACTACACAGAAGCATTCTGTGAAACTTCTTTCTGATCTGAGCATTCAGCTAACAGAGTTAAACCATACTTTTGATTGAGCAGTTTTGAAACACTCTGTCTGTAGAAAATGCAACTGGACATTCGTAGCGCTAAGTGGGTAATAGTGGAAAAAAGAATATGTTCAAATATGAACTACACAGAAGCATTGTATGAAACTTCTTTCTGTTCTGTGCATTCAACTAACAGAGTTGAACCTTACTTTTGATTGAGCCGTTGTGAAACACTCTTTCTGTATAAACTGCAATTGGACATTCTGAGCGCTAAGTGGCCTATATTGGGAAAAAGAATGTCTACAAATAAAAACTACACAGAAGAATTGTGTGAAACTTCTTTCTGTTCTGTTTGTTCAACTAAAAGAGTTGAACCTTAGTTTTGATTGAGCCGTTCTGAAACACTCTTTCTGTAGAAAATGCAAGTGGAGATTCGGAGCGCTAAGAGGGTAATAGTGGAAAAAGGAATGTCTCCAAATATAAATTACACAGAATCATTCTGTGAAACTTCTTTCTGATCTGTGCATTCAGCTAACAGAGTTAAACCATACTTTTGATTGAGCAGATCTGAACACTCTTTCTGTAGAAAATGCAACTGGACATTTGGAGCGCTAAGAGAGTAGTAGTGGAAAATGGAATATATTCAAATATAAACTACACAGAAGCATTCTGTGAAACTTCTTTCTGATCTGAGCATTCAGCTAACAGAGTTAAACCATACTTTTGATTGAGCAGTTTTGAAACACTCTGTCTGTAGAAAATGCAACTGGACATTCGTAGCGCTAAGTGGGTAATAGTGGAAAAAAGAATATGTTCAAATATAAACTACACAGAAGCATTGTATGAAACTTCTTTCTGTTCTGTGCATTCAACTAACAGAGTTGAACCTTACTTTTGATTGAGCCTTTCTGAAACACTCTTTCTGTAGAAACTGCAATTGGACATTCTGAGCGCGAAGAGGCCTATATTGGGAAAAATAATATCTTCAAATAAAAACTACACAGAAGCATTGTGTGAAACTTATTTCTGATATGTTCATTAAGCTAACAGAGTTAAACCATACTTTTGATTGCGCAGTTCTGAACACTCTTTCTGTAGAAAATTGAAGTGGACATTCGGAGCGCTAAGAGGGTAATAGTGGAAAAAGGAATATATTCAAATATAAACTTCACAGTAGCATTCGGCGAAAATTCTTTCTGTTCTGTGCATTCAACTAACAGAGTTGAACCTTACATTTGATTGAGCCGTTCTGAAACACTCTTTCTGTAGAAACTGCAATTGGACATGCTAAGCGCTAAGAGGCCTACATTGGGAAAAAGAATATCTTCAAATAAAAACTACACAGATGCATTCTGTGAAACTTATTTCTGATCTGTAAATTCAGTTAACAGAGATAAAACATATTTTTGATTGAGCAGTTATGAAACACTCTTTTTGTAGAAAATGCAAGTGGAGATTCGGAGCGCTAAGAGGGTAATAGTGGAAAAAGGAATGTCTTCAAATATAAACTACACAGAATCATTCGGTGAAAGTTCTTTCTGATCTGTGCATTCAGCTAACAGAGTTAAACCATAATTTTGATTGAGCAGATCTGAACACTCTTTCTGTAGAAAATGCAACTGGGCATTTGGAGCGCTAAGAGCGTAGTAGTGGAAAAAGGAATATATTCAAATATAAACTACACAGAAGCATTCTGTGAAACTTCTTTCTGATCTGAGCATTCAGCTAACAGAGTTAAACCATACTTTTGATTGAGCAGTTTTGAAACACTCTGTCTGTAGAAAATGCAACTGGACATTCGTAGCGCTAAGGGGGTAATAGTGGAAAAAAGAATATGTTCAAATATAAACTACACAGAAGCATTGTATTAAACTTCTTTCTGTTCTGTGCATTCAACTAACAGAGTTGAACCATACTTTTGATTGAGCCGTTCTGAAACACTCTTTCTGTAGAAACTGCAATTGGACATTCTTAGCGCTAAGAGGCCTATATTGGGAAAAAGAATGTCTACAAATAAAAACTACACAGAAGAATTTTGTGAAACTTCTTTCTGTTCTGTTTGTTCAACTAAAAGAGTTGAACATTAGTTTTGATTGAGCCGTTCTGAAACACTCTTTCTGTAGAAAATGCAAGTGGAGATTCGGAGCGCTAAGAGGGTAATAGTGGAAAAAGGAATGACTCCAAATATAAACTACACAGAATCATTCTTTGAAACTTCTTTCTGATCTGTGCATTCAGCTAACAGAGTTAAAACATACTTTTGATTGTGCAGTTCTGAACACTCTTTCTGTAGAAAATGCAAGTGGACATTCGGAGCGCTAAGAGGGTAATAGTGGAAAAAGGAATATATTCAAATATAAACTACACAGTAGCATTCTGTGAAAATTCTTTCTGTTCTGTGCATTCAACTAACAGAGTTGAACCTTACTTTTGATTGAGCCGTTCTGAAACACTCTTTCTGTAGAAACTGCAATTGGACATGCTAAGCGCTAAGAGGCCTACATTGGGAAAAATAATATCTTCAAATAAAAACTACACAGATGCATTCTCTGAAACATATTTCTGATCTGTAAATTCAGTTAACAGAGATAAAACATATTTTTGATTGAGCAGTTATGAAACACTCTTTTTGTAGAAAATGCAAGTGGAGTTTCGGAGCGCTAAGAGGGTAATAGTGGAAAAAGGAATGTCTTCAAATATAAACTACACAGAATCATTCGGTGAAACTTCTTTCTGATCTGTGCATTCAGCTAACAGAGTTAAACCATACTTTTGATTGAGCAGATCTGAACACTCTTTCTGTAGAAAATGCAACTGGACATTTGGAGCGCTAAGAGCGTAATAGTGGAAAAGGAATATATTCAAATATAAACTACACAGAAGCATTCTGTGAAACTTTTTCTGATCTGAGCATTCAGCTAACAGAGTTAAACCATACTTTTGATTGAGCAGTTTTGAAACACTCTGTCTGTAGAAAATGCAACTGGACATTCGTAGCGCTAAGTGGGTAATAGTGGAAAAAAGAATATGTTCAAATATAAACTACACAGAAGCATTGTATGAAACTTCTTTCTATTCTGTGCATTCAACTAACAGAGTTGAACCTTACTTTTGATTGAGCCGTTCTGAAACATTCTTTCTGTAGAAACTGCAATTGGACATTCTGAGCGCTAAGAGGCCTATATTGGGAAAAAGAATGTCTACAAATAAAAACTACACAGAAGAATTGTGTGAAACTTCTTTCTGTTCTGTTTGTTCAACTAAAAGAGTTGAACATTAGTTTTGATTGAGCCGTTCTGAAACACTCTTTCTGTAGAAAATGCAAGTGGAGATTCGGAGCGCTAAGAGGGTAATAGTGGAAAAAGGAATGACTCCAAATATAAAGTACACAGAATCATTCTTTGAATCTTCTTTCTGATCTGTGCATTCAGCTAACAGAGATAAAACATACTTTTGATTGTGCTGTTCTGAACACTCTTTCTGTAGAAAATGCATGTGGACATTCGGAGCGCTAAGAGGGTAATAGTGGAAAAAGGAATATATTCAAATATAAACTACACAGTAGCATTCTGTGAAAATTCTTTCTGTTCTGTGCATTCAACTAACAGAGTTGAACCTTACTTTTGATTGAGCCTTTCTGAAACAATCTTTCTGTAGAAACTGCAATTGGACATGCTAAGCGCTAAGAGGCCTACATTGGGAAAAAGAATATCTTCAAATAAAAACTACACAGATGCATTCTGTGAAACTTATTTCTGATCTGTAAATTCAGTTAACAGAGATAAAACATATTTTTGATTGAGCAGTTATGAAACACTCTTTTTGTAGAAAATGCAAGTGGAGATTCGGAGCGCTAAGAGGGTAATAGTGGAAAAAGGAATGTCTTCAAATATAAACTACACAGAATCATTCGGTGAAAGTTCTTTCTGATCTGTGCATTCAGCTAACAGAGTTAAACCATACTTTTGTTTGAGCAGATCTGAACACTCTTTCTGTAGAAAATGCAACTGGACATTTGGAGCGCTAAGAGCGTAGTAGTGGAAAAAGGAATATATTCAAATATAAACTACACAGAAGCATTCTGTGAAACTTCTTTCTGATCTGAGCATTCAGCTAACAGAGTTAAACCATACTTTTGATTGAGCAGTTTTGAAACACTCTGTCTGTAGAAAATGCAACTGGACATTCGTAGCGCTAAGTGGGTAATAGTGGAAAAAAGAATATGTTCAAATATGAACTACACAGAAGCATTGTATGAAACTTCTTTCTGTTCTGTGCATTCAACTAACAGAGTTGAACCTTACTTTTGATTGAGCCGTTCTGAAACACTCTTTCTGTAGAAACTGCAATTGGACATTCTGAGCGCTAAGTGGCCTATATTGGGAAAAAGAATGTCTACAAATAAAAACTACACAGAAGAATTGTGTGAAACTTCTTTCTGTTCTGTTTGTTCAACTAAAAGAGTTGAACCTTAGTTTTGATTGAGCCGTTCTGAAACACTCTTTCTGTAGAAAATGCAAGTGGAGATTCGGAGCGCTAAGAGGGTAATAGTGGAAAAAGGAATGTCTCCAAATATAAATTACACAGAATCATTCTGTGAAACTTCTTTCTGATCTGTGCATTCAGCTAACAGAGTTAAACCATACTTTTGATTGAGCAGATCTGAACACTCTTTCTGTAGAAAATGCAACTGGACATTTGGAGCGCTAAGAGAGTAGTAGTGGAAAATGGAATATATTCAAATATAAACTACACAGAAGCATTCTGTGAAACTTCTTTCTGATCTGAGCATTCAGCTAACAGAGTTAAACCATACTTTTGATTGAGCAGTTTTGAAACACTCGGTCTGTAGAAAATGCAACTGGACATTCGTAGCGCTAAGTGGGTAATAGTGGAAAAAAGAATATGTTCAAATATAAACTACACAGAAGCATTGTATGAAACTTCTTTCTGTTCTGTGCATTCAACTAACAGAGTTGAACCTTACTTTTGATTGAGCCTTTCTGAAACACTCTTTCTGTAGAAACTGCAATTGGACATTCTGAGCGCGAAGAGGCCTATATTGGGAAAAATAATATCTTCAAATAAAAACTACACAGAAGCATTGTGTGAAACTTATTTCTGATATGTTCATTAAGCTAACAGAGTTAAACCATACTTTTGATTGCGCAGTTCTGAACACTCTTTCTGTAGAAAATTGAAGTGGACATTCGGAGCGCTAAGAGGGTAATAGTGGAAAAAGTAATATATTCAAATATAAACTTCACAGTAGCATTCTGTGAAAATTCTTTCTGTTCTGTGCATTCAACTAACAGAGTTGAACCTTACATTTGATTGAGCCGTTCTGAAACACTCTTTCTGTAGAAACTGCAATTGGACATGCTAAGCGCTAAGAGGCCTACATTGGGAAAAAGAATATCTTCAAATAAAAACTACACAGATGCATTCTGTGAAACTTATTTCTGATCTGTAAATTCAGTTAACAGAGATAAAACATATTTTTGATTGAGCAGTTATGAAACACTCTTTTTGTAGAAAATGCAAGTGGAGATTCGGAGCGCTAAGAGGGTAATAGTGGAAAAAGGAATGTCTTCAAATATAAACTACACAGAATCATTCGGTGAAAGTTCTTTCTGATCTGTGCATTCAGCTAACAGAGTTAAACCATAATTTTGATTGAGCAGATCTGAACACTCTTTCTGTAGAAAATGCAACTGGGCATTTGGAGCGCTAAGAGCGTAGTAGTGGAAAAAGGAATATATTCAAATATAAACTACACAGAAGCATTCTGTGAAACTTCTTTCTGATCTGAGCATTCAGCTAACAGAGTTAAACCATACTTTTGATTGAGCAGTTTTGAAACACTCTGTCTGTAGAAAATGCAACTGGACATTCGTAGCGCTAAGGGGGTAATAGTGGAAAAAAGAATATGTTCAAATATAAACTACACAGAAGCATTGTATTAAACTACTTTCTGTTCTGTGCATTCAACTAACAGAGTTGAACCATACTTTTGATTGAGCCGTTCTGAAACACTCTTTCTGTAGAAACTGCAATTGGACATTCTTAGCGCTAAGAGGCCTATATTGGGAAAAAGAATGTCTACAAATAAAAACTACACAGAAGAATTTTGTGAAACTTCTTTCTGTTCTGTTTGTTCAACTAAAAGAGTTGAACATTAGTTTTGATTGAGCCGTTCTGAAACACTCTTTCTGTAGAAAATGCAAGTGGAGATTCGGAGCGCTAAGAGGGTTATAGTGGAAAAAGGAATGACTCCAAATATAAACTACACAGAATCATTCTTTGAAACTTCTTTCTGATCTGTGCATTCAGCTAACAGAGTTAAAACATACTTTTGATTGTGCAGTTCTGAACACTCTTTCTGTAGAAAATGCAAGTGGACATTCGGAGCGCTAAGAGGGTAATAGTGGAAAAAGGAATATATTCAAATATAAACTACACAGTAGCATTCTGTGAAAATTCTTTCTGTTCTGTGCATTCAACTAACAGAGTTGAACCTTACTTTTGATTGAGCCGTTCTGAAACACTCTTTCTGTAGAAACTGCAATTGGGCATGCTAAGCGCTAAGAGGCCTACATTGGGAAAAACAATATCTTCAAATAAAAACTACACAGATGCATTCTCTGAAACATATTTCTGATCTGTAAATTCAGTTAACAGAGATAAAACATATTTTTGATTGAGCAGTTATGAAACACTCTTTTTGTAGAAAATGCAAGTGGAGTTTCGGAGCGCTAAGAGGGTAATAGTGGAAAAAGGAATGTCTTCAAATATAAACTACACAGAATCATTCGGTGAAACTTCTTTCTGATCTGTGCATTCAGCTAACAGAGTTAAACCATACTTTTGATTGAGCAGATCTGAACACTCTTTCTGTAGAAAATGTAACTGGACATTTGGAGCGCTAAGAGCGTAATAGTGGAAAAAGGAATATATTCATATATAAACTACACAGAAGCATTCTGTGAAAATTTTTCTGATCTGAGCATTCAGCTAACAGAGTTAAACCATACTTTTGATTGAGCAGTTTTGAAACACTCTGTCTGTAGAAAATGCAACTGGACATTCGTAGCGCTAAGTGGGTAATAGTGGAAAAAAGAATATGTTCAAATATAAACTACACAGAAGCATTGTATGAAACTTCTTTCTGTTCTGTGCATTCAACTAACAGAGTTGAACCTTACTTTTGATTGAGCCGTTCTGAAACATTCTTTCTGTAGAAACTGCAATTGGACATTCTGAGCGCTAAGAGGCCTATATTGGGAAAAAGAATGTCTACAAATAAAAACTACACAGAAGAATTGTGTGAAACTTCTTTCTGTTCTGTTTGTTCAACTAAAAGAGTTGAACATTAGTTTTGATTGAGCCGTTCTGAAACACTCTTTCTGTAGAAAATGCAAGTGGAGATTCGGAGCGCTAAGAGGGTAATAGTGGAAAAAGGAATGACCCCAAATATAAACTACACAGAATCATTCTTTGAATCTTCTTTCTGATCTGTGCATTCAGCTAACAGAGATAAAACATACTTTTGATTGTGCAGTTCTGAACACTCTTTCTGTAGAAAATGCAAGTGGACATTCGGAGCGCTAAGAGGGTAATAGTGGAAAAAGGAATATATTCAAATATAAACTACACAGTAGCATTCTGTGAAAATTCTTTCTGTTCTGTGCATTCAACTAACAGAGTTGAACCTTACTTTTGATTGAGCCGTTCTGAAACACTCTTTCTGTAGAAACTGCAATTGGACATGCTAAGCGCTAAGAGGCCTACATTGGGAAAAAGAATATCTTCAAATAAAAACTACACAGATGCATTCTGTGAAACTTATTTCTGATCTGTAAATTCAGTTAACAGAGATAAAACATATTTTTGATTGAGCAGTTATGAAACACTCTTTTTGTAGAAAATGCAAGTGGAGATTCGGAGCGCTAAGAGGGTAATAGTGGAAAAAGGAATGTCTTCAAATATAAACTACACAGAATCATTCGGTGAAAGTTCTTTCTGATCTGTGCATTCAGCTAACAGAGTTAAACCATACTTTTGATTGAGCAGATCTGAACACTCTTTCTGTAGAAAATGCAACTGGACATTTGGAGCGCTAAGAGCGTAGTAGTGGAAAAAGGAATATATTCAAATATAAACTACACAGAAGCATTCTGTGAAACTTCTTTCTGATCTGAGCATTCAGCTAACAGAGTTAAACCATACTTTTGATTGAGCAGTTTTGAAACACTCTGTCTGTAGAAAATGCAACTGGACATTCGTAGCGCTAAGTGGGTAATAGTGGAAAAAAGAATATGTTCAAATATGAACTACACAGAAGCATTGTATGAAACTTCTTTCTGTTCTGTGCATTCAACTAACAGAGTTGAACCTTACTTTTGATTGAGCCGTTCTGAAACACTCTTTCTGTAGAAACTGCAATTGGACATTCTGAGCGCTAAGTGGCCTATATTGGGAAAAACAATGTCTACAAATAAAAACTACACAGAAGAATTGTGTGAAACTTCTTTCTGTTCTGTTTGTTCAACTAAAAGAGTTGAACCTTAGTTTTGATTGAGCCGTTCTGAAACACTCTTTCTGTAGAAAATGCAAGTGGAGATTCGGAGCGCTAAGAGGGTAATAGTGGAAAAAGGAATGTCTCCAAATATAAATTACACAGAATCATTCTGTGAAACTTCTTTCTGATCTGTGCATTCAGCTAACAGAGTTAAACCATACTTTTGATTGAGCAGATCTGAACACTCTTTCTGTAGAAAATGCAACTGGACATTTGGAGCGCTAAGAGAGTAGTAGTGGAAAATGGAATATATTCAAATATAAACTACACAGAAGCATTCTGTGAAACTTCTTTCTGATCTGAGCATTCAGCTAACAGAGTTAAACCATACTTTTGATTGAGCAGTTTTGAAACACTCTGTCTGTAGAAAATGCAACTGGACATTCGTAGCGCTAAGTGGGTAATAGTGGAAAAAAGAATATGTTCATATATAAACTACACAGAAGCATTGTATGAAACTTCTTTCTGTTCTGTGCATTCAACTAACAGAGTTGAACCTTACTTTTGATTGAGCCTTTCTGAAACACTCTTTCTGTAGAAACTGCAATTGGACATTCTGAGCGCGAAGAGGCCTATATTGGGAAAAATAATATCTTCAAATAAAAACTACACAGAAGCATTGTGTGAAACTTATTTCTGATATGTTCATTAAGCTAACAGAGTTAAACCATACTTTTGATTGCGCAGTTCTGAACACTCTTTCTGTAGAAAATTGAAGTGGACATTCGGAGCGCTAAGAGGGTAATAGTGGAAAAAGGAATATATTCAAATATAAACTTCACAGTAGCATTCGGTGAAAATTCTTTCTGTTCTGTGCATTCAACTAACAGAGTTGAACCTTACATTTGATTGAGCCGTTCTGAAACACTCTTTCTGTAGAAACTGCAATTCTACATGCTAAGCGCTAAGAGGCCTACATTGGGAAAAAGTATATCTTCAAATAAAAACTACACAGATGCATTCTGTGAAACTTATTTCTGATCTGTAAATTCAGTTAACAGAGATAAAACATATTTTTGATTGAGCAGTTATGAAACACTCTTTTTGTAGAAAATGCAAGTGGAGATTCGGAGCGCTAAGAGGGTAATAGTGGAAAAAGGAATGTCTTCAAATATAAACTACACAGAATCATTCGGTGAAAGTTCTTTCTGATCTGTGCATTCAGCTAACAGAGTTAAACCATAATTTTGATTGAGCAGATCTGAACACTTTTTCTGTAGAAAATGCAACTGGGCATTTGGAGCGCTAAGAGCGTAGTAGTGGAAAAAGGAATATATTCAAATATAAACTACACAGAAGCATTCTGTGAAACTTCTTTCTGATCTGAGCATTCAGCTAACAGAGTTAAACCATACTTTTGATTGAGCAGTTTTGAAACACTCTGTCTGTAGAAAATGCAACTGGACATTCGTAGCGCTAAGGGGGTAATAGTGGAAAAAAGAATATGTTCAAATATAAACTACACAGAAGCATTGTATTAAACTTCTTTCTGTTCTGTGCATTCAACTAACAGAGTTGAACCATACTTTTGATTGAGCCGTTCTGAAACACTCTTTCTGTAGAAACTGCAATTGGACATTCTTAGCGCTAAGAGGCCTATATTGGGAAAAAGAATGTCTACAAATAAAAACTACACAGAAGAATTTTGTGAAACTTCTTTCTGTTCTGTTTGTTCAACTAAAAGAGTTGAACATTAGTTTTGATTGAGCCGTTCTGAAACACTCTTTCTGTAGAAAATGCAAGTGGAGATTCGGAGCGCTAAGAGGGTAATAGTGGAAAAAGGAATGACTCCAAATATAAACTACACAGAATCATTCTTTGAAACTTCTTTCTGATCTGTGCATTCAGCTAACAGAGTTAAAACATACTTTTGATTGTGCAGTTCTGAACACTCTTTCTGTAGAAAATGCAAGTGGACATTCGGAGCGCTAAGAGGGTAATAGTGGAAAAAGGAATATATTCAAATATAAACTACACAGTAGCATTCTGTGAAAATTCTTTCTGTTCTGTGCATTCAACTAACAGAGTTGAACCTTACTTTTGATTGAGCCGTTCTGAAACACTCTTTCTGTAGAAACTGCAATTGGACATGCTAAGCGCTAAGAGGCCTACATTGGGAAAAATAATATCTTCAAATAAAAACTACACAGATGCATTCTCTGAAACATATTTCTGATCTGTAAATTCAGTTAACAGAGATAAAACATATTTTTGATTGAGCAGTTATGAAACACTCTTTTTGTAGAAAATGCAAGTGGAGTTTCGGAGCGCTAAGAGTTTAATAGTGGAAAAAGGAATGTCTTCAAATATAAACTACACAGAATCATTCGGTGAAACTTCTTTCTGATCTGTGCATTCAGCTAACAGAGTTAAACCATACTTTTGATTGAGCAGATCTGAACACTCTTTCTGTAGAAAATGCAACTGGACATTTGGAGCGCTAAGAGCGTAATAGTGGAAAAAGGAATATATTCAAATATAAACTACACAGAAGCATTCTGTGAAACTTTTTCTGATCTGAGCATTCAGCTAACAGAGTTAAACCATACTTTTGATTGAGCAGTTTTGAAACACTCTGTCTGTAGAAAATGCAACTGGACATTCGTAGCGCTAAGTGGGTAATAGTGGAAAAAAGAATATGTTCAAATATAAACTACACAGAAGCATTGTATGAAACTTCTTTCTGTTCTCTGCATTCAACTAACAGAGTTGAACCTTACTTTTGATTGAGCCGTTCTGAAACATTCTTTCTGTAGAAACTGCAATTGGACATTCTGAGCGCTAAGAGGCCTATATTGGGAAAAAGAATGTCTACAAATAAAAACTACACAGAAGAATTGTGTGAAACTTCTTTCTGTTCTGTTTGTTCAACTAAAAGAGTTGAACATTAGTTTTGATTGAGCCGTTCTGAAACACTCTTTCTGTAGAAAATGCAAGTGGAGATTCGGAGCGCTAAGAGGGTAATAGTGGAAAAAGGAATGACTCCGAATATAAACTACACAGAATCATTCTTTGAATCTTCTTTCTGATCTGTGCATTCAGCTAACAGAGATAAAACATACTTTTGATTGTGCAGTTCTGAACACTCTTTCTGTAGAAAATGCAAGTGGACATTCGGAGCGCTAAGAGGGTAATAGTGGAAAAAGGAATATATTCAAATATAAACTACACAGTAGCATTCTGTGAAAATTCTTTCTGTTCTGTGCATTCAACTAACAGAGTTGAACCTTACTTTTGATTGAGCCTTTCTGAAACAATCTTTCTGTAGAAACTGCAATTGGACATGCTAAGCGCTAAGAGGCCTACATTGGGAAAAAGAATATCTTCAAATAAAAACTACACAGATGCATTCTGTGAAACTTATTTCTGATCTGTAAATTCAGTTAACAGAGATAAAACATATTTTTGATTGAGCAGTTATGAAACACTCTTTTTGTAGAAAATGCAAGTGGAGATTCGGAGCGCTAAGAGGGTAATAGTGGAAAAAGGAATGTCTTCAAATATAAACTACACAGAATCATTCGGTGAAAGTTCTTTCTGATCTGTGCATTCAGCTAACAGAGTTAAACCATACTTTTGATTGAGCAGATCTGAACACTCTTTCTGTAGAAAATGCAACTGGACATTTGGAGCGCTAAGAGCGTAGTAGTGGAAAAAGGAATATATTCAAATATAAACTACACAGAAGCATTCTGTGAAACTTCTTTCTGATCTGAGCATTCAGCTAACAGAGTTAAACCATACTTTTGATTGAGCAGTTTTGAAACACTCTGTCTGTAGAAAATGCAACTGGACATTCGTAGCGCTAAGTGGGTAATAGTGGAAAAAAGAATATGTTCAAATATGTACTACACTGAAGCATTGTATGAAACTTCTTTCTGTTCTGTGCATTCAACTAACAGAGTTGAACCTTACTTTTGATTGAGCCGTTCTGAAACACTCTTTCTGTAGAAACTGCAATTGGACATTCTGAGCGCTAAGTGGCCTATATTGGGAAAAAGAATGTCTACAAATAAAAACTACACAGAAGAATTGTGTGAAACTTCTTTCTGTTCTGTTTGTTCAACTAAAAGAGTTGAACCTTAGTTTTGATTGAGCCGTTCTGAAACACTCTTTCTGTAGAAAATGCAAGTGGAGATTCGGAGCGCTAAGAGGGTAATAGTGGAAAAAGGAATGTCTCCAAATATAAATTACACAGAATCATTCTGTGAAACTTCTTTCTGATCTGTGCATTCAGCTAACAGAGTTAAACCATACTTTTGATTGAGCAGATCTGAACACTCTTTCTGTAGAAAATGCAACTGGACATTTGGAGCGCTAAGAGAGTAGTAGTGGAAAATGGAATATATTCAAATATAAACTACACAGAAGCATTCTGTGAAACTTCTTTCTGATCTGAGCATTCAGCTAACAGAGTTAAACCATACTTTTGATTGAGCAGTTTTGAAACACTCTGTCTGTAGAAAATGCAACTGGACATTCGTAGCGCTAAGTGGGTAATAGTGGAAAAAAGAATATGTTCAAATATAAACTACACAGAAGCATTGTATGAAACTTCTTTCTGTTCTGTGCATTCAACTAACAGAGTTGAACCTTACTTTTGATTGAGCCTTTCTGAAACACTCTTTCTGTAGAAACTGCAATTGGACATTCTGAGCGCGAAGAGGCCTATATTGGGAAAAATAATATCTTCAAATAAAAACTACACAGAAGCATTGTGTGAAACTTATTTCTGATATGTTCATTAAGCTAACAGAGTTAAACCATACTTTTGATTGCGCAGTTCTGAACACTCTTTCTGTAGAAAATTGAAGTGGACATTCGGAGCGCTAAGAGGGTAATAGTGGAAAAAATAATATATTCAAATATAAACTTCACAGTAGCATTCTGTGAAAATTCTTTCTGTTCTGTGCATTCAACTAACAGAGTTGAACCTTACATTTGATTGAGCCGTTCTGAAACACTCTTTCTGTAGAAACTGCAATTGGACATGCTAAGCGCTAAGAGGCCTACATTGGGAAAAAGAATATCTTCAAATAAAAACTACACAGATGCATTCTGTGAAACTTATTTCTGATCTGTAAATTCAGTTAACAGAGATAAAACATATTTTTGATTGAGCAGTTATGAAACACTCTTTTTGTAGAAAATGCAAGTGGAGATTCGGAGCGCTAAGAGGGTAATAGTGGAAAAAGAAATGTCTTCAAATATAAACTACACAGAATCATTCGGTGAAAGTTCTTTCTGATCTGTGCATTCAGCTAACAGAGTTAAACCATAATTTTGATTGAGCAGATCTGAACACTCTTTCTGTAGAAAATGCAACTGGGCATTTGGAGCGCTAAGAGCGTAGTAGTGGAAAAAGGAATATATTCAAATATAAACTACACAGAAGCATTCTGTGAAACTTCTTTCTGATCTGAGCATTCAGCTAACAGAGTTAAACCATACTTTTGATTGAGCAGTTTTGAAACACTCTGTCTGTAGAAAATGCAACTGGACATTCGTAGCGCTAAGGGGGTAATAGTGGAAAAAAGAATATGTTCAAATATAAACTACACAGAAGCATTGTATTAAACTTCTTTCTGTTCTGTGCATTCAACTAACAGAGTTGAACCATACTTTTGATTGAGCCGTTCTGAAACACTCTTTCTGTAGAAACTGCAATTGGACATTCTTAGCGCTAAGAGGCCTATATTGGGAAAAAGAATGTCTACAAATAAAAACTACACAGAAAATTTTGTGAAACTTCTTTCTGTTCTGTTTGTTCAACTAAAAGAGTTGAACATTAGTTTTGATTGAGCCGTTCTGAAACACTCTTTCTGTAGAAAATGCAAGTGGAGATTCGGAGCGCTAAGAGGGTAATAGTGGAAAAAGGAATGACTCCAAATATAAACTACACAGAATCATTCTTTGAAACTTCTTTCTGATCTGTGCATTCAGCTAACAGAGTTAAAACATACTTTTGATTGTGCAGTTCTGAACACTCTTTCTGTAGAAAATGCAAGTGGACATTCGGAGCGCTAAGAGGGTAATAGTGGAAAAAGGAATATATTCAAATATAAACTACACAGTAGCATTCTGTGAAAATTATTTCTGTTCTGTGCATTCAACTAACAGAGTTGAACCTTACTTTTGATTGAGCCGTTCTGAAACACTCTTTCTGTAGAAACTGCAATTGGACATGCTAAGCGCTAAGAGGCCTACATTGGGAAAAATAATATCTTCAAATAAAAACTACACAGATGCATTCTCTGAAACATATTTCTGATCTGTAAATTCAGTTAACAGAGATAAAACATATTTTTGATTGAGCAGTTATGAAACACTCTTTTTGTAGAAAATGCAAGTGGAGTTTCGGAGCGCTAAGAGGGTAATAGTGGAAAAAGGAATGTCTTCAAATATAAACTACACAGAATCATTCGGTGAAACTTCTTTCTGATCTGTGCATTCAGCTAACAGAGTTAAACCATACTTTTGATTGAGCAGATCTGAACACTCTTTCTGTAGAAAATGCAACTGGACATTTGGAGCGCTAAGAGCGTAATAGTGGAAAAAGGAATATATTCAAATATAAACTACACAGAAGCATTCTGTGAAACTTCTTTCTGATCTGAGCATTCAGCTAACAGAGTTAAACCATACTTTTGATTGAGCACTTTTGAAACACTCTGTCTGTAGAAAATGCAACTGGACATTCGTAGCGCTAAGTGGGTAATAGTGGAAAAAAGAATATGTTCAAATATAAACTACACAGAAGCATTGTATGAAACTTCTTTCTGTTCTGTGCATTCAACTAACAGAGTTGAACCTTACTTTTGATTGAGCCGTTCTGAAACATTCTTTCTGTAGAAACTGCAATTGGACATTCTGAGCGCTAAGAGGCCTATATTGGGAAAAAGAATGTCTACAAATAAAAACTACACAGAAGAATTGTGTGAAACTTCTTTCTGTTCTGTTTGTTCAACTAAAAGAGTTGAACATTAGTTTTGATTGAGCCGTTCTGAAACACTCTTTCTGTAGAAAATGCAAGTGGAGATTCGGAGCGCTAAGAGGGTAATAGTGGAAAAAGGAATGACTCCAAATATAAACTACACAGAATCATTCTTTGAATCTTCTTTCTGATCTGTGCATTCAGCTAACAGAGATAAAACATACTTTTGATTGTGCAGTTCTGAACACTCTTTCTGTAGAAAATGCAAGTGGACATTCGGAGCGCTAAGAGGGTAATATTGGAAAAAGGAATATATTCAAATATAAACTACACAGTAGCATTCTGTGAAAATTCTTTCTGTTCTGTGCATTCAACTAACAGAGTTGAACCTTACTTTTGATTGAGCCGTTCTGAAACACTCTTTCTGTAGAAACTGCAATTGGACATGCTAAGCGCTAAGGGGCCTACATTGGGAAAAAGAATATCTTCAAATAAAAACTACACAGATGCATTCTGTGAAACTTATTTCTGATCTGTAAATTCAGTTAACAGAGATAAAACATATTTTTGATTGAGCAGTTATGAAACACTCTTTTTGTAGAAAATGCAAGTGGAGATTCGGAGCGCTAAGAGGGTAATAGTGGAAAAAGGAATGTCTTCAAATATAAACTACACAGAATCATTCGGTGAAACTTCTTTCTGATCTGTGCATTCAGCTAACAGAGTTAAAAAATACTTTTGATTGTGCAGATCTGAACACTCTTTCTGTAGAAAATGCAACTGGACATTTGGAGCGCTAAGAGCGTAGTAGTGGAAAAAGTAATATATTCAAATATAAACTACACAGAAGCATTCTGTGAAACTTCTTTCTGATCTGAGCATTCAGCTAACAGAGTTAAACCATACTTTTGATTGAGCAGTTTTGAAACACTCTGTCTGTAGAAAATGCAACTGGACATTCGTAGCGCTAAGTGGGTAATAGTAGAAAAAAGAATATGTTCAAATATAAACTACACAGAAGCATTCTATGAAACTTCTTTCTGTTCTGTGCATTCAACTAACAGAGTTGAACCATACTTTGATTGAGCCGTTCTGAAACACTCCTTCTGTAGAAACTGCAATTGGACAGTCTGAGCGCTAAGAGGCCTATATTGGGAAAAAGAATGTCTACAAATAAAAACTACACAGAAAAATTGTGTGAAACTTCTTTCTGTTCTGTTTGTTCAACTAAAAGAGTTGAACCTTAGTTTTGATCGAGCCGTTCTGAAACACTCTTTCTGTAGAAAATGCAAGTGGAGTTTCGGAGCGCTAAGAGGGTAATAGTGGAAAAAGGAATGTCTCCAAATATAAACTACACAGAATCATTCTGTGACACTTCTTTCTGATCTGTGCATTCAGCTAACAGAGTTAAACCATACTTTTGATTGAGCAGATCTGAACACTCTTTCTGTAGAAAATGCAACTGGACATTTGGAGCGCTAAGAGAGTAGTAGTGGAAAAAGGAATATATTCAAATATAAACTACACAGAAGCATTCTGTGAAACTTTTTTCTGATCTGAGCATTCATCTAACAGAGTTAAACCATACTTTTGAATGAGCAGTTTTGAAACACTCTGTCTGTAGAAAATGCAACTGGACATTCGTAGCGCCAAGTGGGTAATAGTGGAAAAAAGAATATCTTCAAATATAAACTACACAGAAGCATTGTATGAAATTTCTTTCTGTTCTGCGCATTCAACTAACAGAGTTGAACCTTACTTTTGATTGAGCCTTTCTGAAACTCTCTTTCTGTAGAAACTGCAATTGGACATTCTGAGCGCTAAGAGGCCTATATTGGGAAAAATAATATCTTCAAATAAAAACTACACAGAAGCATTGTGTGAAACTTATTTCTGATATGTTCATTAAGCTAACAGAGTTAAACCATACTTTTGATTGCGCAGTTCTGAACACTCTTTCTGTAGAAAATGCAAGTGGACATTCGGAGCGCTAAGAGGGTAATAGTGGAGAAAGGAATATATTCAAATATAAACTACACAGTAGCATTCTGTGAAAATTCTTTCTGTTCTGTGCATTCAACTAACAGAGTTGAACCTTACTTTTGATTGAGCCGTTCTGAAACACTCTTTCTGTAGAAACTGCAATTGGACATGCTAAGCGCTAAGAGGCCTACATTGGGAAAAAGAATATCTTCAAATAAAAACTACACAGATGCGTTCTGTGAAACTTATTTCTGATCTGTAAATTCAGTTAACAGAGATAAAACATATTTTTGATTGAGCAGTTATGAAACACTCTTTTTGTAGAAAATGCAAGTGGAGATTCGGAGCGCTAAGAGGGTAATATTGGAAAAAGGAATGTCTTCAAATATAAACTACACAGAATCATTCGGTGAAACTTCTTTCTGATCTGTGCATTCAGCTAACAGAGTTAAACCATACTTTTGATTGAGCAGATCTGAACACTCTTTCTGTAGAAAATGCAACTGGACATTTGGAGCGCTAAGAGCATAGTAGTGGAAAAAGGAATATATTCAAATATAAACTACACAGAAGCATTCTGTGAAACTTCTTTCTGATCTGAGCATTCAGCTAACAGAGTTAAACCATACTTTTGATTGAGCAGTTTTGAAACACTCTGTCTGTAGAAAATGCAACTGGACATTCGTAGCGCTAATTGGGTAATAGAGGAAAAAAGAATATGTTCAAATATAAACTACACAGAAGCATTGTATGAAACTTCTTTCTGTTCTGTGCATTCAACTAACAGAGTTGAACCATACTTTTGATTGAGCCGTTCTGAAACACTCTTTCTGTAGAAACTGCAATTGGACATTCTGAGCGCTAAGAGGCCTATATTGGGAAAAAGAATGTCTACAAATAAAAACTACACAGAAGAATTGTGTGAAACTTCTTTCTGTTCTGTTTGTTCAACTAAAAGAGTTGAACCTTAGTTTTGATTGAGCCGTTCTGAAACACTCTTTCTGTAGAAAATGCAAGTGGAGATTCGGAGCGCTAAGAGGGTAATAGTGGAAAAAGGAATGTCTACAAATATAAACTACACAGAATCATTCTGTGAAACTTCTTTCTGATCTGTGCATTCAGCTAACAGAGTTTAACCATACTTTTGATTGAGCAGTTTTGAAACACTCTGTCTGTAGAAAATGCAACTGGACATTCGTAGCGCTAAGTGGGTAATAGTGGAAAAAAGAATATGTTCAAATATAAACTACACAGAAGCATTGTATGAAACTTCTTTCTGTTCTGTGCATTCAACTAACAGAGTTGAACCTTACTTTTGATTGAGCCTTTCTGAAACAATCTTTCTGTTGAAACTGCAATTGGACATTCTGAGCGCTAAGAGGCCTCTATTGGGAAAAACAATATCTTCAAATAAAAACTACACAGATGCATTCTGTGAAACTTATTTCGGATCTGTAAATTCAGTTAACAGAGATAAAACATATTTTTGATTGAGCAGTTATGAAACACTCTTTTTGTAGAAAATGCAAGTGGAGATTCGGAGCGCTAAGAGGGTAATAGTGGAAAAAGGAATGTCTTCAAATATAAACTACACAGAATCATTCGGTGAAACATCTTTCTGATCTGTGCATTCAGCTAACAGAGTTAAACCATACTTTTGATTGAGCAGATCTGAACACTCTTTCTGTAGAAAATGCAACTGGACATTTGGAGCGCTAAGAGCGTAGTAGTGGAAAAAGGAATATATTCAAATATAAACTACACAGAAGCATTCTGTGAAACTTCTTTCTGATCTGAGCATTCAGCTAACAGAGTTAAACCATACTTTTGATTGAGCAGTTTTGAAACACTCTGTCTGTAGAAAATGCAACTGGACATTCGTAGCGCTAAGTGGGTAATAGTGGAAAAAGAATATGTTCAAATATAAACTACACAGAAGCATTGTATGAAACTTCTTTCTGTTCTGTGCATTCAACTAACAGAGTTGAACCTTACTTTTGATTGAGCCGTTCTGAAACACTCTTTCTGTAGAAACTGCAATTGGACATTCTGAGCGCTAAGAGGCCTATATTGGGAAAGAGAATGTCTACAAATAAAAACTACACAGAAGAATTGTGTGAAACTTCTTTCTGTTCTGTTTGTTCAACTAAAAGAGTTGAACTTTAGTTTTGATTGAGCCGTTCTGAAACACTCTTTCTGTAGAAAATGCAAGTGGAGATTCAGAGCGCTAAGAGGGTAATAGTGCAAAAAGGAATGTCTCCAAATATAAACTACACAGAATCATTCTGTGAAACTTCTTTCTGATCTGTGCATTCAGCTAACAGAGTTAAACCATACTTTTGATTGAGCAGATCTGAACACTCTTTCTGTAGATAATGCAACTGGACATTTGGAGCGCTAAGAGAGTAGTAGTGGAAAAAGGAATATATTAAAATATAAACTACACAGAAGCATTCTGTGAAGCTTGTTTCTGAACTGAGCTTTCAGCTAACAGAGTTAAACCATACTTTTGATTGAGCAGTTTTGAAACACTCTGTCTGTAGAAAATGCAACTGGACATTCGTAGCGCCAAGTGGGTAATAGTGGAAAAAAGAATATGTTCAAATATAAACTACACAGAAGCATTGTTTGAAATTTCTTTCTGTTCTGTGCATTCAACTAACAGAGTTGAACCTTAGTTTTGATTGAGCCTTTCTGAAACTCTCTTTCTGTAGAAACTGCAATTGGACATTCTGAGCGCTAAGAGGCCTATATTGGGAAAAATAATATCTTCAAATAAAAACTACACAGAAGCATTGTGTGAAACTTATTTCTGATATGTTCATTAAGCTAACAGAGTTAAACCATACTTTTGATTGCGCAGTTCTGAACTCTCTTTCTGTAGAAAATGCAAGTGGACATTCGTAGCGCTAAGAGGGTAATAGTGGAGAAAGGAATATATTCAAATATAAACTACACAGTAGCATTCTGTGAAAATTCTTTCTGTTCTGTGCATTCAACTAACAGAGTTGAACCTTACTTTTGATTGAGCCGTTCTGAAACACTCTTTCTGTAGAAACTGCAATTGGACATGCTAAGCGCTAAGAGGCCTACATTGGGAAAAAGAATATCTTCAAATAAAAACTACACAGATGCATTCTGTGAAACTTATTTCTGATCTGTAAATTCAGTTAACAGAGATAAAACATATTTTTGATTGAGCAGTTATGAAACACTCTTTTTGTAGAAAATGCAATTGGAGATTTGGAGCGCTAAGAGGGTAATAGTGGAAAAAGGAATGTCTTCAAATATAAACTACACAGAATCATTCGGTGAAACTTCTTTCTGATCTGTGCATTCAGCTAACAGAGTTAAACCATACTTTTGATTGAGCAGATCTGAACACTCTTTCTGTAGAAAATGCAACTGGACATTTGGAGCGCTAAGAGCGTAGTAGTGGAAAAAGGAATATATTCAAATATAAACTACACAGAAGCATTCTGTGAAACTTCTTTCTGATCTGAGCATTCAGCTAACAGAGTTAAACCATACTTTTGATTGAGCAGTTTTGAAACACTCTGTCTGTAGAAAATGCAACTGGACATTCGTAGCGCTAAGTGGGTAATAGTGGAAAAAAGAATATGTTCAAATATGAACTACACAGAAGCATTGTATGAAACTTCTTTCTGTTCTGTGCATTCAACTAACAGAGTTGAACCTTACTTTTGATTGAGCCGTTCTGAAACACTCTTTCTGTAGAAACTGCAATTGGACATTCTGAGCGCTAAGTGGCCTATATTGGGAAAAAGAATGTCTACAAATAAAAACTACACAGAAGAATTGTGTGAAACTTCTTTCTGTTCTGTTTGTTCAACTAAAAGAGTTGAACCTTAGTTTTGATTGAGCCGTTCTGAAACACTCTTTCTGTAGAAAATGCAAGTGGAGATTCGGAGCGCTAAGAGGGTAATAGTGGAAAAAGGAATGTCTCCAAATATAAATTACACAGAATCATTCTGTGAAACTTCTTTCTGATCTGTGCATTCAGCTAACAGAGTTAAACCATACTTTTGATTGAGCAGATCTGAACACTCTTTCTGTAGAAAATGCAACTGGACATTTGGAGCGCTAAGAGAGTAGTAGTGGAAAATGGAATATATTCAAATATAAACTACACAGAAGCATTCTGTGAAACTTCTTTCTGATCTGAGCATTCAGCTAACAGAGTTAAACCATACTTTTGATTGAGCAGTTTTGAAACACTCTGTCTGTAGAAAATGCAACTGGACATTCGTAGCGCTAAGTGGGTAATAGTGGAAAAAAGAATATGTTCAAATATAAACTACACAGAAGCATTGTATGAAACTTCTTTCTGTTCTGTGCATTCAACTAACAGAGTTGAACCTTACTTTTGATTGAGCCTTTCTGAAACACTCTTTCTGTAGAAACTGCAATTGGACATTCTGAGCGCGAAGTGGCCTATATTGGGAAAAATAATATCTTCAAATAAAAACTACACAGAAGCATTGTGTGAAACTTATTTCTGATATGTTCATTAAGCTAACAGAGTTAAACCATACTTTTGATTGCGCAGTTCTGAACACTCTTTCTGTAGAAAATTGAAGTGGACATTCGGAGCGCTAAGAGGGTAATAGTGGAAAAAGTAATATATTCAAATATAAACTTCACAGTAGCATTCTGTGAAAATTCTTTCTGTTCTGTGCATTCAACTAACAGAGTTGAACCTTACTTTTGATTGAGCCGTTCTGAAACACTCTTTCTGTAGAAACTGCAATTGGACATGCTAAGCGCTAAGAGGCCTACATTGGGAAAAAGAATATCTTCAAATAAAAACTACACAGATGCATTCTGTGAAACTTATTTCTGATCTGTAAATTCAGTTAACAGAGATAAAACATATTTTTGATTGAGCAGTTATGAAACACTCTTTTTGTAGAAAATGCAAGTGGAGATTCGGAGCGCTAAGAGGGTAATAGTGGAAAAAGGAATGTCTTCAAATATAAACTACACAGAATCATTCGGTGAAAGTTCTTTCTGATCTGAGCATTCAGCTAACAGAGTTAAACCATACTTTTGATTGAGCAGTTTTGAAACACTCTGTCTGTAGAAAATGCAACTGGACATTCGTAGCGCTAAGGGGGTAATAGTGGAAAAAAGAATATGTTCAAATATAAACTACACAGAAGCATTGTATTAAACTTCTTTCTGTTCTGTGCATTCAACTAACAGAGTTGAACCATACTTTTGATTGAGCCGTTCTGAAACACTCTTTCTGTAGAAACTGCAATTGGACATTCTTAGCGCTAAGAGGCCTATATTGGGAAAAAGAATGTCTACAAATAAAAACTACACAGAAGAATTTTGTGAAACTTCTTTCTGTTCTGTTTGTTCAACTAAAAGATTTGAACATTAGTTTTGATTGAGCCGTTCTGAAACACTCTTTCTGTAGCAAATGCAAGTGGAGATTCGGAGCGCTAAGAGGGTAATAGTGGAAAAAGGAATGACTCCAAATATAAACTACACAGAATCATTCTTTGAAACTTCTTTCTGATCTGTGCATTCAGCTAACAGAGTTAAAACATACTTTTGATTGTGCAGTTCTGAACACTCTTTCTGTAGAAAATGCAAGTGGACATTCGGAGCGCTAAGAGGGTAATAGTGGAAAAAGGAATATATTCAAATATAAACTACACAGTAGCATTCTGTGAAAATTCTTTCTGTTCTGTGCATTCAACTAACAGAGTTGAACCTTACTTTTGATTGAGCCGTTCTGAAACACTCTTTCTGTAGAAACTGCAATTGGACATGCTAAGCGCTAAGAGGCCTACATTGGGAAAAATAATATCTTCAAATAAAAACTACACAGATGCATTCTCTGAAACATATTTCTGATCTGTAAATTCAGTTAACAGAGATAAAACATATTTTTGATTGAGCAGTTATGAAATACTCTTTTTGTAGAAAATGCAAGTGGAGTTTCGGAGCGCTAAGAGGGTAATAGTGGAAAAAGGAATGTCTTCAAATATAAACTACACAGAATCATTCGGTGAAACTTCTTTCTGATCTGTGCATTCAGCTAACAGAGTTAAACCATACTTTTGATTGAGCAGATCTGAACACTCTTTCTGTAGAAAATGCAACTGGACATTTGGAGCGCTAAGAGCGTAATAGTGGAAAAAGGAATATATTCAAATATAAACTACACAGAAGCATTCTGTGAAACTTCTTTCTGATCTGAGCATTCAGCTAACAGAGTTAAACCATACTTTTGATTGAGCAGTTTTTAAACACTCTGTCTGTAGAAAATGCAACTGGACATTCGTAGCGCTAAGTGGGTAATAGTGGAAAAAAGAATATGTTCAAATATAAACTACACAGAAGCATTGTATGAAACTTCTTTCTGTTCTGTGCATTCAACTAACAGAGTTGAACCTTACTTTTGATTGAGCCGTTCTGAAACATTCTTTCTGTAGAAACTGCAATTGGACATTCTGAGCGCTAAGAGGCCTATATTGGGAAAAAGAATGTCTACAAATAAAAACTACACAGAAGAATTGTGTGAAACTTCTTTCTGTTCTGTTTGTTCAACTAAAAGAGTTGAACATTAGTTTTGATTGAGCCGTTCTGAAACACTCTTTCTGTAGAAAATGCAAGTGGAGATTCGGAGCGCTAAGAGGGTAATAGTGGAAAAAGTAATGACTCCAAATATAAACTACACAGAATCATTCTTTGAATCTTCTTTCTGATCTGTGCATTCAGCTAACAGAGATAAAACATACTTTTGATTGTGCAGTTCTGAACACTCTTTCTGTAGAAAATGCAAGTGGACATTCGGAGCGCTAAGAGGGTAATAGTGGAAAAAGGAATATATTCAAATATAAACTACACAGTAGCATTCTGTGAAAATTCTTTCTGTTCTGTGCATTCAACTAACAGAGTTGAACCTTACTTTTGATTGAGCCGTTCTGAAACACTCTTTCTGTAGAAACTGCAATTGGACATGCTAAGCGCTAAGGGGCCTACATTGGGAAAAAGAATATATTCAAATAAAAACTACACAGATGCATTCTGTGAAACTTATTTCTGATCTGTAAATTCAGTTAACAGAGATAAAACATATTTTTGATTGAGCAGTTATGAAACACTCTTTTTGTAGAAAATGCAAGTGGAGATTCGGAGCGCTAAGAGGGTAATAGTGGAAAAAGGAATGTCTTCAAATATAAACTACACAGAATCATTCGGTGAAACTTCTTTCTGATCTGTGCATTCAGCTAACAGAGTTAAACCATACTTTTGATTGTGCAGATCTGAACACTCTTTCTGTAGAAAATGCAACTGGACATTTGGAGCGCTAAGAGCGTAGTAGTGGAAAAAGTAATATATTCAAATATAAACTACACAGAAGCATTCTGTGAAACTTCTTTCTGATCTGAGCATTCAGCTAACAGAGTTAAACCATACTTTTGATTGAGCAGTTTTGAAACACTCTGTCTGTAGAAAATGCAACTGGACATTCGTAGCGCTAAGTGGGTAATAGTAGAAAAAAGAATATGTTCAAATATAAACTACACAGAAGCATTCTATGAAACTTCTTTCTGTTCTGTGCATTCAACTAACAGAGTTGAACCATACTTTGATTGAGCCGTTCTGAAACACTCCTTCTGTAGAAACTGCAATTGGACAGTCTGAGCGCTAAGAGGCCTATATTGGGAAAAAGAATGTCTACAAATAAAAACTACACAGAAAAATTGTGTGAAACTTCTTTCAGTTCTGTTTGTTCAACTAAAAGAGTTGAACCTTAGTTTTGATCGAGCCGTTCTGAAACACTCTTTCTGTAGAAAATGCAAGTGGAGTTTCGGAGCGCTAAGAGGGTAATAGTGGAAAAAGGAATGTCTCCAAATATAAACTACACAGAATCATTCTGTGACACTTCTTTCTGATCTGTGCATTCAGCTAACAGAGTTAAACCATACTTTTGATTGAGCAGATCTGAACACTCTTTCTGTAGAAAATGCAACTGGACATTTGGAGCGCTAAGAGAGTAGTAGTGGATAAAGGAATATATTCAAATATAAACTACACAGAAGCATTCTGTGAAACTTTTTTCTGATCTGAGCATTCATCTAACAGAGTTAAACCATACTTTTGAATGAGCAGTTTTGAAACACTCTGTCTGTAGAAAATGCAACTGGACATTCGTAGCGCCAAGTGGGTAATAGTGGAAAAAAGAATATCTTCAAATATAAACTACACAGAAGCATTGTATGAAATTTCTTTCTGTTCTGCGCATTCAACTAACAGAGTTGAACCTTACTTTTGATTGAGCCTTTCTGAAACACTCTTTCTGTAGAAACTGCAATTGGACATTCTGAGCGCTAAGAGGCCTATATTGGGAAAAATAATATCTTCAAATAAAAACTACACAGAAGCATTGTGTGAAACTTATTTCTGATATGTTCATTAAGCTAACAGAGTTAAACCATACTTTTGATTGCGCAGTTCTGAACACTCTTTCTGTAGAAAATGCAAGTGGACATTCGGAGCGCTAAGAGGGTAATAGTGGAGAAAGGAATATATTCAAATATAAACTACACAGTAGCATTCTGTGAAAATTCTTTCTGTTCTGTGCATTCAACTAACAGAGTTGAACCTTACTTTTGATTGAGCCGTTCTGAAACACTCTTTCTGTAGAAACTGCAATTGGACATGCTAAGCGCTAAGAGGCCTACATTGGGAAAAAGAATATCTTCAAATAAAAACTACACAGATGCATTCTGTGAAACTTATTTCTGATCTGTAAATTCAGTTAACAGAGATAAAACATATTTTTGATTGAGCAGTTATGAAACACTCTTTTTGTAGAAAATGCAAGTGGAGATTCGGAGCGCTAAGAGGGTAATATTGGAAAAAGGAATGTCTTCAAATATAAACTACACAGAATCATTCGGTGAAACTTCTTTCTGATCTGTGCATTCAGCTAACAGAGTTAAACCATACTTTTGAGTGAGCAGATCTGAACACTCTTTCTGTAGAAAATGCAACTGGACATTTGGAGCGCTAAGAGCATAGTAGTGGAAAAAGGAATATATTCAAATATAAACTACACAGAAGCATTCTGTGAAACTTCTTTCTGATCTGAGCATTCAGCTAACAGAGTTAAACCATACTTTTGATTGAGCAGTTTTGAAACACTCTGTCTGTAGAAAATGCAACTGGACATTCGTAGCGCTAATTGGGTAATAGAGGAAAAAAGAATATGTTCAAATATAAACTACACAGAAGCATTGTATGAAACTTCTTTCTGTTCTGTGCATTCAACTAACAGAGTTGAACCTTACTTTTGATTGAGCCGTTCTGAAACACTCTTTCTGTAGAAACTGCAATTGGACATTCTGAGCGCTAAGAGGCCTATATTGGGAAAAAGAATGTCTACAAATAAAAACTACACAGAAGAATTGTGTGAAACTTCTTTCTGTTCTGTTTGTTCAACTAAAAGAGTTGAACCTTAGTTTTGATTGAGCCGTTCTGAAACACTCTTTCTGTAGAAAATGCAAGTGGAGATTCGGAGCGCTAAGAGGGTAATAGTGGAAAAAGGAATGTCTACAAATATAAACTACACAGAATCATTCTGTGAAACTTCTTTCTGATCTGTGCATTCAGCTAACAGAGTTTAACCATACTTTTGATTGAGCAGTTTTGAAACACTCTGTCTGTAGAAAATGCAACTGGACATTCGTAGCGCTAAGTGGGTAATAGTGGAAAAAAGAATATGTTCAAATATAAACTACACAGAAGCATTGTATGAAACTTCTTTCTGTTCTGTGCATTCAACTAACAGAGTTGAACCTTACTTTTGATTGAGCCTTTCTGAAACAATCTTTCTGTTGAAACTGCAATTGGACATTCTGAGCGCGAAGAGGACTATATTGGGAAAAATAATATCTTCAAATAAAAACTACACAGAAGCATTGTGTGAAACTTATTTCTGATATGTTCATTAAGCTAACAGAGTTAAACCATACTTTTGATTGCGCAGTTCTGAACACTCTTTCTGTAGAAAATGCAAGTGGACATTCGGAGCACTAAGAGGGTAATAGTGGAAAAAGGAATATATTCAAATATAAACTACACAGTAGCATTCTGTGAAAATACTTTCTGTTCTGTGCATTCAACTAACAGAGTTGAACCTTACTTTTGATTGAGCCGTTCTGAAACACTCTTTCTGTAGAAACTGCAATTGGACATGCTAAGCGCTAAGAGGCCTACATTGGGAAAAAGAATATCTTCAAATAAAAACTACACAGATGCATTCTGTGAAACTTATTTCTGATCTGTAAATTCAGTTAACAGAGATAAAACATATTTTTGATTGAGCAGTTATGAAACACTCTTTTTGTAGAAAATGCAAGTGGAGATTCGGAGCGCTAAGAGGGTAATATTGGAAAAAGGAATGTCTTCAAATATAAACTACACAGAATCATTCGGTGAAACTTCTTTCTGATCTGTGCATTCAGCTAACAGAGTTAAACCATACTTTTGATTGAGCAGATCTGAACACTCTTTCTGTAGAAAATGCAACTGGACATTTGGAGCGCTAATAGCATAGTAGTGGAAAAAGGAATATATTCAAATATAAACTACACAGAAGCATTCTGTGAAACTTCTTTCTGATCTGAGCATTCAGCTAACAGAGTTAAACCATACTTTTGATTGAGCAGTTTTGAAACACTCTGTCTGTAGAAAATGCAACTGGACATTCGTAGCGCTAATTGGGTAATAGAGGAAAAAAGAATATGTTCAAATATAAACTAAACAGAAGCATTGTATGAAACTTCTTTCTGTTCTGTGCATTCAACTAACAGAGTTGAACCTTACTTTTGATTGAGCCGTTCTGAAACACTCTTTCTGTAGAAACTGCAATTGGACATTCTGAGCGCTAAGAGGCCTATATTGGGAAAAAGAATGTCTACAAATAAAAACTACACAGAAGAATTGTGTGAAACTTCTTTCTGTTCTGTTTGTTCAACTAAAAGAGTTGAACCTTAGTTTTGATTGAGCCGTTCTGAAACACTCTTTCTGTAGAAAATGCAAGTGGAGATTCGGAGCGCTAAGAGGGTAATAGTGGAAAAAGGAATGTCTACAAATATAAACTACACAGAATCATTCTGTGAAACTTCTTTCTGATCTGTGCATTCAGCTAACAGAGTTTAACCATACTTTTGATTGAGCAGTTTTGAAACACTCTGTCTGTAGAAAATGCAACTGGACATTCGTAGCGCTAAGTGGGTAATAGTGGAAAAAAGAATATGTTCAAATATAAACTACACAGAAGCATTGTATGAAACATCTTTCTGTTCTGTGCATTCAACTAACAGAGTTGAACCTTACTTTTGATTGAGCCTTTCTGAAACAATCTTTCTGTTGAAACTGCAATTGGACATTCTGAGCGCTAAGAGGCCTCTATTGGGAAAAATAATATCTTCAAATAAAAAATACACAGATGCATTCTGTGAAACTTATTTCGGATCTGTAAATTCAGTTAACAGAGATAAAACATATTTTTGATTGAGCAGTTATGAAACACTCTTTTTGTAGAAAATGCAAGTGGATATTCGGAGCGCTAAGAGGGTAATAGTGGAAAAAGGAATGTCTTCAAATATAAACTACACAGAATCATTCGGTGAAACATCTTTCTGATCTGTGCATTCAGCTAACAGAGTTAAACCATACTTTTGATTGAGCAGATCTGAACACTCTTTCTGTAGAAAATGCAACTGGACATTTGGAGCGCTAAGAGCGTAGTAGTGGAAAAAGGAATATATTCAAATATAAACTACACAGAAGCATTCTGTGAAACTTCTTTCTGATCTGAGCATTCAGCTAACAGAGTTAAACCATACTTTTGATTGAGCAGTTTTGAAACACTCTGTCTGTAGAAAATGCAACTGGACATTCGTAGCGCTAAGTGGGTAATAGTGGAAAAAAGAATATGTTCAAATATAAACTACACAGAAGCATTGTATGAAACTTCTTTCTGTTCTGTGCATTCAACTAACAGAGTTGAACCTTACTTTTGATTGAGCCGTTCTGAAACACTCTTTCTGTAGAAACTGCAATTGGACATTCTGAGCGCTAAGAGGCCTATATTGGGAAAAAGAATGTCTAAAAATAAAAACTACACAGAAGAATTGTGTGAAACTTCTTTCTGTTCTGTTTGTTCAACTAAAAGAGTTGAACCTTAGTTTTGATTGAGCCGTTCTGAAACACTCTTTCTGTAGAAAATGCAAGTGGAGATTCGGAGCGCTAAGAGGGTAATAGTGGAAAAAGGAATGTCTCCAAATATAAATTACACAGAATCATTCTGTGAAACTTCTTTCTGATCTGTGCATTGAGCTAACAGAGTTAAACCATACTTTTGATTGAGCAGATCTGAACACTCTTTCTGTAGAAAATGCAACTGGACATTTGGAGCGCTAAGAGAGTAGTAGTGGAAAAAGGAATATATTCAAATATAAACTACACAGAAGCATTCTGTGAAACTTCTTTCTGATCTGAGCATTCAGCTAACAGAGTTAAACCATACTTTTGATTGAGCAGTTTTGAAACACTCTGTCTGTAGAAAATGCAACTGGACATTCGTAGCGCTAAGTGGGTAATAGTGGAAAAAAGAATATGTTCAATTATAAACTACACAGAAGCATTGTATGAAACTTCTTTCTGTTCTGTGCATTCAACTAACAGAGTTGAACCTTACTTTTGATTGAGCCTTTCTGAAACACTCTTTCTGTAGAAACTGCAATTGGACATTCTGAGCGCGAAGAGGACTATATTGGGAAAAATAATATCTTCAAATAAAAACTACACAGAAGCATTGTGTGAAACTTATTTCTGATATGTTCATTAAGCTAACAGAGTTAAACCATACTTTTGATTGCGCAGTTCTGAACACTCTTTCTGTAGAAAATGCAAGTGGACATTCGGAGCGCTAAGAGGGTAATAGTGGAAAAAGGAATATATTCAAATATAAACTACACAGTAGCATTCTGTGAAAATTCTTTCTGTTCTGTGCATTCAACTAACAGAGTTGAACCTTACTTTTGATTGAGCCGTTCTGAAACACTCTTTCTGTAGAAACTGCAATTGGACATGCTAAGCGCTAAGAGGCCTACATTGGGAAAAAGAATATCTTCAAATAAAAACTACACAGATGCATTCTGTGAAACTTATTTCTGATCTGTAAATTCAGTTAACAGAGATAAAACATATTTTTGATTGAGCAGTTATGAAACACTCTTTTTGTAGAAAATGCAAGTGGAGATTCGGAGCGCTAAGAGGGTAATATTGGAAAAAGGAATGTCTTCAAATATAAACTACACAGAATCATTCGGTGAAACTTCTTTCTGATCTGTGCATTCAGCTAACAGAGTTAAACCATACTTTTGATTGAGCAGATCTGAACACTCTTTCTGTAGAAAATGCAACTGGACATTTGGAGCGCTAAGAGCATAGTAGTGGAAAAAGGAATATATTCAAATATAAACTACACAGAAGCATTCTGTGAAACTTCTTTCTGATCTGAGCATTCAACTAACAGAGTTAAACCATACTTTTGATTGAGCAGTTTTGAAACACTCTGTCTGTAGAAAATGCAACTGGACATTCGTAGCGCTAATTGGGTAATAGAGGAAAAAAGAATATGTTCAAATATAAACTACACAGAAGCATTGTATGAAACTTCTTTCTGTTCTGTGCATTCAACTAACAGAGTTGAACCTTACTTTTGATTGAGCCGTTCTGAAACACTCTTTCTGTAGAAACTGCAATTGGACATTCTGAGCGCTAAGAGGCCTATATTGGGAAAAAGAATGTCTACAAATAAAAACTACACAGAAGAATTGTGTGAAACTTCTTTCTGTTCTGTTTGTTCAACTAAAAGAGTTGAACCTTAGTTTTGATTGAGCCGTTCTGAAACACTCTTTCTGTAGAAAATGCAAGTGGAGATTCGGAGCGCTAAGAGGGTAATAGTGGAAAAAGGAATGTCTACAAATATAAACTACACAGAATCATTCTGTGAAACTTCTTTCTGATCTGTGCATTCAGCTAACAGAGTTTAACCATACTTTTGATTGAGCAGTTTTGAAACACTCTGTCTGTAGAAAATGCAACTGGACATTCGTAGCGCTAAGTGGGTAATAGTGGAAAAAAGAATATGTTCAAATATAAACTACACAGAAGCATTGTATGAAACTTCTTTCTGTTCTGTGCATTCAACTAACAGAGTTGAACCTTACTTTTGATTGAGCCTTTCTGAAACAATCTTTCTGTTGAAACTGCAATTGGACATTCTGAGCGCTAAGAGGCCTCTATTGGGAAAAATAATATCTTCAAATAAAAAATACACAGATGCATTCTGTGAAACTTATTTCGGATCTGTAAATTCAGTTAACAGAGATAAAACATATTTTTGATTGAGCAGTTATGAAACACTCTTTTTGTAGAAAATGCAAGTGGATATTCGGAGCGCTAAGAGGGTAATAGTGGAAAAAGGAATGTCTTCAAATATAAACTACACAGAATCATTCGGTGAAACATCTTTCTGATCTGTGCATTCAGCTAACAGAGTTAAACCATACTTTTGATTGAGCAGATCTGAACACTCTTTCTGTAGAAAATGCAACTGGACATTTTGAGCGCTAAGAGCGTAGTAGTGGAAAAAGGAATATATTCAAATATAAACTACACAAAAGCATTCTGTGAAACTTCTTTCTGATCTGAGCATTCAGCTAACAGAGTTAAACCATACTTTTGATTGAGCAGTTTTGAAACACTCTGTCTGTAGAAAATGCAACTGGACATTCGTAGCGCTAAGTGGGTAATAGTGGAAAAAAGAATATGTTCAAATATAAACTACACAGAAGCATTGTATGAAACTTCTTTCTGTTCTGTGCATTCAACTAACAGAGTTGAACCTTACTTTTGATTGAGCCGTTCTGAAACACTCTTTCTGTAGAAACTGCAATTGGACATTCTGAGCGCTAAGAGGCCTATATTGGGAAAAAGAATGTCTACAAATAAAAACTACACAGAAGAATTGTGTGAAACTTCTTTCTGTTCTGTTTGTTCAACTAAAAGAGTTGAACCTTAGTTTTGATTGAGCCGTTCTGAAACACTCTTTCTGTAGAAAATGCAAGTGGAGATTCGGAGCGTTAAGTGGGTAATAGTGGAAAAAGGAATGTCTCCAAATATAAACTACACAGAATCATTCTGTGAAACTTCTTTCTGATCTGTGCATTCAGCTAACAGAGTTAAACCATACTTTTGATTGAGCAGATCTGAACACTCTTTCTGTAGAAAATGCAACTGGACATTTGGAGCGCTAAGAGAGTAGTAGTGGAAAAAGGAATATATTCAAATATAAACTACACAGAAGCATTCTGTGAAACTTCTTTCTGATCTGAGCATTCAGCTAACAGAGTTAAACCATACTTTTGATTGAGCAGTTTTGAAACACTCTGTCTGTAGAAAATGCAACTGGACATTCGTAGCGCTAAGTGGGTAATAGTGGAAAAAAGAATATGTTCAAATATAAACTACACAGAAGCATTGTATGAAACTTCTTTCTGTTCTGTGCATTCAACTAACAGAGTTGAACCTTACTTTTGATTGAGCCTTGCTGAAACACTCTTTCTGTAGAAACTGCAATTGGACATTCTGAGCGCTAAGAGGCCTATATTGGGAAAAATAATATCTTCAAATAAAAACTACACAGAAGCATTGTGTGAAACTTATTTCTGATATGTTCATTAAGCTAACAGAGTTAAACCATACTTTTGATTGAGCAGTTCTGAACACTCTTTCTGTAGAAAATGCAAGTGGACATTCGGAGCTCTAAGAGGGTAATAGTGGAAAAAGGAATATATTCAAATATAAACTACACAGTAGCATTCTGTGAAAATTCTATCTGTTCTGTGCATTCAACTAACAGAGTTGAACCTTACTTTTGATTGAGCCGTTCTGAAACACTCTTTCTGTAGAAACTGCAATTGGACATGCTAAGCGCTAAGAGGCCTACTTTGGGAAAAAGAATATCTTCAAATAAAAACTACACAGATGCATTCTCTGAAACTTATTTCTGATCTGTAAATTCAGTTAACAGAGATAAAACATATTTTTGATTGAGCACTTATGAAACACTCTTTTTGTAGAAAATGCAAGTGGAGTTTCGGAGCGCTAAGAGGGTAATAGTGGAAAAAAGAATGTCTTCAAATATAAACTACACAGAATCATTCGCTGAAACTTCTTTCTGATCTGTGCATTCAGCTAACAGAGTTAAACCATACTTTTGATTGAGCAGATCTGAACACTCTTTCTGTAGAAAATGCAACTGGAAATTTGGAGCGCTAAGAGCGTTATAGTGGAAAAAGGAATATATTCAAATATAAACTACACAGAAGCATTCTGTGAAACTTCTTTCTGATCTGAGCATTCAGCTAACAGAGTTAAACCATACTTTTGATTGAGCAGTTTTGAAACACTCTGTCTGTAGAAAATGCAACTGCACATTCGTAGCGCTAAGTGGGTAATAGTGGAAAAAAGAATATGTTCAAATATAAACTACACAGAAGCATTGTATGAAACTTCTTTCTGTTCTGTGAATTCAACTAACAGAGTTGAACCTTACTTTTGATTGAGCCGTTCTGAAACATTCTTTCTGTAGAAACTGCAATTGGACATTCTGAGCGCTAAGAGGCCTATATTGGGAAAAAGAATGTCTACAAATAAAAACTACACAGAAGAATTGTGTGAAACTTCTTTCTGTTCTGTTTGTTCAACTAAAAGAGTTGAACCTGAGGTTGATTGAGCCGTTCTGAAACACTCTTTCTGTAGAAAATGCAAGTGGAGATTCGGAGCGCTAAGAAGGTAATAGTGGAAAAAGGAATGTCTCCAAATATAAATTACACAGAATCATTCTGTGAAACTTCTTTCTGATCTGTGCATTCAGCTAACAGAGTTAAACCATACTTTTGATTGAGCAGATCTGAACACTCTTTCTGTAGAAAATGCAACTGGACATTTGGAGCGCTAAGAGAGTAGTAGTGGAAAAAGGAATATATTCAAATATAAACTACACAGAAGCATTCTGTGAAACTTCTTTCTGATCTGAGCATTCAGCTAACAGAGTTAAACCATACTTTTGATTGAGCAGTTTTGAAACATTCTGTCTGTAGAAAATGCAACTGGACATTCGTAGCGCTAAGTGGGTAATAGTGGAAAAAAGAATATGTTCAAATATAAACTACACAGAAGCATTGTATGAAACTTCTTTCTGTTCTGTGCATTCAACTAACAGAGTTGAACCTTACTTTTGATTGAGCCTTTCTGAAACACTC
Source organism: Symphalangus syndactylus (assembly GCF_028878055.3). Classification (NCBI taxonomy): domain Eukaryota; kingdom Metazoa; phylum Chordata; class Mammalia; order Primates; family Hylobatidae; genus Symphalangus; species Symphalangus syndactylus. The sequence goes on along the minus strand of NC_072444.2, from coordinate 4,936,402 downwards.
TTTCTGTAGAAACTGCAATTGGACATTCTGAGCGCTAAGATGCCACTATTGGGAAATATAATATCTTCAAATAAAAACTACACAGAAGCATTGTGTGAAACTTATTTCTGATATGTTCATTAAGCTAACAGAGTTAAACCATACTTTTGATTGCGCAGTTCTGAACACTCTTTCTGTAGAAAATGCAAGTGGACATTCGGAGCGCTAAGAGGGTAATAGTGGAAAAAGGAATATATTCAAATATAAACTACACAGTAGCATTCTGTGAAAATTCTATCTGTTCTGTGCATTCAAATAACAGAGTTGAACCTTACTTTTGATTGAGCCGTTCTGAAACACTCTTTCTGTAGAAACTGCAATTGGACATGCTAAGCGCTAAGAGGCCTACATTGGGAAAAAGAATATCTTCAAATAAAAACTACACAGATGCATTCTCTGAAACTTATTTCTGATCTGTAAATTCAGTTAACAGAGATAAAACATATTTTTGATTGAGCAGTTATGAAACACTATTTCTGTAGAAAATGCAAGTGGAGATTCGGAGCGCTAAGGGGGTAATAGTGGAAAAAGGAATGACTCCAAATATAAACTACACAGAATCATTCTTTGAAACTTCTTTCTGATCTGTGCATTCAGCTAACAGAGTTAAAACATACTTTTGATTGAGCAGATCTGAACACTCTTTCTGTACAAAATGCAACTGGACATTTGGAGCGCTAAGAGAGTAGTAGTGGAAAAAGGAATATATTCAAATATAAACTACACAGAAGCATTCTGTGAAACTTCTTTCTGATCTGAGCATTCAGCTAACAGATTTAAACCATACTTTTGATTGAGCAGTTTTGAAACACTCTGTCTGTAGAAAATGCAACTGGACATTCGTAGCGCTAAGTGGGTAATAGTGGAAAAAAGAATATGTTCAAATATAAACTACACAGAATCATTGTATGAAACTTCTTTCTGTTCTGTGCATTCAACTAACAGAGTTGAACCTTACGTTTGATTGAGCCTTTCTGAAACACTCTTTCTGTAGAAACTGCAATTGGACATTCTGAGCGCTAAGAGGCCTCTATTGGGAAAAATAATATCTTCAAATAAAAACTACACAGAAGCATTGTGTGAAACTTATTTCTGATATGTTCATTAAGCTAACAGAGTTAAACCATACTTTTGATTGCGCAGTTCTGAACACTCTTTCTGTAGAAAATGCAAGTGGACATTCGGAGCGCTAAGAGGGTAATAGTGGAGAAAGGAATATATTCAAATATAAACTACACAGTAGCATTCTGTGAAAATTCTTTCTGTTCTGTGCATTCAACTAACAGAGTTGAACCTTACATTTGATTGAGCCGTTCTGAAACACTCTTTCTGTAGAAACTGCAATTGGACATGCTAAGCGCTAAGAGGCCTACATTGGGAAAAAGAATATCTTCAAATAAAAACTACACAGATGAATTCTGTGAAACTTATTTCTGATCTGTAAATTCAGTTAACAGAGATAAAACATATTTTTGATTGAGCAGTTATGAAACACTCTTTTTGTAGAAAATGCAAGTGGAGATTCGGAGCGCTAAGAGGGTAATAGTGGAAAAAGGAATGTCTTCAAATATAAACTACACAGAATGATTCGGTGAAAGTTCTTTCTGATCTGTGCATTCAGCTAACAGAGTTAAACCATACTTTTGATTGAGCAGATCTGAACACTCTTTCTGTAGAAAATGCAACTGGACATTTGGAGCGCTAAGAGCGTAGTAGTGGAAAAAGGAATATATTCAAATATAAACTACACAGAAGCATTCTGTGAAACTTCTTTCTGATCTGAGCATTCAGCTAACAGAGTTAAACCATACTTTTGATTGAGCAGTTTTGAAACACTCTGTCTGTAGAAAATGCAACTGGACATTCGTAGCGCTAAGGGGGTAATAGTGGAAAAAAGAATATGTTCAAATATAAACTACACAGAAGCATTGTATGAAACTTCTTTCTGTTCTGTGCATTCAACTAACAGAGTTGAACCATACTTTGATTGAGCCGTTCTGAAACACTCTTTCTGTAGAAACTGCAATTGGACATTCTTAGTGCTAAGAGGCCTATATTGGGAAAAAGAATGTCTACAAATAAAAACTACACAGAAGAATTGTGTGAAACTTCTTTCTGTTCTGTTTGTTCAACTAAAAGAGTTGAACCTTAGTTTTGATTGAGCCGTTCTGAAACACTCTTTCTGTAGAAAATGCAAGTGGAGATTCGGAGCGTTAAGTGGGTAATAGTGGAAAAAGGAATGTCTCCAAATATAAACTACACAGAATCATTCTGTGAAACTTCTTTCTGATCTGTGCATTCAGCTAACAGAGTTAAACCATACTTTTGATTGAGCAGATCTGAACACTCTTTCTGTAGAAAATGCAACTGGACATTTGGAGCGCTAAGAGAGTAGTAGTGGAAAAAGGAATATATTCAAATATAAACTACACAGAAGCATTCTGTGAAACTTCTTTCTGATCTGAGCATTCAGCTAACAGAGTTAAACCATACTTTTGATTGAGCAGTTTTGAAACACTCTGTCTGTAGAAAATGCAACTGGACATTCGTAGCGCTAAGTGGGTAATAGTGGAAAAAAGAATATGTTCAAATATAAACTACACAGAAGCATTGTGTGAAACTTCTTTCTGTTCTGTGCATTCAACTAACAGAGTTGAACCTTACTTTTGATTGAGCCTTTCTGAAACACTCTTTCTGTAGAAATTGCAATTGGACATTCTGAGCGCTAAGATGCCTCTATTGGGAAAAATAATATCTTCAAATAAAAACTACGCAGAAGCATTGTGTGAAACTTATTTCTGATATGTTCATTAAGCTAACAGAGTTAAACCATACTTTTGATTGCGCAGTTCTGAACACTTTCTGTAGAAAATGCAACTGGACATTTTGAGCGCTAAGAGCGTAATAGTGGAAAAAGGAATATATTCAAATATAAACTACACAGAAGCATTCTGTGAAACTTCTTTCTGATCTGAGCATTCAGCTAACAGAGTTAAACCATACTTTTGATTGAGCAGTTTTGAAACACTCTGTCTGTAGAAAATGCAACTGGACATTCGTAGCGCTAAGTGGGTAATAGTGGAAAAAAGAATATGTTCAAATATAAACTACACAGAAGCATTGTATGAAACTTCTTTCTGTTCTGTGCATTCAACTAACAGAGTTGAACCTTAGTTTTGATTGAGCCGTTCTGAAACATTCTTTCTGTAGAAACTGCAATTGGACATTCTGAGCGCTAAGAGGCCTATATTGGGAAAAAGAATGTCTACAAATAAAAACTACACAGAAGAATTGTGTGAAACTTCTTTCTGTTCTGTTTGTTCAACTAAAAGAGTTGAACATTAGTTTTGATTGAGCCGTTCTGAAACACTCTTTCTGTAGAAAATGCAAGTGGAGATTCGGAGCGCTAAGAGGGTAATAGTGGAAAAATTAATGACTCCAAATATAAACTACACAGAATCATTCTGTGAAACTTCTTTCTGATCTGTGCATTCAGCTAACAGAGTTAAACCATACTTTTGATTGAGCAGATCTGAACACTCTTTCTGTAGAAAATGCAACTGGACATTTGGAGCGCTAAGAGAGTAGTAGTGGAAAAAGGAATATATTCAAATATAAACTACACAGAAGCATTCTGTGAAACTTCTTTCTGATCTGAGCATTCAGCTAACAGAGTTAAACCATACTTATGATTGAGCAGTTTTGAAACACTCTGTCTGTAGAAAATGCAACTGGACATTCGTAGCGCTAAGTGGGTAATAGTGGAAAAAAGAATATGTTCAAATATAAACTACACAGAAGCATTGTATGAAACTTCTTTCTGTTCTGTGCATTCAACTAACAGAGTTGAACCTTACTTTTGATTGAGCCTTTCTGAAACACTCTTTCTGTAGAAACTGCAATTGGACATTCTTAGCGCGAAGAGGCCTATATTGGGAAAAATAATATCTTCAAATAAAAACTACACAGAAGCATTGTGTGAAACTTATTTCTGATATGTTCATTAAGCTAACAGAGTTAAACCATACTTTTGATTGCGCAGTTCTGAACACTCTTTCTGTAGAAAATTGAAGTGGACATTCGGAGCGCTAAGAGGGTAATAGTGGAAAAAGGAATATATTCAAATATAAACTACACAGTAGCATTCTGTGAACATTCTTTCTGTTCTGTGCATTCAACTAACAGAGTTGAACCTTACATTTGATTGAGCCGTTCTGAAACACTCTTTCTGTAGAAACTGCAATTGGACATGCTAAGCGCTAAGAGGCCCACATTGGGAAAAATAATATCTTCAAATAAAAACTACACAGATGCATTCTGTGAAACTTATTTCTGATCTGTAAATTCAGTTAACAGAGATAAAACATATTTTTGATTGAGCAGTTATGAAACACTCTTTTTGTAGAAAATGCAAGTGGAGATTCGGAGCGCTAAGAGGGTAATAGTGGAAAAAGGAATGTCTTCAAATATAAACTACACAGAATCATTCGGTGAAAGTTCTTTCTGATCTGTGCATTCAGCTAACAGAGTTAAACCATACTTTTGATTGAGCAGATCTGAACACTCTTTCTGTAGAAAATGCAACTGGACCTTTGGAGCGCTAAGAGCGTAGTAGTGGAAAAAGGAATATATTCAAATATAAACTACACAGAAGCATTCTGTGAAACTTCTTTCTGATCTGAGCATTCAGCTAACAGAGTTAAACCATACTTTTGATTGAGCAGTTTTGAAACACTCTGTCTGTAGAAAATGCAACTGGACATTCGTAGCGCTAAGGGGGTAATAGTGGAAAAAAGAATATGATCAAATATAAACTACACAGAAGCATTGTATGAAACTTCTTTCTGTTCTGTGCATTCAACTAACAGAGTTGAACCATACTTTTGATTGAGCCGTTCTGAAACACTCTTTCTGTAGAAACTGCAATTGGACATTCTTAGCGCTAAGAGGCCTATATTGGGAAAAAGAATGTCTACAAATAAAAACTACACAGAAGAATTGTGTGAAACTTCTTTCTGTTCTGTTTGTTCAACTAAAAGAGTTGAACCTCAGTTTTGATTGAGCCGTTCTGAAACACTCTTTCTGTAGAAAATGCAAGTGGAGATTCGGAGCGTTAAGTGGGTAATAGTGGAAAAAGGAATGTCTCCAAATATAAACTACACAGAATCATTCTGTGAAACTTCTTTCTGATCTGTGCATTCAGCTAACAGAGTTAAACCATACTTTGGATTGAGCAGATCTGAACACTCTTTCTGTAGAAAATGCAACTGGACATTTGGAGCGCTAAGAGAGTAGTAGTGGAAAAAGGAATATATTCAAATATAAACTACACAGAAGCATTCTGTGAAACTTCTTTCTGATCTGAGCATTCAGCTAACAGAGTTAAACCATACTTTTGATTGAGCAGTTTTGAAACACTCTGTCTGTAGAAAATGCAACTGGACATTCGTAGCGCTAAGTGGGTAATAGTGGAAAAAAGAATATGTTCAAATATAAACTACACAGAAGCATTGTATGAAACTTCTTTCTGTTCTGTGCATTCAACTAACAGAGTTGAACCTTACTTTTGATTGAGCCTTTCTGAAACACTCTTTCTGTAGAAACTGCAATTGGACATTCTTAGCGCGAAGAGGCCTATATTGGGAAAAATAATATCTTCAAATAAAAACTACACAGAAGCATTGTGTGAAACTTATTTCTGATATGTTCATTAAGCTAACAGAGTTAAACCATACTTTTGATTGCGCAGTTCTGAACACTCTTTCTGTAGAAAATTGAAGTGGACATTCGGAGCGCTAAGAGGGTAATAGTGGAAAAAGGAATATATTCAAATATAAACTACACAGTAGCATTCTGTGAACATTCTTTCTGTTCTGTGCATTCAACTAACAGAGTTGAACCTTACATTTGATTGAGCCGTTCTGAAACACTCTTTCTGTAGAAACTGCAATTGGACATGCTAAGCGCTAAGAGGCCCACATTGGGAAAAAGAATATCTTCAAATAAAAACTACACAGATGCATTCTGTGAAACTTATTTCTGATCTGTAAATTCAGTTAACAGAGATAAAACATATTTTTGATTGAGCAGTTATGAAACACTCTTTTTGTAGAAAATGCAAGTGGAGATTCGGAGCGCTAAGAGGGTAATAGTGGAAAAAGGAATGTCATCAAATATAAACTACACAGAATCATTCGGTGAAAGTTCTTTCTGATCTGTGCATTCAGCTAACAGAGTTAAACCATACTTTTGATTGAGCAGATCTGAACACTCTTTCTGTAGAAAATGCAACTGGACCTTTGGAGCGCTAAGAGCGTAGTAGTGGAAAAAGGAATATATTCAAATATAAACTACACAGAAGCATTCTGTGAAACTTCTTTCTGATCTGAGCATTCAGCTAACAGAGTTAAACCATACTTTTGATTGAGCAGTTTTGAAACACTCTGTCTGTAGAAAATGCAACTGGACATTCGTAGCGCTAAGGGGGTAATAGTGGAAAAAAGAATATGATCAAATATAAACTACACAGAAGCATTGTATGAAACTTCTTTCTGTTCTGTGCATTCAACTAACAGAGTTGAACCATACTTTTGATTGAGCCGTTCTGAAACACTCTTTCTGTAGAAACTGCAATTGGACATTCTTAGCGCTAAGAGGCCTATATTGGGAAAAAGAATGTCTACAAATAAAAACTACACAGAAGAATTGTGTGAAACTTCTTTCTGTTCTGTTTGTTCAACTAAAAGAGTTGAACCTCAGTTTTGATTGAGCCGTTCTGAAACACTCTTTCTGTAGAAAATGCAAGTGGAGATTCGGAGCGTTAAGTGGGTAATAGTGGAAAAAGGAATGTCTCCAAATATAAACTACACAGAATCATTCTGTGAAACTTCTTTCTGATCTGTGCATTCAGCTAACAGAGTTAAACCATACTTTGGATTGAGCAGATCTGAACACTCTTTCTGTAGAAAATGCAACTGGACATTTGGAGCGCTAAGAGAGTAGTAGTGGAAAAAGGAATATATTCAAATATAAACTACACAGAAGCATTCTGTGAAACTTCTTTCTGATCTGAGCATTCAGCTAACAGAGTTAAACCATACTTTTGATTGAGCAGTTTTGAAACACTATGTCTGTAGAAAATGCAACTGGACATTCGTAGCGCTAAGTGGGTAATAGTGGAAAAAAGAATATGTTCAAATATAAACTACACAGAAGCATTGTATGAAACTTCTTTCTGTTCTGTGCATTCAACTAACAGAGTTGAACCTTACTTTTGATTGAGCCTTTCTGAAACACTCTTTCTGTAGAAACTGCAATTGGACATTCTGAGCGCTAAGATGCCTCTGTTGGGAAAAATAATATCTTCAAATAAAAACTACACAGAAGCATTGTGTGAAACTTATTTCTGATATGTTCATTAAGCTAACAGAGTTAAACCATACTTTTGATTGCGCAGTTCTGAACACTCTTTCTGTAGAAAATGCAAGTGGACATTCGGAGCGCTAAGAGGGTTATAGTGGAAAAGGAATATATTCAAATATAAACTACACAGTAGCATTCTGTGAAAATTCTATCTGTTCTGTGCATTCAACTAACAGAGTTGAACCTTACTTTTGATTGAGCCGTTCTGAAACACTCTTTATGTAGAAACTGCAATTGGACATGCTAAGCGCTAAGAGGCCTACATTGGGAAAAAGAATATCTTCAAATAAAAACTACACAGATGCATTCTCTGAAACTTATTTCTGATCTGTAAATTCAGTTAACAGAGATAAAACATATTTTTGATTGAGCAGTTATGAAACACTCTTTCTGTAGAAAATGCAAGTGGAGATTCGGAGCGCTAAGAGGGTAATAGTGGAAAAAGGAATGTCTTTAAATATAAACTACACAGAATCATTCTTTGAAACTTCTTTCTGATCTGTGCATTCAGCTAACAGAGTTAAAACATACTTTTGATTGAGCAGATCTGAACACTCTTTCTGTAGAAAATGCAACTAGACATTTGGAGCGCTAAGAGAGTAGTAGTGGAAAAAGGAATATATTCAAATATAAACTACACAGAAGCATTCTGTGAAACTTCTTTCTGATCTGAGCATTCAGCTAACAGAGTTAAACCATACTTTTGATTGAGCAGTTTTGAAACACTCTGTCTGTAGAAAATGCAACTGGACATTCGTAGCGCTAAGTGGGTAATAGTGGAAAAAAGAATATGTTCAAATATAAACTACACAGAATCATTGTATGAAACTTCTTTCTGTTCTGTGCATTCAACTAACAGAGTTGAACCTTACGTTTGATTGAGCCTTTCTGAAACACTCTTTCTGTAGAAACTGCAATTGGACATTCTGAGCGCTAAGAGGCCTCTATTGGGAAAAATAATATCTTCAAATAAAAACTACAAAGAAGCATTGTGTGAAACTTATTTCTGATATGTTCATTAAGCTAACAGAGTTAAACCATACTTTTGATTGCGCAGTTCTGAACACTCTTTCTGTAGAAAATGCAAGTGGACATTCGGAGTGCTAAGAGGATAATAGTGGAGAAAGGAATATATTCAAATATAAACTACACAGTAGCATTCTGTGAAAATTCTTTCTGTTCTGTGCATTCAACTAACAGAGTTGAACCTTACATTTGATTGAGCCGTTCTGAAACACTCTTTCTGTAGAAACTGCAATTGGACATGCTAAGCGCTAAGAGGCCTACATTGGGAAAAGGAATATCTTCAAATAAAAACTACACAGATGCATTCTGTGAAACTTATTTCTGATCTGTAAATTCAGTTAACAGAGATAAAACATATTTTTGATTGAGCAGTTATGAAACACTCTTTTTGTAGAAAATGCAAGTGGAGATTCGGAGCGCTAAGAGGGTAATAGTGGAAAAAGGAATGTCTTCAAATATAAACTACACAGAATCATTCGGTGAATGTTCTTTCTGATCTGTGCATTCAGCTAACAGAGTTAAACCATACTTTTGATTGAGCAGATCTGAACACTCTTTCTGTAGAAAATGCAACTGGACATTTGGAGCGCTAAGAGCGTAGTAGTGGAAAAAGGAATATATTCAAATATAAACTACACAGAAGCATTCTGTGAAACTCCTTTCTGATCTGAGCATTCAGCTAACAGAGTTAAACCATACTTTTGATTGAGCAGTTTTGAAACACTCTGTCTGTAGAAAATGCAACTGGACATTCGTAGCGCTAAGGGGGTAATAGTGGAAAAAAGAATATGTTCAAATATAAACTACACAGAAGCATTGTATGAAACTTCTTTCTGTTCTGTGCATTCAACTAACAGAGTTGAACCATACTTTTGATTGAGCCGTTCTGAAACACTCTTTCTGTAGAAACTGCAATTGGACATTCTTAGCGCTAAGAGGCCTATATTGGGAAAAAGAATGTCTACAAATAAAAACTACACAGAAGAATTGTGTGAAACTTCTTTCTGTTCTGTTTGTTCAACTAAAAGAGTTGAACCTTAGTTTTGATTGAGCCGTTCTGAAACAGTCTTTCTGTAGAAAATGCAAGTGGAGATTCGGAGCGTTAAGTGGGTAATAGTGGAAAAAGGAATGTCTCCAAATATAAACTACACAGAATCATTCTGTGAAACTTCTTTCTGATCTGTGCATTCAGCTAACAGAGTTAAACCATACTTTTGATTGAGCAGATCTGAACACTCTTTCTGTAGAAAATGCAACTGGACATTTGGAGCGCTAAGAGAGTAGTAGTGGAAAAAGGAATATATTCAAATATAAACTACACAGAAGCATTCTGTGAAACTTCTTTCTGATCTGAGCATTCAGCTAACAGAGTTAAACCATACTTTTGATTGAGCAGTTTTGAAACACTCTGTCTGTAGAAAATGCAACTGGACATTCGTAGCGCTAAGTGGGTAATAGTGGAAAAAAGAATATGTTCAAATATAAACTACACAGAAGCATTGTATGAAACTTCTTTCTGTTCTGTGCATTCAACTAACAGAGTTGAACCTTACTTTTGATTGAGCCTTTCTGAAACACTCTTTCTGTAGAAACTGCAATTGGACATTCTGAGCGCTAAGATGCCTCTATTGGGAAAAATAATATCTTCAAATAAAAACTACACAGAAGCATTGTGTGAAACTTATTTCTGATATGTTCATTAAGCTAACAGAGTTAAACCATACTTTTGATTGCGCAGTTCTGAACAGTCTTTCTGTAGAAAATGCAAGTGGACATTCGGAGCGCTAAGAGGGTAATAGTGGAAAAAGGAATATATTCAAATATAAACTACACAGTAGCATTCTGTGAAAATTCTTTCTGTTCTGTGCATTCAACTAACAGAGTTGAACCTTACTTTTGATTGAGCCGTTCTGAAACACTCTTTCTGTAGAAACTGCAATTGGACATGGTAAGCGCTAAGAGGCCTACATTGGGAAAAAGAATATCTTCAAATAAAAACTACACAGATGCATTCTCTGAAACTTATTTCTGATCTGTAAATTCAGTTAACAGAGATAAAACATATTTTTGATTGAGCAGTTATGAAACACTCTTTTTGTAGAAAATGCAAGTGGAGTTTCGGAGCGCTAAGAGGGTAGTAGTGGAAAAAGGAATGTCTTCAAATATAAACTACACGGAATCATTCGGTGAAACTTCTTTCTGATCTGTGCATTCAGCTAACAGAGTTAAACCATACTTTTGATTGAGCAGATCTGAACACTCTTTCTGTAGAAAATGCAACTGGACATTTGGAGCGCTAAGAGCGTAATAGTGGAAAAAGGAATATATTCAAATATAAACTACACAGAAGCATTCTGTGAAACTTCTTTCTGATCTGAGCATTCAGCTAACAGAGTTAAACCATACTTTTGATTGAGCAGTTTTGAAACACTCTGTCTGTAGAAAATGCAACTGGACATTCGTAGCGCTAAGTGGGTAATAGTGGAAAAAAGAATATGTTCAAATATAAACTACACAGAAGCATTGTATGAAAATTCTTTCTGTTCTGTGCATTCAACTAACAGAGTTGAACCTTACTTTTGATTGAGCCGTTCTGAAACATTCTTTCTGTAGAAACTGCAATTGGACATTCTGAGCGCTAAGAGGCCTATATTGGGAAAAAGAATGTCTACAAATAAAAACTACACAGAAGAATTGTGTGAAACTTCTTTCTGTTCTGTTTGTTCAACTAAAAGAGTTGAACATTAGTTTTGATTGAGCCGTTCTGAAACACTCTTTCTGTAGAAAATGCAAGTGGAGATTCGGAGCGCTAAGAGGGTAATAGTGGAAAAAGGAATGACTCCAAATATAAACTACACAGAATCATTCTGTGAAACTTCTTTCTGATCTGTGCATTCAGCTAACAGAGTTAAACCATACTTTTGATTGAGCAGATCTGAACACTCTTTCTGTAGAAAATGCAACTGGACATTTGGAGCGCTAAGAGAGTAGTAGTGGAAAAAGGAATATATTCAAATATAAACTACACAGAAGCATTCTGTGAAACTTCTTTCTGATCTGAGCATTCAGCTAACAGAGTTAAACCATACTTTTGATTGAGCAGTTTTGAAACACTCTGTCTGTAGAAAATGCAACTGGACATTCGTAGCGCTAAGTGGGTAATAGTGGAAAAAAGAATATGTTCAAATATAAACTACACAGAATCATTGTATGAAACTTCTTTCTGTTCTGTGCATTCAACTAACAGAGTTGAACCTTACGATTGATTGAGCCTTTCTGAAACACTCTTTCTGTAGAAACTGCAATTGGACATTCTGAGCGCTAAGAGGCCTCTATTGGGAAAAATAATATCTTCAAATAAAAACTACACAGAAGCATTGTGTGAAACGTATTTCTGATATGTTCATTAAGCTAACAGCGTTAAACCATACTTTTGATTGCGCAGTTCTGAACACTCTTTCTGTAGAAAATGCAAGTGGACATTCGGAGCGCTAAGAGGGTAATAGTGGAGAAAGGAATATATTCAAATATAAACTACACAGTAGCATTCTGTGAAAATTCTTTCTGTTCTGTGCATTCAACTAACAGAGTTGAACCTTACTTTTGATTGAGCCGTTCTGAAACACTCTTTCTGTAGAAACTGCAATTGGACATGCTAAGCGCTAAGAGGCCTACATTGGGAAAAAGAATATCTTCAAATAAAAACTACACAGATGCATTCTCTGAAACTTATTTCTGATCTGTAAATTCAGTTAACAGAGATAAAACATATTTTTGATTGAGCAGTTATGAAACACTCTTTCTGTAGAAAATGCAAGTGGAGATTCGGAGCGCTAAGTGGGTAATAGTGGAAAAAGGAATGTCTTCAAATATAAACTACACAGAATCATTCTTTGAAACTTCTTTCTGATCTGTGCATTCAGCTAACAGAGTTAAAACATACTTTTGATTGAGCAGATCTGAACACTCTTTCTGTAGAAAATGCAACTAGACATTTGGAGCGCTAAGAGAGTAGTAGTGGAAAAAGGAATATATTCAAATATAAACTACACAGAAGCATTCTGTGAAACTTCTTTCTGATCTGAGCATTCAGCTAACAGAGTTAAACCATACTTTTGATTGAGCAGTTTTGAAACACTCTGTCTGTAGAAAATGCAACTGGACATTCGTAGCGCTAAGTGGGTAATAGTGGAAAAAAGAATATGTTCAAATATAAACTACACAGAATCATTGTATGAAACTTCTTTCTGTTCTGTGCATTCAACTAACAGAGTTGAACCTTACGTTTGATTGAGCCTTTCTGAAACACTCTTTCTGTAGAAACTGCAATTGGACATTCTGAGCGCTAAGAGGCCTCTATTGGGAAAAATAATATCTTCAAATAAAAACTACAAAGAAGCATTGTGTGAAACTTATTTCTGATATGTTCATTAAGCTAACAGAGTTAAACCATACTTTTGATTGCGCAGTTCTGAACACTCTTTCTGTAGAAAATGCAAGTGGACATTCGGAGCGCTAAGAGGGTAATAGTGGAGAAAGGAATATATTCAAATATAAACTACACAGTAGCATTCTGTGAAAATACTTTCTGTTCTGTGCATTCAACTAACAGAGTTGAACCTTACATTTGATTGAGCCGTTCTGAAACACTCTTTCTGTAGAAACTGCAATTGGACATGCTAAGCGCTAAGAGGCCTACATTGGGAAAAAGAATATCTTCAAATAAAAACTACACAGATGCATTCTGTGAAACTTATTTCTGATCTGTAAATTCAGTTAACAGAGATAAAACATATTTTTGATTGAGCAGTTATGAAACACTCTTTTTGTAGAAAATGCAAGTGGAGATTCGGAGCGCTAAGAGGGTAATAGTGGAAAAAGGAATGTCTTCAAATATAAACTACACAGAATCATTCGGTGAAAGTTCTTTCTGATCTGTGCATTCAGCTAACAGAGTTAAACCATACTTTTGATTGAGCAGATCTGAACACTCTTTCTGTAGAAAATGCAACTGGACATTTGGAGCGCTAAGAGCGTAGTAGTGGAAAAAGGAATATATTCAAATATAAACTACACAGAAGCATTCTGTGAAACTCCTTTCTGATCTGAGCATTCAGCTAACAGAGTTAAACCATACTTTTGATTGAGCAGTTTTGAAACACTCTGTCTGTAGAAAATGCAACTGGACATTCGTAGCGCTAAGGGGGTAATAGTGGAAAAAAGAATATGTTCAAATATAAACTACACAGAAGCATTGTATGAAACTTCTTTCTGTTCTGTGCATTCAACTAACAGAGTTGAACCTTACTTTTGATTGAGCCGTTCTGAAACATTCTTTCTGTAGAAACTGCAATTGGACATTCTGAGCGCTAAGAGGCCTATATTGGGAAAAAGAATGTCTACAAATAAAAACTACACAGAAGAATTGTGTGAAACTTCTTTCTGTTCTGTTTGTTCAACTAAAAGAGTTGAACATTAGTTTTGATTGAGCCGTTCTGAAACACTCTTTCTGTAGAAAATGCAAGTGGAGATTCGGAGCGCTAAGAGGGTAATAGTGGAAAAAGGAATGACTCCAAATATAAACTACACAGAATCATTCTGTGAAACTTCTTTCTGATCTGTGCATTCAGCTAACAGAGTTAAACCATACTTTTGATTGAGCAGATCTGAACACTCTTTCTGTAGAAAATGCAACTGGACATTTGGAGCGCTAAGAGAGTAGTAGTGGAAAAAGGAATATATTCAAATATAAACTACACAGAAGCATTCTGTGAAACTTCTTTCTGATCTGAGCATTCAGCTAACAGAGTTAAACCATACTTTTGATTGAGCAGTTTTGAAACACTCTGTCTGTAGAAAATGCAACTGGACATTCGTAGCGCTAAGTGGGTAATAGTGGAAAAAAGAATATGTTCAAATATAAACTACACAGAATCATTGTATGAAACTTCTTTCTGTTCTGTGCATTCAACTAACAGAGTTGAACCTTACGATTGATTGAGCCTTTCTGAAACACTCTTTCTGTAGAAACTGCAATTGGACATTCTGAGCGCTAAGAGGCCTCTATTGGGAAAAATAATATCTTCAAATAAAAACTACACAGAAGCATTGTGTGAAACGTATTTCTGATATGTTCATTAAGCTAACAGCGTTAAACCATACTTTTGATTGCGCAGTTCTGAACACTCTTTCTGTAGAAAATGCAAGTGGACATTCGGAGCGCTAAGAGGGTAATAGTGGAGAAAGGAATATATTCAAATATAAACTACACAGTAGCATTCTGTGAAAATTCTTTCTGTTCTGTGCATTCAACTAACAGAGTTGAACCTTACTTTTGATTGAGCCGTTCTGAAACACTCTTTCTGTAGAAACTGCAATTGGACATGCTAAGCGCTAAGAGGCCTACATTGGGAAAAAGAATATCTTCAAATAAAAACTACACAGATGCATTCTCTGAAACTTATTTCTGATCTGTAAATTCAGTTAACAGAGATAAAACATATTTTTGATTGAGCAGTTATGAAACACTCTTTCTGTAGAAAATGCAAGTGGAGATTCGGAGCGCTAAGTGGGTAATAGTGGAAAAAGGAATGTCTTCAAATATAAACTACACAGAATCATTCTTTGAAACTTCTTTCTGATCTGTGCATTCAGCTAACAGAGTTAAAACATACTTTTGATTGAGCAGATCTGAACACTCTTTCTGTAGAAAATGCAACTAGACATTTGGAGCGCTAAGAGAGTAGTAGTGGAAAAAGGAATATATTCAAATATAAACTACACAGAAGCATTCTGTGAAACTTCTTTCTGATCTGAGCATTCAGCTAACAGAGTTAAACCATACTTTTGATTGAGCAGTTTTGAAACACTCTGTCTGTAGAAAATGCAACTGGACATTCGTAGCGCTAAGTGGGTAATAGTGGAAAAAAGAATATGTTCAAATATAAACTACACAGAATCATTGTATGAAACTTCTTTCTGTTCTGTGCATTCAACTAACAGAGTTGAACCTTACGTTTGATTGAGCCTTTCTGAAACACTCTTTCTGTAGAAACTGCAATTGGACATTCTGAGCGCTAAGAGGCCTCTATTGGGAAAAATAATATCTTCAAATAAAAACTACAAAGAAGCATTGTGTGAAACTTATTTCTGATATGTTCATTAAGCTAACAGAGTTAAACCATACTTTTGATTGCGCAGTTCTGAACACTCTTTCTGTAGAAAATGCAAGTGGACATTCGGAGCGCTAAGAGGGTAATAGTGGAGAAAGGAATATATTCAAATATAAACTACACAGTAGCATTCTGTGAAAATACTTTCTGTTCTGTGCATTCAACTAACAGAGTTGAACCTTACATTTGATTGAGCCGTTCTGAAACATTCTTTCTGTAGAAACTGCAATTGGACATGCTAAGCGCTAAGAGGCCTACATTGGGAAAAAGAATATCTTCAAATAAAAACTACACAGATGCATTCTGTGAAACTTATTTCTGATCTGTAAATTCAGTTAACAGAGATAAAACATATTTTTGATTGAGCAGTTATGAAACACTCTTTTTGTAGAAAATGCAAGTGGAGATTCGGAGCGCTAAGAGGGTAATAGTGGAAAAAGGAATGTCTTCAAATATAAACTACACAGAATCATTCGGTGAAAGTTCTTTCTGATCTGTGCATTCAGCTAACAGAGTTAAACCATACTTTTGATTGAGCAGATCTGAACACTCTTTCTGTAGAAAATGCAACTGGACATTTGGAGCGCTAAGAGCGTAGTAGTGGAAAAAGGAATATATTCAAATATAAACTACACAGAAGCATTCTGTGAAACTCCTTTCTGATCTGAGCATTCAGCTAACAGAGTTAAACCATACTTTTGATTGAGCAGTTTTGAAACACTCTGTCTGTAGAAAATGCAACTGGACATTCGTAGCGCTAAGGGGGTAATAGTGGAAAAAAGAATATGTTCAAATATAAACTACACAGAAGCATTGTATGAAACTTCTTTCTGTTCTGTGCATTCAACTAACAGAGTTGAACCATACTTTTGATTGAGCCGTTCTGAAACACTCTTTCTGTAGAAACTGCAATTGGACATTCTTAGCGCTAAGAGGCCTATATTGGGAAAAAGAATGTCTACAAATAAAAACTACACAGAAGAATTGTG
The DNA here is from genome assembly GCF_028878055.3 of Symphalangus syndactylus. Taxonomy (NCBI): domain Eukaryota; kingdom Metazoa; phylum Chordata; class Mammalia; order Primates; family Hylobatidae; genus Symphalangus; species Symphalangus syndactylus. The sequence goes on along the minus strand of NC_072444.2, from coordinate 4,919,754 downwards.
TGAAACTTCTTTCTGTTCTGTTTGTTCAACTAAAAGAGTTGAACCTTAGTTTTGATTGAGCCGTTCTGAAACACTCTTTCTGTAGAAAATGCAAGTGGAGATTCGGAGCGTTAAGTGGGTAATAGTGGAAAAAGGAATGTCTCCAAATATAAACTACACAGAATCATTCTGTGAAACTTCTTTCTGATCTGTGCATTCAGCTAACAGAGTTAAACCATACTTTTGATTGAGCAGATCTGAACACTCTTTCTGTAGAAAATGCAACTGGACATTTGGAGCGCTAAGAGAGTAGTAGTGGAAAAAGGAATATATTCAAATATAAACTACACAGAAGCATTCTGTGAAACTTCTTTCTGATCTGAGCATTCAGCTAACAGAGTTAAACCATACTTTTGATTGAGCAGTTTTGAAACACTCTGTCTGTAGAAAATGCAACTGGACATTCGTAGCGCTAAGTGGGTAATAGTGGAAAAAAGAATATGTTCAAATATAAACTACACAGAAGCATTGTATGAAACTTCTTTCTGTTCTGTGCATTCAACTAACAGAGTTGAACCTTACTTTTGATTGAGCCGTTCTGAAACATTCTTTCTGTAGAAACTGCAATTGGACATTCTGAGCGCTAAGAGGCCTATATTGGGAAAAAGAATGTCTACAAATAAAAACTACACAGAAGAATTGTGTGAAACTTCTTTCTGTTCTGTTTGTTCAACTAAAAGAGTTGAACATTAGTTTTGATTGAGCCGTTCTGAAACACTCTTTCTGTAGAAAATGCAAGTGGAGATTCGGAGCGCTAAGAGGGTAATAGTGGAAAAAGGAATGACTCCAAATATAAACTACACAGAATCATTCTGTGAAACTTCTTTCTGATCTGTGCATTCAGCTAACAGAGTTAAACCATACTTTTGATTGAGCAGATCTGAACACTCTTTCTGTAGAAAATGCAACTGGACATTTGGAGCGCTAAGAGAGTAGTAGTGGAAAAAGGAATATATTCAAATATAAACTACACAGAAGCATTCTGTGAAACTTCTTTCTGATCTGAGCATTCAGCTAACAGAGTTAAACCATACTTTTGATTGAGCAGTTTTGAAACACTCTGTCTGTAGAAAATGCAACTGGACATTCGTAGCGCTAAGTGGGTAATAGTGGAAAAAAGGATATGTTCAAATATAAACTACACAGAATCATTGTATGAAACTTCTTTCTGTTCTGTGCATTCAACTAACAGAGTTGAACCTTACGATTGATTGAGCCTTTCTGAAACACTCTTTCTGTAGAAACTGCAATTGGACATTCTGAGCGCTAAGAGGCCTCTATTGGGAAAAATAATATCTTCAAATAAAAACTACACAGAAGCATTGTGTGAAACGTATTTCTGATATGTTCATTAAGCTAACAGCGTTAAACCATACTTTTGATTGCGCAGTTCTGAACACTCTTTCTGTAGAAAATGCAAGTGGACATTCGGAGCGCTAAGAGGGTAATAGTGGAGAAAGGAATATATTCAAATATAAACTACACAGTAGCATTCTGTGAAAAATCTTTCTGTTCTGTGCATTCAACTAACAGAGTTGAACCTTACTTTTGATTGAGCCGTTCTGAAACACTCTTTCTGTAGAAACTGCAATTGGACATGCTAAGCGCTAAGAGGCCTACATTGGGAAAAAGAATATCTTCAAATAAAAACTACACAGATGCATTCTGTGAAACTTATTTCTCATCTGTAAATTCAGTTAACAGAGATAAAACATATTTTTGATTGAGCAGTTATGAAACACTCTTTTTGTAGAAAATGCAAGTGGAGATTCGGAGCGCTAAGAGGGTAATAGTGGAAAAACGAATGTCTTCAAATATAAACTACACAGAATCATTCGGTGAAACTTCTTTCTGATCTGTGCATTCAGCTAAAAGAGTTAAACCATACTTTTGATTGAGCAGATCTGAACACTCTTTCTGTTGAAAATGCAACAGGACATTTGGAGCGCTAAGAGCGTAGTAGCGGAAAAAGGAATATATTCAAATATAAACTTCACAGAAGCATTCTGTGAAACTTCTTTCTGATCTGAGCATTCAGCTAACAGAGTTAAACCATACTTTTGATTGAGCAGTTTTGAAACACTCTGTCTGTAGAAAATGCAACTGGACATTCGTAGCGCTAAGTGGGTAATAGTGGAAAAAAGAATATGTTCAAATATGAACTACACAGAAGCATTGTATGAAACTTCTTTCTGTTCTGTGCATTCAACTAACAGAGTTGAACCTTAATTTTGATTGAGCCGTTCTGAAACATTCTTTCTGTAGAAACTGCAATTGGACATTCTGAGCGCTAAGAGGCCTATATTGGGAAAAAGAATGTCTACAAATAAAAACTACACAGAAGAATTGTGTGAAACTTCTTTCTGTTCTGGTTGTTCAACTAAAAGAGTTGAACCTTAGTTTTGATTGAGCCGTTCTGAAACACTCTTTCTGTAGAAAATGCAAGTGGAGATTCGGAGCGCTAAGAAGGTAATAGTGGAAAAAGGAATGTCTCCAAATATAAACTACACAGAATCATTCTGTGAAACTTCTTTCTGATCTGTGCATTCAGCTAACAGAGTTAAAACATACTTTTGATTGAGCAGATCTGAACACTCTTTCTGTAGAAAATGCAACTGGACATTTGGAGCGCTAAGAGAGTAGTAGTGGAAAAAGGAATATATTCAAATATAAACTACACAGAAGCATTCTGTGAAACTTCTTTCTGATCTGAGCATTCAGCTAACAGAGTTAAACAATACTTTTGATTGAGCAGTTTTGAAACACTCTGTCTGTAGAAAATGCAACTGGACATTCGTAGCGCTAAGTGGGTAATAGTGGAAAAAAGAATATGTTCAAATATAAACTACACAGAATCATTGTATGAAACTTCTTTCTGTTCTGTGCATTCAACTAACAGAGTTGAACCTTACGATTGATTGAGCCTTTCTGAAACACTCTTTCTGTAGAAACTGCAATTGGACATTCTGAGCGCTAAGAGGCCTCTATTGGGAAAAATAATATCTTCAAATAAAAACTACACAGAAGCATTGTGTGAAACGTATTTCTGATATGTTCATTAAGCTAACAGCGTTAAACCATACTTTTGATTGCGCAGTTCTGAACACTCTTTCTGTAGAAAATGCAAGTGGACATTCGGAGCGCTAAGAGGGTAATAGTGGAGAAAGGAATATATTCAAATATAAACTACACAGTAGCATTCTGTGAAAATTCTTTCTGTTCTGTGCATTCAACTAACAGAGTTGAACCTTACTTTTGATTGAGCCGTTCTGAAACACTCTTTCTGTAGAAACTGCAATTGGACATGCTAAGCGCTAAGAGGCCTACATTGGGAAAAAGAATATCTTCAAATAAAAACTACACAGATGCATTCTCTGAAACTTATTTCTGATCTGTAAATTCAGTTAACAGAGATAAAACATATTTTTGATTGAGCAGTTATGAAACACTCTTTCTGTAGAAAATGCAAGTGGAGATTCGGAGCGCTAAGTGGGTAATAGTGGAAAAAGGAATGTCTTCAAATATAAACTACACAGAATCATTCTTTGAAACTTCTTTCTGATCTGTGCATTCAGCTAACAGAGTTAAAACATACTTTTGATTGAGCAGATCTGAACACTCTTTCTGTAGAAAATGCAACTAGACATTTGGAGCGCTAAGAGAGTAGTAGTGGAAAAAGGAATATATTCAAATATAAACTACACAGAAGCATTCTGTGAAACTTCTTTCTGATCTGAGCATTCAGCTAACAGAGTTAAACCATACTTTTGATTGAGCAGTTTTGAAACACTCTGTCTGTAGAAAATGCAACTGGACATTCGTAGCGCTAAGTGGGTAATAGTGGAAAAAAGAATATGTTCAAATATAAACTACACAGAATCATTGTATGAAACTTCTTTCTGTTCTGTGCATTCAACTAACAGAGTTGAACCTTACGTTTGATTGAGCCTTTCTGAAACACTCTTTCTGTAGAAACTGCAATTGGACATTCTGAGCGCTAAGAGGCCTCTATTGGGAAAAATAATATCTTCAAATAAAAACTACAAAGAAGCATTGTGTGAAACTTATTTCTGATATGTTCATTAAGCTAACAGAGTTAAACCATACTTTTGATTGCGCAGTTCTGAACACTCTTTCTGTAGAAAATGCAAGTGGACATTCGGAGCGCTAAGAGGGTAATAGTGGAGAAAGGAATATATTCAAATATAAACTACACAGTAGCATTCTGTGAAAATACTTTCTGTTCTGTGCATTCAACTAACAGAGTTGAACCTTACATTTGATTGAGCCGTTCTGAAACACTCTTTCTGTAGAAACTGCAATTGGACATGCTAAGCGCTAAGAGGCCTACATTGGGAAAAAGAATATCTTCAAATAAAAACTACACAGATGCATTCTGTGAAACTTATTTCTGATCTGTAAATTCAGTTAACAGAGATAAAACATATTTTTGATTGAGCAGTTATGAAACACTCTTTTTGTAGAAAATGCAAGTGGAGATTCGGAGCGCTAAGAGGGTAATAGTGGAAAAAGGAATGTCTTCAAATATAAACTACACAGAATCATTCGGTGAAAGTTCTTTCTGATCTGTGCATTCAGCTAACAGAGTTAAACCATACTTTTGATTGAGCAGATCTGAACACTCTTTCTGTAGAAAATGCAACTGGACATTTGGAGCGCTAAGAGCGTAGTAGTGGAAAAAGGAATATATTCAAATATAAACTACACAGAAGCATTCTGTGAAACTCCTTTCTGATCTGAGCATTCAGCTAACAGAGTTAAACCATACTTTTGATTGAGCAGTTTTGAAACACTCTGTCTGTAGAAAATGCAACTGGACATTCGTAGCGCTAAGGGGGTAATAGTGGAAAAAAGAATATGTTCAAATATAAACTACACAGAAGCATTGTATGAAACTTCTTTCTGTTCTGTGCATTCAACTAACAGAGTTGAACCATACTTTTGATTGAGCCGTTCTGAAACACTCTTTCTGTAGAAACTGCAATTGGACATTCTTAGCGCTAAGAGGCCTATATTGGGAAAAAGAATGTCTACAAATAAAAACTACACAGAAGAATTGTGTGAAACTTCTTTCTGTTCTGTTTGTTCAACTAAAAGAGTTGAACCTTAGTTTTGATTGAGCCGTTCTGAAACACTCTTTCTGTAGAAAATGCAAGTGGAGATTCGGAGCGTTAAGTGGGTAATAGTGGAAAAAGGAATGTCTCCAAATATAAACTACACAGAATCATTCTGTGAAACTTCTTTCTGATCTGTGCATTCAGCTAACAGAGTTAAACCATACTTTTGATTGAGCAGATCTGAACACTCTTTCTGTAGAAAATGCAACTGGACATTTGGAGCGCTAAGAGAGTAGTAGTGGAAAAAGGAATATATTCAAATATAAACTACACAGAAGCATTCTGTGAAACTTCTTTCTGATCTGAGCATTCAGCTAACAGAGTTAAACCATACTTTTGATTGAGCAGTTTTGAAACACTCTGTCTGTAGAAAATGCAACTGGACATTCGTAGCGCTAAGTGGGTAATAGTGGAAAAAAGAATATGTTCAAATATAAACTACACAGAAGCATTGTATGAAACTTCTTTCTGTTCTGTGCATTCAACTAACAGAGTTGAACCTTACTTTTGATTGAGCCGTTCTGAAACATTCTTTCTGTAGAAACTGCAATTGGACATTCTGAGCGCTAAGAGGCCTATATTGGGAAAAAGAATGTCTACAAATAAAAACTACACAGAAGAATTGTGTGAAACTTCTTTCTGTTCTGTTTGTTCAACTAAAAGAGTTGAACATTAGTTTTGATTGAGCCGTTCTGAAACACTCTTTCTGTAGAAAATGCAAGTGGAGATTCGGAGCGCTAAGAGGGTAATAGTGGAAAAAGGAATGACTCCAAATATAAACTACACAGAATCATTCTGTGAAACTTCTTTCTGATCTGTGCATTCAGCTAACAGAGTTAAACCATACTTTTGATTGAGCAGATCTGAACACTCTTTCTGTAGAAAATGCAACTGGACATTTGGAGCGCTAAGAGAGTAGTAGTGGAAAAAGGAATATATTCAAATATAAACTACACAGAAGCATTCTGTGAAACTTCTTTCTGATCGGAGCATTCAGCTAACAGAGTTAAACCATACTTTTGATTGAGCAGTTTTGAAACACTCTGTCTGTAGAAAATGCAACTGGACATTCGTAGCGCTAAGTGGGTAATAGTGGAAAAAAGAATATGTTCAAATATAAACTACACAGAATCATTGTATGAAACTTCTTTCTGTTCTGTGCATTCAACTAACAGAGTTGAACCTTACGATTGATTGAGCCTTTCTGAAACACTCTTTCTGTAGAAACTGCAATTGGACATTCTGAGCGCTAAGAGGCCTCTATTGGGAAAAATAATATCTTCAAATAAAAACTACACAGAAGCATTGTGTGAAACGTATTTCTGATATGTTCATTAAGCTAACAGCGTTAAACCATACTTTTGATTGCGCAGTTCTGAACACTCTTTCTGTAGAAAATGCAAGTGGACATTCGGAGCGCTAAGAGGGTAATAGTGGAGAAAGGAATATATTCAAATATAAACTACACAGTAGCATTCTGTGAAAATTCTTTCTGTTCTGTGCATTCAACTAACAGAGTTGAACCTTACTTTTGATTGAGCCGTTCTGAAACACTCTTTCTGTAGAAACTGCAATTGGACATGCTAAGCGCTAAGAGGCCTACATTGGGAAAAAGAATATCTTCAAATAAAAACTACACAGATGCATTCTGTGAAACTTATTTCTCATCTGTAAATTCAGTTAACAGAGATAAAACATATTTTTGATTGAGCAGTTATGAAACACTCTTTTTGTAGAAAATGCAAGTGGAGATTCGGAGCGCTAAGAGGGTAATAGTGGAAAAACGAATGTCTTCAAATATAAACTACACAGAATCATTCGGTGAAACTTCTTTCTGATCTGTGCATTCAGCTAAAAGAGTTAAACCATACTTTTGATTGAGCAGATCTGAACACTCTTTCTGTTGAAAATGCAACTGGACATTTGGAGCGCTAAGAGCGTAGTAGCGGAAAAAGGAATATATTCAAATATAAACTTCACAGAAGCATTCTGTGAAACTTCTTTCTGATCTGAGCATTCAGCTAACAGAGTTAAACCATACTTTTGATTGAGCAGTTTTGAAACACTCTGTCTGTAGAAAATGCAACTGGACATTCGTAGCGCTAAGTGGGTAATAGTGGAAAAAAGAATATGTTCAAATATGAACTACACAGAAGCATTGTATGAAACTTCTTTCTGTTCTGTGCATTCAACTAACAGAGTTGAACCTTAATTTTGATTGAGCCGTTCTGAAACATTCTTTCTGTAGAAACTGCAATTGGACATTCTGAGCGCTAAGAGGCCTATATTGGGAAAAAGAATGTCTACAAATAAAAACTACACAGAAGAATTGTGTGAAACTTCTTTCTGTTCTGGTTGTTCAACTAAAAGAGTTGAACCTTAGTTTTGATTGAGCCGTTCTGAAACACTCTTTCTGTAGAAAATGCAAGTGGAGATTCGGAGCGCTAAGAAGGTAATAGTGGAAAAAGGAATGTCTCCAAATATAAACTACACAGAATCATTCTGTGAAACTTCTTTCTGATCTGTGCATTCAGCTAACAGAGTTAAAACATACTTTTGATTGAGCAGATCTGAACACTCTTTCTGTAGAAAATGCAACGGGACATTTGGAGCGCTAAGAGAGTAGTAGTGGAAAAAGGAATATATTCAAATATAAACTACACAGAAGCATTCTGTGAAACTTCTTTCTGATCTGAGCATTCAGCTAACAGAGTTAAACCATACTTTTGATTGAGCAGTTTTGAAACACTCTGTCTGTAGAAAATGCAACTGGACATTCGTAGCGCTAAGTGGGTAATAGTGGAAAAAAGAATATGTTCAAATATAAACTACACAGAATCATTGTATGAAACTTCTTTCTGTTCTGTGCATTCAACTAACAGAGTTGAACCTTACGTTTGATTGAGCCTTTCTGAAACACTCTTTCTGTAGAAACTGCAATTGGACATTCTGAGCGCTAAGAGGCCTCTATTGGGAAAAATAATATCTTCAAATAAAAACTACACAGAAGCATTGTGTGAAACTTATTTCTGATATGTTCATTAAGCTAACAGAGTTAAACCATACTTTTGATTGCGCAGTTCTGAACACTCTTTCTGTAGAAAATGCAAGTGGACATTCGGAGCGCTAAGAGGGTAATAGTGGAGAAAGGAATATATTCAAATATAAACTACACAGTAGCATTCTGTGAAAATTCTTTCTGTTCTGTGCATTCAACTAACAGAGTTGAACCTTACTTTTGATTGAGCCGTTCTGAAACACTCTTTCTGTAGAAACTGCAATTGGACATGATAAGCGCTAAGAGGCCTACATTGGGAAAAAGAATATCTTCAAATAAAAACTACACAGATGCATTCTGTGAAACTTATTTCTCATCTGTAAATTCAGTTAACAGAGATAAAACATATTTTTGATTGAGCTGTTATGAAACACTCTTTTTGTAGAAAATGCAAGTGGAGATTCGGAGCGCTAAGTGGGTAATAGTGGAAAAACGAATGTCTTCAAATATAAACTACACAAAATCATTCGGTGAAACTTCTTTCTGATCTGTGCATTCAGCTAACAGAGTTAAACCATACTTTTGATTGAGCAGATCTGAACACTCTTTCTGTTGAAAATGCAACTGGACATTTGGAGCGCTAAGAGCGTAGTAGTGGAAAAAGGAATATATTCAAATATAAACTTCACAGAAGCATTCTGTGAAACTTCTTTCTCATCTGAGCATTCAGCTAACAGAGTTAAACCATACTTTTGATTGAGCAGTTTTGAAACATTCTGTCTGTAGAAAATGCAACTGGACATTCGTAGCGCTAAGTGGGTAATAGTGGAAAAAAGAATATGTTCAAATATGAACTACACAGAAGCATTGTATGAAACTTCTTTCTGTTCTGTGCATTCAACTAACAGAGTTGAACCTTACTTTTGATTGAGCCGTTCTGAAACATTCTTTCTGTAGAAACTGCAATTGGACATTCTGAGCGCTAAGAGGCCTATATTGGGAAAAAGAATGTCTACAAATAAAAACTACACAGAAGAATTTTGTGAAACTTCTTTCTGTTCTGGTTGTTCAACTAAAAGAGTTGAACCTTAGTTTTGATTGAGCCGTTCTGAAACACTCTTTCTGTAGAAAATGCAAGTGGAGATTCGGAGCGCTAAGAAGGTAATAGTGGAAAAAGGAATGTCTCCAAATATAAACTACACAGAATCATTCTGTGAAACTTCTTTCTGATCTGTGCATTCAGCTAACAGAGTTAAACCATACTTTTGATTGAGCAGATCTGAACACTCTTTCTGTAGAAAATGCAACTGGACATTTGGAGCGCTAAGAGAGTAGTAGTGGAAAAAGGAATATATTCAAATATAAACTACACAGAAGCATTCTGTGAAACTTTCTTATCTGAGCATTCAGCTAACAGAGGTAAACCATACTTTTGATTGAGCAGTTTTGAAACACTCTGTCTGTAGAAAATGCAACTGGACATTCGTAGCGCTAAGTGGGTAATAGTGGAAAAAAGAATATGTTCAAATATAAACTACACAGAAGCATTGTATGAAACTTCTTTCTGTTCTGTGCATTCAACTAACAGAGTTGAACCTTACTTTTGATTGAGCCTTTCTGAAACACTCTTTCTGTAGAAACTGCAATTGGACATTCTGAGCGCTAAGATGCCTCTATTGGGAAAAATAATATCTTCAAATAAAAACTACACAGAAGCATTGTGTGAAACTTATTTCTGATATGTTCATTAAGCTAACAGAGTTAAACCATACTTTTGATTGCGTAGTTCTGAACACTCTTTCTGTAGAAAATGCAAGTGGACATTCGGAGCGCTAAGAGTGTAATAGTGGAAAAAGGAATATATTCAAATATAAACTACACAGTAGCATTCTGTGAAAATACTTTCTGTTCTGTGCATTCAACTAACAGAGTTGAACCTTACTTTTGATTGAGCCGTTCTGAAACACTCTTTCTGTAGAAACTGCAATTGGACATGATAAGCGCTAAGAGGCCTACATTGGGAAAAAGAATATCTTCAAATAAAAACTACACAGATGCATTCTCTGAAACTTATTTCTGATCTGTAAATTCAGTTAACAGAGATAAAACATATTTTTGATTGAGCAGTTATGAAACACTCTTTTTGTAGAAAATGCAAGTGGAGTTTCGGAGCGCTAAGAGGGTAATAGTGGAAAAAGGAATGTCTTCAAATATAAACTACACAGAATCATTCGGTGAAACTTCTTTCTGATCTGTGCATTCAGCTAACAGAGTTAAACCATACTTTTGTTTGAGCAGATCTGAACACTCTTTCTGTAGAAAATGCAACTGGACATTTGGAGCGCTAAGAGCGTAATAGTGGAAAAAGGAATATATTCAAATATAAACTACACAGAAGCATTCTGTGAAACTTCTTTCTGATCTGAGCATTCAGCTAACAGAGTTAAACCATACTTTTGATTGAGCAGTTTTGAAACACTCTGTCTGTAGAAAATGCAACTGGACATTCGTAGCGCTATGTGGGTAATAGTGGAAAAAAGAATATGTTCAAATATAAACTACACAGAAGCATTGTATGAAACTTCTTTCTGTTCTGTGCATTCAACTAACAGAGTTGAACCTTACTTTTGATTGAGCCGTTCTGAAACATTCTTTCTGTAGAAACTGCAATTGGACATTCTGAGCGCTAAGAGGCCTATATTGGGAAAAAGAATGTCTACAAATAAAAACTACACAGAAGAATTGTGTGAAACTTCTTTCTGTTCTGTTTGTTCAACTAAAAGAGTTGAACATTAGTTTTGATTGAGCCGTTCTGAAACACTCTTTCTGTAGAAAATGCAAGTGGAGATTCGAAGTGCTAAGAGGGTAATAGTGGAAAAAGGAATGACTCCAAATATAAACTACAAAGAATCATTCTGTGAAACTTCTTTCTGATCTGTGCATTCAGCTAACAGAGTTAAAACATACTTTTGATTGAGCAGATCTGAACACTCTTTCTGTAGAAAATGCAACGGGACATTTGGAGCGCTAAGAGAGTAGTAGTGGAAAAAGGAATATATTCAAATATAAACTACACAGAAGCATTCTGTGAAACTTCTTTCTGATCTGAGCATTCAGCTAACAGAGTTAAACCATACTTTTGATTGAGCAGTTTTGAAACACTCTGTCTGTAGAAAATGCAACTGGACATTCGTAGCGCTAAGTGGGTAATAGTGGAAAAAAGAATATGTTCAAATATAAACTACACAGAATCATTGTATGAAACTTCTTTCTGTTCTGTGCATTCAACTAACAGAGTTGAAACTTACGTTTGATTGAGCCTTTCTGAAACACTCTTTCTGTAGAAACTGCAATTGGACATTCTGAGCGCTAAGAGGCCTCTATTGGGAAAAATAATATCTTCAAATAAAAACTACACAGAAGCATTGTGTGAAACTTATTTCTGATATGTTCATTAAGCTAACAGAGTTAAACCATACTTTTGATTGCGCAGTTCTGAACACTCTTTCTGTAGAAAATGCAAGTGGACATTCGGAGCGCTAAGAGGGTAATAGTGGAGAAAGGAATATATTCAAATATAAACTACACAGTAGCATTCTGTGAAAATACTTTCTGTTCTGTGCATTCAACTAACAGAGTTGAACCTTACATTTGATTGAGCCGTTCTGAAACACTCTTTCTGTAGAAACTGCAATTGGACATGCTAAGCGCTAAGAGGCCTACATTGGGAAAAAGAATATCTTCAAATAAAAACTACACAGATGCATTCTGTGAAACTTATTTCTGATCTGTAAATTCAGTTAACAGAGATAAAACATATTTTTGATTGAGCAGTTATGAAACACTCTTTTTGTAGAAAATGCAAGTGGAGATTCGGAGCGCTAAGAGGGTAATAGTGGAAAAAGGAATGTCTTCAAATATAAACTACACAGAATCATTCGGTGAAAGTTCTTTCTGATCTGTGCATTCAGCTAACAGAGTTAAACCATACTTTTGATTGAGCAGATCTGAACACTCTTTCTGTAGAAAATGCAACTGGACATTTGGAGCGCTAAGAGCGTAGTAGTGGAAAAAGGAATATATTCAAATATAAACTACACAGAAGCATTCTGTGAAACTCCTTTCTGATCTGAGCATTCAGCTAACAGAGTTAAACCATACTTTTGATTGAGCAGTTTTGAAACACTCTGTCTGTAGAAAATGCAACTGGACATTCGTAGCGCTAAGGGGGTAATAGTGGAAAAAAGAATATGTTCAAATATAAACTACACAGAAGCATTGTATGAAACTTCTTTCTGTTCTGTGCATTCAACTAACAGAGTTGAACCATACTTTTGATTGAGCCGTTCTGAAACACTCTTTCTGTAGAAACTGCAATTGGACATTCTAAGCGCTAAGAGGCCTATATTGGGAAAAAGAATGTCTACAAATAAAAACTACACAGAAGAATTGTGTGAAACTTCTTTCTGTTCTGTTTGTTCAACTAAAAGAGTTGAACCTTAGTTTTGATTGAGCCGTTCTGAAACACTCTTTCTGTAGAAAATGCAAGTGGAGATTCGGAGCGTTAAGTGGGTAATAGTGGAAAAAGGAATGTCTCCAAATATAAACTACACAGAATCATTCTGTGAAACTTCTTTCTGATCTGTGCATTCAGCTAACAGAGTTAAACCATACTTTTGATTGAGCAGATCTGAACACTCTTTCTGTAGAAAATGCAACTGGACATTTGGAGCGCTAAGAGAGTAGTAGTGGAAAAAGGAGTATATTCAAATATAAACTACACAGAAGCATTCTGTGAAACTTCTTTCTGATCTGAGCATTCAGCTAACAGAGTTAAACCATACTTTTGATTGAGCAGTTTTGAAACACTCTGTCTGTAGAAAATGCAACTGGACATTCGTAGCGCTAAGTGGGTAATAGTGGAAAAAAGAATATGTTCAAATATAAACTACACAGAAGCATTGTATGAAACTTCTTTCTGTTCTGTGCATTCAACTAACAGAGTTGAACCTTACTTTTGATTGAGCCGTTCTGAAACATTCTTTCTGTAGAAACTGCAATTGGACATTCTGAGCGCTAAGAGGCCTATATTGGGAAAAAGAATGTCTACAAATAAAAACTACACAGAAGAATTGTGTGAAACTTCTTTCTGTTCTGTTTGTTCAACTAAAAGAGTTGAACATTAGTTTTGATTGAGCCGTTCTGAAACACTCTTTCTGTAGAAAATGCAAGTGGAGATTCGGAGCGCTAAGAGGGTAATAGTGGAAAAAGGAATGACTCCAAATATAAACTACACAGAATCATTCTGTGAAACTTCTTTCTGATCTGTGCATTCAGCTAACAGAGTTAAACCATACTTTTGATTGAGCAGATCTGAACACTCTTTCTGTAGAAAATGCAACTGGACATTTGGAGCGCTAAGAGAGTAGTAGTGGAAAAAGGAATATATTCAAATATAAACTACACAGAAGCATTCTGTGAAACTTCTTTCTGATCGGAGCATTCAGCTAACAGAGTTAAACCATACTTTTGATTGAGCAGTTTTGAAACACTCTGTCTGTAGAAAATGCAACTGGACATTCGTAGCGCTAAGTGGGTAATAGTGGAAAAAAGAATATGTTCAAATATAAACTACACAGAATCATTGTATGAAACTTCTTTCTGTTCTGTGCATTCAACTAACAGAGTTGAACCTTACGATTGATTGAGCCTTTCTGAAACACTCTTTCTGTAGAAACTGCAATTGGACATTCTGAGCGCTAAGAGGCCTCTATTGGGAAAAATAATATCTTCAAATAAAAACTACACAGAAGCATTGTGTGAAACGTATTTCTGATATGTTCATTAAGCTAACAGCGTTAAACCATACTTTTGATTGCGCAGTTCTGAACACTCTTTCTGTAGAAAATGCAAGTGGACATTCGGAGCGCTAAGAGGGTAATAGTGGAGAAAGGAATATATTCAAATATAAACTACACAGTAGCATTCTGTGAAAATTCTTTCTGTTCTGTGCATTCAACTAACAGAGTTGAACCTTACTTTTGATTGAGCCGTTCTGAAACACTCTTTCTGTAGAAACTGCAATTGGACATGCTAAGCGCTAAGAGGCCTACATTGGGAAAAAGAATATCTTCAAATAAAAACTACACAGATGCATTCTGTGAAACTTATTTCTCATCTGTAAATTCAGTTAACAGAGATAAAACATATTTTTGATTGAGCAGTTATGAAACACTCTTTTTGTAGAAAATGCAAGTGGAGATTCGGAGCGCTAAGAGGGTAATAGTGGAAAAACGAATGTCTTCAAATATAAACTACACAGAATCATTCGGTGAAACTTCTTTCTGATCTGTGCATTCAGCTAAAAGAGTTAAACCATACTTTTGATTGAGCAGATCTGAACACTCTTTCTGTTGAAAATGCAACTGGACATTTGGAGCGCTAAGAGCGTAGTAGCGGAAAAAGGAATATATTCAAATATAAACTTCACAGAAGCATTCTGTGAAACTTCTTTCTGATCTGAGCATTCAGCTAACAGAGTTAAACCATACTTTTGATTGAGCAGTTTTGAAACACTCTGTCTGTAGAAAATGCAACTGGACATTCGTAGCGCTAAGTGGGTAATAGTGGAAAAAAGAATATGTTCAAATATGAACTACACAGAAGCATTGTATGAAACTTCTTTCTGTTCTGTGCATTCAACTAACAGAGTTGAACCTTAATTTTGATTGAGCCGTTCTGAAACATTCTTTCTGTAGAAACTGCAATTGGACATTCTGAGCGCTAAGAGGCCTATATTGGGAAAAAGAATGTCTACAAATAAAAACTACACAGAAGAATTGTGTGAAACTTCTTTCTGTTCTGGTTGTTCAACTAAAAGAGTTGAACCTTAGTTTTGATTGAGCCGTTCTGAAACACTCTTTCTGTAGAAAATGCAAGTGGAGATTCGGAGCGCTAAGAAGGTAATAGTGGAAAAAGGAATGTCTCCAAATATAAACTACACAGAATCATTCTGTGAAACTTCTTTCTGATCTGTGCATTCAGCTAACAGAGTTAAAACATACTTTTGATTGAGCAGATCTGAACACTCTTTCTGTAGAAAATGCAACGGGACATTTGGAGCGCTAAGAGAGTAGTAGTGGAAAAAGGAATATATTCAAATATAAACTACACAGAAGCATTCTGTGAAACTTCTTTCTGATCTGAGCATTCAGCTAACAGAGTTAAACCATACTTTTGATTGAGCAGTTTTGAAACACTCTGTCTGTAGAAAATGCAACTGGACATTCGTAGCGCTAAGTGGGTAATAGTGGAAAAAAGAATATGTTCAAATATAAACTACACAGAATCATTGTATGAAACTTCTTTCTGTTCTGTGCATTCAACTAACAGAGTTGAACCTTACGTTTGATTGAGCCTTTCTGAAACACTCTTTCTGTAGAAACTGCAATTGGACATTCTGAGCGCTAAGAGGCCTCTATTGGGAAAAATAATATCTTCAAATAAAAACTACACAGAAGCATTGTGTGAAACTTATTTCTGATATGTTCATTAAGCTAACAGAGTTAAACCATACTTTTGATTGCGCAGTTCTGAACACTCTTTCTGTAGAAAATGCAAGTGGACATTCGGAGCGCTAAGAGGGTAATAGTGGAGAAAGGAATATATTCAAATATAAGCTACACAGTAGCATTCTGTGAAAATTCTTTCTGTTCTGTGCATTCAACTAACAGAGTTGAACCTTACTTTTGATTGAGCCGTTCTGAAACACTCTTTCTGTAGAAACTGCAATTGGACATGATAAGCGCTAAGAGGCCTACATTGGGAAAAAGAATATCTTCAAATAAAAACTACACAGATGCATTCTGTGAAACTTATTTCTCATCTGTAAATTCAGTTAACAGAGATAAAACATATTTTTGATTGAGCTGTTATGAAACACTCTTTTTGTAGAAAATGCAAGTGGAGATTCGGAGCGCTAAGTGGGTAATAGTGGAAAAACGAATGTCTTCAAATATAAACTACACAAAATCATTCGGTGAAACTTCTTTCTGATCTGTGCATTCAGCTAACAGAGTTAAACCATACTTTTGATTGAGCAGATCTGAACACTCTTTCTGTTGAAAATGCAACTGGACATTTGGAGCGCTAAGAGCGTAGTAGTGGAAAAAGGAATATATTCAAATATAAACTTCACAGAAGCATTCTGTGAAACTTCTTTCTCATCTGAGCATTCAGCTAACAGAGTTAAACCATACTTTTGATTGAGCAGTTTTGAAACATTCTGTCTGTAGAAAATGCAACTGGACATTCGTAGCGCTAAGTGGGTAATAGTGGAAAAAAGAATATGTTCAAATATGAACTACACAGAAGCATTGTATGAAACTTCTTTCTGTTCTGTGCATTCAACTAACAGAGTTGAACCTTACTTTTGATTGAGCCGTTCTGAAACATTCTTTCTGTAGAAACTGCAATTGGACATTCTGAGCGCTAAGAGGCCTATATTGGGAAAAAGAATGTCTACAAATAAAAACTACACAGAAGAATTGTGTGAAACTTCTTTCTGTTCTGGTTGTTCAACTAAAAGAGTTGAACCTTAGTTTTGATTGAGCCGTTCTGAAACACTCTTTCTGTAGAAAATGCAAGTGGAGATTCGGAGCGCTAAGAAGGTAATAGTGGAAAAAGGAATGTCTCCAAATATAAACTACACAGAATCATTCTGTGAAACTTCTTTCTGATCTGTGCATTCAGCTAACAGAGTTAAACCATACTTTTGATTGAGCAGATCTGAACACTCTTTCTGTAGAAAATGCAACTGGACATTTGGAGCGCTAAGAGAGTAGTAGTGGAAAAAGGAATATATTCAAATATAAACTACACAGAAGCATTCTGTGAAACTTTCTTATCTGAGCATTCAGCTAACAGAGGTAAACCATACTTTTGATTGAGCAGTTTTGAAACACTCTGTCTGTAGAAAATGCAACTGGACATTCGTAGCGCTAAGTGGGTAATAGTGGAAAAAAGAATATGTTCAAATATAAACTACACAGAAGCATTGTATGAAACTTCTTTCTGTTCTGTGCATTCAACTAACAGAGTTGAACCTTACTTTTGATTGAGCCTTTCTGAAACACTCTTTCTGTAGAAACTGCAATTGGACATTCTGAGCGCTAAGATGCCTCTATTGGGAAAAATAATATCTTCAAATAAAAACTACACAGAAGCATTGTGTGAAACTTATTTCTGATATGTTCATTAAGCTAACAGAGTTAAACCATACTTTTGATTGCGTAGTTCTGAACACTCTTTCTGTAGAAAATGCAAGTGGACATTCGGAGCGCTAAGAGTGTAATAGTGGAAAAAGGAATATATTCAAATATAAACTACACAGTAGCATTCTGTGAAAATACTTTCTGTTCTGTGCATTCAACTAACAGAGTTGAACCTTACTTTTGATTGAGCCGTTCTGAAACACTCTTTCTGTAGAAACTGCAATTGGACATGATAAGCGCTAAGAGGCCTACATTGGGAAAAAGAATATCTTCAAATAAAAACTACATAGATGCATTCTCTGAAACTTATTTCTGATCTGTAAATTCAGTTAACAGAGATAAAACATATTTTTGATTGAGCAGTTATGAAACACTCTTTTTGTAGAAAATGCAAGTGGAGTTTCGGAGCGCTAAGAGGGTAATAGTGGAAAAAGGAATGTCTTCAAATATAAACTACACAGAATCATTCGGTGAAACTTCTTTCTGATCTGTGCATTCAGCTAACAGAGTTAAACCATACTTTTGTTTGAGCAGATCTGAACACTCTTTCTGTAGAAAATGCAACTGGACATTTGGAGCGCTAAGAGCGTAATAGTGGAAAAAGGAATATATTCAAATATAAACTACACAGAAGCATTCTGTGAAACTTCTTTCTGATCTGAGCATTCAGCTAACAGAGTTAAACCATACTTTTGATTGAGCAGTTTTGAAACACTCTGTCTGTAGAAAATGCAACTGGACATTCGTAGCGCTATGTGGGTAATAGTGGAAAAAAGAATATGTTCAAATATAAACTACACAGAAGCATTGTATGAAACTTCTTTCTGTTCTGTGCATTCAACTAACAGAGTTGAACCTTACTTTTGATTGAGCCGTTCTGAAACATTCTTTCTGTAGAAACTGCAATTGGACATTCTGAGCGCTAAGAGGCCTATATTGGGAAAAAGAATGTCTACAAATAAAAACTACACAGAAGAATTGTGTGAAACTTCTTTCTGTTCTGTTTGTTCAACTAAAAGAGTTGAACATTAGTTTTGATTGAGCCGTTCTGAAACACTCTTTCTGTAGAAAATGCAAGTGGAGATTCGAAGTGCTAAGAGGGTAATAGTGGAAAAAGGAATGACTCCAAATATAAACTACAAAGAATCATTCTGTGAAACTTCTTTCTGATCTGTGCATTCAGCTAACAGAGTTAAAACATACTTTTGATTGAGCAGATCTGAACACTCTTTCTGTAGAAAATGCAACGGGACATTTGGAGCGCTAAGAGAGTAGTAGTGGAAAAAGGAATATATTCAAATATAAACTACACAGAAGCATTCTGTGAAACTTCTTTCTGATCTGAGCATTCAGCTAACAGAGTTAAACCATACTTTTGATTGAGCAGTTTTGAAACACTCTGTCTGTAGAAAATGCAACTGGACATTCGTAGCGCTAAGTGGGTAATAGTGGAAAAAAGAATATGTTCAAATATAAACTACACAGAATCATTGTATGAAACTTCTTTCTGTTCTGTGCATTCAACTAACAGAGTTGAACCTTACGTTTGATTGAGCCTTTCTGAAACACTCTTTCTGTAGAAACTGCAATTGGACATTCTGAGCGCTAAGAGGCCTCTATTGGGAAAAATAATATCTTCAAATAAAAACTACACAGAAGCATTGTGTGAAACTTATTTCTGATATGTTCATTAAGCAAACAGAGTTAAACCATACTTTTGATTGCGCAGTTCTGAACACTCTTTCTGTAGAAAATGCAATTGGACATTCGGAGCGCTAAGAGCGTAGTAGTGGAAAAAGGAATATATTCAAATATAAACTTCACAGAAGCATTCTGTGAAACTTCTTTCTCATCTGAGCATTCAGCTAACAGAGTTAAACCATACTTTTGATTGAGCAGTTTTGAAACATTCTGTCTGTAGAAAATGCAACTGGACATTCGTAGCGCTAAGTGGGTAATAGTGGAAAAAAGAATATGTTCAAATATGAACTACACAGAAGCATTGTATGAAACTTCTTTCTGTTCTGTGCATTCAACTAACAGAGTTGAACCTTACTTTTGATTGATCCGTTCTGAAACATTCTTTCTGTAGAAACTGCAATTGGACATTCTGAGCGCTAAGAGGCCTATATTGGGAAAAAGAATGTCTACAAATAAAAACTACACAGAAGAATTTTGTGAAACTTCTTTCTGTTCTGGTTGTTCAACTAAAAGAGTTGAACCTTAGTTTTGATTGAGCCGTTCTGAAACAATCTTTCTGTAGAAAATGCAAGTGGAGATTCGGAGCGCTAAGAAGGTAATAGTGGAAAAAGGAATGTCTCCAAATATAAACAACACAGAATCATTCTGTGAAACTTCTTTCTGATCTGTGCATTCAGCTAACAGAGTTAAACCATACTTTTGATTGAACAGATCTGAACACTCTTTCTGTAGAAAATGCAACTGGACATTTGGAGCGCTAAGAGAGTAGTAGTGGAAAAAGGAATATATTCAAATATAAACTACACAGAAGCATTCTGTGAAACTTTCTTATCTGAGCATTCAGCTAACAGAGGTAAACCATACTTTTGATTGAGCAGTTTTGAAACACTCTGTCTGTTGAAAATGCAACTGGACATTCGTAGCGCTAAGTGGGTAATAGTGGAAAAAAGAATATGTTCAAATATAAACTACACAGAAGCATTGTATGAAACTTCTTTCTGTTCTGTGCATTCAACTAACAGAGTTGAACCTTACTTTTGATTGAGCCTTTCTGAAACACTCTTTCTGTAGAAACTGCAATTGGACATTCTGAGCGCTAGGATGCCTCTATTGGGAAAAATAATATCTTCAAATAAAAACTACACAGAAGCATTGTGTGAAACTTATTTCTGATATGTTCATTAAGCTAACAGAGTTAAACCATACTTTTGATTGCGCAGTTCTGAACACTCTTTCTGTAGAAAATGCAAGTGGACATTCGGAGCGCTAAGAGGGTAATAGTGGAAAAAGGAATATATTCAAATATAAACTACACAGTAGCATTCTGTGAAAATTCTTTCTGTTCTGTGCATTCAACTAACAGAGTTGAACCTTACTTTTGATTGAGCCGTTCTGAAACACTCTTTCTGTAGAAACTGCAATTGGACATGATAAGGGCTAAGAGGCCTACATTGGGAAAAAGAATATCTTCAAATAAAAACTACACAGATGCATTCTCTGAAACTTATTTCTGATCTGTAAATTCAGTTAACAGAGATAAAACATATTTTTGATTGAGCAGTTATGAAACACTCTTTTTGTAGAAAATGCAAGTGGAGTTTCGGAGCGCTAAGGGGGTAATAGTGGAAAAAGGAATGTCTTCAAATATAAACTACACAGAATCATTCGGTGAAACTTCTTTCTGATCTGAGCATTCAGCTAACAGAGTTAAACCATACTTTTGATTGAGCAGTTTTGAAACACTCTGTCTGTAGAAAATGCAACTGGACATTCGTAGCGCTAAGTGGGTAATAGTGGAAAAAAGAATATGTTCATATATAAACTACACAGAAGCATTGTATGAAACTTCTTTCTGTTCTGTGCATTCAACTAACAGAGTTGAACCTTACTTTTGATTGAGCCGTTCTGAAACATTCTTTCTGTAGAAACTGCAATTGGACATTCTGAGCGCTAAGAGGCCTATATTGGGAAAAAGAATGTCT
Source organism: Symphalangus syndactylus (assembly GCF_028878055.3). Lineage (NCBI taxonomy): Eukaryota > Metazoa > Chordata > Mammalia > Primates > Hylobatidae > Symphalangus > Symphalangus syndactylus. Next base: position 4,898,624 of record NC_072444.2, on the reverse strand, counting down.
ACAAATAAAAACTACACAGAAGAATTGTGTGAAACTTCTTTCTGTTCTGTTTGTTCAACTAAAAGAGTTGAACATTAGTTTTGATTGAGCCGTTCTGAAACACTCTTTCTGTAGAAAATGCAAGTGGAGATTCGGAGCGCTAAGAGGGTAATAGTGGAAAAAGGAATGACTCCAAATATAAACTACACAGAATCATTCTGTGAAACTTCTTTCTGATCTGTGCATTCAGCTAACAGAGTTAAAACATACTTTTGATTGAGCAGATCTGAACACTCTTTCTTTAGAATATGCAACTGGACATTTGGAGCGCTAAGAGAGTAGTAGTGGAAAAAGGAATATATTCAAATATAAACTACACAGAAGCATTCTGTGAAACTTCTTTCTGATCTGAGCATTCAGCTAACAGAGTTAAACCATACTTTTGATTGAGCAGTTTTGAAACACTCTGTCTGTAGAAAATGCAACTGGACATTCGTAGCGCTAAGTGGGTAATAGTGGAAAAAATAATATGTTCAAATATAAACTACACAGAATCATTGTATGAAACTTCTTTCTGTTCTGTGCATTCAACTAACAGAGTTGAACCTTACGTTTGATTGAGCCTTTCTGAAACACTCTTTCTGTAGAAACTGCAATTGGACATTCTGAGCGCTAAGAGGCCTCTATTGGGAAAAATAATATCTTCAAATAAAAACTACACAGAAGCATTGTGTGAAACTTATTTCTGATATGTTCATTAAGCTAACAGAGTTAAACCATACTTTTGATTGCGCAGTTCTGAACACTCTTTCTGTAGAAAATGCAAGTGGATATTCGGAGCGCTAAAAGGGTAATAGTGGAGAAAGGAATATATTCAAATATAAACTACACAGTAGCATTCTGTGAAAATTCTTTCTGTTCTGTGCATTCAACTAACAGAGTTGAACCTTACTTTTGATTGAGCCGTTCTGAAACACTCTTTCTGTAGAAACTGCAATTGGACATGCTAAGCGCTAAGAGGCCTACATTGGGAAAAAGAATATCTTCAAATAAAAACTACACAGATGCATTCTGTGAAACTTATTTCTCATCTGTAAATTCAGTTAACAGAGATAAAACATATTTTTGATTGAGCTGTTATGAAACACTCTTTTTGTAGAAAATGCAAGTGGAGATTCGGAGCGCTAAGTGGGTAATAGTGGAAAAACGAATGTCTTCAAATATAAACTACACAGAATCATTCGGTGAAACTTCTTTCTGATCTGTGCATTCAGCTAACAGAGTTAAACCATACTTTTGATTGAGCAGATCTGAACACTCTTTCTGTTGAAAATGCAACTGGACATTTGGAGCGCTAAGAGCGTAGTAGTGGAAAAAGGAATATATTCAAATATAAACTTCACAGAAGCATTCTGTGAAACTTCTTTCTGATCTGAGCATTCAGCTAACAGAGTTAAACCATACTTTTGATTGAGCAGTTTTGAAACATTCTGTCTGTAGAAAATGCAACTGGACATTCGTAGCGCTAAGTGGGTAAAAGTGGAAAAAAGAATATGTTCAAATATGAACTACACAGAAGCATTGTATGAAACTTCTTTCTGTTCTGTGCATTCAACTAACAGAGTTGAACCTTACTTTTGATTGAGCCGTTCTGAAACATTCTTTCTGTAGAAACTGCAATTGGACATTCTGAGCGCTAAGAGGCCTATATTGGGAAAAAGAATGTCTACAAATAAAAACTACACAGAAGAATTGTGTGAAACTTCTTTCTGTTCTGCTTGTTCAACTAAAAGAGTTGAACCTTAGTTTTGATTGAGCCGTTCTGAAACACTCTTTCTGTAGAAAATGCAAGTGGAGATTCGGAGCGCTAAGAAGGTAATAGTGGAAAAAGGAATGTCTCCAAATATAAACTACACAGAATCATTCTGTGAAACTTCTTTCTGATCTGTGCATTCAGCTAACAGAGTTAAACCATACTTTTGATTGAGCAGATCTGAACACTCTTTCTGTAGAAAATGCAACTGGACATTTGGAGCGCTAAGAGAGTAGTAGTGGAAAAAGGAATATATTCAAATATAAACTACACAGAAGCATTCTGAGAAACTTTCTTATCTGAGCATTCAGCTAACAGAGGTAAACCATACTTTTGATTGAGCAGTTTTGAAACACTCTGTCTGTAGAAAATGCAACTGGACTTTCGTAGCGCTAAGTGGGTAATATTGGAAAAAAGAATATGTTCAAATATAAACTACACAGAAGCATTGTATGAAACTTCTTTATGTTCTGTGCATTCAACTAACAGAGTTGAACCTTACTTTTGATTGAGCCTTTCTGAAGCACTCTTTCTGTAGAAACTGCAATTGGACATTCTGAGCGCTAAGATGCCTCTATTGGGAAAAATAATATCTTCAAATAAAAACTACACAGAAGCATTGTGTGAAACTTATTTCTGATATGTTCATTAAGCTAACAGAGTTAAACCATACTTTTGATTGCGCAGTTCTGAACACTCTTTCTGTAGAAAATGCAAGTGGACATTCGGAGCGCTAAGAGGGTAATAGTGGAAAAAGGAATATATTCAAATATAAACTACACAGTAGCATTCTGTGAAAATTCTTTCTGTTCTGTGCATTCAACTAACAGCGTTGAACCTTACTTTTGATTGAGCCGTTCTGAAACACTCTTTCTGTAGAAACTGCAATTGGACATGATAAGCGCTAAGAGGCCTACATTGGGAAAAAGAATATCTTCAAATAAAAACTACACAGATGCATTCTCTGAAACTTATTTCTGATCTGTAAATTCAGTTAACAGAGATAAAACATATTTTTGATTGAGCAGTTATGAAACACTCTTTTTGTAGAAAATGCAAGTGGAGTTTCGGAGCGCTAAGAGGGTAATAGTGGAAAAAGGAATGTCTTCAAATATAAACTACACAGAATCATTCGGTGAAACTTCTTTCTGATCTGTGCATTCAGCTAACAGAGTTAAACCATACTTTTGTTTGAGCAGATCTGAACACTCTTTCTGTAGAAAATGCAACTGGACATTTGGAGCGCTAAGAGCGTAATAGTGGAAAAAGGAATATATTCAAATATAAACTACACAGAAGCATTCTGTGAAACTTCTTTCTGATCTGAGCATTCAGCTAACAGAGTTAAACCATACTTTTGATTGAGCAGTTTTGAAACACTCTGTCTGTAGAAAATGCAACTGGACATTCGTAGCGCTAAGTGGGTAATAGTGGAAAAAAGAATATGTTCAAATATAAACTACACAGAAGCATTGTATGAAACTTCTTTCTGTTCTGTGCATTCAACTAACAGAGTTGAACCTTACTTTTGATTGAGCCGTTCTGAAACATTCTTTCTGTAGAAACTGCAATTGGACATTCTGAGCGCTAAGAGGCCTATATTGGGAAAAAGAATGTCTACAAATAAAAACTACACAGAAGAATTGTGTGAAACTTCTTTCTGTTCTGTTTGTTCAACTAAAAGAGTTGAACATTAGTTTTGATTGAGCCGTTCTGAAACACTCTTTCTGTAGAAAATGCAAGTGGAGATTCGGAGCGCTAAGAGGGTAATAGTGGAAAAAGGAATGACTCCAAATATAAACTACACAGAATCATTCTGTGAAACTTCTTTCTGATCTGTGCATTCAGCTAACAGAGTTAAAACATACTTTTGATTGAGCAGATCTGAACACTCTTTCTGTAGAAAATGCAACTGGACATTTGGAGCGCTAAGAGAGTAGTAGTGGAAAAAGGAATATATTCAAATATAAACTACACAGAAGCATTCTGTGAAACTTCTTTCTGATCTGAGCATTCAGCTAACAGAGTTAAACCATACTTTTGATTGAGCAGTTTTGAAACACTCTGTCTGTAGAAAATGCAACTGGACATTCGTAGCGCTAAGTGGGTAATAGTGGAAAAAAGAATATGTTCAAATATAAACTACACAGAATCATTGTATGAAACTTCTTTCTGTTCTGTGCATTCAACTAACAGAGTTGAACCTTACGTTTGATTGAGCCTTTCTGAAACACTCTTTCTGTAGAAACTGCAATTGGACATTCTGAGCGCTAAGAGGCCTCTATTGGGAAAAATAATATCTTCAAATAAAAACTACACAGAAGCATTGTGTGAAACTTATTTCTGATATGTTCATTAAGCTAACAGAGTTAAACCATACTTTTGATTGCGCAGTTCTGAACACTCTTTCTGTAGAAAATGCAAGTGGACATTCGGAGCGCTAAAAGGGTAATAGTGGAGAAAGGAATATATTCAAATATAAACTACACAGTAGCATTCTGTGAAAATTCTTTCTGTTCTGTGCATTCAACTAACAGAGTTGAACCTTACTTTTGATTGAGCCGTTCTGAAACACTCTTTCTGTAGAAACTGCAATTGGACATGCTAAGCGCTAAGAGGCCTACATTGGGAAAAAGAATATCTTCAAATAAAAACTACACAGATGCATTCTGTGAAACTTATTTCTCATCTGTAAATTCAGTTAACAGAGATAAAACATATTTTTGATTGAGCTGTTATGAAACACTCTTTTTGTAGAAAATGCAAGTGGAGATTCGGAGCGCTAAGTGGGTAATAGTGGAAAAACGAATGTCTTCAAATATAAACTACACAGAATCATTCGGTGAAACTTCTTTCTGATCTGTGCATTCAGCTAACAGAGTTAAACCATACTTTTGATTGAGCAGATCTGGACACTCTTTCTGTTGAAAATGCAACTGGACATTTGGAGCGCTAAGAGCGTAGTAGTGGAAAAAGGAATATATTCAAATATAAACTTCACAGAAGCATTCTGTGAAAATTCTTTCTGATCTGAGCATTCAGCTAACAGAGTTAAACCATACTTTTGATTGAGCAGTTTTGAAACACTCTGTCTGTAGAAAATGCAACTGGACATTCGTAGCGCTAAGTGGGTAATAGTGGAAAAAAGAATATGTTCAAATATGAACTACACAGAAGCATTGTATGAAACTTCTTTCTGTTCTGTTCATTCAACTAACAGAGTTGAACCTTACTTTTGATTGAGCCGTTCTGAAACACTCTTTCTGTAGAAACTGCAATTGGACATTCTGAGCGCTAAGAGGCCTATATTGGGAAAAAGAATGTCTACAAATAAAAACTACACAGAAGAATTGTGTGAAACTTCTTTCTGTTCTGTTTGTTCAACTAAAAGAGTTGAACCTTAGTTTTGATTGAGCCGTTCTGAAACACTCTTTCTGTAGAAAATGCAAGTGGAGATTCGGAGCGCTAAGAAGGTAATAGTGGAAAAAGGAATGTCTCCAAATATAAACTACACAGAATCATTCTGTGAAACTTCTTTCTGATCTGTGCATTCAGCTAACAGAGTTCAACCATACTTTTGATTGAGCAGATCTGAACACTCTTTCTGTAGAAAATGCAACTGGACATTTGGAGCGCTAAGAGAGTAGTAGTGGAAAAAGGAATATATTCAAATATAAACTACACAGAAGCATTCTGTGAAACTTCTTTCTGATCTGTGCATTCAGCTAACAGAGGTAAACCATACTTTTGATTGAGCAGTTTTGAATCACTCTGTCTGTAGAAAATGCAACTGGACATTCGTAGCGCTAAGTGGGTAATAGTGGAAAAAAGAATATGTTCAAATATAAACTACACAGAAGCATTGTATGAAACTTCTTTCTGTTCTGTGCATTCAACTAACAGAGTTGAACCTTACTTTTGATTGAGCCTTTCTGAAACACTCTTTCTGTAGAAACTGCAATTGGACATTCTGAGCGCTAAGAGGCCTATATTGGGAAAAAGAATGTCTACAAATAAAAACTACACAGAAGAATTGTGTGAAACTTCTTTCTGTTCTGTTTGTTCAACTAAAAGAGTTGAACCTTAGTTTTGATTGAGCCGTTCTGAAACACTCTTTCTGTAGAAAATGCAAGTGGAGATTCGGAGCGCTAAGAAGGTAATAGTGGAAAAAGGAATGTCTCCAAATATAAACTACACAGAATCATTCTGTGAAACTTCTTTCTGATCTGTGCATTCAGCTAACAGAGTTCAACCATACTTTTGATTGAGCAGATCTGAACACTCTTTCTGTAGAAAATGCAACTGGACATTTGGAGCGCTAAGAGAGTAGTAGTGGAAAAAGGAATATATTCAAATATAAACTACACAGAAGCATTCTGTGAAACTTCTTTCTGATCTGTGCATTCAGCTAACAGAGGTAAACCATACTTTTGATTGAGCAGTTTTGAATCACTCTGTCTGTAGAAAATGCAACTGGACATTCGTAGCGCTAAGTGGGTAATAGTGGAAAAAAGAATATGTTCAAATATAAACTACACAGAAGCATTGTATGAAACTTCTTTCTGTTCTGTGCATTCAACTAACAGAGTTGAACCTTACTTTTGATTGAGCCTTTCTGAAACACTCTTTCTGTAGAAACTGCAATTGGACATTCTGAGCGCGAAGAGGCCTCTATTGGGAAAAATAATATCTTCAAATAAAAACTACACAGAAGCATTGTGTGAAACTTATTTCTGATATGTTCATTAAGCTAACAGAGTTAAACCATACTTTTGATTGCGCAGTTCTGAACTCTCTTTCTGTAGAAAATGCAAGTGCACATTCGGAGCGCTAAGAGGGTAATAGTGGAAAAAGGAATATATTCAAATATAAACTACACAGTAGCATTCTGTGAAAATTCTTTCTGTTCTGTGCATTCAACTAAGAGAGTTGAACCTTACTTTTGATTGAGCCGTTCTGAAACACTCGTTCTGTAGAAACTGCAATTGGACATGCTAAGCGCTAAGAGGCCTACATTGGGAAAAAGAATATCTTCAAATAAAAACTACACAGATGCATTCTGTGAAACTTATTTCTGATATGTAAATTCAGTTAACAGAGATAAAACATATTTTTGTTTGAGCAGTTATGAAACACTCTTTTTGTAGAAAATGCAAGTGGAGATTCGGAGCGCTAAGTGGGTAATAGTGGAAAAAGGAATGTCTTCAAATATAAACTACACAGAATCATTCGGTGAAACTTCTTTCTGATCTGTGCATTCAGCTAACAGAGTTAAACCATACTTTTGATTGAGCAGATCTGAACACTCTTTCTGTAGAAAATGCAACTGGACATTAGGAGCGCTAAGAGCGTAGTAGTGGAAAAAGGAATATATTCAAATATAAACTACACAGAAGCATTCTGTGAAACTTCTTTCTGATCTGAGCATTCAGCTAACAGAGTTAAACCATACTTTTGATTGAGCAGTTTTGAAACACTCTGTCTGTAGAAAATGCAACTGGACATTCGTAGCGCTAAGTGGGTAATAGTGGAAAAAAGAATATGTTCAAATATGAACTACACAGAAGCATTGTATGAAACTTCTTTCTGTTCTGTGCATTCAACTAACAGAGTTGAACCTTACTTTTGATTGAGCCGTTCTGAAACACTCTTTCTGTAGAAACTGCAATTGGACATTCTGAGCGCTAAGAGGCCTATATTGGGAAAAAGAATGTCTACAAATAAAAACTACACAGAAGAATTGTGTGAAACTTCTTTCTGTTCTGTTTGTTCAACTAAAAGAGTTGAACCTTAGTTTTGATTGAGCCGTTCTGAAACACTCTTTCTGTAGAAAATGCAAGTGGAGATTCGGAGCGCTAAGAGGGTAATAGTGGAAAAAGGAATGTCTCCAAATATAAATTACACAGAATCATTCTGTGAAACTTCTTACTGATCTGTGCATTCAGCTAACAGAGTTAAACCATACTTTTGATTGGGGAGATCTGAACACTCTTTCTGTAGAAAATGCAACTGGACATTTGGAGCGCTAAGAGAGTAGTAGTGGAAAAAGGAATATATTCAAATATAAACTACACAGAAGCATTCTGTGAAACTTCTTTCTGATCTGAGCATTCAGCTAACAGATTTAAACCATCCTTTTGATTGAGCAGTTTTGAAACACTCTGTCTGTAGAAAATGCAACTGGACATTCGTAGCGCTAAGTGGGTAATAGTGGAAAAAAGAATATGTTCAAATATAAACTACACAGAAGCATTGTATGAAACTTCTTTCTGTTCTGTGCATTCAACTAACAGAGTTGAACCTTAATTTTGATTGAGCCTTTCTGAAACACTCTTTCTGTAGAAACTGCAATTGGACATTCTGAGCGCGAAGAGGCCTATATTGGGAAAAATAATATCTTCAAATAAAAACTACACAGAAGCATTGTGTGAAACTTATTTCTGATATGTTCATTAAGCTAACAGAGTTAAACCATACTTTTGATTGCGCAGTTCTGAACACTCTTTCTGTAGAAAATTGAAGTGGACATTCGGAGCGCTAAGAGGGTAATAGTGGAAAAAGGAATATATTCAAATATAAACTACACAGTAGCATTCTGTGAAAATTCTTTCTGTTCTGTGCATTCAACTAACAGAGTTGAACCTTACATTTGATTGAGCCGTTCTGAAACACTCTTTCTGTAGAAACTGCAATTGGACATGCTAAGCGCTAAGAGGCCTACATTGGGAAAAAGAATATCTTCAAATAAAAACTACACAGATGCATTCTGTGAAACTTATTTCTGATCTGTAAATTCAGTTAACAGAGATAAAACATATTTTTGATTGAGCAGTTATGAAACACTCTTTTTGTAGAAAATGCAAGTGGAGATTCGGAGCGCTAAGAGGGTAATAGTGGAAAAAGGAATGTCTTCAAATATAAACTACACAGAATCATTCGGTGAAATTTCTTTCTGATCTGTGCATTCAGCTAACAGAGTTAAACCATACTTTTGATTGAGCAGATCTGAACACTCTTTCTGTAGAAAATGCAACTGGACATTTGGAGCGCTAAGAGCGTAGTAGTGGAAAAAGGAATATATTCAAATATAAACTACACAGAAGCATTCTGTGAAACTTCTTTCTGATCTGAGCATTCAGCTAACAGAGTTAAACCATGCTTTTGATTGAGCAGTTTTGAAACACTCTGTCTGTAGAAAATGCAACTGGACATTCATAGCGCTAAGTGGGTAATAGTGGAAAAAAGAATATTTTCAAATATAAACTACACAGAAGCATTGTATGAAACTTCTTTCTGTTCTGTGCATTCAACTAAGAGAGTTGAACCTTACTTTTGATTGAGCCTTTCTGAAACACTCTTTCTGTAGAAACTGCAATTGGAGATTCTGAGCGCTAAGAGGCCTCTATTGGGAAAAATAATATCTTCAAATAAAAACTACACAGAAGCACTGTGTGAAACTTATTTCTGATATGTTCATTAAGCTAACAGAGTTAAACCATACTTTTGATTGCGCAGTTCTGAACACTCTTTCTGTAGAAAATGCAAGTGGACATTCGGAGCGCTAAGAGGGTAATAGTGGAAAAAGGAATATATTCAAATATAAACTACACAGTAGCATTCTGTGAAAATTCTTTCTGTTCTGTGCATTCAACTAACAGAGTTGAACCTTACTTTTGATTGAGCCGTTCTGAAACACTCTTTCTGTAGAAACTGCAATTGGACATGCTAAGCGCTAAGAGGCCTACATTGGGAAAAAGAATATCTTCAAATAAAAAATACACAGATGCATTCTGTGAAACTTATTTCTGATCTGTAAATTCAGTTAACAGAGATAAAACATATTTTTGATTGAGCAGTTATGAAACACTCTTTTTGTAGAAAATGCAAGTGGAGATTCGGAGCGCTAAGAGGGTAATAGTGGAAAAAGGAATGTCTTCAAATATAAACTACACAGAATCATTCGGTGAAACTTCTTTCTGATCTGTGCATTCAGCTAACAGACTTAAACCATACTTTTGATTTAGCAGATCTGAACACTCTTTCTGTTGAAAATGCAACTGGACATTTGGAGCGCTAAGAGCGTAGTAGTGGAAAAAGGAATATATTCAAATATAAACTTCACAGAAGCATTCTGTGAAACTTCTTTCTGATCTGAGCATTCAGCTAACAGAGTTAAACCATACTTTTGATTGAGCAGTTTTGAAACACTCTGTCTGTAGAAAATGCAACTGGACATTCGTAGCGCTAAGTGGGTAATAGTGGAAAAAAGAATATGTTCAAATATGAACTACACAGAAGCATTGTATGAAACTTCTTTCTATTCTGTGCATTCAAATAACAGAGTTGAACCTTACTTTTGATTGAGCCGTTCTGAAACACTCTTTCTGTAGAAACTGCAATTGGACATTCTGAGCGCTAAGAGGCCTATATTGGGAAAAAGAATGTCTACAAATAAAAACTACACAGAAGAATTGTGTGAAACTTCTTTCTGTTCTGTTTGTTCAACTAAAAGAGTTGAACCTTAGTTTTGATTGAGCCGTTCTGAAACACTCTTTCTGTAGAAAATGCAAGTGGAGATTCGGAGCGCTAAGAAGGTAATAGTGGAAAAAGGAATGTCTCCAAATATAAACTACACAGAATCATTCTGTGAAACTTCTTTCTGATCTGTGCATTCAGCTAACAGAGTTAAACCATACTTTTGATTGAGCAGATCTGAACACTCTTTCTGTAGAAAATGCAACTGGACATTTGGAGCGCTAAGAGAGTAGTAGTGGAAAAAGGAATATATTCAAATATAAACTACACAGAAGCATTCTGTGAAACTTCTTTCTGATCTGTGCATTCAGCTAACAGAGGTAAACCATACTTTTGATTGAGCAGTTTTGAAACACTCTGTCTGTAGAAAATGCAACTGGACATTCGTAGCGCTAAGTGGGTAATAGTGGAAAAAAGTATATGTTCAAATATAAACTACACAGAAGCATTGTATGAAACTACTTTCTGTTCTTTGCATTCAACTAACAGAGTTGAACCTTACTTTTGATTGAGCCTTTCTGAAACACTCTTTCTGTAGAAACTGCAATTGGACATTCTGAGCGCGAAGAGGCCTCTATTGGGAAAAATAATATCTTCAAATAAAAACTACACAGAAGCATTGTGTGAAACTTATTTCTGATATGTTCATTAAGCTAACAGAGTTAAACCATACTTTTGATTGCGCAGTTCTGAACACTCTTTCTGTAGAAAATGCAAGTGCACATTCGGAGCGCTAAGAGAGTAATAGTGGAAAAAGGAATATATTCAAATATAAACTACACAGTAGCATTCTGTGAAAATTCTTTCTGTTCTGTGCATTCAACTAACAGAGTTGAACCTTACTTTTGATTGAGCCGTTCTGAAACACTCGTTCTGTAGAAACTGCAATTGGACATGCTAAGCGCTAAGAGGCCTACATTGGGAAAAAGAATATCTTCAAATAAAAACTACACAGATGCATTCTGTGAAACTTATTTCTGATCTGTAAATTCAGTTAACAGAGATAAAACATATTTTTGTTTGAGCAGTTATGAAACACTCTTTTTGTAGAAAATGCAAGTGGAGATTCGGAGCGCTAAGTGGGTAATAGTGGAAAAAGGAATGTCTTCAAATATAAACTACACAGAATCATTCGGTGAAACTTCTTTCTGATCTGTGCATTCAGCTAACAGAGTTAAACCATACTTTTGATTGAGCAGATCTGAACACTCTTTCTGTAGAAAATGCAACTGGACATTAGGAGCGCTAAGAGCGTAGTAGTGGAAAAAGGAATATATTCAAATATAAACTACACAGAAGCATTCTGTGAAACTTCTTTCTGATCTGAGCATTCAGCTAACAGAGTTAAACCATACTTTTGATTGAGCAGTTTTGAAACACTCTGTCTGTAGAAAATGCAACTGGACATTCGTAGCGCTAAGTGGGTAATAGTGGAAAAAAGAATATGTTCAAATATGAACTACACAGAAGCATTGTATGAAACTTCTTTCTGTTCTGTGCATTCAACTAACAGAGTTGAACCTTACTTTTGATTGAGCCGTTCTGAAACACTCTTTCTGTAGAAACTGCAATTGGACATTCTGAGCGCTAAGAGGCCTATATTGGGAAAAAGAATGTCTACAAATAAAAACTACACAGAAGAATTGTGTGAAACTTCTTTCTGTTCTGTTTGTTCAACTAAAAGAGTTGAACCTTAGTTTTGATTGAGCCGTTCTGAAACACTCTTTCTGTAGAAAATGCAAGTGGAGATTCGGAGCGCTAAGAGGGTAATAGTGGAAAAAGGAATGTCTCCAAATATAAATTACACAGAATCATTCTGTGAAACTTCTTACTGATCTGTGCATTCAGCTAACAGAGTTAAACCATACTTTTGATTGGGCAGATCTGAACACTCTTTCTGTAGAAAATGCAACTGGACATTTGGAGCGCTAAGAGAGTAGTAGTGGAAAAAGGAATATATTCAAATATAAACTACACAGAAGCATTCTGTGAAACTTCTTTCTGATCTGAGCATTCAGCTAACAGAGTTAAACCATACTTTTGATTGAGCAGTTTTGAAACACTCTGTCTGTAGAAAATGCAACTGGACATTCGTAGCGCTAAGTGGGTAATAGTGGAAAAAAGAATATGTTCAAATATAAACTACACAGAAGCATTGTATGAAACTTCTTTCTGTTCTGTGCATTCAACTAACAGAGTTGAACCTTACTTTTGATTGAGCCTTTCTGAAACACTCTTTCTGTAGAAACTGCAATTGGACATTCTGAGCGCGAAGAGGCCTATATTGGGAAAAATAATATCTTCAAATAAAAACTACACAGAAGCATTGTGTGAAACTTATTTCTGATATGTTCATTAAGCTAACAGAGTTAAACCATACTTTTGATTGCGCAGTTCTGAACACTCTTTCTGTAGAAAATTGAAGTGGACATTCTGAGCGCTAAGAGGGTAATAGTGGAAAAAGGAATATATTCAAATATAAACTACACAGTAGCATTCTGTGAAAATTCTTTCTGTTCTGTGCATTCAACAAACAGAGTTGAACCTTACATTTGATTGAGCCGTTCTGAAACACTCTTTCTGTAGAAACTGCAATTGGACATGCTAAGCGCTAAGAGGCCTACATTGGGAAAAAGAATATCTTCAAATAAAAACTACACAGATGCATTCTGTGAAACTTATTTCTGATCTGTAAATTCAGTTAACAGAGATAAAACATATTTTTGTTTGAGCAGTTATGAAACACTCTTTTTGTAGAAAATGCAAGTGGAGATTCGGAGCGCTAAGTGGGTAATAGTGGAAAAAGGAATGTCTTCAAATATAAACTACACAGAATCATTCGGTGAAACTTCTTTCTGATCTGTGCATTCAGCTAACAGAGTTAAACCATACTTTTGATTGAGCAGATCTGAACAATCTTTCTGTAGAAAATGCAACTGGACATTTGGTGCGCTAAGAGCGTAGTAGTGGAAAAAGGAATATATTCAAATATAAACTACACAGAAGCATTCTGTCAAACTTCTTTCTGATCTGAGCATTCAGCTAACAGAGTTAAACCATACTTTTGATTGAGCACTTTTGAAACACTCTGTCTGTAGAAAATGCAACTGGACATTCGTAGCGCTAAGTGGGTAATAGTGGAAAAAAGAATATGTTCAAATATAAACTACACAGAAGCATTGTATGAAACTTCTTTCTGTTCGGTGCATTCAACTAACAGAGTTGAACCTTACTTTTGATTGAGCCGTTCTGAAACACTCTTTCTGTAGAAACTGCAATTGGAATTTCTGAGCGCTAAGAGGCCTATATTGGGAAAAAGAATGTCTACAAATAAAAACTACACAAAAGAATTGTGTGAAACTTCTTTCTGTTCTGTTTGTTCAACTAAAAGAGTTGAACCTTAGTTTTGATTGAGCCGTTATGAAACACTCTTTCTGTAGAAAATGCAAGTGGAGATTCGGAGTGCTAAGAGGATAATAGTGGAAAAAGGAATGTCTCCAAATATAAACTACACAGAATCATTCTGTGAAACTTCTTTCTGATCTGTGCATTCAGCTAACAGAGTTAAACCATACTTTTGATTGAGCAGATCTGAACACTCTTTCTGTAGAAAATGCAACTGGACATTTGGAGCGCTAAGAGAGTAGTAGTGGAAAAAGGAATATATTCAAATATAAACTACACAGAAGCATTCTGTGAAACTTCTTTCTGATCTGAGCATTCAGCTAACAGAGTTAAACCATACTTTTGATTGAGCAGTTTTGAAACACTCTGTCTGTAGAAAATGCAACTGGACATTCGTAGCGCTAAGTGGGTAATAGTGGAAAAAAGAATATGTTCAAATATAAACTACACAGAAGCATTGTATGAAACTACTTTCTGTTCTGTGCATTCAACTAACAGAGTTGAACCTTACTTTTGATTGAGCCTTTCTGAAACACTCTTTCTGTAGAAACTGCAATTGGACATTCTGAGCGCTAAGAGGCCTCTATTGGGAAAAATAATATCTTCAAATAAAAACTACACAGAAGCATTGTGTGAAACTTATTTCTGATATGTTCATTAAGCTAACAGAGTTAAACCATACTTTTGATTGCGTAGTTCTGAACACTCTTTCTGTAGAAAATGCAAGTGCACATTCGGAGCGCTAAGAGGGTAATAGTGGAAAAAGGAATATATTCAAATATAAACTACACAGCAGCATTCTGTGAAAATTCTTTCTGTTCTGTGCATTCAACTAACAGAGTTGAACCTTACTTTTGATTGAGCCGTTCTGAAACACTCTTTCTGTAGAAACTGCAATTGGACATGCTAAGCGCTAAGAGGCCTACATTGGGAAAAAGAATATCTTCAAATAAAAACTACACAGATGCATTCTGTGAAACTTATTTCTGATCTGTAAATTCAGTTAACAGAGATAAAACATATTTTTGATTGAGCAGTTATGAAACACTCTTTTCGTAGAAAATGCAAGTGGAGATTCGGAGCGCTAAGAGGGTAATAGTGGAAAAAGAAATGCCTTCAAATATAAACTACACAGAATCATTCGGTGAAACTTCGTTCTGATCTGTGCATTCAGCTAACAGAGTTAAACCATTCTTTTGATTGAGCAGATCTGAACACTCTTTCTGTTGAAAATGCAACTGGACATTTGGAGCGCTAAGAGCGTAGTAGTGGAAAAAGGAATATATTCAAATATAAACTACACAGAAGCATTCTGTGAAACTTCTTTCTGATCTGAGCATTCAGCTAACAGAGTTAAACCATACTTTTGATTGAGCAGTTTTGAAACACTGTGTCTGTAGAAAATGCAACTGGACATTCGTAGCGCTAAGTGGGTAATAGTGGAAAAAAGAATATGTTCAAATATAAACTACACAGAAGCATTGTATGAAACTTCTTTCTGTTCTGTGCATTCAACTAACAGAGTTGAACCTTACTTTTGATTGAGCCGTTCTGAAACACTCTTTCTGTAGAAACTGCAATTGGACATTCTGAGCGCTAAGAGGAATATATTGGGAAAAAGAATGTCTACAAATAAAAACTACACAGAAGAATTGTGTGAAACTACTTTCTGTTCTGTTTGTTCAACTAAAAGAGTTGAACCTTAGTTTTGATTGAGCCGTTCTGAAACACTCTTTCTGTAGAAAATGCAAGTGGAGATTCGGAGCGCTAAGAGGGTAAGAGTGGAAAAAGGAATGTCTCCAAATATAAACTACACAGAATCATTCTGTGAAACTTCTTTCTGATCTGTGCATTCAGCTAACAGAGTTAAACCATAGTTTTGATTGAGAAGATCTGAACACTCTTTCTGTAGAAAATGCAACTGGACATTTGGAGCGCTAAGAGAGTAGTAGTGGAAAAAGGAATATATTCAAATATAAACTACACAGAAGCATTCTGTGAAACTTCTTTCTGATCTGAGCATTCAGCTAACAGAGTTAAACCATACTTTTGATTGAGCAGTTTTGAAACACTCTGTCTGTAGAAAATGCAACTGGACATTCGTAGCGCTAAGTGGGTAATAGTGGAAAAAAGAATATGTTCAAATATGAACTACACAGAAGCATTGTATGAAACTTCTTTCTGTTCTGTGCATTCAACTAATAGAGTTGAACCTTACTTTTGATTGAGCCGTTCTGAAACACTCTTTCTGTAGAAACTGCAATTGGACATTCCGAGCGCTAAGAGGCCTATATTGGGAAAAAGAATGTCTACAAATAAAAACTACACAGAAGAATTGTGTGAAACTTCTTTCTGTTCTGTTTGTTCAACTAAAAGAGTTGAACCTTAGTTTTGATTGAGCCGTTCTGAAACACTCTTTCTGTAGAAAATGCAAGTGGAGATTCGGAGCGCTAAGAGGGTAATAGTGGAAAAAGGAATGTCTCCAAATATAAACTACACAGAATCATTCTGTGAAACTTCTTTCTGATCTGTGCATTCAGCTAACAGAGTTAAACCATACTTTTGATTGAGCAGATCTGAACACTCTTTCTGTAGAAAATGCAACAGGACATTTGGAGCGCTAAGAGAGTAGTAGTGGAAAAGGGAATATATTCAAATATAAACTACAGAGAAGCATTCTGTGAAACTTCTTTCTGATCTGAGCATTCAGCTAACAGAGTTAAACCATACTTTTGATTGAGCAGTTTTGAAACATTCTGTCTGTAGGAAATGCAACTGGACATTCGTAGCGCTAAGTGGGTAATAGTGGAAAAAAGAATATGTTCAAATATAAACTACACAGAAGCATTGTATGAAACTTCTTTCTGTTCTGTGCATTCAACTAACAGAGTTGAACCTTACTTTTGATTGCGCCTTTCTGAAACACTCTTTCTGTAGAAACTGCAATTGGACATCCTGAGCGCTAAGAGGCCTCTATTGGGAAAAATAATATCTTCAAATAAAAACTACACAGAAGAATTGTGGTAAACTTATTTCTGATATGTTCATTAAGCTAACAGAGTTAAACCATACTTTTGATTGCGCAGTTCTGATCACTCTTTCTGTAGAAAATGCAAGTGGACATTCGGAGCGCTAAGAGGGTAATAGTGGAAAAAGGAATATATTCAAATATAAACTACACAGTAGCATTCTGTGAAAATTCTTTCTGTTCTGTGCATTCAACTAACAGAGTTGAACCTTACTTTTGAATGAGCCGTTCTGAAACACTCTTTCTGTAGAAACTGCAATTGGACATTCTGAGCGCTAAGAGGCCTATATTGGGAAAAAGAATGTCTACAAATAAAAACTACACAGAAGAATTTTGTGAAACTTCTTTCTCTTCTGTTTGTTCAACTAAAAGAGTTGAACCTTAGTTTTGATTGAGCCGTTCTGAAACACTCTTTCTGTAGAAAATGCAAGTGGAGATTCGGAGCGCTAAGGGGGTAATAGTGGAAAAAGGAATGTCTCCAAATATAAACTACACAGAATCATTCTGTGAAACTTCTTTCTGATCTGTGCATTCAGCTAACAGAGTTAAACCATACTTTTGATTGAGCAGATCTGAACACTCTTTCTGTAGAAAATGCAACTGGACATTTGGAGCGCTAAGAGAGTAGTAGTGGAAAAAGGAATATATTCAAATATAAACTACACAGAAGCATTCTGTGAAACTTTTTTCTGATCTGAGCATTCAGCTAACAGAGTTAAACCATACTTTTGATTGAGCAGTTTTGAAACACTCTGTCTGTAGAAAATGCAACTGGACATTCGTAGCGCCAAGTGGGTAATAGTGGAAAAAAGAATATCTTCAAATATAAACTACACAGAAGCATTGTATGAAATTTCTTTCTGTTCTGTGCATTCAACTAACAGAGTTGAACCTTACATTTGATTGAGCCTTTCTGAAACACTCTTTCTGTAGAAACTGCAATTGGACAGTCTGAGCGCTAAGAGGCCTATATTGGGAAAAATAATATCTTCAAATAAAAACTACACAGAAGCATTGTGTGAAACTTATTTCTGATATGTTCATTAAGCTAACAGAGTTAAACCATACTTTTGATTGCGCAGTTCTGAACACTCTTTCTGTAGAATATGCAAGTGGACATTCGGAGCGCTAAGAGGGTAATAGTGGAGAAAGGAATATATTCAAATATAAACTACACAGTAGAATTCTGTGAAAATTCTTTCTGTTCTGTGCATTCTACTAACAGAGTTGAACCTTACTTTTGATTGAGCCGTTCTGAAACACTCTTTCTGTAGAAACTGCAATTGGACATGCTAAGCGCTAAGAGGCCTACATTGGGAAAAAGAATATCTTCAAATAAAAACTACACAGATGCATTCTGTGAAACTTATTTCTGATCTGTAAATTCAGTAAACAGAGATAAAACATATTTTTGATTGAGCAGTTATGAAACACTCTTTTTGTAGAAAATGCAAGTGGAGATTCGGAGCGCTAAGGGGGTAATAGTGGAAAAAGGAATGTCTTCAAATATAAACTACACAGAATCATTCGGTGAAACTTCTTTCTGATCTGTGCATTCAGCTAACAGAGTTAAACCATACTTTTGATTGAGCAGATCTGAACACTCTTTCTGTAGAAAATGCAACTGGACATTTGGAGCGCTAAGAGCGTAGTAGTGGAAAAAGGAATATATTCAAATATAAACTACACAGAAGCATTCTGTGAAACTTCTTTCTGATCTGAGCATTCAGCAAACAGAGTTAAACCATACTTTTGATTGAGCAGTTTTGAAACACTCTGTCTGTAGAAAATGCAACTGGACATTCGTAGCGCTAAGTGGGTAATAGAGGAAAAAAGAATATGTTCAAATATAAACTACACAGAAGCATTGTATGAAACTTCTTTCTGTTCTGTACATTCAACTAACAGAGTTGAAGCTTACTTTTGATTGAGCCGTTCTGAAACACTCTTTCTGTAGAAACTGCAATTGGACATTCTGAGCGCTAAGAGGCCTATATTGGGAAAAAGAATGTCTACAAATAAAAACTACACAGAAGAATTGTGTGAAACTTCTTTCTGTTCTGTTTGTTCAACTAAAAGAGTTGAACCTTAGTTTTGATTGAGCCGTTCTGAAACACTCTTTCTGTAGAAAATGTAAGTGGAGATTCGGAGCGCTAAGAGGGTAATAGTGGAAAAAGGAATGTCTCCAAATATAAACTACACAGAATCATTCTGTGAAACTTCTTTCTGATCTGTGCATTCAGCTAACAGAGTTAAACCATACTTTTGATTGAGCAGATCTGAACACTCTTTCTGTAGAAAATGCAACTGGACATTTGGAGCGCTAAGAGAGTAGTAGTGGAAAAAGGAATATATTCAAATATAAACTACACAGAAGCATTCTGTGAAACTTCTTTCTGATCTGAGCATTCAGCTAACAGAGTTAAACCATACTTTTGATTGAGCAGTTTTGAAACATTCTGTCTGTAGAAAATGCAACTGGACATTCGTAGCGCTAAGTGGGTAATAGTGGAAAAAAGAATATGTTCAAATATAAACTACACAGAAGCATTGTATGAAACATCCTTCTGTTCTGTGCATTCAACTAACAGAGTTGAACCTTACTTTTGATTGAGCCTTTCTGAAACACTCTTTCTGTAGAAACTGCAATTGGACATTCTGAGCGCTAAGAGGCCTCTATTGGGAAAAATAATATCTTCAAATAAAAACTACACAGAAGCATTGTGGGAAACTTATTTCTGATATGTTCATTAAGCTATCAGAGTTAAACCGTACTTTTGATTGCGCAGTTCTGATCACTCTTTCTGTAGAAAATGCAAGTGGTCATTCGGAGCGCTAAGAGGGTAATAGTGGAAAAAGGAATATATTCAAATATAAACTACACAGTAGCATTCTGTGAAAATTCTTTCTGTTCTGTGCATTCAACTAACAGAGTTGAACCTTACTTTTGATTGAGCCGTTCTGAAACACTCTTTCTGTAGAAACTGCAATTGGACATGCTAAGCGCTAAGAGGCCTACATTGGGAAAAAGAATATCTTCAAATAAAAACTACACAGATGCATTCTGTGAAACTTATTTCTGATTTGTAAATTCAGTTAACAGAGATAAAACATATTATTGATTGAGCAGTTATGAAACACTCTTTTTGTAGAAAATGCAAGTGGAGATTCGGAGCGCTAAGAGGGTAATAGTGGAAAAAGGAATGTCTTCAAATATAAACTACACAGAATCATTCGGTGAATCTTCTTTCTGATCTGTGCATGCAGCTAACAGAGTTAAACCATACTTTTGATTTAGCAGATCTGAACACTCTTTCTGTTGAAAATGAAACTGGACATTTGGAACGCTAAGAGCGTATTAGTGGAAAAAGGAATATATTCAAATATAAACTACACAGAAGCATTCTGTGAAACTTCTTTCTGATCTGAGCATTCAGCTAACAGAGTTAAACCATACTTTTGATTGAGCAGTTTTGAAACACTCTGTCTGTAGAAAATGCAACTGGACATTCGTAGCGCTAAGTGGGTAATAGTGGAAAAAAGAATATGTTCAAATATAAAATACACAGAAGCATTGTATGAAACTTCCTTCTGTTCTGTGCATTCAACTAACAGAGTTGAACCTTACTTTTGATTGAGCCTTTATGAAACACTCTCTCTGTAGAAACTGCAATAGGACATTCTGAGCGCTAAGAGGCCTCTATTGGGAAAAATAATATCTTCAAATGAAAACTACACAGAAGCATTGTGTGAAACTTATTTCTGATATGTTCATTAAGCTAACAGAGTTAAACCATACTTTTGATTGCGCAGTTCTGAACACTCTTTCTGTAGAAAATGCAAGTGGACATTCAGAGCGCTAAGAGGGTAATAGTGGAAAAAGGAATATATTCAAATATAAACTACACAGTAGCATTCTGTGAAAATTCTTTCTGTTCTGTGCATTCAACTAACAGAGTTGAACCTTACTTTTGATTGAGCCGTTCTGAAACACTCTTTCTGTAGAAACTGCAATTGGACATGCTAAGCGCTAAGAGGCCTACATTGGGAAAAAGAACATCTTCAAATAAAAACTATACAGATGCATTCTGTGAAACTTATTTCTGATCTGTAAATTCAGTTAACAGAGATAAAACATATTTTTGATTGAGCAGTTATGAAACACTCTTTTCGTAGAAAATGCAAGTGGAGATTCGGAGCGCTAAGAGGGTAATAGTGGAAAAAGGAATGTCTTCAAATATAAACTACACAGAATCATTCGGTGAAACTTCTTCCTGATCTGTGCATTCAGCTAACAGAGTTAAACCATTTTTTGATTGAGCAGATCTGAACACTCTTTCTGTTGAAAATGCAACTGGACATTTGGAGCGCTAAGAGCGTAGTAGTGGAAAAAGGAATATATTCAAATATAAACTACACAGAAGCATTCTGTGAAACTTCTTTCTGATCTGAGCATACAGCTAACAGAGTTAAACCATACTTTTGATTGAGCAGTTTTGAAACACTCTGTCTGTAGAAAATGCAACTGGACATTCGTAGCGCTAAGTGGGTAATAGTGGAAAAAACAATATGTTCAAATATAAACTACACAGAAGCATTGTATGAAACTTCTTTCTGTTCTGTGCATTCAACTAACAGAGTTGAACCTTACTTTTGATTGAGCCGTTCTGAAACACTCTTTCTGTAGAAACTGCAATTGGACATTCTGAGCGCTAAGAGGCCTATATTGGGAAAAAGGATGTCTACAAATAAAAACTACACAGAAGAATTTTGTGAAACTTCTTTCTGTTCTGTTTGTTCAACTAAAAGAGTTGAACCTTAGTTTTGATTGAGCCGTTCTGAAACACTCTTTCTGTAGAAAATGCAAGTGGAGATTCGGAGCGCTAAGAGGGTAATAGTGGAAAAAGGAATGTCTCCAAATATAAACTACACAGAATCATTCTGTGAAACTTCTTTCTGATCTGTGCATTCAGCTAACAGAGTTCAACCATACTTTTGATTGAGCAGATCTGAACACTCTTTCTGTAGAAAATGCAACTGGACATTTGGAGCGCTAAGAGAGTAGTAGTGGAAAAAGGAATATATTCAAATATAAACTACACAGAATCATTCTGTGAAACTTATTTCTGATCTGAGCATTCAGCTAACAGAGTTAAACCATACTTTTGATTGAGCAGTTTTGAAACACTCTGTCTGTAGAAAATGCAACTGGACATTCGTAGCGCCAAGTGGGTAATAGTGGAAAAAAGAATATCTTCAAATATAAACTACACAGAAGCATTGTATGAAATTTCTTTCTGTTCTGTGCATTCAACTAACAGAGTTGAACCTTACTTTTGATTGAGCCTTTCTGAAACACTCTTTCTGTAGAAACTGCAATTGGACATTCTGAGCGCTAAGAGGCCTATATTGGGAAAAAAAAATCTTCAAATAAAAACTACACAGAAGCATTGTGTGAAACTTATTTCTGATATGTTCATAAAGCTAACAGAGTTAAACCATACTTTTGATTGCGCAGTTCTGAACACTCTTTCTGTAGAAAATGCAAGTGGACATTCGGAGCGCTAAGAGGGTAATAGTGGAGAAAGGAATATATTCAAATATAAACTACACAGTAGCATTCTGTGAAAATTCTTTCTGTTCTGTGCATTCAACTAACAGAGTTGAACCTTACTTTTGATTGAGCCGTTCTGAAACACTCTTTCTGTAGAAACTGCAATTGGACATGATAAGCGCTAAGAGGCCTACATTGGGAAAAAGAATATCTTCAAATAAAAACTACACAGATGCATTCTGTGAAACTTATTTCTGATCTGTAAATTCAGTTAACAGAGATAAAACATATTTTTGATTGAGCAGTTATGAAACACTCTTTTTGTAGAAAATGCAAGTGGAGATTCGGAGCGCTAAGAGGGTAATAGTGGAAAAAGGAATGTCTTCAAATATAAACTACACAGAATCATTCGGTGAAACTTCTTTCTGATCTGTGCATTCAGCTAACAGAGTTAAACCATACTTTTGATTGAGCAGATCTGAACATTCTTTCTGTAGAAAATGCAACTGGACATTTGGAGCGCTAAGAGCGTAGTAGTGGAAAAAGGAATATATTCAAATATAAACTACACAGAAGCATTCTGTGAAACTTCTTTCTGATCTGAGCATTCAGCTAACAGAGTTAAACCATACTTTTGATTGAGCAGTTTTGAAACACTCTGTCTGTAGAAAATGCAACTGGACATTCGTAGCGCTAAGTGGGTAATAGAGGAAAAAAGAATATGGTCAAATATAAACTACACAGAAGCATTGTATGAAACTTCTTTCTGTTCTGTGCATTCAACTAACAGAGTTGAACCTTACTTTTGATTGAGCCGTTCTGAAACACTCTTTCTGTAGCAACTGCAATTGGACATTCTGAGCGCTAAGAGGCCTATATTGGGAAAAAGAATGTCTACAAATAAAAACTACACAGAAGAATTGTGTGAAACTTCTTTCTGTTCTGTTTGTTCAACTAAAAGAGTTGAACCTTAGTTTTGATTGAGCCGTTCTGAAACACTCTTTCTGTAGAAAATGCAAGTGGAGATTCGGAGCGCTAAGAGGGTAATAGTGGAAAAAGGAATGTCTCCAAATATAAACTACACAGAATGATTCTGTGAAACTTCTTTCTGATCTGTGCATTCAGCTAACAGAGTTAAACCATACTTTTGATTGAGCAGATCTGAACACTCTTTCTGTAGAAAATGCAACTGGACATTTGGAGCGCTAAGA
This sequence comes from Symphalangus syndactylus, assembly GCF_028878055.3. Taxonomy (NCBI): domain Eukaryota; kingdom Metazoa; phylum Chordata; class Mammalia; order Primates; family Hylobatidae; genus Symphalangus; species Symphalangus syndactylus. The sequence goes on along the minus strand of NC_072444.2, from coordinate 4,875,099 downwards.
GAGTAGTAGTGGAAAAAGGAATATATTCAAATATAAACTACACAGAAGCATTCTGTGAAACTTTTTTCTGATCTGAGCATTCAGCTAACAGAGTTAAACCATACTTTTGATTGAGCAGTTTTGAAACACTCTGTCTGTAGAAAATGCAACTGGACATTCGTAGCGCTAAGTGGGTAATAGTGGAAAAAAGAATATCTTCAAATATAAACTACACAGAAGCATTGTATGAAATTTCCTTCTGTTCTGTGCATTCAACTAACAGAGTTGAACCTTACTTTTGATTGAGCCTTTCTGAAACACTCTTTCTGTAGAAGCTGCAATTGGACATTCTGAGCGCTAAGAGGCCTATATTGGGAAAAATAATATCTTCAAATAAAAACTACATAGAAGCATTGTGTGAAACTTATTTCTGATATGTTCATTAAGCTAACAGAGTTAAACCATACTTTTGATTGCGCAGTTCTGAACACTCTTTCTGTAGAATATGCAAGTGGACATTCGGAGCGCTAAGAGGGTAATAGTGGAGAAAGGAATATATTCAAATATAAACTACACAGTAGCATTCTGTGAAAATTCTTTCTGTTCTGTGCATTCAACTAACAGAGTTGAACCTTACTTTTGATTGAGCCGTTCTGAAACACTCTTTCTGTAGAAACTGCAATTGGACATGCTAAGCGCTAAGAGGCATACATTGGGAAAAACAATATCTTCAAATAAAAACTACACAGATGCATTCTGTGAAATTATTTCTGATCTGTAAATTCAGTTAACAGAGATAAAACATATTTTTGATTGAGCAGTTATGAAACACTCTTTTTGTAGAAAATGCAAGTGGAGATTCGGAGCGCTAAGAGGGTAATAGTGGAAAAAGGAATGTCTTCAAATATAAACTACACAGAATCATTCGGTGAAACTTCTTTCTGATCTGTGCATGCAGCTAACAGAGTTAAACCATACTTTTGATTGAGCAGATCTGAACACTCTTTCTGTAGAAAATGCAACTGGACATTTGGAGCGCTAAGAGCGTAGTAGTGGAAAAAGGAATATATTCAAATATGAACTACACAGAAGCATTCTGTGAAACTTCTTTCTGATCTGAGCATTCAGCAAACAGAGTTAAACCATACTTTTGATTGAGCAGTTTTGAAACACTCTGTCTGTAGAAAATGCAACTGGACATTCGTAGCGCTAAGTGGGTAATAGAGGAAAAAAGAATATGTTCAAATATAAACTACACAGAAGCATTGTATGAAACTTCTTTCTGTTCTGTACATTCAACTAACAGAGTTGAAGCTTACTTTTGATTGAGCCGTTCTGAAACACTGTTTCTGTAGAAACTGCAATTGGACATTCTGAGCGCTAAGAGGCCTATATTGGGAAAAAGAATGTCTACAAATAAAAACTACACAGAAGAATTGTGTGAAACTTCTTTCTGTTCTGTTTGTTCAACTAAAAGAGTTGAACCTTAGTTTTGATTGAGCCGTTCTGAAACACTCTTTCTGTAGAAAATGCAAGTGGAGATTCGGAGCGCTAAGAGGGTAATAGTGGAAAAAGGAATGTCTCCAAATATAAACTACACAGAATCATTCTGTGAAACTTCTTTCTGATCTGTGCATTCAGCTAACAGAGTTAAACCATACTTTTGATTGAGCAGATCTGAACACTCTTTCTGTAGAAAATGCAACTGGACATTTGGAGCGCTAAGAGAGTAGTAGTGGAAAAAGGAATATATTCAAATATAAACTACACAGAAGCATTCTGTGAAACTTCTTTCTGATCTGAGCATTCAGCTAACAGAGTTAAACCATACTTTTGATTGAGCAGTTTTGAAACACTCTGTCTGTAGAAAATGCAACTGGACATTCGTAGCGCCAAGTGGGTAATAGTGGAAAAAAGAATATCTTCAAATATAAACTACACAGAAGCATTGTATGAAATTTCTTTCTGTTCTGTGCATTCAACTAACAGAGTTGAACCTTACTTTTGATTGAGCCGTTCTGAAACACTCTTTCTGTAGAAACTGCAATTGGACATTCTGAGCGCTAAGAGGCCTATATTGGGAAAAAGAATGTCTACAAATAAAAACTACACAGAAGAATTGTGTGAAACTTCTTTCTGTTCTGTTTGTTCAACTAAAAGAGTTGAAACTTAGTTTTGATTGAGCCGTTCTGAAACACTCTTTCTGTAGAAAATGCAAGTGGAGATTCGGAGCGCTAAGAGGGTAATAATGGAAAAAGGAATGTCTACAAATATAAACTACACAGAATCATTCTGTGAAACTTATTTCTGATCTGTGCATTCAGCTAACAGAGTTAAACCATACTTTTGATTGAGCAGTTTTGAAACACTCTGTCTGTAGAAAATGCAACTGGACATTCGTAGCGCTAAGTGGGTAATAGTGGAAAAAAGAATATGTTCAAATATAAACTACACAGAAGCATTGTATGAAACTTCTTTCTGTTCTGTGCATTCAACTAAAAGAGTTGAACCTTACTTTTGATTGAGCCTTTCTGAAACACTCTTTCTGTAGAAACTGCAATTGGACATTCTGAGCGCTAAGAGGCCTCTATTGGGAAAAATAATATCTTCAAATAAAAACTACACAGAAGCATTGTGTGAAACTTATTTCTGATATGTTCATTAAGCTAACAGAGTTAAACCATACTTTTGATTGTGCAGTTCTGAACACTCTTTCTGTAGAAAATGCAAGTGGACATTCGGAGCGCTAAGAGGGTAATAGTGGAAAAAGGAATATATTCAAATATAAACTACGCAGTAGCATTCTGTGAAAATACTTTCTGTTCTGTGCATTCAACTAACAGAGTTGAACCTTACTTTTAATTGAGCCGTTCTGAAACACTCTTTCTGTAGAAACTGCAATTGGACATGCTAAGCGCTAAGAGGCCTACATTGCGAAAAAGAATATCTTCAAATAAAAATTACACAGATGCATTCTGTGAAACTTATTTCTGATCTGTAAATTCAGTTAACAGAGATAAAACATATTTTTGATTGAGGAGTTATGAAACACTCTTTTTGTAGAAAATGCAAGTGGAGATTCGGAGCGCTAAGAGGGTAATAGTGGAAAAAGGAATGTCTTCAAATATAAACTACACAGAATCATTCGGTGAAACTTTTTTCTGATCTGTGCATTCAGCTAACAGAGTTAAACCATACTTTTGATTGAGCAGATCTGAACACTCTTTCTGTAGAAAATGCAACTGGACATTTGGAGCGCTAAGAGCGTAGTAGTGGAAAAAGGAATATATTCAAATATAAACTACACAGAAGCATTCTGTGAAACTTCTTTCTGATCTGAGCATTCAGCTAACAGAGTTAAACCATACTTTTGATTGAGCAGTTTTGAAACACTCTGTCTGTAGAAAATGCAACTGGACATTCGTAGCGCTAAGTGGGTAATAGTGGAAAAAAGAATATGTTCAAATATAAACTACACAGAAGCATTGTATGAAACTTCTTTCTGTTCTGTGCATTCAACTAACAGAGTTGAACCTTAATTTTGATTGAGCCGTTCTGAAACACTCTTTCTGTAGAAACTGCAATTGGACATTCTGAGCGCTAAGAGGCCTATATTGGGAAAAAGAATGTCTACAAATAAAAACTACACAGAAGAATTGTGTGAAACTTCTTTCTGTTCTGTTTGTTCAACTAAAAGTGTTGAAATTTAGTTTTGATTGAGCCGTTCTGAAACACTCTTTCTGTAGAAAATGCAAGTGGAGATTCGGAGCGCTAAGAGGGTAATAGTGGAAAAAGGAATGTCTCCAAATATAAACTACACAGAATCATTCTGTGAAACTTCTTTCTGATCTGTGCATTCAGCTAACAGAATTAAACCATACTTTTGATTGAGCAGATCTGAACACTCTTTCTGTAGAAAACGCAACTGGACATTTGGAGCGCTAAGAGAGTAGTAGTGGAAAAAGGAATATATTCAAATATAAACTACACAGAAGCATTCTGTGAAACTTCTTTCTGATCTGAGCATTCAGCTAACAGAGTTAAACCATACTTTTGATTGAGCAGTTTTGAAACACTCTGTCTGTAGAAAATGCAACTGGACATTCGTAGCGCCAAGTGGGTAATAGTGGAAAAAAGAATATGTTCAAATATAAACTACACAGAAGCATTGTTTGAAATTTCTTTCTGTTCTGTGCATTCAACTAACAGAGTTGAACCTTAGTTTTCATTGAGCCTTTCTGAAACACTCTTTCTGTAGAAACTGCAATTGAACATTCTGAGCGCTAAGAGGCCTATATTGGGAAAAATAATATCTTCAAATAAAAACTACACAGAAGCATTGTGTGAAACTTATTTCTGATATGTTCATTAAGCTAACATAGTTAAACCATAATTTTGATTGCGCAGTTCTGAACACTCTTTCTGTAGAAAATGCAAGTGGACATTCGTAGCGCTAAGAGCGTAATAGTGGAGAAAGGAATGTATTCAAATATAAACTACACAGTAGCATTCTGTGAAAATTCTTTCTGTTCTGTGCATTCAACTAACAGAGTTGAACCTTACTTTTGATTGAGCCGTTCTGAAACACTCTTTCTGTAGAAACTTCAATTGGACATGCTAAGCGCTAAGAGGCCTACATTGGGAAAAAGAATATCTTCAAATAAAAACTACACAGATGCATTCTGTGAAACTTCTTTCTGTTCTGTTTGTTCAACTAAAAGAGTTGAACCTTAGTTTTGATTGAGCCGTTCTGAAACACTCTTTCTGTAGAAAATGCAAGTGGAGATTCGGAGCGCTAAGAGGGTAATAGTGGAAAAAGGAATGTCTCCAAATATAAACTACACAGAATCATTCTGTGAAACTTCTTTCTGATCTGTGCATTCAGCTAACAGTGTTAAACCATACTTTTGATTGAGCAGATCTGAACACTCTTTCTGTAGAAAATGCAACTGGACATTTGGAGCGCTAAGAGCGTAGTAGTGGAAAAAGGAATATATTCAAATATAAACTACACAGAAGCATTCTGTGAAACTTCTTTCTGATCTGAGAATTCAGCTAACAGAGTTAAACCATACTTTTGATTGAGCAGTTTTGAAACACTCTGTCTGTAGAAAATGCAACTGGACATTCGTAGCGCTAAGTGGGTAATAGTGGAAAAAAGAATATGTTCAAATATAAACTACACAGAAGCATTGTATGAAACTTCTTTCTGTTCTGTGCATTCAACTAACAGAGTTGAACCTTACTTTTGATTGAGCCGTTCTGAAACACTCTTTCTGTAGAAACTGCAATTGGACATTCTGAGCGCTAAGAGGCCTATATTGGGAAAAAGAATGTCTACAAATAAAAACTACACAGAAGAATTGTGTGAAACTTCTTTCTGTTCTGTTTGTTCAACTAAAAGAGTTGAACCTTAGTTTTGATTGAGCCGTTCTGAAACACTCTTTCTGTAGAAAATGCAAGTGGAGATTCGGAGCGCTAAGAGGGTAATAGTGGAAAAAAGAATATCTCCAAATATAAACTACACAGAATCATTCTGTGAAACTTCTTTCTGATCTGTGCATTCAGCTAACAGAGTAAAACCATACTTTTGATTGAGCAGATCTGAACACTCTTTCTGTAGAAAATGCAACTGGACATTTGGAGCGCTAAGAGAGTAGTAGTGGAAAAAGGGATATATTCAAATATAAACTACACAGAAGCATTCTGTGAAACTTCTTTCTGATCTGAGCATTCAGCTAACAGAGTTAAACCATACTTTTGATTGAGCAGTTTTGAAACACTCTGTCTGTAGAAAATGCAACTGGACATTCGTAGCGCCAAGTGGGTAATAGTGGAAAAAAGAATATGTTCAAATATAAACTACACAGAAGCATTGTATGAAATTACTTTCTGTTCTGTGCATTCAACTAACAGAGTTGAACATTACTTTTTATTGAGCCTTTCTGAAACTCTCTTTCTGTAGAAACTGCAATTGGACATTCTGAGCGCTAAGAGGCCTATATTGGGAAAAATAATATCTTCAAATAAAAACTACACATAAGCATTGTGTGAAACTTATTTCTGATATGTTCATTAAGCTAACAGAGTTAAACCATGCTTTTGATTGCGCAGTTCTGAACACTCTTTCTGTAGAAAATGCAAGTGGACATTCGGAGCGCTAAGAGGGTAATAGTGGAGAAAGGAATATATTCAAATATAAACTACACAGTAGCATTCTGTGAAAATTCTTTCTGTTCTGTGCATTCAACTAACAGAGTTGAACCTTACTTTTGATTGAGCCGTTCTGAAACACTCTTTCTGTAGAAACTGCAATTGGACATGCTAAGCGCTAAGAGGCCTACATTGGGAAAAAGAATATCTTCAAATAAAAACTACACAGATGCATTCTGTGAAACCTATTTCTGATCTGTAAATTCAGTTAACAGAGATAAAACATATTTTTGATTGAGCAGTTATGAAACACTCTTTTTGTAGAAAATGCAAGTGGAGATTCGGAGCGCTAAGAGGGTAATAGTGGAAAACGGAATGTCTTCAAATATAAACTACACAGAATCATTCGGTGAAACTTCTTTCTGATCTGTGCATTCAGCTAACAGAGTTAAACCATACTTTTGATAGAGCAGATCTGAACACTCTTTCTGTAGAAAATGCAACTGGACATTTGGAGCGCTAAGAGCGTAGTAGTGGAAAAAGGAATATATTCAAATATAAACTACACAGAAGCATTCTGTGAAACTTCTTTCTGATCTGAGCATTCAGCTAACAGAGTTAAACCATACTTTTGATTGAGCAGTTTTGAAACACTCTGTCTGTAGAAAATGCAACTGGACATTCGTAGCGCTAAGTGGGTAATAGTGGAAAAAAGAATATGTTCAAATATAAACTACACAGAAGCATTGTATGAAACTTCTTTCTGTTCTGTGCATTCAACTAACAGAGTTGAACCTTACTTTTGATTGAGCCGTTCTGAAACACTCTTTCTGTAGAAACTGCAATTGGACATTCTGAGCGCTAAGAGGCCTATATTGGGAAAAATAATATCTTCAAATAAAAACTACACAGAAGCATTGTGTGAAATTATTTCTGATATGTTCATTAAGCTAACAGAGTTAAACCATACTTTTGTTTGCGCAGTTCTGAACACTCTTTCTGTAGAAAATGCAAGTGGACATTCGGAGCGCTAAGAGGGTAATAGTGGAAAAAGGAATGTCTTCAAATATAAACTACACAGAATCATTCTGTGAAACTTCTTTCTGATCTGTGCATACAGCTAACAGAGTTAAACCATACTTTTGATTGAGCAGATCTGAACACTCTTTCTGTAGAAAATGCAACTGGACATTTGGAGCGCTAAGAGAGTAGTAGTGGAAAAAGGAATATATTCAAATATAAACTACACAGAAGCATTCTGTGAAACTTCTTGCTGATCTGAGCATTCAGCTAACAGAGTTAAACCATACTTTTGATTGAGCAGTTTTGAAACACTCTGTCTGTAGAAAATGCAACTGGACATTCGTAGCGCTAAGTGGGTAATAGTGGAAAAAAGAATATGTTCAAATATAAACTACACAGAAGCATTGTATGAAACTTCTTTCTGTTCTGTGCATTCAACTAACAGAGTTGAACCTTACTTTTGATTGAGCCGTTCTGAAACACTCTTTCTGTAGAAACTGCAATTGGACATTCTGAGCGCTAAGAGGCCTATATTGGGAAAAAGAATGTCTACAAATAAAAACTACACAGAAGATTTGTGTGAAACTTCTTTCTGTTCTGTTTGTTCAACTAAAAGAGTTGAACCTTAGTTTTGATTGAGCCGTTCTGAAACACTCTTTCTGTAGAAAATGCAAGTGGAGATTCGGAGCGCTAAGAGGGTAATAGTGGAAAAAGGAATGTCTCCAAATATAAACTACACAGAATCATTCTGTGAAACTTCTTTCTGATCTGTGCATTCAGCTAACAGAGTTGAACCATACTTTTGATTGAGCAGATCTGAACACTCTTTCTGTAGAAAATGCAACTGGACATTTGGAGCGCTAAGAGAGTAGTAGTGGAAAAAGGAATATATTCAAATATAAACTACACAGAAGCATTCTGTGAAACTTCTTTCTGATCTGAGCATTCAGCTAACAGAGTTAAACCATACTTATGATTGAGCAGTTTTGAAACACTCTGTCTGTAGAAAATGCAACTGGACATTCGTAGCGCTAAGTGGGTAAGAGTGGAAAAAAGAATATTTTCAAATAAAAACTACACAGAAGCATTGTATGAAACTTCTTTCTGTTCTGTGCATTCAACTAACAGAGTTGAACCGTACTTTTGATTGAGCCTTTCTGAAACACTCTTTCTGTAGAAACTGCAATTGGACATTCTGAGCGCTAAGAGGCCTATATTGGGAAAAATAATAACTTCAAATAAAAACTACACAGAAGCATTGTGTGAAACTTATTTCTGATATGTTCATTAAGCTAACAGAGTTAAACCATACTTTTGATTGCGCAGTTCTGAACACTCTTTCTGTAGAAAATGCAAGTGGACCTTCGGAGCGCTAAGAGGGTAATAGTGGAAAAAGGAATATATTCAAATATAAACTACACAGTAGCATTCTGTGAAAATTCTTTCTGTTCTGTGCATTCAACTAACAGAGTTGAACCTTACTTTTGATTGAGCCGTTCTGAAACACTCTTTCTGTAGAAACTGCAATTGGACATGCTAAGCGCTAAGAGGCCTACATTGGGAAAAAGAATATCTTCAAATAAAAACTACACAGATGCATTCTGTGAAACTTATTTCTGATCTGTAAATTCAGTTAACAGAGATAAAACATATTTTTGATTGAGCAGTTATGAAACACTCTTTTTGTAGAAAATGCAAGTGGAGATTCGGAGTACTAAGAGGGTAATAGTGGAAAAAGGAATGTCTTCAAATATAAACTACACAGAAACATTCGGTGAAACTTCTTTCTGATCTGTGCATTCAGCTAACAGTGTTAAACCATACTTTTGATTGAGCAGATCTGAACACTCTTTCTGTTGAAAATGCAACTGGACATTTGGAGCGCTAAGAGCGTAGTAGTGGAAAAAGGAATATATTCAAATATAAACTACGTAGAAGCATTCTGTGAAACTTCTTTCTGATCTGAGCATTCAGCTAACAGATTTAAACCATACTTTTGATTGAGCAGATTTGAAACACTCTGTCTGTAGAAAATGCAACTGGACATTCTTAGCGCTAAGTGGGTAATAGTGGAAAAAAGAATATGTTCAAATATAAACTACACAGAAGCATTGTATGAAACATCTTTCTGTTCTGTGCATTCAACTAACAGAGTTGAACCTTACTTTTGATTGAGCCGTTCTGAAACACTCTTTCTGTAGAAACTGCAATTGGACATTCTGAGCGCTAAGAGGCCTATATTGGGAAAAATAATATCTTCAAATAAACACTACACAGAAGCATTGTGTGAAATTATTTCTGATATGTTCATTAAGCTAACAGAGTTAAACCATACTTTTGTTTGCGCAGTTCTGAACACTCTTTCTGTAGAAAATGCAAGTGGACATTCGGAGCGCTAAGAGGGTAATAGTGGAAAAAGGAATGTCTTCAAATATAAACTACACAGAATCATTCTGTGAAACTTCTTTCTGATCTGTGCATACAGCTAACAGAGTTAAACCATACTTTTGATTGAGCAGATCTGAACACTCTTTCTGTAGAAAATGCAACTGGACATTTGGAGCGCTAAGAGAGTAGTAGTGGAAAAAGGAATATATTCAAATATAAACTACACAGAAGCATTCTGTGAAACTTCTTGCTGATCTGAGCATTCAGCTAACAGAGTTAAACCATACTTTTGATTGAGCAGTTTTGAAACACTCTGTCTGTAGAAAATGCAACTGGACATTCTTAGCGCTAAGTGGGTAATAGTGGAAAAAAGAATATGTTCAAATATAAACTACACAGAAGCATTGTATGAAACTTCTTTCTGTTCTGTGCATTCAACTAACAGAGTTGAACCTTACTTTTGATTGAGCCGTTCTGAAACACTCTTTCTGTAGAAACTGCAATTGGACATTCTGAGCGCTAAGAGGCCTATATTGGGAAAAAGAATGTCTACAAATAAAAACTACACAGAAGATTTGTGTGAAACTTCTTTCTGTTCTGTTTGTTCAACTAAAAGAGTTGAACCTTAGTTTTGATTGAGCCGTTCTGAAACACTCTTTCTGTAGAAAATGCAAGTGGAGATTCGGAGCGCTAAGAGGGTAATAGTGGAAAAAGGAATGTCTCCAAATATAAACTACACAGAATCATTCTGTGAAACTTCTTTCTGATCTGTGCATTCAGCTAACAGAGTTGAACCATACTTTTGATTGAGCAGATCTGAACACTCTTTCTGTAGAAAATGCAACTGGACATTTGGAGCGCTAAGAGAGTAGTAGTGGAAAAAGGAATATATTCAAATATAAACTACACAGAAGCATTCTGTGAAACTTCTTTCTGATCTGAGCATTCAGCTAAAAGAGTTAAACCATACTTATGATTGAGCAGTTTTGAAACACTCTGTCTGTAGAAAATGCAACTGGACATTCGTAGCGCTAAGTGGGTAAGAGTGGAAAAAAGAATATTTACAAATAAAAACTACACAGAAGCATTGTATGAAACTTCTTTCTGTTCTGTGCATTCAACTAACAGAGTTGAACCGTACTTTTGATTGAGCCTTTCTGAAACAATCTTTCTGTAGAAACTGCAATTGGACATTCTGAGCGCTAAGAGGCCTATATTGGGAAAAATAATAACTTCAAATAAAAACTACACAGAAGCATTGTGTGAAACTTATTTCTGATATGTTCATTAAGCTAACAGAGTTAAACCATACTTTTGATTGCGCAGTTCTGAACACTCTTTCTGTAGAAAATGCAAGTGGACCTTCGGAGCGCTAAGAGGGTAATAGTGGAAAAAGGAATATATTCAAATATAAACTACACAGTAGCATTCTGTGAAAATTCTTTCTGTTCTGTGCATTCAACTAACAGAGTTGAACCTTACTTTTGATTGAGCCGTTCTGAAACACTCTTTCTGTAGAAACTGCAATTGGACATGCTAAGCGCTAAGAGGCCTACATTGGGAAAAAGAATCTCTTCAAATAAAAACTACACAGCTGCATTCTGTGAAACTTATTTCTGATCTGTAAATTCAGTTAACAGAGATAAAACATATTTTTGATTGAGCAGTTATGAAACACTCTTTTTGTAGAAAATGCAAGTGGAGATTCGGAGTGCTAAGAGGGTAATAGTGGAAAAAGGAATGTCTTCAAATATAAACTACACAGAAACATTCGGTGAAACTTCTTTCTGATCTGTGCATTCAGCTAACAGTGTTAAACCATACTTTTGATTGAGCAGATCTGAACACTCTTTCTGTAGAAAATGCAACTGGACATTTGGAGCGCTAAGAGAGTAGTAGTGGAAAAAGGAATATATTCAAATATAAACTACACAGAAGCATTCTGTGAAACTTCTTTCTGATCTGAGAATTCAGCTAACAGAGTTAAACCATACTTTTGATTGAGCAGTTTTGAAACACTCTGTCTGTAGAAAATGCAACTGGACATTCGTAGCGCTAAGTGGGTAATAGTGGAAAAAAGAATATGTTCAAATATGAACTACACAGAAGCATTGTATGAAACATCTTTCTGTTCTGTGCATTCAACTAACAGAATTGAACCTTACTTTTGATTGAGCCGTTCTGAAACACTCTTTCTGTAGAAACTGCAATTGGACATTCTGAGCGCTAAGAGGCCTATATTGGGAAAAAGAATGTCTACAAATAAAAACTACACAGAAAAATTGTGTGAAACTTCTTTCTGTTCTGTTTGTTCAACTAAAAGAGTTGAACCTTAGTTTTGATTGAGCCGTTCTGAAACACTCTTTCTGTAGAAAATGCAAGTGGAGATTCGGAGCGCTAAGAGGGTAATAGTGGAAAAAGGAATGTCTCCAAATATAAACTACACAGAATCATTCTGTGAAACTTCTTTCTGATCTGTGCATTCAGCTAACAGAGTTAAACCATACTTTTGATTGAGCAGATCTGAACACTCTTTCTGTAGAAAATGCAACTGGACATTTGGAGCGCTAAGAGAGTAGTAGTGGAAAAAGGAATATATTCAAATATAAACTACACAGAAGCATTCTGTGAAACTTCTTTCTGATCTGAGCATTCAGCTAACAGAATTAAACCATACTTTTGATTGAGCAGTTTTGAAACACTCTGTCTGTAGAAAATGCAACTGGACATTCGTAGCGCTAAGTGGGTAATAGTGGAAAAAAGAATATGTTCAAATATAAACTACACAGAAGCATTGTATGAAACTACTTTCTGTTCTGTGCATTCAACTAACAGAGTTGAACCTTACTTTTGATTGAGCCTTTCTGAAACACTCTTTCTGTAGAAACTGCAATTGGACATTCTGAGCGTTAAGAGGCCTCTATTGGGAAAAATAATATCTTCAAATAAAAACTACACAGAAGAATTGTGTGAAACTTATTTCTGATATGTTCATTAAGCTAACAGAGTTAAACCATACTTTTGATTGCGCAGTTCTGAACACTCTTTCTGTAGAAAATGCAAGTGGACATTCGGAGCGCTAAGAGGGTAATAGTGGAAAAAGGAATGTCTTCAAATATAAACTACACAGAATCATTCGGTGAAACTTCTTTCTGATCTGTGCATTCAGCTAACAGAGTTAAACCATACTTTTGATTGAGCAGATCTGAACACTCTTTCTGTAGAAAATGCAACTGCACATTTGGAGCGCTAAGAGTGTAGTAGTGGAAAAAGGAATATATTCAAATATAAACTACACAGAAGCATTCTGTGAAACTTCTTTCTGATCTGAGCATTCAGCTAACAGAGTTAAACCATACTTTTGATTGAGCAGTTTTGAAACACTCTGTCTGTAGAAAATGCAACTGGACATTCGTAGCGCTAAGTGGGTAATAGTGGAAAAAAGAATATGTTCAAATATAAATTACACAGAAGCATTGTATGAAACTTCTTTCTGTTCTGTGCATTCAACTAACAGAGTTGAACCTTACTTTTGATTGAGCCTTTCTGAAACACTCTTTCTGTAGAAACTGCAATTGGACATTCTGAGCGCTAAGAGGCCTATATTGGGAAAAATAATATCTTCAAATAAAAACTACACAGAAGCATTGTGTGAAACTTATTTCTGATATGTTCATTAAGCTAACAGAGTTAAACCATACTTTTGATTGCGCAGTTCTGAACACTCTTTCTGTAGAAAATGCAAGTGGACATTCGGAGCGCTAAGAGGGTAATAGTGGAAAAAGGAATATATTCAAATATAAACTACACAGTAGCATTCTGTGAAAATTCTTTCTGTTCTGTGCATTCAACTGACAGTGTTGAACCTTACTTTTGATTGAGCCGTTCTGAAACACTCTTTCTGTAGAAACTGCAATTGGACATGCTAAGCGCTAAGAGGCCTACATTGGGAAAAAGAATATCTTCAAATAAAAACTACACAGATGCATTCTGTGAAACTTATTTCTTATCTGTAAATTCAGTTAACAGAGATAAAACATATTTTTGATTGAGCAGTTATGAAACACTCTTTTTGTAGAAAATGCAAGTGGAGATTCGGAGCGCTAAGAGGGTAATAGTGGAAAAAGGAATGTCTTCAAATATAACCTACACAGAATCATTCGGTGAAACTTCTTTCTGATCTGTGCATTCAGCTAACAGAGTTAAACCATACTTTTGATTGAGCAGATCTGAACACTCTTTCTGTTGAAAATGCAACTGGACATTTGGAGCGCTAAGAGCGTAGTAGTGGAAAAAGGAATATATTCAAATATAAACTACACAGAAGCATTCTGTGAAACTTCTTTCTGATCTGAGCATTCAGCTAACAGAGTTAAACCATACTTTTGATTGAGCAGTTTTGAAACACTCTGTCTGTAGAAAATGCAACTGGACATTCGTAGCGCTAAGTGGGTAATAGTGGAAAAAAGAATATGTTCAAATATAAACTACAGAGAAGCATTGTATGAAACTTCTTTCTGTTCTGTGCATTCAACTAACAGAGTTGAACCTTACTTTTGATTGAGCCGTTCTGAAACACTCTTTCTGTAGAAACTGCAATTGGACATTCTGAGCGCTAAGAGGCCTATATTGGGAAAAAGAATGTCTACAAATAAAAACTACACAGAAGAATCGTGTGAAACTTCTTTCTGTTCTGTTTGTTCAACTAAAAGAGTTGAACCTTAGTTTTGATTGAGCCGTTCTGAAACACTCTTTCTGTAGAAAATGCAAGTGGAGATTCGGAGCGCTAATAGGGTAATAGTGGAAAAAGGAATGTCTCCAAATATAAACTACACAGAATCATTCTGTGAAACTTCTTTCTGATCTGTGCATTCAGCTAACATAGTAAAACCATACTTTTGATTGAGCAGATCTGAACACTCTTTCTGTAGAAAATGCAACTGGACATTTGGAGCGCTAAGAGAGTAGTAGTGGAAAAAGGGATATATTCAAATATAAACTACACAGAAGCATTCTGTGAAACTTCTTTCTGATCTGAGCATTCAGCTAACAGAGTTAAACCATACTTTTGATTGAGCAGTTTTGAAACACTCTGTCTGTAGAAAATGCAACTGGACATTCATAGCGCCAAGTGGGTAATAGTGGAAAAAAGAATATGTTCAAATATAAACTACACAGAAGCATTGTATGAAACTTCTTTCTGTTCTGTGCATTCAACTCACAGAGTTGAACCTTACTTTTGATTGAGCCTTTCTGAAACACTCTTTCTGTAGAAACTGCAATTGGACATTCTGAGCGCTAAGAGGCCTCTATTGGGAAAAATAATATCTTCAAATAAAAACTACACAGAAGCATTGTGTGAAACTTATTTCTGATATGTTCGTTAAGCTAACAGAGTTAAACCATAATTTTGATTGCGCAGTTCTGAACACTCTTTCTGTAGAAAATGCAAGTGGACATTCGGAGCGCTAAGAGGGTAATAGTGGAAAAAGGAATATATTAAAATATAAACTACACAGTAGCATTCTGTGAAAATTCTTTCTGTTCTGTGCATTCAACTAACAGAGTTGAACCTCACTTTTGATTGAGCCGTTCTGAAACACTCTTTCTGTAGAAACTGCAATTGGACATTCTGAGCGCTAAGAGGCCTATATTGGGAAAAAGAATGTCTACAAATAAAAACTACACAGAAGAATTGTGTGAAACATCTTTCTGTTCTGTTTGTTCAACTAAAAGAGTTGAACCTTAGTTTTGATTGAGCCGTTCTGAAACACTCTTTCTGTAGAAAATGCAAGTGGATATTCGGAGCGCTAAGAGGGTAATAGTGGAAAAAGGAATGTCTCCAAATATAAACTACACAGAATCATTCTGTGAAACTTCTTTCTGATCTGTGCATTCAGCTAACAGAGTTAAACCATACTTTTGATAGAGCAGATCTGAACACTCTTTCTGTAGAAAATGCAACTGGACATTTGGAGCGCTAAGAGAGTAGTAGTGGAAAAAGGAATATATTCAAATATAAACTACACAGAAGCATTCTGTGAAACTTCTTTCTGATCTGAGCATTCAGCTAACAGAGTTAAACCATACTTTTGATTGAGCAGTTTTGAAACACTCTGTCTGTAGAAAATGCAACTGGACATTCGTAGCGCTAAGTGGGTAATAGTGGAAAAAATAATATGTTCAAATATAAACTACACAGAAGCATTGTATGAAACATCTTTCTGTTCTGTGCATTCAACTAACAGAGTTGAACCTTACTTTTGATTGAGCCGTTCTGAAACACTCTTTCTGTAGAAACTGCAATTGGACATTCTGAGCGCTAAGAGGCCTATATTGGGAAAAAGAATGTCTACAAATAAAAACTACACAGAAGAATTGTGTGAATCTACTTTCTGTTCTGTTTGTTCAACTAAAAGAGTTGAACCTTAGTTTTGATTGAGCCGTTCTGAAACACTCTTTCTGTAGAAAATGCAAGTGGAGATTCGGAGCGCTAAGAGGGTAATAGTGGAAAAAGGAATGTCTCCAAATATAAACTACACAGAATCATTCTGTGAAACTTCTTTCTGATCTGTGCATTCAGCTAACAGAGCTAAACCATACTTTTGATTGAGCAGATCTGAACACTCTTTCTGTAGAAAATGCAACTGTACATTTGGAGCGCTAAGAGAGTATTAGTGGAAAAACGAATATATTCAAATATAAACTACACAGAAGCATTCTGTGAAACTTCTTTCTGATCTGAGCATTCAGCTAACAGAGTTAAACCATACTTTTGATTGAGCAGTTTTGAAACACTCTGTCTGTAGAAAATGCAACTGGACATTCGTAGCGCTAAGTGGGTAATAGTGGAAAAAAGAATATGTTCAAATATAAACAACACAGAAGCATTGTATGAAACTACTTTCTGTTCTGTGCATTCAACTAACAGAGTTGAACCTCACATTTGATTGAGCCTTTCTGAAACACTCTTTCTGTAGAAACTGCAATTGGACATTCTGAGCGCTAAGAGGCCTCTATTGGGAAAAATAATATCTTCAAATAAAAACTACACAGAAGCATTGTGTGAATCTTATTTCTGATATGTTCATTAAGCTAACAGAGTTAAACCATAATTTGATTGCGCAGTTCTGAACACTCTTTCTGTAGAAAATGCAAGTGGACATTCGGAGCGCTAAGAGGGTATTAGTGGAAAAAGGAATATATTCAAATATAAACTACACAGTAGCATTCTGTGAAAATACTTTCTGTTCTGTGCATTCAACTAACAGAGTTGAACCTTACTTTTGATTGAGCCGTTCTGAAACACTCTTTCTGTAGAAACTGCAATTGGACATTCTGAGCGCTAAGAGGCCTATATTGGGAAAAAGAATGTCTACAAATAAAAACTACACAGAAGAATTGTGTGAATCTTCTTTCTGTTCTGTTTGTTCAACTAAAAGAGTTGAACCTTAGTTTTGATTGAGCCGTTCTGAAACACTCTTTCTGTAGAAAATGCAACTGGACATTCGTAGCGCTAAGTGGGTAATAGTGGAAAAAAGAATATGTTCAAATATAAACTACACAGTAGGATTCTGTGAAAATTCTTTCTGTTCTGTGCATTCAACTAACAGAGTTGAACCTTACTTTTGATTGAGCCGTTCTGAAACACTCTTTCTGTAGAAACTGCAATTGGACATGCTAAGCGCTAAGAGGCCTACATTGGGAAAAAGAATATCTTCAAATAAAAACTACACAGATGCATTGTGTGAAACTTATTTCTGATCTGTAAATTCAGTTAACAGAGATAAAACATATTTTTGATTGAGCAGTTATGAAACACTCTTTTTGTAGAAAATGCAAGTGGAGATTCGGAGCACTAAGTGGGTAATAGTGGAAAAAGGAATGTCTTCAAATATAAACTACACAGAATCATTCGGTGAAACTTCTTTCTGATCTGTGCGTTCAGCTAACAGAGTTAAACCATACTTTTGATTGAGCAGATCTGAACACTCTTTCTGTAGAAAATGCAACTGGACATTTGGAGCGCTAAGAGCGTAGTAGTGGAAAAAGGAATATATTCAAATATAAACTACACAGAAGCATTCTCTGAAACTTCTTTCTTATCTGAGCATTCAGCTAACAGAGTTAAACCATACTTTTGATTGAGCAGTTTTGAAACTCTCTGTCTGTAGAAAATGCAACTGGACATTCGTAGCGCTAAGTGGGTAATAGTGGAAAAAAGAATATGTTCAAATATAAACTATACAGAAGCATTTTATGAAACTTCTTTCTGTTCTGTGCATTCAACTAACAGAGTTGAACCTTACTTTTGATTGAGCCGTTCTGAAACACTCCTTCTGTAGAAACTGCAATTGGACATTCTGAGCGCTAAGAGGCCTATATTGGGAAAAAGAATGTCTACAAATAAAAACTACACAGAAGAATTGTGTGAAACTTATTTCTGCTCTGTTTGTTCAACTAAAAGAGTTGAACCTTAGTTTTGATTGAGCCGTTCTGAAACACTCTTTCTGTAGAAAATGCAAGTGGAGATTCGGAGCGCTAAGAGGGTAATAGTGGAAAAAGGAATGTCTCCAAATATAAACTACACAGAATCATTCTGTGAAACTTCTTTCTGATCTGTGCATTCAGCTAACAGAGTTAAAACATACTTTTGATTGAGCAGATCTGAACACTCTTTCTGTAGAAAATGCAACTGGACATTTGGAGCGCTAAGAGAGTAGTAGTGGAAAAAGGAATATATTCAAATATAAACTACACAGAAGCATTCTGTGAAACTTCTTTCTGATCTGAGCATTCAGCTAACAGAGTTAAACCATACTTATGATTGAGTAGTTTTGAAACACTCTGTCTGTAGAAAATGCAATTGGACATTCGTAGCGCTAAGTGGGTAATAGTGGAAAAAAGAATATGTTCAAATATAAACTACACAGAAGCATTTTATGAAACTTCTTTCTGTTCTGTGCATTCAACTAACAGAGTTGAACCTTACTTTTGATTGAGCCTTTCTGAAACACTCTTTCTGTAGAAACTGCAATTGGACATTCTGAGCGCTAAGAGGACTCTATTGGGAAAAATAATATCTTCAAATAAAAACTACACAGAAGCATTGTGTGAAACTTATTTCTGATATGTTCATTAAGCTAACAGAGTTAAACCATACTTTTGATTGCGCAGTTCTGAACACTCTTTCTGTAGAAAATGCAAGTGGACATTCGGAGCGCTACGAGGGTAATAGTGGAAAAAGGAATATATTCAAATACAAACTACACAGTAGCATTCTGTGAAAATTCTTTCTGTTCTGTGCATTCAACTAACAGAGTTGAACCTTACTTTTGATTGAGCCGTTCTGAAACACTCTTTGTGTAGAAACTGCAATTGGACATGCTAAGCGCTAAGAGGCCTACATTAGGAAAAAGAATATCTTCAAATAAAAACTACACAGATGCATTCTGTGAAACTTATTTCTGATCTGTAAATTCAGTTAACAGAGATAAAACATATTTTTGATTGAGCAGTTATGAAACACTCTTTTTGTAAAAAATGCAAGTGGAGATTCGGAGCGCTAAGAGGGTAATAGTGGAAAAAGGAATGTCTTCAAATATAAACTACACAGAATCATTCGGTGAAACTTCTTTCTGATCTGTGCATTCAGCTAACAGAGTTAAAACATACTTTTGATTGAGCACATCTGAACACTCTTTCTGTTGAAAATGCAACTGGACATTTGGAGCGCTAAGAGCGTAGTAGTGGAAAAAGGAATATATGCAAATATAAACTACACAGAAGCATTCTGTGAAACTTCTTTCTGATCTGAGCATACAGCTAACAGAGTTAAACCATACTTTTGATTGAGCAGTTTTGAAACTCTCTGTCTGTAGAAAATGCAACTGGACATTCGTAGCGCTAAGTGGGTAATAGTGGAAAAAAGAATATGTTCAAATATAAACTACACAGAAGCATTGTATGAAACTTCTTTCTGTTCTGTGCATTCAACTAACAGAGTTGAACCTTACTTTTGATTGAGCCGTTCTGAAACACTCTTTCTGTAGAAACTGCAATTGGACATTCTGAGCGCTAAGAGGCCTATATTGGGAAAAAGAATGTCTACAAATAAAAACTACACAGAAGAATTGTGTGAAACTATTTCTGTTCTGTTTGTTCAACTAAAAGAGTTGAACCTTAGTTTTGATTGAGCCGTTCTGAAACACTCTTTCTGTAGAAAATGCAAGTGGATATTCGGAGCGCTAAGAGGGTAATAGTGGAAAAAGGAATGTCTCCAAATATAAACTACACAGAATCATTCTGTGAAACTTCTTTCTGATCTGTGCATTCAGCTAACAGAGTTAAACCGTACTTTTGATTGAGCAGATCTGAACACTCTTTCTGTAGAAAATGCAACTGGACATTTGGAGCGCTAAGAGAGTAGTAGTGGAAAAAGGAATATATTCAAATATAAACTACACAGAAGCATTCTGTGAAACTTCTTTCTGATCTGAGCATTCAGCTAACAGAGTTAAACCATACTTATGATTGAGCAGTTTTGAAACACTCTGTCTGTAGAAAATGCAATTGGACATTCGTAGCGCTAAGTGGGTAATAGTGGAAAAAAGAATATGTTCAAATATAAACTACACAGAAGCATTGTATGAAACTACTTTCTGTTCTGTGCATTCAACTAACAGAGTTGAACCTTACTTTTGATTGAGCCTTTCTGAAACACTCTTTCTGTAGAAACTGCAATTGGACATTCTGAGCGCTAAGAGGACTCTATTGGGAAAAATAATATCTTCAAATAAAAACTACACAGAAGCATTGTGTGAAACTTATTTCTGATATGTTCATTAAGCTAACAGAGTTAAACCATACTTTTGATTGCGCAGTTCTGAACACTCTTTCTGTAGAAAATGCAAGTGGACATTCGGAGCGCTACGAGGGTAATAGTGGAAAAAGGAATATATTCAAATATAAACTACACAGTAGCATTCTGTGAAAATTCTTTCTGTTCTGTGCATTCAACTAACAGAGTTGAACCTTACTTTTGATTGAGCCGTTCTGAAACACTCTTTGTGTAGAAACTGCAATTGGACATGCTAAGCGCTAAGAGGCATACATTAGGAAAAAGAATATCTTCAAATAAAAACTACACAGATGCATTCTGTGAAACTTATTTCTGATCTGTAAATTCAGTTAACAGAGATAAAACATATTTTTGATTGAGCAGTTATGAAACACTCTTTTTGTAGAAAATGCAAGTGGAGATTCGGAGCGCTAAGAGGGTAATAGTGGAAAAAGGAATGTCTTGAAATATAAACTACACAGAATCATTCGGTGAATCTTCTTTCTAATCTGTGCATTCAGCTAACAGAGTTAAACCATACTTTTGATTGAGCACATCTGAACACTCTTTCTGTTGAAAATGCAACTGGACATTTGGAGCGCTAAGAGCGTAGTAGTGGAAAAAGGAATATATGCAAATATAAACTACACAGAAGCATTCTGTGAAACTTCTTTCTGATCTGAGCATACAGCTAACAGAGTTAAAACATACTTTTGATTGAGCAGTTTTGAAACTCTCTGTCTGTAGAAAATGCAACTGGACATTCGTAGCGCTAAGTGGGTAATAGGGGAAAAAAGAATATGTTCAAATATAAACTACACAGAAGCATTGTATGAAACTTCTTTCTGTTCTGTGCATTCAACTAACAGAGTTGAACCTTACTTTTCATTGAGCCGTTCTGAAACACTCTTTCTGTAGAAACTGCAATTGGACATTCTGAGCGCTAAGAGGCCTATATTGGGAAAAAGAATGTCTACAAATAAAAACTACACAGAAGAATTGTGTGAAACTACTTTCTGTTCTGTTTGTTCAACTAAAAGAGTTGACCCTTAGTTTTGATTGAGCCGTTCTGAAACACTCTTTCTGTAGAAAATGCAAGTGGAGATTCGGAGCGCTAAGAGGGTAATAGTGGAAAAAGGAATGTCTCCAAATATAAACTACACAGAATCATTCTGTGAAACTTCTTTCTGATCTGTGCATTCAGCTAACAGAGTTAAACCATACTTTTGATTGAGCAGATCTGAACACTCTTTCTGTAGAAAATGCAACTGGACATTTGGAGCGCTAAGAGAGTAGTAGTGGAAAAAGGAATATATTCAAATATAAACTACACAGAAGCATTCTGTGAAACTTCTTTCTGATCTGAGCATTCAGCTAACAGAGTTAAACCATACTTATGATTGAGCAGTTTTGAAACACTCTGTCTGTAGAAAATGCAACTGGACATTCGTAGCGCTAAGTGGGTAATAGTGGAAAAAAGAATATGTTCAAATATAAACTACACAGAAGCATTGTATGAAACTTCTTTCTGTTCTGTGCATTCAACTAACAGAGTTGAACCTTACTTTTGATTGAGCCTTTCTGAAACACTCTTTCTGTAGAAACTGCAATTGGACATTCTGAGCGCTAAGAGGCCTATATTGGGAAAAATAATATCTTCAAATAAAAACTACACAGAAGCATTGTGTGAAACTTATTTCTGATATGTTCATTAAGCTAACAGAGTTAAACCATACTTTTGATTGCGCAGTTCTGAACACTCTTTCTGTAGAAAATGCAAGTGGACATTCGGAGCGCTAAGAGGGTAATAGTGGAAAAAGTAATATATTCAAATATAAACTACACAGTAGCATTCTGTGAAAATTCTTTCTGTTCTGTGCATTCAACTAACAGAGTTGAACCTTACTTTTGATTGAGCCGTTCTGAAACACACTTTGTGTAGAAACTGCAATTGGACATGCTAAGCGCTAAGAGGCCTACATTAGGAAAAAGAATATCTTCAAATAAAAACTACACAGATGCATTCTGTGAAACTTATTTCTGATCTGTAAATTCAGTTAACAGAGATAAAACATATTTTTGATTGAGCAGTTATGAAACACTCTTTTTGTAGAAAATGCAAGTGGAGATTCGGAGCGCTAAGAGGGTAATAGTGGAAAAAGGAATGTCTTCAAATATAAACTACACAGAATCATTCGGTGAAACTTCTTTCTGATCTGTGCATTCAGCTAACAGAGTTAAAACATACTTTTGATTGAGCACATCTGAACACTCTTTCTGTTGAAAATGCAACTGGACATTTGGAGCGCTAAGAGCGTAGTAGTGTAAAAAGGAATATATGCAAATATAAACTACACAGAAGCATTCTGTGAAACTTCTTTCTGATCTGAGCATTCAGCTAACAGAGTTAAACCATACTTATGATTGAGCAGTTTTGAAACACTCTGTCTGTAGAAAATGCAATTGGACATTCGTAGCGCTAAGTGGGTAATAGTGGAAAAAAGAATATGTTCAAATATAAACTACACAGAAGCATTGTATGAAACTACTTTCTGTTCTGTGCATTCAACTAACAGAGTTGAACCTTACTTTTGATTGAGCCTTTCTGAAACACTCTTTCTGTAGAAACTGCAATTGGACATTCTGAGCGCTAAGAGGACTCTATTGGGAAAAATAATATCTTCAAATAAAAACTACACAGAAGCATTGTGTGAAACTTATTTCTGATATGTTCATTAAGCTAACAGAGTTAAACCATACTTTTGATTGCGCAGTTCTGAACACTGTTTCTGTAGACAATGCAAGTGGACATTCGGAGCGCTACGAGGGTAATAGTGGAAAAAGGAATATATTCAAATATAAACTACACAGTAGCATTCTGTGAAAATTCTTTCTGTTCTGTGCATTCAACTAACAGAGTTGAACCTTACTTTTGTTTGAGCCGTTCTGAAACACTCTTTGTGTAGAAACTGCAATTGGACATGCTAAGCGCTAAGAGGCCTACATTAGGAAAAAGAATATCTTCAAATAAAAACTACACAGATGCATTCTGTGAAACTTATTTCTGATCTGTAAATTCAGTTAACAGAGATAAAACATATTTTTGATTGAGCAGTTATGAAACACTCTTTTTGTAGAAAATGCAAGTGGAGATTCGGAGCGCTAAGAGGGTAATAGTGGAAAAAGGAATGTCTTCAAATATAAACTACACAGAATCATTCGGTGAAACTTCTTTCTGATCTGTGCATTCAGCTAACAGAGTTAAACCATACTTTTGATTGAGCACATCTGAACACTCTTTCTGTTGAAAATGCAACTTTACATTTGGAGCGCTAAGAGCGTAGTAGTGGAAAAAGGAATATATGCAAATATAAACTACACAGAAGCATTCTGTGAAACTTCTTTCTGATCTGAACATACAGCTAACAGATTTAAACCATACTTTTGATTGAGCAGTTTTGAAACTCTCTGTCTGTAGAAAATGCAACTGGACATTCGTAGAGCTAAGTGGGTAATAGTAAAAAAAAGAATATGTTCAAATATAAACTACACAGAAGCATTGTATGAAATTTCTTTCTGTTCTGTGCATTCAACTAACAGAGTTGAACCTTACTTTTGATTGAGCCGTTCTGAAACACTCTTTCTGTAGAAACTGCAATTGGACATTCTGAGCGCTAAGAGGCCTATATTGGGAAAAAGAATGTCTACAAATTAAAACTACACAGAAGAATTGTGTGAAACTACTTTCTGTTCTGTTTGTTCAACTAAAAGAGTTGAACCTTAGTTTTGATTGAGCCGTTCTGAAACACTCTTTCTGTAGAAAATGCAAGTGGAGATTCGGAGCGCTAAGAGGGTAATAGTGGAAAAAGGAATGTCTACAAATATAAACTACACAGAATCATTCTGTGAAACTTCTTTCTGATCTGTGCATTCAGCTAACAGAGTTAAACCATACTTTTGATTGAGCAGATCTGAACACTCTTTCTGTAGAAAATGCAACTGGACATTTGGAGCGCTAAGAGAGTAGTAGTGGAAAAAGGAATATATTCAAATATAAACTACACAGAAGCATTCTGTGAAACTTCTTTCTGATCTGAGCATTCAGCTAACAGAGTTAAACCATACTTATGATTGAGCAGTTTTCAAACACTCTGTCTGTAGAAAATGCAACTGGACATTCGTAGCGCTAAGTGGGTAATAGTGGAAAAAAGAATATTTTAAAATATAAACTACACAGAAGCATTTTATGAAACTTCTTTCTGTTCTGTGCATTCAACTAACAGAGTTGAACCTTACTTTTGATTGAGCCTTTCTGAAACACTCTTTCTGTAGAAACTGCAATTGGACATTCTGAGCGCTAAGAGGCCTATATTGGGAAAAATAATATCTTCAAATAAAAACTACACAGAAGCATTTTGTGAAACTTATTTCTGATATGTTCATTAAGTTAACAGAGTTAAACCATACTTTTGATTGCGCAGTTCTGAACACTCTTTCTGTAGAAAATGCAAGTGGACATTCGGAGCGCTAAGAGGGTAATAGTGGAAAAAGGAATATATTCAAATATAAACTACACAGTAGCATTCTGTGAAAATTCTTTCTGTTCTGTGCATTCAACTAACAGAGTTGAACCTTACTTTTGATTGAGCCGTTCTGACACATTCTTTGTGTAGAAACTGCAATTCGACATGCTAAGCGCTAAGAGGCTTACATTAGGAAAAAGAATATCTTCAAATAAAAACTACACAGATGCATTCTGTGAAACTTATTTCTGATCTGTAAATTCAGTTAAGAGATAAAACATATTTTTGATTGAGCAGTTATGAAACACTCTTTTTGTAGAAAATGCAAGTGGAGATTCGGAGCGCTAAGAGGGTAATAGTGGAAAAAGTAATGTCTTCAAATATAAACTACACAGAATCATTCGGTGAAACTTCTTTCTGATCTGTGCATTCAGCTAACAGAGTTAAACCATACTTTTGATTGAGCAGATCTGAACACTCTTTCTGTTGAAAATGCAACTGGACATTTGGAGCGCTAAGAGCGTAGTAGTGGAAAAAGGAATATATTCAAATATAAACTACACAGAAGCATTCTGTGAAACTTCTTTCTGATCTGAGCATTCAGCTAACAGAGTTAAACCATACTTTTGATTGAGCAGTTTTGAAACACTCTGTCTGTAGAAAATGCAACTGGACATTCGTAGCGCTAAGTGGGTAATAGTGGAAAAAAGAATATGTTCAAATATAAACTACACAGAAGCATTGTATGAAACTTCTTTCTGTTCTGTGCATTCAACTAACAGAATTGAACCTTACTTTTGATTGAGCCGTTCTGAGACACTCTTTCTATAGAAACTGCAATTGGACATTCTGAGCGTTAAGAGGCCTATATTGGGAAAAAGAATGTCTACAAATAAAAACTACACAGAAGAATTGTGTGAAACTTCTTTCTGTTCTCTTTGTTCAACTAAAAGTGTTGAACCTTAGTTTTGATTGAGTCGTTCTGAAACACTCTTTCTGTAGAAAATGCAAGTGGATATTCGGAGCGCTAAGAATGTAATAGTGGAAAAAGGAATGTCTTCAAATATAAACTACACAGAATCATTCGGTGAAACTTATTTCTGATCTGTGCATTCAGCTAACAGAGTTAAACCATACTTTTGATTGAGCAGATCTGAACACTCTTTCTGTTGAAAATGCAACTGGACATTTGGAGCGCTAAGAGCGTAGTAGTGGAAAAAGGAATATATTCAAATTTAAACTACACAGAAGCATTCTGTGAAACTTCTTTCTGATCTGAGCATACAGCTAACAGAGTTAAACCATACTTTTGATTGTGCAGTTTTGAAACACTCTGTCTGTAGAAAATGCAACTGGACATTCGTAGCGCTAAGTGGGTAATAGTGGAAAAAAGAATATGTTCAAATATAAACTACACAGAAGCATTGTATGAAACTTCTTTCTTTTCTGTGCATTCAACTAACAGAATTGAACCTTACATTTGATTGAGCCGTTCTGAAACACTCTTTCTGTAGAAACTTCAATTGGACATTCTGAGCGTTAAGAGGCCTATATTGGGAAAAAGAATGTCTACAAATAAAAACTACACAGAAGAATTGTGTGAAACTTCTTTCTGTTCTGTTTGTTCAACTAAAAGAGTTGAACCATAGTTTTGATTGAGCCGTTCTGAAACACTCTTTCTGTAGAAAATGCAAGTGGAGATTCGGAGTGCTAACAGGGTAATAGTGGAAAAAGGAATGTCTCCAAATATAAACTACACAGAATCATTCTGTGAAACTTCTTTCTGATCTGTGCATTCAGCTAACAGAGTTAAACCATACTTTTGATTGAGCAGATCTGAACACTCTTTCTGTAGAAAATGCAACTGGACATTTGGAGCGCTAAGAGAGTAGTAGTGGAAAAAGGAATATATTCAAATATAAACTACACAGAAGCATTCTGTGAAACTTCTTTCTGATCTGAGCATTCAGCTAACAGAGTTAAACCATACTTTTGATTGAGCAGTTTTGAAACACTCTGTCTGTAGGAAATGCAACTGGACATTCGTAGCGCTAAGTGGGTAATAGTGGAAAAAAGAATATGTTCAAATATAAACTACACAGAAGCATTGTATGAAACTTCTTTCTGTTCTGTGCATTCAACTAACAGACTTGAACCTTACTTTTGATTGAGCCTTTATGAAACACTCTTTCTCTAGAAACTGCAATTGGACATTCTGAGCGCTAAGAGGCCTATATTGGGAAAAATAATATCTTCAAATAAAAACTACACAGAAGCATTGTGTGAAATTTATTTCTGATATGTTCATTAAGCTAACAGAGTTAAACCATACTTTTGATTGCGCAGTTCTGAACACTCTTTCTGTAGAAAATGCAAGTGGACATTCGGAGCGCTAAGAGGGTAATAGTGGAAAAAGGAATATATTCAAATATAAACTACACATTAGCATTCTGTGAAAATTCTTTCTGTTCTGTGCATTCAACTAACAGAGTTGAACCTTACTTTTGATTGAGCCATTCTGAAACACTGTTTCTGTAGAAACTGCAATTGGACATGCTAAGCGCTAAGAGGCCTACATTGGGAAAAAGAATATCTTCAAATAAAAACTACACAGATGCATTCTGTGAAACTTATTTCTGATCTGTAAATTCAGTTAACAGATATAAAACATATTTTTGATTGAGCAGTTATGGAACACTCTTTTTGTAGAAAATGCAAGTGGAGATTCGGAGCGCTAAGAGGGTAACAGTGCAAAAAGGAATGTCTTCAAATATAAACTACACAGAATCATTCGGTGAAACTTCTTTCTGATCTGTGCATTCAGCTAACAGAGTTAAACCATACTTTTGATTGAGGAGATCTGAACACTCTTTCTGTAGAAAATGCAACTGGACATTTGGAGCGCTAAGAGCGTAGTAGTGGAAAAAGGAATATATTCAAATATAAACTACACAGAAGCATTCTGTGAAACTTCTTTCTGATCTGAGCATTCAGCTAACAGAGTTAAACCATACTTTTGATTGAGCAGTTTTGAAACTCTCTGTCTGTAGAAAATGCAACTGGATATTCGTAGCGCTAAGTGGGTAATAGTGGAAAAAAGAATATGTTCATATATAAACTACACAGAAGAATTGTATGAAACTTCTTTCTGTTCTGTGCATTCAACTAACAGAGTTGAACCTTACTTTTGATTGAGCCGTTCTGAAACACTCTTTCTGTAGAAACTGCAATTGGACATTCTGAGCGCTAAGAGGCCTATATTGGGAAAAAGAATGTCTACAAATAAAAACTACACAGAAGAATTGTGTGAAACTTCTTTCTGTTCTGTTTGTTCAACTAAAAGAGTTGAACCTTAGTTTTGATTGAGCCGTTCTGAAACACTCTTTCTGTAGAAAATGCAAGTGGAGATTCGGAGCGCTAAGAGGGTAATAGTGGAAAAAGGAATGTCTTCAAATATAAACTACACAGAATCATTCTGTGAAACTTCTTTCTGATCTGTGCATTCAGCTAACAGAGTTAAACCATACTTTTGATTGAGCAGATCTGAACACTCTTTCTGTAGAAAATGCAACTGGACATTTGGAGCGCTAAGAGAGTAGTAGTGGAAAAAGGAATATATTCAAATATAAACTACACAGAAGCATTCTGTGAAACTTCTTTCTGATCTGAGCATTCAGCTAACAGAGTTAAACCATCCTTTTGATTGAGCAGTTTTGAAACACTCTGTCTGTAGAAAATGCAACTGGACATTCGTAGCGCTAAGTGGGTAATAGTGGAAAAAAGAATATGTTCAAATATAAACTACACAGAAGCATTGTATGAAACTTCTTTCTGTTCTGTGCATTCAACTAACAGAGTTGAACCTTACTTTTGATTGAGCCTTTCTGAAACACTCTTTCTGTAGAAACTGCAATTGGACATTCTGAGCGCTAAGAGGCCTCTATTGGGAAAAATAATATCTTCAAATAAAAACTACACAGAAGCATTGTGTGAAACTTATTTCTGATATGTTCATTAAGCTAACAGAGTTAAACCATACTTTTGATTGCGCAGTTCTGAACACTCTTTCTGTAGAAAATGCAAGTGGACATTCGGAGCGCTAAGAGGGTAATAGTGGAAAAAGGAATATATTCAAATATAAACTACACATTAGCATTCTGTGAAAATTCTTTCTGTTCTGTGCATTCAACTAACAGAGTTGAACCTTACTTTTGATTGAGCCGTTCTGAAACCCTCTTTCTTTAGTAACTGCAATTGGACATGCTAAGCGCTAAGAGGCCTACATTGGGAAAAAGAATATCTTCAAATAAAAACTACACAGATGCATTCTGTGAAACTTATTTCTGATCTGTAAATTCAGTTAACAGATATAAAACATATTTTTGATTGAGCAGTTATGAAACACTCTTTTTGTAGAAAATGCAAGTGGAGATTCGGAGCGCTAAGAGGGTAACAGTGCAAAAAGGAATGTCTTCAAATATAAACTACACAGAATCATTCGGTGAAACTTCTTTCTGATCTGTGCATTCAGCTAACAGAGTTAAACCATACTTTTGATTGAGGAGATCTGAACACTCTTTCTGTAGAAAATGCAACTGGACATTTGGAGCGCTAAGAGCGTAGTAGTGGAAAAAGGAATATATTCAAATATAAACTACACAGAAGCATTCTGTGAAACTTCTTTCTGATCTGAGCATTCAGCTAACAGAGTTAAACCATACTTTTGATTGAGCAGTTTTGAAACTCTCTGTCTGTAGAAAATGCAACTGGATATTCGTAGCGCTAAGTGGGTAATAGTGGAAAAAAGAATATGTTCAAATATAAACTACACAGAAGAATTGTATGAAACTTCTTTCTGTTCTGTGCATTCAACTAACAGAGTTGAACCTTACTTTTGATTGAGCCGTTCTGAAACACTCTTTCTGTAGAAACTGCAATTGGACATTCTGAGCGCTAAGAGGCCTATATTGGGAAAAAGAATGTCTACAAATAAAAACTACACAGAAGAATTGTGTGAAACTTCTTTCTGTTCTGTTTGTTCAACTAAAAGAGTTGAACCTTAGTTTTGATTGAGCCGTTCTGAAACACTCTTTCTGTAGAAAATGCAAGTGGAGATTCGGAGCGCTAAGAGGGTAATAGTGGAAAAAGGAATATATTCAAATATAAACTACACATTAGCATTCTGTGAAAATTCTTTCTGTTCTGTGCATTCAACTAACAGAGTTGAACCTTACTTTTGATTGAGCCATTCTGAAACACTGTTTCTGTAGAAACTGCAATTGGACATGCTAAGCGCTAAGAGGCCTACATTGGGAAAAAGAATATCTTCAAATAAAAACTACACAGATGCATTCTGTGAAACTTATTTCTGATCTGTAAATTCAGTTAACAGATATAAAACATATTTTTGATTGAGCAGTTATGGAACACTCTTTTTGTAGAAAATGCAAGTGGAGATTCGGAGCGCTAAGAGGGTAACAGTGCAAAAAGGAATGTCTTCAAATATAAACTACACAGAATCATTCGGTGAAACTTCTTTCTGATCTGTGCATTCAGCTAACAGAGTTAAACCATACTTTTGATTGAGGAGATCTGAACACTCTTTCTGTAGAAAATGCAACTGGACATTTGGAGCGCTAAGAGCGTAGTAGTGGAAAAAGGAATATATTCAAATATAAACTACACAGAAGCATTCTGTGAAACTTCTTTCTGATCTGAGCATTCAGCTAACAGAGTTAAACCATACTTTTGATTGAGCAGTTTTGAAACTCTCTGTCTGTAGAAAATGCAATTGGATATTCGTAGCGCTAAGTGGGTAATAGTGGAAAAAAGAATATGTTCAAATATAAACTACACAGAAGAATTGTATGAAACTTCTTTCTGTTCTGTGCATTCAACTAACAGAGTTGAACCTTACTTTTGATTGAGCCGTTCTGAAACACTCTTTCTGTAGAAACTGCAATTGGACATTCTGAGCGCTAAGAGGCCTATATTGGGAAAAAGAATGTCTACAAATAAAAACTACACAGAAGAATTGTGTGAAACTTCTTTCTGTTCTGTTTGTTCAACTAAAAGAGTTGAACCTTAGTTTTGATTGAGCCGTTCTGAAACACTCTTTCTGTAGAAAATGCAAGTGGAGATTCGGAGCGCTAAGAGGGTAATAGTGGAAAAAGGAATGTCTTCAAATATAAACTACACAGAATCATTCTGTGAAACTTCTTTCTGATCTGTGCATTCAGCTAACAGAGTTAAACCATACTTTTGATTGAGCAGATCTGAACACTCTTTCTGTAGAAAATGCAACTGGACATTTGGAGCGCTAAGAGAGTAGTAGTGGAAAAAGGAATATATTCAAATATAAACTACACAGAAGCATTCTGTGAAACTTCTTTCTGATCTGAGCATTCAGCTAACAGAGTTAAACCATCCTTTTGATTGAGCAGTTTTGAAACACTCTGTCTGTAGAAAATGCAACTGGACATTCGTAGCGCTAAGTGGGTAATAGTGGAAAAAAGAATATGTTCAAATATAAACTACACAGAAGCATTGTATGAAACTTCTTTCTGTTCTGTGCATTCAACTAACAGAGTTGAACCTTACTTTTGATTGAGCCTTTCTGAAACACTCTTTCTGTAGAAACTGCAATTGGACATTCTGAGCGCTAAGAGGCCTCTATTGGGAAAAATAATATCTTCAAATAAAAACTACACAGAAGCATTGTGTGAAACTTATTTCTGATATGTTCATTAAGCTAACAGAGTTAAACCATACTTTTGATTGCGCAGTTCTGAACACTCTTTCTGTAGAAAATGCAAGTGGACATTCGGAGCGCTAAGAGGGTAATAGTGGAAAAAGGAATATATTCAAATATAAACTACACATTAGCATTCTGTGAAAATTCTTTCTGTTCTGTGCATTCAACTAACAGAGTTGAACCTTACTTTTGATTGAGCCGTTCTGAAACCCTCTTTCTTTAGTAACTGCAATTGGACATGCAAAGCGCTAAGAGGCCTACATTGGGAAAAAGAATATCTTCAAATAAAAACTACACAGATGCATTCTGTGAAACTTATTTCTGATCTGTAAATTCAGTTAACAGATATAAAACATATTTTTGATTGAGCAGTTATGAAACACTCTTTTTGTAGAAAATGCAAGTGGAGATTCGGAGCGCTAAGAGGGTAACAGTGCAAAAAGGAATGTCTTCAAATATAAACTACACAGAATCATTCGGTGAAACTTCTTTCTGATCTGTGCATTCAGCTAACAGAGTTAAACCATACTTTTGATTGAGGAGATCTGAACACTCTTTCTGTAGAAAATGCAACTGGACATTTGGAGCGCTAAGAGCGTAGTAGTGGAAAAAGGAATATATTCAAATATAAACTACACAGAAGCATTCTGTGAAACTTCTTTCTGATCTGAGCATTCAGCTAACAGAGTTAAACCATACTTTTGATTGAGCAGTTTTGAAACTCTCTGTCTGTAGAAAATGCAACTGGATATTCGTAGCGCTAAGTGGGTAATAGTGGAAAAAAGAATATGTTCAAATATAAACTACACAGAAGAATTGTATGAAACTTCTTTCTGTTCTGTGCATTCAACTAACAGAGTTGAACCTTACTTTTGATTGAGCCGTTCTGAAACACTCTTTCTGTAGAAACTGCAATTGGACATTCTGAGCGCTAAGAGGCCTATATTGGGAAAAAGAATGTCTACAAATAAAAACTACACAGAAGAATTGTGTGAAACTTCTTTCTGTTCTGTTTGTTCAACTAAAAGAGTTGAACCTTAGTTTTGATTGAGCCGTTCTGAAACACTCTTTCTGTAGAAAATGCAAGTGGAGATTCGGAGCGCTAAGAGGGTAATAGTGGAAAAAGGAATGTCTTCAAATATAAACTACACAGAATCATTCTGTGAAACTTCTTTCTGATCTGTGCATTCAGCTAACAGAGTTAAACCATACTTTTGATTGAGCAGATCTGAACACTCTTTCTGTAGAAAATGCAACTGGACATTTGGAGCGCTAAGAGAGTAGTAGTGGAAAAAGGAATATATTCAAATATAAACTACACAGAAGCATTCTGTGAAACTTCTTTCTGATCTGAGCATTCAGCTAACAGAGTTAAACCATCCTTTTGATTGAGCAGTTTTGAAACACTCTGTCTGTAGAAAATGCAACTGGACATTCGTAGCGCTAAGTGGGTAATAGTGGAAAAAAGAATATGTTCAAATATAAACTACACAGAAGCATTGTATGAAACTTCTTTCTGTTCTGTGCATTCAACTAACAGAGTTGAACCTTACTTTTGATTGAGCCTTTCTGAAACACTCTTTCTGTAGAAACTGCAATTGGACATTCTGAGCGCTAAGAGGCCTCTATTGGGAAAAATAATATCTTCAAATAAAAACTACACAGAAGCATTGTGTGAAACTTATTTCTGATATGTTCATTAAGCTAACAGAGTTAAACCATACTTTTGATTGCGCAGTTCTGAACACTCTTTCTGTAGAAAATGCAAGTGGACATTCGGAGCGCTAAGAGGGTAATAGTGGAAAAAGGAATATATTCAAATATAAACTACACAGTAGCATTCTGTGAAAATACTTTCTGTTCTGTGCATTCAACTAACAGAGTTGAACCTTACTTTTGATTGAGCCGTTCTGAAACACTCTTTCTGTAGTAACTGCAATTGGACATGCTAAGCGCTAAGAGGTCTACATTGGGAAAAAGAATATCTTCAAATAAAAACTACACAGATGCATTCTGTGAAACTTATTTCTGATCTGTAAATTCAGTTAACAGATATAAAACATATTTTTGATTGAGCAGTTATGAAACACTCTTTTTGTAGAAAATGCAAGTGGAGATTCGGAGCGCTAAGAGGGTAACAGTTGAAAAAGGAATGTCTTCAAATATAAACTACACAGAATCATTCGGTGAAACTTCTTTCTGATCTGTGCATTCAGCTAACAGAGTTAAAACATACTTTTGATTGAGCAGATCTGAACACTCTTTCTGTAGAAAATGCAACTGGACATTTGGAGCGCTAAGAGCGTAGTAGTGGAAAAAGTAATATATTCAAATATAAACTACACAGAAGCATTCTGTGAAACTTCTTTCTGATCTGAGCATTCAGCTAACAGAGTTAAACCATACTTTTGATTGAGCAGTTTTGAAACACTCTGTCTGTAGAAAATGCAACTGGACATTCGTAGCGCTAAGTGGGTAATAGTGGAAAAAAGAGTATGTTCAAATATAAACTACACAGAAGCATTGTATGAAACTTCTTTCTGTTCTGTGCATTCAACTAACAGAGTTGAACCTTACTTTTGATTGAGCCGTTCTGAAACACTCTTTCTGTAGAAACTGCAATTGGACATTCTGAGCGCTAAGAGGCCTATATTGGGAAAAAGAATGTCTACAAATAAAAACCACACAGAAGAATTGTGTGAAACTTCTTTCTGTTCTGTTTGTTCAACTAAAAGAGTTGAACCTTAGTTTTGATTGAGCCGTTCTGAAACACTCTTTCTGTAGAAAATGCAAGTGGAGATTTGGAGCGCTAAGAGGGTAAGAGTGGAAAAAGGAATGTCTCCAAATATAAACAACACAGAATCATTCTGTGAAACTTCTTTCTGATCTGTGCATTCAGCTAACAGAGTTAAACCATACTTTTGATTGAGCAGATCTGAACACTCTTTCTGTAGAAAATGCAACTGGACATTTGGAGCGCTAAGAGAGTAGTAGTGGAAAAAGGAATATATTCAAATATAAACTACACAGAAGCATTCTGTGAAACTTCTTTCTGATCTGAGCATTCAGCTAACAGAGTTAAACCATACTTTTGATTGAGCAGTTTTGAAACACTCTGTCTGTAGAAAATGCAACTGGACATTCGTAGCGCTAAGTGGGTAATAGTGGAAAAAAGAATATGTTCAAATATAAACTACACAGAAGCATTGTATGAAACTTCTTTCTGTTCTGTGCATTCAACTAACAGAGTTGAACCTTACTTTTGATTGAGCCTTTCTGAAACACTCTTTCTGTAGAAACTGCAATTGGACATTCTGAGCGCTAAGAGGCCTCTATTGGGAAAAATAATATCTTCAAATAAAAACTACACAGAAGCATTGTGTGAAACTTATTTCTGATATGTTCATTAAGCTAACAGAGTTAAACCATACTTTTGATTGCGCAGTTCTGAACACTCTTTCTGTAGAAAATGCAAGTGGACATTCGGAGCGCTAAGAGGGTAATAGTGGAAAAAGGAATATATTCAAATATAAACTACACATTAGCATTCTGTGAAAATTCTTTCTGTTCTGTGCATTCAACTAACAGAGTTGAACCTTACTTTTGATTGAGCCGTTCTGAAACACTCTTTCTTCAGTAACTGCAATTGGACATGCTAAGCGCTAAGAGGCCTACATTGGGAAAAAGAATATCTTCAAATAAAAACTACACAGATGCATTCTGTGAAACTTATTTCTGATCTGTAAATTCAGTTAACAGATATAAAACATATTTTTGATTGAGCAGTTATGAAACACTCTTTTTGTAGAAAATGCAAGTGGAGATTCGGAGCGCTAAGAGGGTAACAGTGCAAAAAGGAATGTCTTCAAATATAAACTACACAGAATCATTCGGTGAAACTTCTTTCTGATCTGTGCATTCAGCTAACAGAGTTAAACCATACTTTTGATTGAGGAGATCTGAACACTCTTTCTGTAGAAAATGCAACTGGACATTTGGAGCGCTAAGAGCGTAGTAGTGGAAAAAGGAATATATTCAAATATAAACTACACAGAAGCATTCTGTGAAACTTCTTTCTGATCTGAGCATTCAGCTAACAGAGTTAAACCATACTTTTGATTGAGCAGTTTTGAAACTCTCTGTCTGTAGAAAATGCAACTGGATATTCGTAGCGCTAAGTGGGTAATAGTGGAAAAAAGAATATGTTCAAATATAAACTACACAGAAGAATTGTATGAAACTTCTTTCTGTTCTGTGCATTCAACTAACAGAGTTGAACCTTACTTTTGATTGAGCCGTTCTGAAACACTCTTTCTGTAGAAACTGCAATTGGACATTCTGAGCGCTAAGAGGCCTATATTGGGAAAAAGAATGTCTACAAATAAAAACTACAGAGAAGAATTGTGTGAAACTTCTTTCTGTTCTGTTTGTTCAACTAAAAGAGTTGAACCTTAGTTTTGATTGAGCCGTTCTGAAACACTCTTTCTGTAGAAAATGCAAGTGGAGATTCGGAGCGCTAAGAGGGTAATAGTGGAAAAAGGAATGTCTTCAAATATAAACTACACAGAATCATTCTGTGAAACTTCTTTCTGATCTGTGCATTCAGCTAACAGAGTTAAACCATACTTTTGATTGAGCAGATCTGAACACTCTTTCTGTAGAAAATGCAACTGGACATTTGGAGCGCTAAGAGAGTAGTAGTGGAAAAAGGAATATATTCAAATATAAACTACACAGAAGCATTCTGTGAAACTTCTTTCTGATCTGAGCATTCAGCTAACAGAGTTAAACCATCCTTTTGATTGAGCAGTTTTGAAACACTCTGTCTGTAGAAAATGCAACTGGACATTCGTAGCGCTAAGTGGGTAATAGTGGAAAAAAGAATATGTTCAAATATAAACTACACAGAAGCATTGTATGAAACTTCTTTCTGTTCTGTGCATTCAACTAACAGAGTTGAACCTTACTTTTGATTGAGCCTTTCTGAAACACTCTTTCTGTAGAAACTGCAATTGGACATTCTGAGCGCTAAGAGGCCTCTATTGGGAAAAATAATATCTTCAAATAAAAACTACACAGAAGCATTGTGTGAAACTTATTTCTGATATGTTCATTAAGCTAACAGAGTTAAACCATACTTTTGATTGCGCAGTTCTGAACACTCTTTCTGTAGAAAATGCAAGTGGACATTCGGAGCGCTAAGAGGGTAATAGTGGAAAAAGGAATATATTCAAATATAAACTACACAGTAGCATTCTGTGAAAATACTTTCTGTTCTGTGCATTCAACTAACAGAGTTGAACCTTACTTTTGATTGAGCCGTTCTGAAACACTCTTTCTGTAGTAACTGCAATTGGACATGCTAAGCGCTAAGAGGTCTACATTGGGAAAAAGAATATCTTCAAATAAAAACTACACAGATGCATTCTGTGAAACTTATTTCTGATCTGTAAATTCAGTTAACAGATATAAAACATATTTTTGATTGAGCAGTTATGAAACACTCTTTTTGTAGAAAATGCAAGTGGAGATTCGGAGCGCTAAGAGGGTAACAGTTGAAAAAGGAATGTCTTCAAATATAAACTACACAGAATCATTCGGTGAAACTTCTTTCTGATCTGTGCATTCAGCTAACAGAGTTAAAACATACTTTTGATTGAGCAGATCTGAACACTCTTTCTGTAGAAAATGCAACTGGACATTTGGAGCGCTAAGAGCGTAGTAGTGGAAAAAGGAATATATTCAAATATAAACTACACAGAAGCATTCTGTGAAACTTCTTTCTGATCTGAGCATTCAGCTAACAGAGTTAAACCATACTTTTGATTGAGCAGTTTTGAAACACTCTGTCTGTAGAAAATGCAACTGGACATTCGTAGCGCTAAGTGGGTAATAGTGGAAAAAAGAGTATGTTCAAATATAAACTACACAGAAGCATTGTATGAAACTTCTTTCTGTTCTGTGCATTCAACTAACAGAGTTGAACCTTACTTTTGATTGAGCCGTTCTGAAACACTCTTTCTGTAGAAACTGCAATTGGACATTCTGAGCGCTAAGAGGCCTATATTGGGAAAAAGAATGTCTACAAATAAAAACCACACAGAAGAATTGTGTGAAACTTCTTTCTGTTCTGTTTGTTCAACTAAAAGAGTTGAACCTTAGTTT
Source organism: Symphalangus syndactylus (assembly GCF_028878055.3). Taxonomy (NCBI): domain Eukaryota; kingdom Metazoa; phylum Chordata; class Mammalia; order Primates; family Hylobatidae; genus Symphalangus; species Symphalangus syndactylus. Next base: position 4,837,274 of record NC_072444.2, on the reverse strand, counting down.
TGATTGAGCCGTTCTGAAACACTCTTTCTGTAGAAAATGCAAGTGGAGATTCGGAGCGCTAAGAGGGTAATAGTGGAAAAAGGAAAGTCTCCAAATATAAACTACACAGAATCATTCTGTGAAACTTCTTTCTGATCTGTGCATTCAGCTAACAGAGTTAAACCATACTTTTGATTGAGCAGATCTGAACACTCTTTCTGTAGAAAATGCAACTGGACATTTGGAGCGCTAAGAGAGTAGTAGTGGAAAAAGGAATATATTCAAATATAAACTACACAGAAGCATTCTGTGAAACTTCTTTCTGATCTGAGCATTCAGCTAACAGAGTTAAACCATACTTTTGATTGAGCAGTTTTGAAACACTCTGTCTGTAGAAAATGCAACTGGACATTCGTAGCGCTAAGTGGGTAATAGTGGAAAAAAGAATATGTTCAAATATAAACTACGCAGAAGCATTGTATGAAACTTCTTTCTGTTCTGTGCATTCAACTAACAGAGTTGAACCTTACTTTTGATTGAGCCTTTCTGAAACACTCTTTCTGTAGAAACTGCAATTGGACATTCTGAGCGCTAAGAGGCCTCTATTGGGAAAAATAATATCTTCAAATAAAAACTACACAGAAGCATTGTGTGAAACTTATTTCTGATATGTTCATTAAGCTAACAGAGTTAAACCATACTTTTGATTGCGCAGTTCTGAACACTCTTTCTGTAGAAAATGCAAGTGGACATTCGGAGCGCTAAGAGGGTAATAGTGGAAAAAGGAATATATTCAAATATAAACTACACAGTAGCATTCTGTGAAAATTCTTTCTGTTCTGTGCATTCAACTAACAGAGTTGAACCTTACTTTTGATTGAGCCGTTCTGAAACACTCTTTCTTTAGTAACTGCAATTGGACATGCTAAGCGCTAAGAGGCCTACATTGGGAAAAAGAATATCTTCAAATAAAAACTACACAGATGCATTCTGTGAAACTTATTTCTGATCTGTAAATTCAGTTAACAGATATAAAACATATTTTTGATTGAGCAGTTATGAAACACTCTTTTTGTAGAAAATGCAAGTGGAGATTCGGAGCGCTGAGAGGGTAACAGTGCAAAAAGGAATGTCTTCAAATATAAACTACACAGAATCATTCGGTGAAACTTCTTTCTGATCTGTGCATTCAGCTAACAGAGTTAAACCATACTTTTGATTGAGGAGATCTGAACACTCTTTCTGTAGAAAATGCAACTGGACATTTGGAGCGCTAAGAGCGTAGTAGTAGAAAAAGGAATATATTCAAATATAAACTACACAGAAGCATTCTGTGAAACTTCTTTCTGATCTGAGCATTCAGCTAACAGAGTTAAACCATACTTTTGATTGAGCAGTTTTGAAACTCTCTGTCTGTAGAAAATGCAACTGGATATTCGTAGCGCTAAGTGGGTAATAGTGGAAAAAAGAATATGTTCAAATATAAACTACACAGAAGCATTGTATGAAACTTCTTTCTGTTCTGTGCATTCAACTAACAGAGTTGAACCTTACTTTTGATTGAGCCGTTCTGAAACACTCTTTCTGTAGAAACTGCAATTGGACATTCTGAGCGCTAAGAGGCCTATATTGGGAAAAAGAATGTCTACAAATAAAAACTACACAGAAGAATTGTGTGAAACTTCTTTCTGTTCTGTTTGTTCAACTAAAAGAGTTGAAACTTAGTTTTGATTGAGCCGTTCTGAAACACTCTTTCTGTAGAAAATGCAAGTGGAGATTCGGAGCGCTAAGAGGCTAATAGTGGAAAAAGGAATGTCTCCAAATATAAACTACACAGAATCATTCTGTGAAACTTCTTTCTGATCTGTGCATTCAGCTAACAGAGTTAAACCATACTTTTGATTGAGCAGATCTGAACACTCTTTCTGTAGAAAATGCAACTGGACATTTGGAGCGCTAAGAGAGTAGTAGTGGAAAAAGGAATATATTCAAATATAAACTACACAGAAGCATTCTGTGAAACTTCTTTCTGATCTGAGCATTCAGCTAACAGAGTTAAACCATACTTTTGATTGAGCAGTTTTGAAACACTCTGTCTGTAGAAAATGCAACTGGACATTCGTAGCGCTAAGTGGGTAATAGTGGAAAAAAGAATATGTTCAAATATAAACTACGCAGAAGCATTGTATGAAACTTCTTTCTGTTCTGTGCATTCAACTAACAGAGTTGAACCTTACATTTGATTGAGCCTTTCTGAAACACTCTTTCTGTAGAAACTGCAATTGGACATTCTGAGCGCTAAGAGGCCTCTATTGGGAAAAATAATATCTTCAAATAAAAACTACACAGAAGCATTGTGTGAAACTTATTTCTGATATGTTCATTAAGCTAACAGAGTTAAACCATACTTTTGATTGCGCAGTTCTGAACACTCTTTCTGTAGAAAATGCAAGTGGACATTCGGAGCGCTAAGAGGGTAATAGTGGAAAAAGGAATATATTCAAATATAAACTACACAGTAGCATTCTGTGAAAATTCTTTCTGTTCTGTGCATTCAACTAACAGAGTTGAACCTTACTTTTGATTGAGCCGTTCTGAAACACTCTTTCTTTAGTAACTGCAATTGGACATGCTAAGCGCTAAGAGGCCTACATTGGGAAAAAGAATATCTTCAAATAAAAACTACACAGATGCATTCTGTGAAACTTATTTCTGATCTGTAAATTCAGTTAACAGATATAAAACATATTTTTGATTGAGCAGTTATGAAACACTCTTTTTGTAGAAAATGCAAGTGGAGATTCGGAGCGCTGAGAGGGTAACAGTGCAAAAAGGAATGTCTTCAAATATAAACTACACAGAATCATTCGGTGAAACTTCTTTCTGATCTGTGCATTCAGCTAACAGAGTTAAACCATACTTTTGATTGAGGAGATCTGAACACTCTTTCTGTAGAAAATGCAACTGGACATTTGGAGCGCTAAGAGCGTAGTAGTAGAAAAAGGAATATATTCAAATATAAACTACACAGAAGCATTCTGTGAAACTTCTTTCTGATCTGAGCATTCAGCTAACAGAGTTAAACCATACTTTTGATTGAGCAGTTTTGAAACTCTCTGTCTGTAGAAAATGCAACTGGATATTCGTAGCGCTAAGTGGGTAATAGTGGAAAAAAGAATATGTTCAAATATAAACTACACAGAAGCATTGTATGAAACTTCTTTCTGTTCTGTGCATTCAACTAACAGAGTTGAACCTTACTTTTGATTGAGCCGTTCTGAAACACTCTTTCTGTAGAAACTGCAATTGGACATTCTGAGCGCTAAGAGGCCTATATTGGGAAAAAGAATGTCTACAAATAAAAACTACACAGAAGAATTGTGTGAAACTTCTTTCTGTTCTGTTTGTTCAACTAAAAGAGTTGAAACTTAGTTTTGATTGAGCCGTTCTGAAACACTCTTTCTGTAGAAAATGCAAGTGGAGATTCGGAGCGCTAAGAGGCTAATAGTGGAAAAAGGAATGTCTCCAAATATAAACTACACAGAATCATTCTGTGAAACTTCTTTCTGATCTGTGCATTCAGCTAACAGAGTTAAACCATACTTTTGATTGAGCAGATCTGAACACTCTTTCTGTAGAAAATGCAACTGGACATTTGGAGCGCTAAGAGAGTAGTAGTGGAAAAAGGAATATATTCAAATATAAACTACACAGAAGCATTCTGTGAAACTTCTTTCTGATCTGAGCATTCAGCTAACAGAGTTAAACCATACTTTTGATTGAGCAGTTTTGAAACACTCTGTCTGTAGAAAATGCAACTGGACACTCGTAGCGCTAAGTGGGTAATAGTGGAAAAAAGAATATGTTCAAATATAAACTACACAGAAGCATTGTATGAAACTTCTTTCTGTTCTGTGCATTCAACTAACAGAGTTGAACCTTACTTTTGATTGAGCCTTTCTGAAACACTCTTTCTGTAGAAACTGCAATTGGACATTCTGAGCGCTAAGAGGCCTCTATTGGGAAAAATAATATCTTCAAATAAAAACTACACAGAAGCATTGTGTGAAACTTATTTCTGATATGTTCATTAAGCTAACAGAGTTAAACCATACTTTTGATTGCGCAGTTCTGAACACTCTTTCTGTAGAAAATGCAAGTGGACATTCGGAGCGCTAAGAGGGTAATAGTGGAAAAAGGAATATATTCAAATATAAACTACACAGTAGCATTCTGTGAAAATTCTTTCTGTTCTGTGCATTCAACTAACAGAGTTGAACCTTACTTTTGATTGAGCCTTTCTGAAACTCTCTTTCTGTAGAAACTGCAATTGGACATTCTGAGCGCTAAGAGGCCTCTATTGGGAAAAAGAATATCTTCAAATAAAAACTACACAGAAGCATTGTGTGAAACTTATTTCTGATATGTTCATTAAGCTAACAGAATTAAACCATACTTTTGATTGCGCAGTTCTGAACACTCTTTCTGTAGAAAATGCAAGTGGACATTCGGAGCGCTAAGAGGGTAATAGTGGAAAAAGGAATATATTCAAATACAAACTACACAGTAGCATTCTGTGAAAATACTTTCTGTTCTGTGCATTCAACTAACAGAGTTGAACCTTACTTTTGATTGAGCCGTTCTGAAACACTCTTTCTGTAGTAACTGCAATTGGACATGCTAAGCGCTAAGAGGTCTACATTGGGGAAAAGAATATCTTCAAATAAAAACTACACAGATGCATTCTGTGAAACTTATTTCTGATCTGTAAATTCAGTTAACAGATATAAAACATATTTTTGATTGAGCAGTTATGAAACACTCTTTTTGTAGAAAATGCAAGTGGAGATTCGGAGCGCTAAGAGGGTAACAGTTGAAAAAGGAATGTCTTCAAATATAAACTACACAGAATCATTCGGTGAAACTTCTTTCTGATCTGTGCATTCAGCTAACAGAGTTAAAACATACTTTTGATTGAGCAGATCTGAACACTCTTTCTGTAGAAAATGCAACTGGACATTTGGAGCGCTAAGAGCGTAGTAGTGGAAAAAGGAATATATTCAAATATAAACTACACAGAAGCATTCTGTGAAACTTCTTTCTGATCTGAGCATTCAGCTAACAGAGTTAAACCATACTTTTGATTGAGCAGTTTTGAAACACTCTGTCTGTAGAAAATGCAACTGGACATTCGTAGCGCTAAGTGGGTAATAGTGGAAAAAAGAATATGTTCAAATATAAACTACACAGAAGCATTGTATGAAACTTCTTTCTGTTCTGTGCATTCAACTAACAGAGTTGAACCTTACTTTTGATTGAGCCGTTCTGAAACACTCTTTCTGTAGAAACTGCAATTGGACATTCTGAGCGCTAAGAGGCCTATATTGGGAAAAAGAATGTCTACAAATAAAAACCACACAGAAGAATTTTGTGAAACTTCTTTCTGTTCTGTTTGTTCAACTAAAAGAGTTGAACCTTAGTTTTGATTGAGCCGTTCTGAAAAACTCTTTCTGTAGAAAATGCAAGTGGAGATTCGGATCGCTAAGAGGGTAATAGTGGAAAAAGGAATGTCTCCAAATATAAACTACACAGAATCATTCTGTGAAACTTTTTCTGATCTGTGCATTCAGCTAACAGAGTTAAACCATACTTTTGATTGAGCAGATCTGAACACTCTTTCTGTAGAAAATGCAACTGGACATTTGGAGCGCTAAGAGAGTAGTAGTGGAAAAAGGAATATATTCAAATATAAACTACACAGAAGCATTCTGTGAAACTTCTTTCTGATCTGAGCATTCAGCTAACAGAGTTAAACCATACTTTTGATTGAGCAGTTTTGAAACACTCTGTCTGTAGAAAATGCAACTGGACATTCGTAGCGCTAAGTGGGTAATAGTGGAAAAAAGAATATGTTCAAATATAAACTACACAGAAGCATTGTATGAAACTACTTTCTGTTCTGTGCATTCAACTAACAGAGTTGAACCTTACTTTTGATTGAGCCTTTCTGAAACACTCTTTCTGTAGAAACTGCAATTGGACATTCTGAGCGCTAAGAGGCCTCTATTGGGAAAAATAATATCTTCAAATAAAAACTACACAGAAGCATTGTGTGAAACTTATTTCTGATATGTTCATTAAGCTAACAGAGTTAAACCATATTTTTGATTGCGCAGTTCTGAACACTCTTTCTGTAGAAAATGCAAGTGGACATTCGGAGCGCTAAGAGGGTAATTGTGGAAAAAGGAATATATTCAAATATAAACTACACAGTAGCATTCTGTGAAAATACTTTCTGTTCTGTGCATTCAACTAACAGAGTTGAACCTTACTTTTGATTGAGCCGTTCTGAAACACTCTTTCTTTAGTAACTGCAATTGGACATGCTAAGCGCTAAGAGGCCTACATTGGGAAAAAGAATATCTTCAAATAAAAACTACACAGATGCATTCTGTGAAACTTATTTCTGATCTGTAAATTCAGTTAACAGATATAAAACATATTTTTGATTGAGCAGTTATGAAACACTCTTTTTGTAGACAATGCAAGTGGAGATTCGGAGCGCTAAGAGGGTAACAGTGGAAAAAGGAATGTCTTCAAATATAAACTACACAGAATCATTCGGTGAAACTTCTTTCTGATCTGTGCATTCAGCTAACAGAGTTAAACCATACTTTTGATTGAGCAGATCTGAACACTCTTTCTTTAGAAAATGCAACTGGACATTTGGAGCGCTAAGAGCGTAGTAGTGGAAAAAGGAATATATTCAAATATAAACTACACAGAAGCATTCTGTGAAACTTCTTTCTGATCTGAGCATTCAGCTAACAGAGTTAAACCATACTTTTGATTGAGCAGTTTTGAAACACTCTGTCTGTAGAAAATGCAACTGGACATTCGTAGCGCTAATTGGGTAATAGAGGAAAAAAGAATATGTTCAAATATAAACTACACAGAAGCATTGTATGAAACTTCTTTCTATTCTGTGCATTCAACTAACAGAGTTGAACCTTACTTTTGATTGAGCCGTTCTGAAACTCTCTTTCTGTAGAAACTGCAATTGGACATTCAGAGCGCTAAGAGGCCTATATTGGGAAAAAGAATGTCTACAAATAAAAACTACACAGAAGAATTGTGTGAAACATCTTTCTGTTCTGTTTGTTCAACTAAAAGAGTTGAACCTTAGTTTTGATTGAGCCGTTCTGAAACACTCTTTCTGTAGAAAATGCAAGTGGAGATTCGGAGCACTAAGAGGGTAATAGTGGAAAAAGGAATGTCTCCAAATATAAACTACACAGAATCATTCTGTGAAACTTCTTTCTGATCTGTGCATTCAGCTAACAGAGTTAAACCATACTTTTGATTGAGCAGATCTGAACACTCTTTCTGTAGAAAATGCAACTGGACATTTTCAGCGCTAAGAGAGTAGTAGTGGAAAAAGGAATATATTCAAATACAAACTACACAGAAGCATTCTGTGAAACTTCTTTCTGATCTGAGCATTCAGCTAACAGATTTAAACCATACTTTTGATTGAGCAGTTTTGAAACACTCTGTCTGTAGAAAATGCAACTGGACATTCATAGCGCTAAGTGGGTAATAGTGGAAAAAAGAATATGTTCAAATATAAACTACACAGAAGCATTGTATGAAACTTCTTTCTGTTCTGTGCATTCAACTAACAGAGTTGAACCTTACTTTTGATTGAGCCTTTCTGAAACACTCTTTCTGTAGAAACTGCAATTGGACATTCTGAGTGCTAAGAGGCCTCTATTGGGAAAAATAATATCTTCAAATAAAAACTACACAGAAGCATTGTGTGAAACTTATTTCTGATATGTTCATTAAGCTAACAGAGTTAAACCATACTTTTGATTGCGCAGTTCTGAACACTCTTTCTGTAGAAAATGCAAGTGGACATTCGGAGCGCTAAGAGGGTAATAGTGGAAAAAGGAATATATTCAAATATAAACTACACAGTAGCATTCTGTGAAAATTCTTTCTGTTCTGTGCATTCAACTAACAGAGTTGAACCTTACTTTTGATTGAGCCGTTCTGAAACACTCTTTCTTTAGTAACTGCAATTGGACATGCTAAGCGCTAAGAGGCCTACATTGGGAAAAAGAATATCTTCAAATAAAAACTACACAGATGCATTCTGTGAAACTTATTTCTGATCTGTAAATTCAGTTAACAGATATAAAACATATTTTTGATTGAGCAGTTATGAAATACTCTTTTTGTAGAAAATGCAAGTGGAGATTCGGAGCGCTAAGAGGGTAACAGTGGAAAAAGGAATGTCTTCAAATATAAACTACACAGAATCATTCGGTGAAACTTCTTTCTGATCTGTGCATTCAGCTAACAGAGTTAAACCATACTTTTGATTGAGCAGATCTGAACACTCTTTCTGTAGAAAATGCAACTGGACATTTGGAGCGCTAAGAGCGTAGTAGTGGAAAAAGGAATATATTCAAATATAAACTACACAGAAGCATTCTGTGAAACTTCTTTCTGATCTGAGCATTCAGCTAACAGAGTTAAACCATACTTTTGATTGAGCAGTTTTGAAACACTCTGTCTGTAGAAAATGCAACTGGACATTCGTAGCGCTAAGTGGGTAATAGTGGAAAAAAGAATATGTTCAAATATAAACTACACAGAAGCATTGTATGAAACTACTTTCTGTTCTGTGCATTCAACTAACAGAGTTGAACCTTACTTTTGATTGAGCCGTTCTGAAACACTCTTTCTGTAGAAACTGCAATTGGACATTCTGAGCGCTAAGAGGCCTATATTGGGAAAAAGAATGTCTACAAATAAAAACTACACAGAAGAATTGTGTGAAACTTCTTTCTGTTCTGTTTGTTCAACTAAAAGATTTGAACCTTAGTTTTGATTGAGCCGTTCTGAAACACTCTTTCTGTAGAAAATGCAAGTGGAGATTCGGAGCGCTAAGAGGGTAATAGTGGAAAAAGGAATGTCTCCAAATATAAACTACACAGAATCATTCTGTGAAACTTCTTTCTGATCTGTGCATTCAGCTAACAGAGTTAAACCATACTTTTGATTGAGCAGATCTGAACACTCTTTCTGTAGATAATGCAACTGGACATTTGGAGCGCTAAGAGAGTAGTAGTGGAAAAAGGAATATATTCAAATATAAACTACACAGAAGCATTCTGTGAAACTTCTTTCTGATCTGAGCATTCAGCTAACAGAGTTAAACCATACTTTTGATTGAGCAGTTTTGAAACACTCTGTCTGTAGAAAATGCAACTGGACATTCGTAGCGCTAAGTGGGTAATAGTGGAAAAAAGAATATGTTCAAATATAAACTACACAGAAGCATTGTATGAAACTTCTTTCTGTTCTGTGCATTCAACTAACAGAGTTGAACCTTACTTTTGATTGAGCCTTTCTGAAACACTCTTTCTGTAGAAACTGCAATTGGACATTCTGAGCGCTAAGAGGCCTCTATTGGGAAAAATAATATCTTCATATAAAAACTACACAGAAGCATTGTGTGAAACTTATTTCTCATATGTTCATTAAGCTAACAGATTTAAACCATACTTTTGATTGCGCAGTTCTGAACACTCTTTCTGTAGAAAATGCAAGTGGACATTCGGAGCGCTAAGAGGGTAATAGTGGAAAAAGGAATATATTCAAATATAAACTACACAGTAGCATTCTGTGAAAATTCTTTCTGTTCTGTGCATTCAACTGAGTTGAACCTTACTTTTGATTGAGCCGTTCTGAAACACTCTTTCTGTAGAAACTGCAATTGGATATGCTAAGCGCTAAGAGGCCTACATTGGGAAAAAGAATATCTTCAAATAAAAACTACACAGATGCATTCTGTGAAACTTATTTCTGATCTGTAAATTCAGTTAACAGAGATAAAACATGTTTTTGATTGAGCAGTTATGAAACACTCTTTTTGTAGAAAATGCAAGTGGAGATTCGGAGCGCTAAGAGGGTAATAGTGGAAAAAGGAATGTCTTCAAATATAAACTACACAGAATCATTCGGTGAAAGTTTTTTCTGATCTGTGCATTCAGCTAACAGAGTTAAACCATACTTTTGATTGAGCAGATCTGAACACTCTTTCTGTTGAAAATGCAACTGGACATTTGGAGCGCTAAGAGCGTAGTAGTGGAAAAAGGAATATATTCAAATATAAACTACACAGAAGCATTCTGTGAAACTTCTTTCTGATCTGAGCATTCAGCTAACAGTGTTAAACCATACTTTTGATTGAGCAGTTTTGAAACACTCTTTCTGTAGAAAATGCAACTGGACATTCGTAGCGCTAAGTGGGTAATAGTGGAAAAAATATATGTTCAAATATAAACTACACAGAAGCATTGTATGAAACTTCTTTCTGTTCTGTGCATTCAACTAACAGAGTTGAACCTTACTTTTGATTGAGCCGTTCTGAAACACTCTTTCTGTAGAAACTGCAATTGGACATTCTGAGCGCTAAGAGACCTATATTGGGAAAAAGAATGTCTACAAATAAAAACTACACAGAAGAATTGTGTGAAACTTCTTTCTGTTCTGTTTGTTCAACTAAAAGAGTTGAACCTTAGTTTTGATTGAGCCGTTCTGAAACACACTTTCTGTAGAAAATGCAAGTGGAGATTCGGAGCGCTAAGAGGGTAATAGTGGAAAAAGGAATGTCTCCAAATATAAACTACACAGAATCATTCTGTGAAACTTATTTCTGATCTGTGCATTCAGCTAACAGAGTTAAACCATACTTTTGATTGAGCAGATCTGAACACTCTTTCTGTAGAAAATGCAACTGGACATTTGGAGCGCTAAGAGCGTAGTAGTGGAAAAAGGAATATAATCAAATATAAACTACACAGAAGCATTCTGTGAAACTTCTTTCTGATCTGAGCATTCAGCTAACAGAGTTAAACCATACTTTGATTGAGCAGTTTTGAAACACTCTGTCTGTAGAAAATGCAACTGGACATTCGTAGCGCTAAGTGGGTAATAGTGGAAAAAACAATATGTTCAAATATAAACTACACAGAAGCATTGTATGAAACTTCTTTCTGTTCTGTGCATTCAACTAACAGAGTTGAACCTTACTTTTGATTGAGCCGTTCTGAAACACTCTTTCTGTAGAAACTGCAATTGGACATTCTGAGCGCTAAGAGGACTCTATTGGGAAAAATAATATCTTCAAATAAAAACTACACAGAAGCATTGTGTGAAACTTATTTCTGATATGTTCATTAAGCTAACAGAGTTAAACCATACTTTTGATTGCGCAGTTCTGAACACTCTTTCTGTAGAAAATGCAAGTGGACATTCGAAGCGCTAAGAGGGTAAGAGTGGAAAAAGGAATATATTCAAATATAAACTACACAGTAGCATTCTGTGAAAATACTTTCTGTTCTGTGCATTCAACTAACAGAGTTGAACCTTACTTTTGATTGAGCCGTTCTGAAACACTCTTTCTGTAGAAACTGCAATTGGACATGCTAAGCGCTAAGAGGCCTACATTGGGAAAAAGAATATCTTCAAATAAAAACTACACAGATGCATTCTGTGAAACTTATTTCTGATCTGTAAATTCAGTTAACAGAGATAAAACATATTTTTGATTGAGCAGTTATTAAACACTCTTTTTGTAGAATATGCAAGTGGAGATTCGGAGCGCTAAGAGGGTAATAGTGGAAAAAGGAATGTCTTCAAATATAAACTACACAGAATCATTCGGTGAAACTTCTTTCTGATCTGTGCATTCAGCTAACAGAGTTAAACCATACTTTTGATTGAGCAGATCTGAACACTGTTTCTGTTGAAAATGCAACTGGACATTTGGAGCGCTAAGAGAGTAGTAGTGGAGAAAGGAATATATTCAAATATAAACTACACAGAAGCATTCTGTGAAACTTCTTTCTGATCTGAGAATTCAGCTAACAGAGTTATACCATACTTTTGATTGAGCAGTTTTGAAACACTCTGTCTGTAGAAAATGCAACTGGACATTCGTAGCGCTAAGTGGGTAATAGTGGAAAAAAGAATATGTTCAAATATAAACTACACAGAAGCATTGTATGAAACTTCTTTCTGTTCTGTGCATTCAACTAACAGAGTTGAACCTTACTTTTGATTGAGCCTTTCTGAAACACTCTTTCTGTAGAAACTGCAATTGGACATTCTGAGCGCTAAGAGGCCTATATTGGGAAAAATAATATCTTCAAATAAAAACTACACAGAAGCATTGTGTGAAACTTATATCTGATATGTTCATTAAGCTAACAGAGTTAAACCATACTTTTGATTGCACAGTTCTGAACACTCTTTCTGTAGAAAATGCAAGTGGACATTCGGAGCGCTAAGAGGGTAATAGTGGAAAAAGGAATATATTCAAATATAAACTACACAGTAGCATTCTGTGAAAATACTTTCTGTTCTGTGCATTCAACTAACAGAGTTGAACCTTACTTTTGATTGAGCCGTTCTGAAACACTCTTTCTGTAGAAACTGCAATTGGACATGCTAAGCGCTAAGAGGCATACATTGGGAAAAAGAATATCTTCAAATAAAAACTACACAGATGCATTCTGTGAAACTTATTTCTGATCTGTAAATTCAGTTAACAGAGATAAAACATATTTTTGATTGAGCAGTTATGAAACACTCTTTTTTTAGAAAATGCAAGTGGAGATTCGGAGCGCTAATAGGATAATAGTGGAAAAAAGAATGTCTTCAAATATAAACTACACAGAATCATTCGGTGAAACTTCTTTCTGATCTGTGCATTCAGCTAACAGAGTTAAACCATACTTTTGATTGAGCAGATCTGAACACTCTTTCTGTTGAAAATGCAACTGGACATTTGGAGCGCTAAGAGCGAATTAGTGGAAAAAGGAATATATTCAAATATAAACTACACAGAAGCATTCTGTGAAACTTATTTCTGATCTGAGCATACAGCTAACAGAGTTAAACCATACTTTTGATTGAGCAGTTTTGAAACACTCTGTCTGTAGAAAATGCAACTGGACATTCGTAGCGCTAAGTGGGTAATAGTGGAAAAGAGAATATGTTCAAATATAAACTACACAGAAGCATTGTATGAAACTTCTTTCTGTTCTGTGCATTCAACTAACAGAGTTGAACCTTACTTTTGATTGAGCCGTTCTGAAACTCTCTTTCTGTAGAAACTGCAATTGGACATTCTGAGCGCTAAGAGGCCTATATTGGGAAAAAGAATGTCTACAAATAAAAACTACACAGAAGAATTGTGTGAAACTTCTTTCTGTTCTGTTTGTTCAACTAAAAGAGTTGAACCTTAATTTTGATTGAGCCGTTCTGAAACACTCTTTCTGTAGAAAATGCAAGTGGGGATTCGGAGCGCAAAGAGGGTAATAGTGGAAAAAGGAATGTCTCCATATATAAACTACACAGAATCATTCTGTGAAACTTCTTTCTGATCTGTGCGTTCAGCTAACAGAGTTAAACCATACTTTTGATTGAGCAGATCTGAACACTCTTTCTGTAGATAATGCAACTGGACATTTGGAGCGCTAAGAGAGTAGTAGTGGAAAAAGGAATATATTCAAATATAAACTACACAGAAGCATTCTGTGAAACTTCTTTCTGATCTGAGCATTCAGCTAACAGAGTTATACCATACTTATGATTGAGCAGTTTTGAAACACTCTGTCTGTAGAAAATGCAACTGGACATTCGTAGCGCTAAGAGGGTAATAGTGGAAAAAGGAATATATTCAAATATAAACTACACAGTAGCATTCTGTGAAAATTCTTTCTGTTCTGTGCATTCAACTAACAGAGTTGAACCTTACTTTTGATTGAGCCGTTCTGAAACACTCTTTCTGTAGAAACTGCTATTGGACAGGCTAAGCGCTAAGAGGCCTACATTGGGAAAAAGAATATCTTCAAATAAAAACTACACAGATGCATTCTGTGAAACTTATTTCTGATCTGTAAATTCAGTTAACAGAGATAAAACATATTTTTGATTGAGCAGTTATGAAACACTCTTTTTGTAGAAAATGCAAGTGGAGATTCGGAGCGCTAAGAGGGTAATAGTGGAAAAAGGAATGTCTTTAAATATAAACTACACAGAATCATTCGGTGAAACTTCTTTCTGATCTGTGCATTCAGCTAACAGAGTTAAACCATACTTTTGATTGAGCAGATCTGAACACTCTTTCTGTTGAAAATGCAACTGGACATTTGGAGCGCTAAGAGCGTAGTAGTGGAAAAAGGAATATATTCAAATATAAACTACACAGAAGCATTCTGTGAAACTTCTTTCTGATCTGAGCATTCAGCTAACAGAGTTAAACCATACTTTTGATTGAGCAGTTTTGAAACACTCTGTCTGTAGAAAATGCAACTGGACATTTGTAGCGCTAAGTGGGTAATAGTGGAAAAAAGAATATGTTCAAATATAAACTACACAGAAGCATTGTATGAAACTTCTTTCTGTTCTGTGCATTCAACTAACAGAGTTGAACCTTACATTTGATTGAGCCTTTCTGAAACACTCTTTCTGTAGAAACTGCAATTGGACATTCTGAGCGCTAAGAGGCCTATATTGGGAAAAATAATATCTTCAAATAAAAACTACACAGAAGCACTGTGTGAAACTTATTTCTGATATGTTCATTAAGCTAACAGAGTTAAACCATACTTTTGATTGCGCAGTTCTGAACACTCTTTCTGTAGAAAATGCAAGTGGACATTCGGAGCGCTAAGAGGGTAATAGTGGAAAAAGGAATATATTCAAATATAAACTACACAGTAGCATTCTGTGAAAATTCTTTCTGTTCTGTGCATTCAACTAACAGAGTTGAACCGTACTTTTGATTGAGCCGTTCTGAAACACTCTTTCTGTAGAAACTGCAATTGGACATGCTAAGCGCTAAGAGGCCTACATTGGGAAAAAGAATATCTTCAAATAAAAACTACACAGATGCATTCTGTGAAACTTATTTCTGATCTGTAAATTCAGTTAACAGAGATAAAACATATTTTTGATTGAGCAGTTATGAAACACACTTTTTGTAGAAAATGCAAGTGGAGATTCGGAGCGCTAAGAGGGTAATAGTGGAAAAAGGAATGTCTTCAAATATAAACTACACAGAATCATTCGGTGAAACTTCTTTCTGATCTGTGCATTCAGCTAACAGAGTTAAACCATACTTTTGATTGAGCAGATCTGAACACTCTTTCTGTTGAAAATGCAACTGGACATTTGGAGCGCTAAGAGCGTAGTAGTGGAAAAAGGAATATATTCAAATATAAACTACACAGAAGCATTCTGTGAAACTTCTTTCTGATCTGAGCATACAGCTAACAGAGTTAAACCATACTTTTGATTGGGCAGTTTTGAAACACTCTGTCTGTAGAAAATGCAACTGGACATTCGTAGCGCTAAGTGGGTAATAGTGGAAAAGAGAATATGTTCAAATATAAACTACACAGAAGCATTGTATGAAACTTCTTTCTGTTCTGTGCATTCAACTAACAGAGTTGAACATTACTTTTGATTGAGCCGTTCTGAAACACTCTTTCTGTAGAAACTGCAATTGGACATTCTGAGCGCTAAGAGGCCTATATTGGGAAAAAGAATGTCTACAAATAAAAACTACACAGAATAATTGTGTGAAACTTCTTTCTGTTCTGTTTGTTCAACTAAAAGTGTTGAACCTTAATTTTGATTGAGCCGTTCTGAAACACTCTTTCTGTAGAAAATGCAAGTGGAGATTCGGAGCGCTAAGAGGGTAATAGTGGAAAAAGGAATGTCTCCATATATAAACTACACAGAATCATTCTGTGAAACTTCTTTCTGATCTGTGCATTCAGCTAACAGAGTTAAACCATACTTTTGATTGAGCAGATCTGAACACTCTTTCTGCAGAAAATGCAACTGTACATTTGGAGCGCTAAGAGAGTAGTAGTGGAAAAAGGAATATATTCAAATATAAACTACACAGAATCATTCTGTGAAACTTCTTTCTGATCTGAGCATTCAGCTAACAGAGTTAAACCATACTTTTGATTGCGCAGTTCTGAACACTCTTTCTGTAGAAAATGCAAGTGGACATTCGGAGCGCTAAGAGGGTAATAGTGGAAAAAGGAATATATTCAAATATAAACTACACAGTAGCATTCTGTGAAAATTCTTTCTGTTCTGTGCATTCAACTAACAGAGTTGAACCTTACTTTTGATTGAGCCGTTCTGAAACACTCTTTCTGTAGAAACTGCAATTGGACAGGCTAAGCGCTAAGAGGCCTACATTGGGAAAAAGAATATCTTCAAATAAAAACTACACAGATGCATTCTGTGAAACTTATTTCTGATCTGTAAATTCAGTTAACAGAGATAAAACATATTTTTATTGAGCAGTTATGAAACACTCTTTTTGTAGAAAATGCAAGTGGAGATTCGGAGCGCTAAGAGGGTAATAGTGGAAAAAGGAATGTCTTCAAATATAAACTACACAGAATCATTCGGTGAAACTTCTTTCTGATCTGTGCATTCAGCTAACAGAGTTAAACCATACTTTTGATTGAGCAGATCTGAACACTCTTTCTGTTGATAATGCAACTGGACATTTGGAGCGCTAAGAGCGTAGTAGTGGAAAAAGGAATATATTCAAATATAAACTACACAGAAGCATTCTGTGAAACTTCTTTCTGATCTGAGCATTCAGCTAACAGAGTTAAACCATACTTTTGATTGAGCAGTTTTGAAACACTCTGTCTGTAGAAAATGCAACTGGACATTCGTAGCGCTAAGTGGGTAATAGTGGAAAAAAGAATATGTTGAAATATAAACTACACAGAAGCATTGTATGAAACTTCTTTCTGTTCTGTGCATTCAACTAACAGAGTTGAACCTTACTTTTGATTGAGCCGTTCTGAAACACCCTTTCTGTAGAAACTGCAATTGGACATTCTGAGCGCTAAGAGGCCTATATTGGGAAAAAGAATGTCTACAAATAAAAACTACACAGAATAATTGTGTGAAACTTCTTTCTGTTCTGTTTGTTCAACTAAAAGATTTGAACCTTAATTTTGATTGAGCCGTTCTGAAACACTCTTTCTGTAGAAAATGCAAGTGGAGATTCGGAGCGCTAAGAGGGTAATAGTGGAAAAAGGAATGTCTCCATATATAAACTACACAGAATCATTCTGTGAAACTTCCTTCTGATCTGTGCATTCAGCTAACAGAGTTAAACCATACTTTTGATTGAGCAGATCTGAACACTCTTTCTGTAGAAAATGCAACTGGACATTTGGAGCGCTAAGAGAGTAGTAGTGGAAAAAGGAATATATTCAAATATAAACTACACAGAAACATTCTGTGAAACTTCTTTCTGATCTGAGCATTCAGCTAACAGAGTTAAACCATACTTATGATTGAGCAGTTTTGAAACACTCTGTCTGTAGAAAATGCAACTGGACATTCGTAGCGCTAAGTGGGTAATAGTGGAAAAAAAAATATGTTCAAATATAAACTAGACAGAAGCATTGTATGAAACTTCTTGCTGTTCTGTGCATTCAACTAACAGAGTTGAACCTTACATTTGATTGAGCCTTTCTGAAAAACTCTTTCTGTAGAGACTGCAATTGGACATTCTGAGCGCTAAGAGGACTCTATTGGGAAAAATAATACCTTCAAATAAAAACTACACAGAAGCATTGGGTGAAACTTATTTCTGATATGTTCATTAAGCTAACAGAGTCAAACCATACTTATGATTGCGCAGTTCTGAACACTCTTTCTGTAGAAAATGCAAGTGGACATTCGGAGCGCTAATAGGGTAATAGTGGAAATAGGAATATATTCAAATATAAACTACACAGTAGCATTCTGTGAAAATTCTTTCTGTTCTGTGCATTCAACTAACAGAATTGAACCTTACTTTTGATTGAGCCGTTCTGAAACACTCTTTCTGTAGAAACTGCAATTGGACAGGCTAAGCGCTAAGAGGCCTACATTGGGAAAAAGAATATCTTCAAATAAAAACTACACAGATGCATTCTGTGAAACTTATTTCTGATCTGTAAATTCAGTTAACAGAGATAAAACATATTTTTGATTGAGCAGTTATGAAACACTCTTTTTGTAGAAAATGCAAGTGGAGATTCGGAGCGCTAAGAGGGTAATAGTGGAAAAAGGAATGTCTTCAAATATAAACTACACAGAATCATTTGGTGAAACTTCTTTCTGATCTGTGCATTCAGCTAACAGAGTTAAACCATACTTTTGATTCAGCAGATCTGAACACTCTTTCTGTTGAAAATGCAACTGGACATTTGGAGCGCTAAGAGCGTAGTAGTGGAAAAAGGAATATATTCAAATATAAACTACACAGAAGCATTCTGTGAAACTTCTTTCTGATCTGAGCATTCAGCTAACAGAGTTAAAATATACTTTTGATTGAGCAGTTTTGAAACACTCTGTCTGTAGAAAATGCAACTGGACATTCGTAGCGCTAAGTGGGTAATAGTGGAAAAAAGAATATGTTCAAATATAAACTACACAGAAGCATTGTATGAAACTTCTTTCTGTTCTGTGCATTCAATTAACAGAGTTGAACCTTACTTTTGATTGAGCCGTTCTGAAACACTCTTTCTGTAGAAACTGCAATTGGACATTCTGAGCGCTAAGAGGCCTATATTGGGAAAAAGAATGTCTACAAATAAAAACTACACAGAAGAATTGTGTGAAACTTCTTTCTGTTCTGTTTGTTCAACTAAAAGAGTTGAACCTTAGTTTTGATTGAGCCGTTCTGAAACACACTTTCTGTAGAAAATGGAAGTGGAGATTCGGAGCGCTAAGAGGGTAATAGTGGAAAAAGGAATGTCTCCAAATATAAACTACACAGAATCATTCTGTGAAACTTCTTTCTGATCTGTGCATTCAGCTAACAGAGTTAAACCATACTTTTGATTGAGCAGATCTGAACACTCTTTCTGTAGAAAATGCAACTGGACATTTGGAGCGCTAAGAGAGTAATACTGGAAAAAGGAATATATTCAAATATAAACTACACAGAAGCATTCTGTGAAACTTCTTTCTGATCTGTGCATTCAGCTAACAGAGTTAAACCATACTTTTGATTGAGCAGTTTTGAAACACTCTGTCTGTAGAAAATGCAACTGGACATTCGTAGCGCTAAGTGGGTAATAGTGGAAAAAAGAATATGTTCAAATATAAACTACACAGAAGCATTGTATGAAACTTCTTTCTGTTCTCTGCATTCAACTAACAGAGTTGAACCTTACTTTTGATTGAGCCTTTCTGAAACACTCTTTCTGTAGAAACTGCAATTGGACATTCTGAGCGCTAAGAGGCCTATATTGGGAAAAATAATATCTTCAAATAAAAACTACACAGAAGCATTGTGTGAAACTTATTTCTGATATGTTCATTAAGCTAACAGAGTTAAACCATACTTTTGATTGCGCAGTTCTGAACTCTCTTTCTGTAGAAAATGCAAGTGGACATTCGGAGCGCTAAGAGGGTAATAGTGGAAAAAGGAATATATTCAAATATAAACTACACAGTAGCATTCTGTGAAAATACTTTCTGTTCTGTGCATTCAACTAACAGAGTTGAACCTTACTTTTGATTGAGCCGTTCTGAAACACTCTTTCTGTAGAAACTGCAATTGGACAGGCTAAGCGCTAAGAGGCCTACATTGGGAAAAAGAATATCTTCAAATAAAAACTACACAGATGCATTCTGTGAAACTTATTTCTGATCTGTAAATTCAGTTAACAGAGATAAAACATATTTTTGATTGAGCAGTTATGAAACACTCTTTTTGTAGAAAATGCAAGTGGAGATTCGGAGCGCTAAGAATGTAATAGTGGAAAAAGGAATGTCTTCAAATATAAACTACACAGAATCATTCGGTGAAACTTCTTTCTGATCTGTGCATTCAGCTAACAGAGTTAAACCATACTTTTGATTTAGCAGATGTGAACACTCTTTCTGTTGAAAATGCAACTGGACATTTGGAGCGCTAAGAGTGTAGTAGTGGAAAAAGGAATATATTCAAATATAAACTACACAGAAGCATTCTGTGAAACTTCTTTCTGATCTGAGCATTCAGCTAACAGAGTTAAACCATACTTTTGATTGAGCAGTTTTGAAACACTCTGTCTGTAGAAAATGCAACTGGACATTCGTAGCGCTAAGTGGGTAATAGTGGAAAAAAGAATATGTTCAAATATAAACTACACAGAAGCATTGTATGAAACTACTTTCTGTTCTGTGCATTCAACTAACAGAGTTGAACCTTACTTTTGATTGAGCCGTTCTGAAACACCCTTTCTGTAGAAACTGCAATTGGACATTCTGAGCGCTAAGAGGCCTATATTGGGAAAAAGAATGTCTACAAATAAAAACTACACAGAATAATTGTGTGAAACTTCTTTCTGTTCTGTTTGTTCAACTAAAAGAGTTGAACATTAATTTTGATTGAGCCGTTCTGAAACACTCTTTCTGTAGAAAATGCAAGTGGAGATTCGGAGCGCTAAGAGGGTAATAGTGGAAAAAGGAATGACTCCATATATAAACTACACAGAATCATTCTGTGAAACTTCCTTCTGATCTGTGCATTCAGCTAACAGAGTTAAACCATACTTTTGATTGAGCAGATCTGAACACTCTTTCTGTAGAAAATGCAACTGGACATTTGGAGCGCTAAGAGAGTAGTAGTGGAAAAAGGAATATATTCAAATATAAACTACACAGAAACATTCTGTGAAACTTCTTTCTGATCTGAGCATTCAGCTAACAGAGTTAAACCATACTTATGATTGAGCAGTTTTGAAACACTCTGTCTGTAGAAAATGCAACTGGACATTCGTAGCGCTAAGTGGGTAATAGTGGAAAAAAGAATATGTTCAAATATAAACTACACAGAAGCATTGTATGAAACTTCTTGCTGTTCTGTGCATTCAACTAACAGAGTTGAACCTTACATTTGATTGAGCCTTTCTGAAACACTCTTTCTGTAGAAACTGCAATTGGACATTCTGAGCGCTAAGAGGATTATATTGGGAAAAATAATACCTTCAAATAAAAACTACACAGAAGCATTGGGTGAAACTTATTTCTGATATGTTCATTAAGCTAACAGAGTCAAACCATACTTTTGATTGCGCAGTTCTGAACACTCTTTCTGTAGAAAATGCAAGTGGACATTCGGAGCGCTAATAGGGTAATAGTGGAAATAGGAATATATTCAAATATAAACTACACAGTAGCATTCTGTGAAAATTCTTTCTGTTCTGTGCATTCAACTAACAGAATTGAACCTTACTTTTGATTGAGCCGTTCTGAAACACTCTTTCTGTAGAAACTGCAATTGGACAGGCTAAGCGCTAAGAGGCCTACATTGGGAAAAAGAATATCTTCAAATAAAAACTACACAGATGCATTCTGTGAAACTTATTTCTGATCTGTAAATTCAGTTAACAGAGATAAAACATATTTTTGATTGAGCAGTTATGAAACACTCTTTTTGTAGAAAATGCAAGTGGAGATTCGGAGCGCTAAGAGGGTAATAGTGGAAAAAGGAATGTCTTCAAATATAAACTACACAGAATCATTTGGTGAAACTTCTTTCTGATCTGTGCATTCAGCTAACAGAGTTAAACCATACTTTTGATTGAGCAGATCTGAACACTCTTTCTGTTGAAAATGCAACTGGACATTTGGAGCGCTAAGAGCGTAGTAGTGGAAAAAGGAATATATTCAAATATAAACTACACAGAAGCATTCTGTGAAACTTCTTTCTGATCTGAGCATTCAGCTAACAGAGTTAAAATATACTTTTGATTGAGCAGTTTTGAAACACTCTGTATAAAATGCAACTGGACATTCGTAGCGCTAAGTGGGTAATAGTGGAAAAAAGAATATGTTCAAATATAAACTACACAGAAGCATTGTATGAAACTTCTTTCTGTTCTGTGCATTCAATTAACAGAGTTGAACCTTACTTTTGATTGAGCCGTTCTGAAACACTCTTTCTGTAGAAACTGCAATTGGACATTCTGAGCGCTAAGAGGCCTATATTGGGAAAATGAATGTCTACAAATAAAAACTACACAGAAGAATTGTGTGAAACTTCTTTCTGTTCTGTTTGTTCAACTAAAAGAGTTGAACCTTAGTTTTGATTGAGCCGTTCTGAAACACACTTTCTGTAGAAAATGGAAGTGGAGATTCGGAGCGCTAAGAGGGTAATAGTGGAAAAAGGAATGTCTCCAAATATAAACTACACAGAATCATTCTGTGAAACTTCTTTCTGATCTGTGCATTCAGCTAACAGAGTTAAACCATACTTTTGATTGAGCAGATCTGAACACTCTTTCTGTAGAAAATGCAACTGGACATTTGGAGCGCTAAGAGAGTAATACTGGAAAAAGGAATATATTCAAATATAAACTACACAGAAGCATTCTGTGAAACTACTTTCTGATCTGTGCATTCAGCTAACAGAGTTAAACCATACTTTTGATTGAGCAGTTTTGAAACACTCTGTCTGTAGAAAATGCAACTGGACATTCGTAGCGCTAAGTGGGTAATAGTGGAAAAAAGAATATGTTCAAATATAAACTACACAGAAGCATTGTATGAAACTTCTTTCTGTTCTCTGCATTCAACTAACAGAGTTGAACCTTACTTTTGATTGAGCCTTTCTGAAACACTCTTTCTGTAGAAACTGCAATTGGACATTCTGAGCGCTAAGAGGCCTATATTGGGAAAAATAATATCTTCAAATAAAAACTACACAGAAGCATTGTGTGAAACTTATTTCTGATATGTTCATTAAGCTAACAGAGTTAAACCATACTTTTGATTGCGCAGTTCTGAACTCTCTTTCTGTAGAAAATGCAAGTGGACATTCGGAGCGCTAAGAGGGTAATAGTGGAAAAAGGAATATATTCAAATATAAACTACACAGTAGCATTCTGTGAAAATACTTTCTGTTCTGTGCATTCAACTAACAGAGTTGAACCTTACTTTTGATTGAGCCGTTCTGAAACACTCTTTCTCTAGAAACTGCAATTGGACATGCTAAGCGCTAAGAGGCCTACATTTTGAAAAAGAATATCTTCAAATAAAAACTACACAGATGCATTCTGTGAAACTTATTTCTGATCTGTAAATTCAGTTAACAGAGATAAAACATATTTTTGATTGAGCAGTTATGAAACACTCTTTTTGTAGAAAATGCAAGTGGAGATTCGGAGCGCTAAGTGGGTAATAGTGGAAAAAGGAATGTCTTCAAATATAAACTACACAGAATCATTCGGTGAAACTTCTCTCTGATCTGTGCATTCAGCTAACAGAGTTAAACCTTACTTTTGATTGAGCAGATCTGAACACTCTTTCTGTAGAAAATGCAACTGGACATTTGGAGCGCTAAGAGCGTAGTAGTGGAAAAAGGAATATATTCAAATATAAACTACACAGAAGCATTCTGTGAAACTTCTTTCTGATCTGAGCATTCAGCTAACAGAGTTAAACCATACTTTTGATTGAGCAGTTTTGAAACACTCTGTCTGTAGAAAATGCAACTGGACATTCGTAGCGCTAAGTGGGTAATAGTGGAAAAAAGAATATGTTCAAATATAAACTACACAGAAGCATTGTATGAAACTTCTTTCTGTTCTGTGCATTCAACTAACAGAGTTGAACCTTACTTTTGATTGAGCCGTTCTGAAACACTCTTTCTGTAGAAACTGCAATTGGACATTCTGAGCGCTAAGAGGCCTATATTGGGAAAAAGAATGTCTACAAATAAAAGCTACACAGAAGAATTGTGTGAAACTTCTTTCTGTTCTGTTTGTTCAACTAAAAGAGTTGAACCTTAGTTTTGATTGAGCCGTTCTGAAACTCACTTTCTGTAGAAAATGGAAGTGGGGATTCGGAGCGCTTAGAGGGTAATAGTGGAAAAAGGAATGTCTCCAAATATAAACTACACAGAATCATTCTGTGAAACTTCTTTCTGATCTGTGCATTCAGCTAACAGAGTTAAACCATACTTTTGATTGAGCAGATCTGAACACTCTTTCTGTAGAAAATGCAACTGGACATTTGGAGCGCTAAGAGAGTAATACTGGAAAAAGGAATATATTCAAATATAAACTACACAGAAGCATTCTGTGAAACTTCTTTCTGATCTGTGCATTCAGCTAACAGAGTTAAACCATACTTTTGATTGAGCAGTTTTGAAACACTCTGTCTGTAGAAAATGCAACTGGACATTCGTAGCGCTAAGTGGGTAATAGTGGAAAAAAGAATATGTTCAAATATAAACTACACAGAAGCATTGTATGAAACTTCTTTCTGTTCTCTGCATTCAACTAACAGAGTTGAACCTTACTTTTGATTGAGCCTTTCTGAAACACTCTTTCTGTAGAAACTGCAATTGGACATTCTGAGCGCTAAGAGGCATATATTGGGAAAAATAATATCTTCAAATAAAAACTACACAGAAGCATTGTGTGAAACTTATTTCTGATATGTTCATTAAGCTAACAGAGATAAACCATACTTTTGATTGCGCAGTTCTGAACTCTCTTTCTGTAGAAAATGCAAGTGGACATTCGGAGCGCTAAGAGGGTAATAGTGGAAAAAGGAATATATTCAATTATAAACTACACAGTAGCATTCTGTGAAAATTCTTTCTGTTCTGTGCATTCAACTAACAGAGTTGAACCTTACTTTTGATTGAGCCGTTCTGAAACACTCTTTCTGTAGAAA